>NC_079196.1:102111211-102727045 GCF_029499605.1 Hyla sarda
GTTTTTGTGTGTGTGTATGTTCCAGCATCACGTCCAAACCGCTAAAGATATTAACATGAAACTTGGCACACATGTTACTTATATGTCAACAACAAACACAGGATAGGTAATTTAACCATTACTCACTCCCATTTGCCAGGGTCGGGTTTTTATTTAAAGTCCCATACAAGTCTATGGGAAATATATGTTACTGCATAACTTCCAAACGGCTGGAGATATTTCGATAATACTTGGTCACGTTACTTATATGTCAATTAAAAATATATAATAGTTAAATTAACCCCTAACCTGCCCCCATATGTGAAGGATGGGGTTTTTGTTTCAAGTCCCATGCAAGTATATAGGACTTCTGGTGCCTTACTCCACAAGTTCTGCTCTCTTACAATATCTTTACCACAACTCAGCCACACCTGAGGATTAGAATTGAGGATTAGCTGTGGGGCCGGGATATGAGGAGGGGATTTCTGGTCGGGATAGGAGAAGGGGATATGAGGTTGGGATATGAGGAGGGGATATGGGGTCAGGAGTTTGGGACTGGATATGAGGACAAAAGCTTCCTCCTTTGTTGCTTTTCCCCCACAAGGATAAGGTAGGAAAAACTGGGCAGTGCCGGGTACTCAGCTAGTGTGTGTGTGTGTGTATATATGTGTGTGTGCATATATACATATATATATATATATATATATATATATATATATATATATATATATAAATAATACAATGTTTTAGTAGAGTTTTATTGGGGAGAAATATATATATATATATAGATATATATATACACACTATACACTTATGAGATAGAGCTAGATTATATATATATATATATATAATCTATTGTATAAGTGTGTGTATGTGTATGTATATATATATACACACACACACACACACACACACACTGTATATATAGCAGTGTTTCCCAAAAAGAGTACCTTCAGCTGTTTAAAAACAGTAAAACGTCAACTCTACGCATACACAGATGGACTTTGAGTTGTAATTTGGCAACAGATTGAAGCACCCATTTTGTAAATCATTGCTATATAGTACAGCAGATGAAAGCAGGATGGGAATGGTTGCTTAGTAACATTCCAAGTGTTAGGGATGGCCAAGGGACTGGGGCAGAAAACGGCAGTTAGGAGAAAGTGAGCACAGAGCGGCAGCAAAGAATGTTGGGACCTGTAGTTTAAAGACCGTGCAGGGAAGGGGACAAGTAGGATAGCAGAAAGGTGTGTGGCACCAGTGGAATGAATATATGGATTCCCTGAGAGTGGTCTGAGGCGGTGGACGTACCTCGAGGTACTGGAACCGAGCAGATACTTCATCTTTATTCTCTTTATCTTCCCTACTTACCTGTCTCTTTCTCTATATAACCTCTTCCCCCTCCCCCCCCCCCCCCCCCCCCCCTTTCTACCTCTTACAAATCCTATATTTTTTCATTGCATGTTACCTGGATTACGGAGCATAAACTGAGGTGTGATAGATCCGGATTTTGAGGAAGTCTAGAGATATTGCTAGTATCCACTAATACTGCTTCATAAAATCCTAGCTTCATTATTTATCAGAGAACTGCTTTTATTCATGCTTAATTTCCTTGATATGGGGCCTTCCCCGGATACTCACAGAGCCGACCTGAGATAATCTGGACTTTCTAACATCTTGACAGCCGCAGATTACCATATTGTAACCTGGTTTTGTTAATATGTAATGACCTTTGTTTGTTATTCTATGTACTTCTTTTTTCTTTACTGTTGAAAATATCTGTTTTAAAGAAAAATTCTTTAGTAAAAAAAACTGTTGAACAAAAGTTGTACTAGAGCCACGTGCAGGAGATAAAAAGGTCACAGTAGAATAATAGATGCAAGGTTAATGTCCTATGCCGATCTGATTTTTATTTTTTATATTAATGCTTTTGTTGGATAACCCCTTTAAGTGCATGCAGAGAGCCCAGGTCTCTGCACAAGAAGGAACTGCCTACAAGGCACTTGTGATCACATTTCAAGGATGATTCAAATTAGTTTTCCTTGGTCATGTAAGTAGCAAGAACATTCACTGTGACATGTTTAAATAGTTCTTCCCATTTTGAGTGGTCAACATTGCTCACATTCTCCCTTTTAAAAACGCAATTTGAGAAAAATGTTTTTATGGCATTATTTGCAGGCAATTTTATGTTTTTTATTTAAAGTATGTATTTGAGTGAAGTGAAGTGAAGCTTAATATGAAAAAGGCAATAAAAACTAAATAAAAAATATGATAACTAGAGCTTTCTGTGTTTTGATAAAAGTGCCACTGGCCGTCGAAAAAAATCAAAATTCTATGTATGTAGACATTCTCATTTTACTATAGACCATGAATTCATATGTAATTATCACATAAAAAAAAAATCCACAGCTACAAAGTTTCCGAATATGTGTCATATCGACACAGTTATTTTAAAGCCCTCTATGTACTGGTAGAACAGAGAGAGAAAATTTTTATAGGTCCTCTCTAAGAATTTTCAGCAGCAGCAACATACAACCGCTTAAAAAGGGCAAAACTTTTTATAAACATAATCCAAGATTAACATTTTTATATATTTTTTTTAAAGTGAATGAAGCCATTGCAATAAAAGAAAGCTAATCCTGGATTACCCTTCTAACATTGTACTGAATGAAGATGTCCCTTATAAACAGGATGATAAAATCATAATGTAGGTTGGCAACACTATTATTTAATATTTCCTTAAATAAATGGGTATTCCAGTTTTTTTAAATGTGTTCCCTATCAACAGGATTGGTGATAAGTGTCTGATTGCTGGGGGCTTTTTGGGGTCTGACCTATGGGTCCTCCTGCCATTTCCAAAAAGGAGCCTTACTCTTCCCACTGAGCACTTCGGCCCCCACCTTCCAAGACTGATTCGCTCGGCAGTGACTGCTGCTCAGTCAATGACCAGCCGTGGTGAGACACTGTTGCAGCCTGTGTTTGACTGATCGGCTCGTCACTGGTGTGACAAGTCAGTCTTGGAAGGTGGGGGTCGGAGCACTCATGGGGGTCCCAGAGGTCAGACCCCCTTCGATCAGATCAGACACTTACAGGATAGGGGATACATTTTAAAAAGCTGGAATACCTCTTTAATGCCTAATTAGATATATGATGTCAGGGCAGGTAACAGCATTATACACTTTACCGAGGCAGCAAAATGTGGTGGCATGTTGCATTTCAGTGGATTTATAAGCCAAAATGTATGTTTATATTGAAAATTTTTAAAATTCTGACCTCTAGGCACAGTTAGTATTTTGTGCGCATATAATGGGGAATAATACGAGAAGTGGTTGGTATCAAAATATATTATACTTCATTA
Source organism: Hyla sarda (assembly GCF_029499605.1). Taxonomy (NCBI): domain Eukaryota; kingdom Metazoa; phylum Chordata; class Amphibia; order Anura; family Hylidae; genus Hyla; species Hyla sarda. Next base: position 102,114,546 of record NC_079196.1, read on the forward strand.
AGTAGTTTAAAATAGGATCAAGTCTCTGAGCAGGGCCCTTGCTACAGAGACAGTGGTTGGTATAATATAAGTTATGTTGAAAGCAGTTTATCATAATATGGCATAAATAGTAGTTTTAAAATAGTGGTTACCAGTCTTGACACGGATAATAAATAATAAAATAAAAAATAAAAATAGTTACAGCGTTGGAAATATACAGTTTGTGGGTGACACATTTATAGTATGTTATAGGCTATTGTATTAGTAGAATTGCAGTGTAGGTTGGCACGGGTGCTGGTGCTCACAACGCACCCGGCTTGATGGAAAATACCTGTAAAATTCTTTGAGAGTTTGTCCTGTCTGTGGTGAAGATGTCTTGGCACCTAGGTCTGTTAGACAGATGGCTCGGAGCTGCGTCCGGCCCTGGATAGGTGAGTTGCCGGCAGCGAGGACAGGAATCACCGGAGTGGGGATATGCAGAGCACTCACTGCGACCGCTGTGGCAGTTGCTCAGTGGATGGTGGTCCGCTAGGTAGGGGACTCAATGAAGGTTAGGTCCTTGGCTAGGATAGGAATGGCAAATAAGATTGCTGGATAGTAGCCAATAGTATCCAGATGCGTTTCGGGGAGAACCCCCCTTTTTCAATGGCAAAATTGAGAATAGATAGAGAAGGATGTGTAGTTCACTTATGATATGGGGAGATAAGTGTTCGAGGTTAAAGGTGATGCCTTCACCTGATAAGGCCTAGAGTAATATAGAAATTAAATTAAAGAGTACCAATCCTCAAGAACACTGGGGAATGAAGTATAGAAAAATACAAGAAAAGATATGGATCCAGTAATTAAAACTTAATTTATTAATAATATAGTATAAAAATGACCAATCACTCTGCAGGGCCCTTGCAGAGGTAAATGGTATGTGTTCAATGGTTGTAATAAAAAAATAGAGTAAATAAGAATTAAACCAATCAGTATATAGCACCAAATAATATATATATTGTTAATGTCCACTGTAGTGAGTTTGCAACAAGTCTCTTTCAATAGTCAGTTTGTTCAGTTAATCAAACAGATAGTTAATCCAAATGTATCCAATGTATGCTGATTAAATCCTATAGGTCAATTGTAGCAGCAATATTGGATAGAATCAATTGTAATAGCAACTATGTTGCGGTCTCAGGAAAATGAATCAAAGTTATGTCGGCAATGTGACAATGTATCGGTGCACAGCACCACTCACCCTCCTTAACAGACCTCGGTGGACTTTGAATATGAGAATAGTCCTGGAAACCTGGTCTTATATAAGGTGCCATTTTAATTGGCATGTGGCCGTTAAGTACCAACAGATGATACCAATCATGGATTCTTCCATGGGATTTAGGAGTGATGTAGGTATCTATAAACCTATGTAGACCATGGACTATGCATGGTTTAAACCAATATAAAATGATATAAACTGTTTATACAAGTCTTTAAAATGCAAGATTACCAGCCCAAAACTCTCAATTATATAATAAATTATTTATTATTTAATCAATAAAAACTATGTGTGGGGGAACAGGGTCAAATTATGTTGAGCAATCTGATATACAGGGCAGATGGAGAACATATGAAAGTGTTAAGGTATGGTGTCAGGTGTAAAACTGTAATGTCTTGTGTAGATTGTGTTGTCTGAAGATTAGGAAAATAGTACAGGTTAGGAAAAAAGTAAGAAAAGAGTAATATGGGTTAGGAAAAATAATAAATCCCCTTTATACGCACACAAAATACTAACTGTGCCTAGAGGTTTGAATTTTCCAATTTTTCACTTAATTTTTTGGCACTACGGGTAAAGTGCATCTCAGTACCTCGGCCCAGTTAATTATACAAATATACACTTTTATAGTGTGCAGCTCCTCATCTATTTTCTAACAAAATGTATGTTTCTCCTACATCTTCTCTTAAAGAAAATCTGACAGCTTGTAAATAGTTTCATACCTAATGCCCAGAGCGCATTGTAGGCGGGGAGCATGCTGGCCGAGTTTCCTTGTGTCCTACATCATCTCCTGTCTGCCCTGCCCCCTTCATTATTATGCTAATGAAGGCAGCAGGAGAGCGCATAGAGAGCAGAGCCCTCACTCAGGACCTTCATTAGCATAATAATGAGAGGGACTGGGCAGAGGGGGGGATTATGTAGGAGAACGGGAATTTGGCCAGCCGACTCCCCTCCTCCAATTTACAGCTCTTCAACCGCAATATAACCCAGTATACTTGATTTAGTGCGGGGGAACTAGCTGTCAGATTCTCTTTAACCCCTTAAGGACGCAGTACGTAAATGTACGTCCTGGTGCGGTGGTACTTAACGCACCAGGACGTACATTTACGTCCCATGCATAACCGCGGGCATCGGAGCGATGCCCGTGTCATGCACGGCTGATCCTGGCTGCTGATCGCAGCCAGGGACCCGCCGGCAATGGCCGACGCCCGCGATCTCGCAGGCGTCCGCCATTAACCCCTCAGGTGCCGGGATCAATACAGATCCCGGCATCTGCGGCAGTGCGCGATTTCAATGAATGATCCGATCGCCTGCAGCGCTGCTGCGGGGATCCGATCATTCAGAACGCCACACGGAGGTCCCCTCACCTTCCTCCTCCCGGCGTCTCCTGCTCTGGTCTGAGATCGAGCAGACCAGAGCAGAAGATCGCCGATAACACTGATCTGTTCTATGTCCTATGCATAGAACAGATCAGTATTAGCAATCATGGTATTGCTATGAATAGTCTCCTATGGGGACTATTCAAGTGTAAAAAAAAAATTTAAAAAATGTAAAAGTAAAAGTAAAAAAAAAAGTGAAAAATCCCCTCCCCCAATAAAAAAGTAAAACGTCAGTTTTTTCCTATTTTACCCCCAAAAAGCGTAAAAAAGTAATTTTATAGATATATTTGGTATCGCCGCATGCGTAAATGTCCGAACTATTAAAATAAAATGTTAATGATCCCGTATGGTGAACGGCGTGAAAGAAAAAAAAAAGTCCAAAATTGCTACTTTTTTAATACATTTTATAAAAAAAAAATTATAAAAAAAATGTATTAAAAGTTTTTTATATGCAAATGTGGTATCAAAAAAAAGTACAGATGATGGCGCAAAAAATGAGCCCCATACCGCCGCTTATACGGAAAAATAAAAAAGTTAGAGGTCATCAAAATATAGGGATTCTAAACGTACTAATTTGGTTAAAAAGTTTGTGATTTTTTTTAAGCACAACAATAATATAAAAGTATGTAATAATGGGTATCATTTTAATCGTATTGACCCTCAGAATAAAGAACACATGTCATTTTTACCATAAATTGTACGGCGTGAAAACGAAACCTTGCAAAATTGCGTTTTTATTTTTAATTTCCCCACAAAAAGTGTTTTTTGGTTGCGCCATACATTTTATGATGAGTTATGTCATTACAAAGGACAACTGGTCGCGCAAAAACAAGCCCTCATACTAGTCTGTGGATGAAAATATAAAAGAGTTATGATTTTTAGAAGGCGAGGAGGAAAAAATGAAAACTTAAAAATTAAATTGTCTGAGTCCTTAATGCCAAAATGGGCTGAGTCCTTAATGGGTTAAATTGCTTAAGCAGTGAAAAAGGCATGTGAATGTAAGGTTTGCACAGGCATTATTGTAAAATACTGAACTCACAGTAATCCCCTTGGTTTAGAAAGGGTCCAGTAACTATCCTTTTCTGAAGTTTGTGAACCACGCCTGATTCACCTGAAAAATAAGAATAACATTGCAGTTGCACCCTATATAGCTGAGGTGTCATGTGCTGTTGTCCTCTTTATTTCTTCCTAATTCTGTTTTTGTCTGACAGCTTGTATCATGATCTCTCTCCATTTACATCTCCCTCATTTGGCAGAAGCCCTCGTGTTCCCTATCTGACAACACCATATATGTTTTTAGTTTACAGCTTAGGTATATTTCAGTTGTTATGAAGGATCTAGGCATAGATGTACAAAGTTTAAATATTACTATGAAACCTGGTCTTGATTGGGAATGCATTGTTTTATTTCCTTTCATTAGGATTTGGCAAAATGCTTTTATTCGTGTCACATGGGAAATAATCTTCTCCTTAAAATGCTTCTGTAATTCCGCAGAGATGGCATGCTCTCTGTACACAGTTAACAAGGACTGTACATAAATTCTAGGGCATGCTATCCCATCAGTGAATGCTGTTTATTGCTCACCTTGCCTGTTCTGCATGTGTACTGGGATATGTATGCACTTATTAATTTGTGTGAAGTAAATATTATGTGCACAAACCTTCAGTTCACCTACCCCTATGACTAAAGATTAAAATACATTTTTGACAATCCTTTCATCTTCAGAGCTAGAAATGGGATATTTTTACACTGTTAACCATTTCTACACGTTGCTTAAGCAACCTTTGAATCCTTCTGTTGAACCTATCCTGTATATCCAGTGTATGATACATTGGTTCTGTAGATCTACATGCTTTGGCTGTGCATTACTGTGGTGGTATTATCGTATTAGTGTGAGGGTTTTATTTTTTTTTAACCAAACTTTTGAAAACAAGCAAAACACAAATTTGTGGGTGCTCCAGGGCAGTTACTTGAAGGCCTGAATGTAGATTGAATATTGATAACCTTGCTTATGAATTTTGTAAAAAAAATTCTAGCTGATCACTAGGTACAAATTACTGTCTATAGCTTTAAAGGGCTAAGCCCTCTGCCAAGATAACGTTTTTTTATGCCGTTCTTTTTCCCCCCAGGAACTTTAGTATAGACAGTTACTGCTTGATCAAACAAGGAGACGTTAGATGAAGGTTTCTGAATCATTTTGGTTAATTAAAAATGAAATTTAACTATTTAAATGGGCACTTTCATTAGCAAAAACTTTTTATATAATGTGGATAAGAACATTATATGTATGTTTTGTAATATACATTGATTAAAGAAAAGTGTATTTTTTTAATTTAAAATTGTGGTCCTGTCCTTGCAGCTATAGCTTGTGTGTCTCTGCAAAGACAAATACAGGAAGTGTGGACAGGACAAGCAGGGCTGTGACACACAGCAGGCTGATTGACAAGGCGCGAGCATGCACAGAGCCCTGCTTGTCCTCCGTGTAGAGAGCCGTGCTTGTTCCACCAACACTTCTTGTATTTTGTCTTCACAGAGATACACAGGCAATAGCTGCATGGATAAGACAGCATTTTTTAACCAATGTATATTACAAATATACATATAATCTAATCTACATTATAGTAAACATGTTTGCAATGACAGGTAAGCTCTAACAGGCTTTCTTTTTTTTTTTCTTTTACTTTTTTTGAAATGCTGAAGATGGCCATAATAAGGCTATAATGCAAGTAATTCTGCTGACTTCAGCCCTTGGTAGCTGAAGTTATGTCCTCTACAAATTGTGTACTTTAACAGTTTCTTTACTGAAATGTACACTTTAAATATTAAGCTACAATACAGTGAGCTTCTGGAATTAAGCATATTTCAGAGAATTTTATTTGGACCTTTTGATTTTTGTTTACTCTTCATTTAGGGCCTATCTATTTTGGCCTCGGGCAAATGTTCTGAATATTCAGGCATTTTTTTTTTTTCCCTTACCAAATAACATATCAGATACCGTATATATAACACACAACAACAATATTTAATAGCTGGACATTCTGGATGAGAGAAACATTCCGAACACAAATTTTTTTTAACTAATGCTTTATTTAACAAATGTTTGTCCAGATCAGGAAAAATGTAAAATTATGGAATCACTCAAGAAAAAAAATATGGAAACATTATTTTATCTCCATTACTACTTTGTTGTTTTTCCTTGGACTTTTTATATTGATCTACTTTGTATGACACAGACTTCACATTATAAACAGTATACTACAACAAGTTGGCTTCAACTTTCTCAAAGAGTGATTAATAGATCAGCTTTGCAAGATGAAATCTTCTCATCGCCCAGTAATTTTAATTCCCACTTTTCAATGGGCTGACTGCTGGTCATGTCTTTGAGTTAAAATGCCTTTCCTGATTTAAAAAACAATAAAAAATAAATTTTGATGCCATTTGTAGGGATAAGCGAATCGAATCTGACTAATCAAAATTTGTTACGAATCTCAGGAAAAATTCGCTTCGCAATGAATCCGAATATTGCCGTGATTCGATCGCATGAATAGTTTCATTAACCAGTTGCCATCTAAGGACGAGCCGGCTCATTTTGAGACAGCAGCCATTGTTTGGCGCCAGCTTCCGACTCGAGCTTGTGCCATAGCGACCTGAAATCACATTGATCTGTGTGAGGAATCGAATTCCTCCTAAAAGTCCCCTAAGGGGACTAAAAGTGTCAAAAAGTGAATAAAAAGTAAAAAAAAAAAAAAAACACCCTTTCATATTAAAAGTTTAAAACACACCCCTTTTCCCAAATTCCATATAAAAAATATGTAACCATAATAAAAATAAACATATGTCTACCGCTATTTACACTTGAACGCCTTGTGTCTTTCTCTTATTTCTCCATGTTGGGGTGCTGTCTTGGGCTCCCCCTCATGTTTTGTGGCTTCTGCTTTCCCCCCTCTAGCTTGGGGTTCCTTCCGGTGGTCTCCACCGGTGCTTGGTTCTCTTGTAGCTTTCGCTATTGTGTCTAGTAAGTGCCACAGTGGTTTTCTTTCTACTGCTACTTCTCCTGTTATTGTTTTCTCCTTTCCCCCGCTTTTTCTGGTGTTCTTTCCTACTTACTTGTCGTTCTTCTCTTGTCCTGTTTCTGTTGTCTTTTGTTCTTACACCTGCCGGGGCGGATCTGATCGGTGACTCTACCCCTACCTCCCCTCTTTCCATGGCGGACCTCAACATCGCCTCTTTCAACGTCAAAGGCTTCAATGTTCCGGCAAAGCGGACACACATGTTGCACCACCTTCAAAAACGCAAGGTACAGGTAGCCATTTTCCAGGAAACCCACTTTAAGGAGGGACACACCCCAACCCTTAAAAATAGACATTACCCTGTCTGATTTTGCGCTAATAACCCCGAGTCTAGGTCCAAGGGAGTTGCAATAGCCATCCATAAGTCACTGGTCCACCAAGTTACTAATGTAATCGAAGATCCCAACGCTAAGTACATGATCCTTTCCCTGCTTTTGGGCAGCAGAGTTATCACTTTAGTTAACCCATACGCCCCTAACCAGGCACAGTGTGATTTCCTCGTCACCCACGTTGATCAGGTGGTTGCTGTGATGCAGGGGACTGTGGTGCTATGCGGAGACCTAAATTTGACTTTGGACCCACCCTGGACAATTCCACGGGACGCTCCAGCCTTTCCTATTCTGCCATTAAACGGGTCAAGCGTTCTCTGGCCTTGCTCGAACTGTGTGATACTGGCGTATACAGCATCCCCCTGACAGGGACTATAGTTTTTTTTCTTCTCCGCATGAGTACAGTCGCTTGGATTATATCCTGATTCAACATACTGCTCTTTCTTGGTTGTCTGATGCTAGGATTGGAAACATCCTCTGGTCGGATCATGCCCCTGTCTTTTGTTCCCTCCGGCTTCCATTCCTGACCAGGTCTGAGAGGTCCTGGAGGTTGAATGAGTCCCTCCTCTTGGACACAGTCTGTATGTGCGATCTTACAAGAACTGTTTCCAATTTTGTGTTTGACCATGTATCGGACACCACTGCGCCTTTTGTCCAGTGGGAGACGCTCAAGTGTGTCCTCCGGGGGGTCCTCATTAGACATGGCAATAGATTGAAACGTGAAAAAGCCCACACCCTTAGTCAGGCCCTACACAGGGTAGCTTTGCTTGAATTGGCACACAAGCGCTCGCTCTCACGACCGGTCCTGCGAGCCCTGCAACTTGCCCATCTGGAGGTCAAACAATCTATATTTCACTCTCTTTTCTGACCTGTACCATCTCCCGCCACAGTAACTTCCCCCTCCCTGTCCTCCTTCGCCTCTTCCTGCCCTCTCTGCCGACGATAGGGAGGCGCTGGTTCTCCCTTCTCCTTGGAGGAGTTGTCTTTGGTCATCAAGAATCTCCCAGGTGGGAAGAGTCCTGGCCCGGATGGTTTCACTGCAAAGTTCTATAAATCCCTACTGGATTCCCTCTCCCCTATCCTTCTCAGGGCCTTTAACTCCATATCTCCCGATACTCCCTTGCCGGCGGCCTCCACTGTGGCCCACGGAGTTGTGTTGCCGAAGCCTGAGAAATATCCTCGCTCCTGCAGTAGCTATAGACCCATTTCTTTGCTCAATGTCGACCTGAAAATTTACTCCAAACTCTTGGCCATTTGGCTAAATAGTATTCTACCCACCCTCATACACCCCGACCAGGTGGGGTTTGTGCTGGGGAGGGAAGCCAGGGACAACACGATCAAAACTTTAACATTTTGAATCATGCACAGTCTAATCGATTACCCATGATGGTTTTATCTCTTGATGCCGAAAAGGCTTTTGACCGCATTTCCTGGTCCTCCCTGGCACAGACCCTTCAACATGTGGGACTAGGCCCCAATTTTTCCTCCAAGATTCTGGCCCGGTACAATACTCCTACGGCCCGTCTGAAGATAAATGGCTCCCTTTGCCTTCCATTTGCGATTTGTAATGGCTCCCGGCAGGGCTGTCCCCTTTCGCCCCTACTGTATGTCCTGGTGATGGAACATCTTCTGGCTAGCATAGGAACGGATTCCGATATTCTTGGGGTTACTGTTGGAGATCGTACATATAAGTGTTCTGCTTTTGCGGACGATCTTCTGGTGTATATCACTGACCCGTTGGTGTCTCTCCCATGCTTAATGTCTCGCCTGGCTGCCTTTGGGGCCTGGTCTAATTTCGAAATCAATTTTTCTAAGTCAGAAGCTCTCAATGTATCCCTTATAGTGTCATCCCTTCAATCCTCCTTCCCATTTAGTTGGCCCAATGGCAGAATTAGGTACTTGGGGATGGTAATCCCTTCGGATCTCTCCCATCTGTTTTCCCATCATTTCTCCTCTCTCCTGGCCCATTTTCGGACAGACCTGGCGACCTGGAACCGTAACTATTTCTCTTGGTTCGGCCGAGTTAGTACACTTAAAATGACCCTAGTGCCTCGGTTGCTATATTTGCTGCAGACCATCCCTCTCCACATCCCATCTTCCTTCTGGCGGCAATTGCAGGCATGCTTTGGTTCCTTAATGTGGGCCTCCGCCCGCCCTCGGCTTAACAGACTCACCCTGACCCATCCCAAATTGTTGGGAGGGGTCGGTCTCCCTGACTGCCGTATGTACTACCGAGCCTGCACCCACACCCGTGTGCTTGACTTGTTCCATAATAGCGAGTCCAAACTCTGGGTTCATTTGGACCAGGATATTTGCCCTAAAGTGTTCTCCACCCTGCCGTGGACCTGGTCTCCTGCATCACAGAATAGCCTTCCTACTTCCTTTACAACAAGCCACACCCTGGCAGCCTTGTGCCATGCGGGGTCGGGAGCTTCTCTCATTGATCGAGGTGGTCCCCTTCTACCCATTTCTGACCATCCGCAATTCCCCCCTGGGTCCTCCCGGACAGGTGCTTTCTTTGTGGCGACCCGGTCTGACCCCCTCCGTTTTCATCATGTCCTAGCTGGAGGCGTGCTTAAGCCCTTGGAGGTTTTATTGGAGGAGTGCCCATTATCTCAACGTGCTCCCTTTGTCTACCTCCAGCTATGACATTTCTACTCTAGTCTCCCGTGGAGAGCCTCATTGCACCGCAGCCTGACTCCGTTTGAGCGTCTGTGTCTGGCTTCCTCGTACCCTTGTCACTCAATTTCTGCCATCTATGGCCTCTTGATGGCTCTCAGATTGGAATCCCTTCCGTCATTTTGCCGGGTTTGGGAGTCCGAGTTTGGCAAGACATTCACATCCGACCAGTGGTCTCTGTGCTTTTTCCTTACTCACAAAGCGGTCATAGCCAAGAAAGCACAGGAGACAAGTTACAAAATTTTGTCTCTATGGTATCGGGTGCCGACTTCTTTGCACCGCTGGTATACTTCTGTTCCAAGCTCATGTTGGTGGTGTGGTAGTGCTGAGGGTTTGGTGTCGCACATCAGGTGGAGGTATCCCAAACTCCTCTCCTTTTGGCGGACGATCTTACAGGTTATTAGTGAGGTGTGCGGGGTACATGTCCCTTTTAGCCTTGAAACCACTCTACTCTGGTTTCCCATGGCGCAGGCGAAATATAAGAAATCCCTCACTAGACATCTCCTTCATGCTGCTAAAACTGTAATTCCCAGGCGCTGGAAAGATCCTGCCCCTCCCTCCCTAGAGGAATGGTTAGTTGAAGTGACACATATTAAACACATGGAGGAGCTTCTGGTGGTCCACTACTTGCTTGTTCCCTGCTCTCTACTTGCTTGCTCCCTCACCTTACTACTTCCATACCCCTGCTCTGGTGCCTAGACCGTTTCCTCAGTAACTTTTACCTCAATATCTCTTGGTGCTTTCGCACATTTGTTCCAATGTTTTATTTCTTTATTGTTACCTGTATATTTTGATCCGTTCTATTTCGGCCCATCAGGCCGTTGTTACCTTACATTGTTTGCTTACTTAAGTCATTGTCATCGTTTTATTTACTTAATAAACTTTTTCTGAATTTGAAAAAAATAAAATAAAGAATAAACATATGTAGTATCGCCGCATGCATAAATGTCTGAACTATAAAAATAATGTTAATTAAACTGCACGGTCAAAAAAACGTGTAAAAAAAATTCCAAAGTCCAAAACTGCATATTATTGATCACTTTATATATCCTAAAAATATTTATAAAAAGCGATTAAAAAGTCCCATCAAAACAAAAATGGTGCCGATAAAAACTTCAGATCATGGCGCAAAAAACAAGCCCTCAAACATCCCTTTATAGGAAAAATAAAAAAGTTATAGGGGTCAGAAACTGATAATTTTACACATACTAATTTTGGTGCATGTAGTTTATAATTTTTTTTAAGTAGTAAAATAAAACCTATATAAATTAGGTATCCTTGGAACCGTATGGACCTACAGAATAAAGATATGATTTCATTCTTACCGAAAAGTGCACTGCATAGAATCGAAAGCCCCCAAAAGTTACAAAATTGTGTTTTTTTGTTTTTGTTTCAATTTTGCCCCACAAATATATTTTTTCTGGTTTTGCTGTAAATTTTGTGGTGAAATGATTAATGTTATTTTAAGATACAATTGGTGGCACAAAATATACGTCTGTGTGTGCAAAATTGAAAGTGTTTTGTTTTTCCCTCATCACCTTCTAAAAATCATAAGTGCAAAAATGGAGAAACCCTGTGTCCTTGAGGGATTAAACTCAATTTAGCGTGGTCCAGGCTCCAGGGCATCTAAGATGGCGGCTCCACATGTCAGGACATGGGGCAAGGAACTTTGGGAGGGCGGCAAGCCAGCAGCCTACCATCCGTGAGGTAGTGGAACAGGGGTTCCCCCCTGTTGGGGGTAAAATCAGCTACTCGGAGGTGTGACAGTTTCTCATCAAGCATCCGGAGGATGTTAACCTGGCAACATGCAGGATGTGTTGGCAGAAGGTGAAGCGTGGCAGGGTCCCAATGTTGGCACCATGGCACTGCGTCTACATATGCAGCATCACCATAAAGCAGCCTTGGGGAACCATGATTCTGATGCAGTTGTCCACCCTGCTGCATCACCCAGAGGCACGCCGCTCCCTGTTTCAGCCAGCCAAGACTCCACCACCTCAGCCGAAAGGAGCTGTGTGCCATACCCATCTTCTGTTGCTCCAGATGCTCCTGCTTCTTCTACTTCGAGTCAGTCATTCCACCAGCAATCCATCTGCAAAGCCATGTCCAAAAGACAACAGTATGCGCTCACTCATCCAACGGTGCTGAAGCTGAATGTGCTCATGTCCAAGATGTTGGTACTGCAGTCCCTCCAGGTGGACTCTGCACCTTTCAGAGAGCTGATGACTTGTGCTGAGCCGAGGTGGAGAGTCCCAAGCCCTGCACAATTTTGTGGAACAGAAGGTGGGCCAGTCCTTGAGCCTGTCAGTGTGTACCAAAGTGCACGGCAGTGCCGACGTGTGGAGCTGTGACTACGGTCAGGGACAATACATGTACTTTACAGCTCTCTCGGTAAATGTGGCTCCTGCACAGCCACAACAGGAACTTGGACAGGTCACGCCGCTTCCGCCTCCACACTCTCAGGCCGTTGTTCCTGTGACAGTGTGCGATTCCGCCTCCTCATCCTCCACCATATCCTCAACCTCCACTGCACGGACAAGTCTCAGTGCCCCTCCAGCATACCATGTGTGCAGGGCATGGCGGTGTCACGCTTTTCTTCACATGTTTTGCCTTGGCCAATGGAGTCACACAGGGGAGGAACTGCTAAAAGTCATTAATCAGGAAATCGAATCATGGCTTACTCCTCAAAAACTGGAAATGGGAACCATCCATGGTGACAGACAATGGGAAGAACATCTGCGTCTGTGCTGCGACAAAGAGCCCTGAGCCATGCGCCCTTCATGGCACGTGTGTTCAATCTGGTTGTCAATCGGTTCCTGAAGTGCTTCCCCCATCTGCAAGACATCCTAACAATAGGAAGGAAACTTTTCATACACTTCAGCCACTCGTTCACCGTAAACCACACCCTCCTTGAACTGCAGCGTCAGAACTGTATTCCTCAACATAGTCTTATTTGTGACCTTTCCACACGTTGAAATTCCACCCTCCATATGTTGTACCGACAAGATGAACAGAAAAAAGCCATCACCGATTTCTTGATGATCCAAGCGGATAGGGGACTCCCCTGTGTAACTTCAATGTGAATCAGTGGCAGCTCATACGTGACACCTGCCGCTTGCTCAGGCCCTTTGACAAAGCCACCTTATTAGTCAGTCACCAGTATTACAGGAGGAGCTACGTAATTCCACTGCTTCATTTACTACAGCACGTGTTGGAAACGATGGCTGGTCAGGGCACTGGAGACATGGTGCCTACATCTCATGGTCACCTGAGCCCTGTGGGGGCTGAACTGGAAGAGGAGGGGGACAGTGGAGCACAGTTTTGCGAAATGGGCGGTTTTTATAGTAATCTGACAGGAGTGGAGGAGCAGGAGCAGCCAGAGGAGCTAGAGGGTTATGAGGAAGACGAGACAGAGGACCCAGACACACTGTGGCAGTATGCAGTGATGGAGGCAGGGAGTCCCTCCAAGTCACTTGCACAAATGGCACGATGAATTCTCGCTTGCGTAGTGACCGCCAAATTGTCGCCATTTGGCAGTGGGATGACTTCTGGCTCTCCTCCTTATTGGACCCTCGCTACTGGCACAAATTGAGGGCCTTTTTTACACCCACTGAGAGGGAGGTCAAACTGAACTACTACAGAGACATCCTATGTAGTCAGTTGGCCGATGCCTATCTGCGCCATCTTGCAGCCTCTTGCAGGTCTGACTGGGGGGGGGGGGGGGGCAGCAGCCTGAGTCTACAGTAGCTGATGAATAGCTTTCTTCACCTGCATAGTGAAGCAACTCATCAGCAGGTAGACCTGAACCAGCAGGTGGTGGCATACCTTGACATGACCCTTCCAACACACTTTGAAGATCCGCTGGACTTCTGGGCAGCCAAACTTGATTTGTGGCCACAACTAGCAGGTCATCAGAGCAGGTATTTAGTGTATTTAGTGTGGTGGGGGCCATAGTAACCCCAAGGAGAACCAGTCTGTCCACGAAAAATGTGGAGAGACTGACCTTTATCAAGATGAATCAGGCTTGGATCAGCCAGGATTTCCACTCACCAATGCCTGATGCATCAGAGTAGATTGACCATGGTACCACACCAACATTTCACAAATATGGATAGTTCAAAACATATTTAAGGTCCTGCTCCCCAGTCACAGAAATTCCTCCGCATCAGACCACAAATAAGTATTGAGGATATGCATTTGCTAAAACTTTACTTATCTTAGCATAAAATATATGGACCACAATTTTTTTTATATCTAAGTAAAGGAAAGCTGTGCAAAAAACACCATGTGCCACTTATACCACCAAGTATTGATGTGATGCAAAGACAAATGTTGGCAAATGTTACTTGCCCTAAAAAGGGCATCCCCGCAGAGGAACCTCTCCGTATTTCCACCTACAAACACTTCCATATCCCAGGGTTTTTGTGTGGGACCGTCCTTTTTAGGGCGAGTAACACTTGCCAAGAAGGGAACTAATAGGGTGAGAGTAGGGCCTTATAGGAGAAGTTTTTACCCCCACCTGCTACCATGGACAATACGTTGTTCCCTTCAACCTTTTCGAGGAAAGTGTTACTTGTCTTAAAAAGGGTGGCCCCACACAGGTACTTTTCTCTATTTCCACCCAAAAACCCTGGGAAATGGCAGAGTTTGTAGGTAAAAATAGGGAAAGGTTCCTGTGTGGGGATGCCCTTTTTAGGGCGAGTAACACTTGCCAAGAAGGGAATTAGTAGTGCGAGAGTAGTGCCTTACAGGGGAAGTTTTTACCCCAACCAGTTACAATGGACCATACGTTGTTCTGTCCACCTTTTTAGAGGTCTTTTCATCACATCAATACTTGGTGGTGTAGGTGGCACATGGTGTTTTTTGGACACCTTTCCTTTTGTTAAATAAAAAAAAATTTGGGTCCATATATTTTATCCTAACAATATTATTAAAAGTTACTATTCTGATCATGTCACCCCCCCCGATACCACACATCTGATGCCAAGTTCTCCTTTTTTCACCCACCTTTGTCACCAGGTACTGGTATTGCCACCCACGGTCCACTCTGTCACTGGGTCACTTTTAGGACTCCTGATGCCACCTCCAGGCAGTCCTCATACTGCTACCATATGTTTTCCTCATGCTGATGCCAGCTTCAGGCTTTCTCATTCTGCCACCATATGTTCTCCTCATGTTGCTGCCAGCTCCAGGCTGTCTTATTCTGGCACCATATGTTCTCCTCCTCATGCTGATGCCAGCTCCAGACTGTGGCATACTGCCGCCATATGTTCTCCTCATGCTGATGCCACCTCCAGGCTGTTGCATACTGCCACCTTATGTTCTCCTCATGCTGATGCCACCTTCAGGCTGTCTCATTATGCCACCATATGTTCTCCTCATGCTGTTGCCAGCTCCAGGCTGTCTCATTCTGCCATGTATGTTCTCCTGATGCAAGCTCCAGGCTGTGTCATTCAGCCACTATATGGTCTCCTTATGATGCCGCCACCTCCAGGCTGTGTCATTCAGCCATCATATGATTTCCTTTTGCTGCCGCCAGCTCCAGGCTGTGCCATTCAGCCACTATATCTTCTACTCATACTGATGCCACCTCCAGGCTCTGTCATTGTGCCACTCTGCGACAGTGATTCTAATAGTGACACCTCTAATTTGCATGTCATACTGAATAACAGTATTATTTCACTAACACAGCACACTTCCCTATGCATGTTACGGCAAGGCAAAGTGTTCTACACCCCTATTGAGGCTCTCTGCAGCTCAGAAATAGCTGTTTCCAATAGTGATTTGCTGCAAATTAATTTGGACCAAACCAAATTTTTTCGGAAAATTTGGCAGAATAAAATGTTTCAAAAATTCCCTCACCTCACTGCTCTGCAGCAATACAATACATCCAGAAGAATTGCTAAGTCCTCACCAGTCCTGTTTTCTTATGGAGTTCTGTTACAATCCTGTCACAAACAGTGACTCCGGTTTTAGTCTATTTGTTTCTTTCATTTGTTTTGTTGAATCTTTTTTTATTTTCTAGACCTAGATCTAAGTTTTATGTTCTGATGCAGTGAAGTCCTCCTTGGTTTACATGTAGGTTTCCCTTATTATTCCCTTCCCCTTTTATTTATGCTTGCACAACATTTTATACCTGGCTTACTTGGACCAACCATCATCTCTTGCCACACTATGTTGGTTTTTCATCTCTAAAATTTTTCATCAGCTGATTGGCATGGCTTCAGTGCTGAAAAATAGAATAGTGTATGAGAGCCAGAAGCCTTGGCTCAATTCACTGTTTGTAGTGGTGGCACTGAAGCGAATGGGAGGTGTAGTGTTGTAACCTGTACTGTAGATTTACATTTTTAGACTAGGATTTGTTAGAAAAAGGCAGATTACAAAATGACTACATAATTTTTCCTCTCTACATTGAATAATTCACCATTGATGTTTTCCTCTACATGATCTGGAAAAAACATTTGCTATTAAGTGAGATAATTTTATTTAACCCCTTCATGACCCAGGGTTTTTCCATTTTTGCACTTTCATTTTTTCCTCCTTACCTTTAAAAAACCATAACTCTTTCAATTTTGCACCTAAAAATCCATATCATGGCTTATTTTTTGCGCCACCAATTCTACTTTGTAATGACATCAGTCATTTTACGCAAAAATTTACAGAGAAACGGAAAAAAAATTCATTGTGCAACAAAATTGAAGAAAAAACACAATTTTGTAACTTTTGGGGGCTTCCATTTCTACGCAGTACATTTTTCGGTAAAAATGACACTTTCTCTTTATTCTGTAGGTTCATACGGTTAAAATGATACCCTAGTTATATAGGTTTGATTTTATTGTACTTCTGGAAAAAATCATAACTACATGCAGGAAAATTTATATGTTTAAAATTGTCATCTTCTGACCCCTATAACTTTTTTATTTTTCTGTGTATGGGATGGTATGAGGGCTCATTTTTTGCATCGTGATCGGAAGTTTTTAGCGGTACCATTTTTGTAATGATTGGACTTTTTGATCGCTTTTTATTTATTTTTTCATGATATAAAAAGTGACCAAAAATACGCTTTTTTGGACTTTGGAATTTTTTTGCGCATACGCCATTGACCGTATGGTTTAATAAATAATATCTTTTTATAATTCAGACATTTCCGCACGCGAAGATACCACATATGTTTATTTTTATTTACACTGGTTTTTTTTTAAAATAGGAAAAGGGGGGTGATTCAAACTTTTATTAGGGAAGGGGTTAAATGATCTTTATTCACTTTTTTTTTCCACGTTTTTTTTGCAGTGTTATAGGTCCCATAGGGACCTATAACAATGCACACACTGATCTTTCACATTGATCACTGGTTTCTCATAGGAAACCAGTGATCAATGATTCTGCTGCTTGACTGCTATTGCCTGGATCTCAGGCACGGAGCAGTCATTCGACGATCGGACAGAATGGAGGCAGGTAGGGATCCTCCGACTGTCATGTAAGCTGTTCGGGATGCCGCGATTTTGCCCGGCGATCGCGAGCAGCTCCCTGAGCTAACCGGCATTAGTTTACTTTCACTTTAGATGCAGCATTCAACTTTGAACGCCGCGTCTAAAGGGTTAATAGCGTGCGGTACCGCAATCGCTGCCGCGCGCTATTAGCCACGGGTCCTGGCCATTGCTAGGTGCCAGGCCCGACCCGCTATGACGAGGGGCCACGCCGTGGCCCCACGTTATAGAATGGGAGCTGACCCATGGCATACATGTATGCCATGGGTCGGGAAGGGGTTAATTTATGGAAGTTATGTTTTATTAAGCTAGAGTGTTTAGCTACAAAACAATGTTTTGTGTCACATCTGTGACTTTATATATTTACTATGGTGCTTTCATACTTTTCTCAGGGGTTGTACAGCAAACAGTTCATGAATGAGAATAACCAGAGCTTCTGACATCATACATGGAAAATCTTTCTTTAACCAAACCCTTCCCTTAGCACAGACTCTTAAACATCTACCCTTGCATGACTACCTTAATTTCTTTTGGTTAAAGTTGCCAGTACAGATTGGATTAATGCTAGTGGACCTCAGAACTTTAGGCAGGATTCCACTGATGATTCAATGTGTAAATTGGCAGACATGCCCTAGCTTTTTTTTTTTTTTTTTTACTATATCCCTGTGGAATTTAGGCACCTCTTTTCCGCTCTGTCACTGTTGTCACTGTGCCATGTGAAAAGTTTTTCCTTGCTAACCACAATGCTAAGAGATGTGTTGACACATAACCCTGCATGCAGACTGCACCACTAGAACTATTCGTTTATCTTTCCCATACCTCTCCTTCCCTGTTGCCATTCTGCTGTCACGTCAGTATTTATTTTTCAGCTATAATAAGCAGGCGCATTGTTTCTTGATCCTCAATAGTAAAGTCTATACTGTTGTTTGGGAACAGTGGTGGGTATCCACTAGTTTATTGGAGTCACTAATGTGTGTAATAATGAGGTATGATTTAGTATAACCCCACTCCTTTTATTATAGTCTTGGTGTAAGGTAATCTCTCTTACACAGGCTTTATATGCTATTGTTTTCTTTCTACTATATTTAACTTTCCTTTTATTAATGAAATCCTATTCCATGGGTTTTTAGTAAATGCTAAAATTTACCCTTACTTACACTTTTGATGGCTGATGTTCTTATAGACTTTGCTACTAAAGGGCTTGATTCACTGATGTGCTATATAGAGCCCCAGGTTAAGAATAACATTTAGAAGCAATGCAGCCATTACTAGTTAAGTTGCTATTATGGTAACTTTCTTTGTGTAGCTAAAATATATGACACCTTCATGCACTTCTTGTCAGTGAATCAATCTCACGTTGGTATACATAGATTTCTATACTTTTTTTTTTTTTTTTTAACAATTCCCTTTCTTGTTTTCCTTCATTTTAGGGTATCCATCCACTACATTCTACATTTTCTGCCTGGCTTCTAAGTCTTGCTCTATCTACCTTTTTTAACCCCTCTTTAGACCTCTGAATTCTCTAATATTACTCTAACTTTCTGGCTCACAGATAGACCACCTGTTCTTTTCTGTGGAATGCTTGTCAGACTGGTAAACAAAAGGGACATGAAGCAGCCAGCAATTGCAAGAAATGTGAGGGTGAAAAAAGTGCTAGGTCAGTACGATTTATTGACCAGTCATATGAAATACCAGTGTGATCTTAAATAAGTTAAAGCGTTAAAGAGTTTTATGTCACTGATTTCTTATCTGGTGAAAACGTAACCCTAAAAGTAATATAAAAAAATGACTAAATGATTATGCACAAGTTGAGCGTATTATACAGGATATGTGTGACTGTATCAGCCTGTGTAGGAGTTCTTCTATGCAAGCTGAACCAAGCAAGAAGAGACAGCTGCCTGCGAATGTAGAAAAGGCAGGTTTACTTTGAAGAGCCTTCTGTCCATAATAAATAATAATTTAAAACCTGCTGACTATCAGCCCTGGTTATTATAATATAATATTTATTTTTGTCAAGGTTCAGAATGTCTGCTAAAGCATGGTATTATATTCAGGCAGCTGATGTTTGGGTGTTTTGAATAGAAAGCATGCTGATATTTTTCAAATAAGATAACGTTACCTATAAGAGTAGAATTAGTAAATGCATTATAAGGAGTTAAAGGGGAACGAGAAATCAGAGTACCAAGATACATGATGGAGGAGGGGGAATTGGTCATGTATGACAATTTTTATATCAGCCTAAAGTAGAAGTGCACTTGACCAATATGTATAGAAAACAGATAGGTGTCAGCTCACCCTCGTGCCTTACTGCTGCTTGGACTTGCTGCGTGGACACCGCAGAGCCTCTTCAGAATAGTGTAAACTTTATTCACTTTAAAACAACACAGAACAGAAGGACATCACTGGAGCAGTGACATGTTTTGGCCATGCAAAATGGCCTTACTCAAGGCCATTTTGTGTGGTCGAAACGTGTCACTGCTCCAGTGATGTCCTTCTGTTCCATGTGGTTTTAATGTGAAAAAATTTACACCATCACTGCACTGGACAATCAGTTTCATCTACAATGGAGAAATATGCACCAAATTTACAAGTGGTGCATCTTTTCACGGTCAGTGTTGCATACTTATCTACGTAGGCTACCTGGAAGGTTTTTCTTGCAGAAGTTATTCTTAAGGGAATGAGAATTTTTGTATTGATTAGAGCCGGATACTAAAACAGTTGTTTTCAATAATTAGTTTCTATTTCCTGATAATACACTTTCATTTAATTTTTATTGTACAGTATTATGGGGGCAGCAATATTGCCTGAGATTTCTGCACAGCATTTACTGATATGCACATAGGAAACGGACAGGAGGGACCATATTCACTTCTATGAAAGAGTTTTTTTTCTAGGCATACACTGTGGCCTGTGAAGAAGTCATTGTGCAGTTCTGGCCATCACCTAAATGTCTGGTCTGGTGTTACTGTTCACTGTAATCCTACCTGGGATAAGGAGGAGACTGCTGAAAAATGATATTTACAGAACTGGAAGTGCAGCTTGTCATTAGACTTAGTGGTCAAACGGCAAACTGCAGGATTTCAATATTATTTTAGAATATAGATAGAAGAATGGAAAATTTTGAAAACAATCGCTAAAAATTCTTAAATGTTTGACATAAAAATTTTATTTAAACACTATGATTTTCTAAAGACACAGTTCTGATACCCTATGCGCTGCAAGAAACCTAAGTCACTGCAGTTTAAGAAACCTGAAAGAACACAAAACCTGATCTCCATGTAAATCTGCTTCTTTAATAATTTATGAATGATTGATTTATAAAGTAACACTTCAAAAACCACAAACACTAAATTATATTATTGGTGGCCAATAGGGCTGCACGATATATCGCAATCCCAATCCAATCGTGATAATTGGGGATTGCAATATGTCAATACAGCCCTTCACAAAATTTTGCAATTAAATAGGCACTGTCAGATATAAAAACTTTTGATATGCTGTAAACAATAGGTTTTGCAATTGCTTTCATTGACTGGCTTTTTCAGTATGAAATACTGAAAATTTTGTAAACTGCTGCCGGGCTCTCACTGATGTCTGCTGTGTGAGAGAGGCAGAAACACATTGCATTTCAGACGAAAAAGTAAGTGTCCCTGCATGTATGTGTGTGTGTGGATATAGGGGTATGTGTGTATATCAGTGTGTTTATCTAATGTGTATGTGTAATAATATATGAAGCCTGTGTGTGTGTTTGTGTGTGTGTGTGTGTGTGTGTGTAATAAAGGGGGACTACAATCATATGCCTCCAGCTGTTGCAAAACTAAAACTCCCAGCATGCCTGCACAGCCAAATGATGTGTGGGCATGCTGGGAGCTGTAGTTTTGCAACAGCTGGAGGCACCCTGGTTGGGAACCACTGGACTGAGGAGAGTGAGGAAGGGGGAGTGGTTATCACAGTGAGTATCCATCCCCCTGCTTCTGGTGGACAAAATTAAGGTATTTCAGAAATAAAGCTAATTCTGAGAGAATGTAGGTCATAGAAACATAAAAAAGTACATGTACATGATCAGGATGAGATACTGAGTAACACATAACAGTTTTTTTTTATTTTTTTTTGAGTGATCTGACGGGTACGCTTTAAGCACTACTATGAGGAGAAACAGTGGGCCGCACAATAGAGGGGCCTGGCCATGCTGCACGGGAGCTGACAATTAAACAATGGAACAGGACAGGGCTCCGGCCATGGTTCTCCGGTGCAGCCCGGCTCGGCCCCTGTCTCTTAGCAGGCTAGAGCAGCAGAGCGCCGAGAACACTGGCATAGCATTGATCAGTGTAAGCAATCAAAAGATTGCATGTTATAGCCAACTGTGGGGGCTAAAAAAAATATATATATATATATATATATATAAAGTGTAAAAATAAAAGTTAATAAAAGTAAATTAACCTCTTAAAATTAAATTAACCCTATTAAAAGTTTAAATCACCCCCCCCCCTTTTCAAATTTTTTAAATAAAATAAAAATGCATGCCAGCATCACAGTGCATCCACACCATCTGATAACATCCAGCCGTGTACATCACTATCTCTGAGGCCGGCTGTCATCCGTGCCAAACCACGGCCACAACACCTTACTGGAGATCACCGCTTTTACCACACAGAGCCCCCCAGCCCGAGTACTCGGCGCATTCTCCAACAGGCAACGCTAGTATCAGGCCGGACGCCAGTCCGTGCCAGCCTGCATCCAACTCTGAGCTAAGGAGCCTCCACATCGAATAGGGTTGTGAGTGGTGCAGTGCACCAATAATACCTTTAATTTCTTCATCTTGTAAATTCTACTATCTTACTCCAGCGGAATTAATATAGAGAACTATAGTGAACTTTGCATCAACGGACTTTGCAATATAAAGAACTATAGCGAACCTTTACACTAGCGGAGTTTGCACTATTTTTTTTATACCATTTTTATACCTATGTTATCCCTAATCATTTTATCTCCACCTGTATCATTTAGCCTTATTTATTATACCCCGAAATAATAGTAGGGAACATCTATTATATTGGCTTGCTATTATTGTTTACTAATGTACCTATGTCTACAAGAAGTATCTGGAGCCTGCGCAAGGGCCCTGTGCTAGACTTCAGTTATTCTATATGTAATACATTGCATTTTATTTAATAAATACTCACATTTCATTGTACTGGACCTAACTATCTTTTAACTTGTATACCTTTTGAAGACTGGTCACGTATAATTTGTATATATTTTTATATATATCATATTATTATTTTTGTACAGATTTCTGGCCTATTTGGGTGTAGGCAACACCAGTAACCTCAGGTATATTTTGTTGCTAAGTGAGGCACATAATTTTTTCTGTCCAAAAATGTAAATATGTGGTACTGCCGCGTGCGTAAATATCCATAAACTATTAAAATATAAGGTTAGCTAAACCGCACGGTCGATGGCATACACATAAAAAAAATTACCGAAGTCCAAAATTGTGCATTTTTTAAAAAGCAATTAAAAAGTCCCATCAAAACAAAAATACCGTATTTATCGGCGTCTAACACGCACTTTTTAGGCTAAAATTTTTTGCCTAAAGTCTATGTGCGTGTTATACGCCGATACACACCCAGGAAAGGCAGGGGGAGAGAGGCCGTTGCTGCCCGCTTCTCTCCCCCTGCCTTTCCTGGGGTCTAGAGCCCTGCTGCCGGCCCTTCTCTCCCCCTGGCTATCAGCGCCGCTGCCCGTTCTGTCCCCCTGACTATCGGTGCCGGCGCCCCATTGCCGGCGCCGATAGCCAGGGGGAGAGAAGCGGCGCCGACAGCCAGGGGGAGAGAAGGGGCAGCGGCACCCATTGCCGGCGCCGCTGCCCCGTTGCCTCCCCCCATCCCCGGTGGCATAATTACCTGTTGCCGGGGTTGGGTCCACGCTGCTTCAGGCCTCCGGCGTGCGTCCCCTGCGTCGTTGCCATGTGCTGCACGGCGCGGCGCATGACGTCAGTGCGCCGCGCCGTGCATAGCAACGACGCAGGGGGACGCACGCCGGAGGCCTGCAGCAGCGCGGACCCGACCCCTGCAACAAGTAATTATGCCCCCGGAAATGGGGGGAGGCAACAGGGCAGCGGCGCCGGCGATGGGTGCCGCTGCCCCTTCTCTCCCCCTGGCTGTCGGTGCCGCTTCTCTCCCCCTGGCGCCGACACCGATAGTCTGGGGGACAGAACGGGCAGCGGCGCCGATAGCCAGGGGGAGAGAAGGGCCGGCAGCAGGGCTCTAGACCCCAGGAAAGGCAGGGGGAGAGAAGCGGACAGCGACGGACTCTCTCCCCCTGCCTTTCCTGGGGGTGTATCGGGGTATACACGCGCACACACGCACCCTCATTTTACCATGGATATTTGGGTAAACTTTTTTTACCCAAATATCTTTGGTAAAATGAGGGTGCGTGTTATAGGCAGGTGCGTGGTATACCCCGATAAATACGGTAGTACCTATAAAACTACAGACCACAGCGCAAAAAAAATGAGCCCTCCTACCGCCCAATATGCGGGGAAAAAAAATTATAGGGGTCAGCAGATGAGAATTTTAAACATACTAATTTTGGTGCAATTAGTTAGGATTTTTTTTAAAGTAGTAAAATAAAATAAAACCTACATAAAATGGGTATCCTTGTAACCGTGTGGCCCTACATAATAAAGATTAGGTGTCATTTTTACCGAAGTAACGGAAGCCCCCAAAATTTACAAAATGGCATGTTTTTTATTTTCAATTTCACACCACAAATATATATATTTTTTTGTTTTGCAGTAGATTTTGTTATTAATTGATTGATGTCATTACAAAGTACAATTGGTGGTGCAAAATACAAGCCCTTATATGGGTCTGTAGGGGCAAAATTTAAAGCGCTATGATTTTTGGAAGGAGGAAAAAGCGAAAGTGTATAAAAGAGAATTGGCTTGGTCCTTAAGGTCAAAATGGGCTTGGTCCTTAAGGCGTTATACATGTATATATTTTTTGTGGGGGGGGGGGGGGTTATACCATTGACTGTGTGGTTTCATTAACGTTCTATTTTAATAGTTTTAGATGCTGCAACTTTGACCAATGCCCCCCCTCTCACTGCCAAATGAGATTGCATTATTATTAAAAAACATAGGGTGCTTTTTACAGTTTCTTGATACTCCCTTTCGTTACTGAGATGTGAAATAGGGATCGACCGATTGTCGGTTTGGCCGATATTATCGTCCGATAATCGCGATTTTGGACATTATCGGTATCGGCAATTACCTTGCCGATATGCCGATAATGCCCCGCCCTACGCCGCTGCTGCCCCCCCATTGCCTCCCCCCATCCCCGGTGTTATAATTACCTGTTCCCGGGGGGTCCGCAATCCTGCTGGCTCCTGTGCTGTTGCTGTGCGCTGCGCTGCGTAATGACGAGTGACGTCCCCAACGCGACGTTACCGTCAGAACGCATAGTGACAGCGCAGGACACCGACGGAGCCAGAAGGATCGCGGACCCCAGGGAACAGGTAATTATAACACCGAGGATGGGGAGAAGGCGATGGGACAGCGGCGGCGGTATGTGGGCAGAGGATGGGGGAGGCAATGGGGCAGCGGCGGCGGTATGTGGGCAGAGGATGGGGGGGGGGAGGCGATGGGGCAACTGTGGTGGTTAGACCTAGGACAGGCAGGGGGAGAGAAGCGGGCAGCGGCGGCGGTCTCTGGCACCGCAAAAGCCGCTGCAGTTAATTGATTTAAAGCTCCCGCTTTAAATCATTTATCTGCAACGGCTTCTGCCCCGCCTGGGGGTTTGAAATAGCTGATAACTTATACCGGAATATCGGTATAAGTTATCGGCTATCGGCCTGAAAGGTGACAGATTATCGGTATTGGCCCTAAAAAATTGATATCGGTCGATCCCTAATGTGAAGGTTTCTAATTTGTTGACAATTCAGGAATCAGCCAGATGAATATCATGTAAGGGGCGGGACTTTACAGTCAGGGGGGGTGTATCAGGCAAATACACCCCTAATATACAACATTCACTTCACCTAATATTCAATCCCATTTTTTTTTTTTTTTAAATAAGTTCACACCCACATGATTGATTCCATGAATTTTCTGACAAACTAAAAACGCACATACTGTATCTAGGGAAGGTTTTATCAATGAACTGTAAAAAGGAGTGTGAACAGGGCACCCTAAGCTATTTTCACCTATAGTGTAGGTTGCAAACTTCTAAATTGGTTCAGATTCTTCTCCTCTGTTTTTGTCACCCTTTTGACCCTTGGCTGTGTGTTGGGAAGTCTAAAGTTTAGTTTAACTGCTCTAATTTTTCTGCACACTTGTACACAGCCAATGTGATTGTCTTCTACAAACGGCCTTTTGTGGGGATGCCACCGTTTTTCCAGCCACATTGTTCTACCATGGATCATCACATGCAATAGTTGCTGTACCCTGTGCGACTGTACCCTGAGAGAGCAGAAATTCAGTCTGACAGATTTGTATTCTTTACCCTCTCTCTGTCTCACTGCGATAAGTAAGAAATGTGTATTGAAGACTAATTTAGGCAGTCTCCTCTCACCCTGCAATGGGGGAGATTTATCAAAATCTGTGTATAGTAAAAGCTGACCGGTTGCCCATAGCAACCAATCAGATCGCTTTTCTTTTTTTTAAAAAGACTCTTGAAAATTAAAGAAGCAATCTGGTTGCTATGGGCAACTGCACCACTCTTCCTCTACACCGGTTTTGATAAATCTCCCCCAATATGTTTATTAAAGACTATTTAGAGAGTTGCTTAATTTTGCATTCAGAAAAACAAGTAAATAATAAAAGAGAAATAATTTCAAAACTGTGTAACCTTTTAAAGGTTGTCTTTCTATTAGTGTTCAGATAGATCTAACTGCACAGTAGTGCCCATTTAACTAGTTTATGTATACATATTTTGTAATCTGAATAAAGCAAATGAAGCCTCCCCCCCCCCACCACCACCTGCTTACCAGTTTTCTGCTCTGAAGAAACAATTAGCTCATGCTTGTTATTTTTGCATTGCTTACTTTTTAACAACAACAAAGGAAAGGAAAAAATGCTCAGCTCACCATCCACTTGTAGTATGTAGCACAGACTTGGGCTGGGTAGAAGCACCTGGAGCAAGGATGAATCCGGGCCGCTTCCCGTAAATGAGAACCATACAGACAAAGGGAATCCAGCTCTCAGGATGTAGAAGAGGATAAGACGTAGCTTTTAATATCTCATGTTAAAATTATCCAAAATCGATCACAAACCCCAAAAAAAGGAGGGAAAAAGGGGGGGGGGGAAGCCCCTAAAACCAATACTCCAACGCGTTTCGAGCTGCAAAAGAGCCCTTAATCATGGCTGATGATTAAGGGCTCTTTTGCAGCTCGAAACGCATTGGCGTATTGGTTTTAGGGGCTTGTCGTCATCGCCCTCCCCCCCCTTTTTCGCTCCTTTTTTGGGGGGGTTTGTGATCGATTTTGGATCATTTTAACATGAGATATTAAAAGCTACGTCTTATCCTCTTCTACATCCTGAGAGCTGGATTCCCTTTGTCTGTATGGTTCTACTTTTTAACAAGCTAGTTTTCTCCCTGCTCATTCCTTAACTAAACAGTATTTTATATCCACCTATGCTGTATGCAGGAACACTCTGTACAGAAATAATGCAGACATGACTTTATTCAATCTTATTATTGCTGTAGTAGCCCGGATGGGCAAAACTATGTACTAGTAATACAGAGAGGATTTGTTGCAGTGAAAGAATTCATGGACTGTTTAAGGATGACCTGTGGTCAGTCCAAAAAAAATAATATATATTTTATATCACTTTGTAGCTTGGGTACCGTGATTCCAATGGTGATTTTACTTTACTGCTATATCCCCAGTTCCTGAGATATAGGGTAGAGATGAGCGAACTTACAGTAAATTCGATTCGTCACGAACTTCTCGGCTCGGCAGTTGATTACTTATCCTGCATAAATTAGTTCAGCTTTCAGGTACTCCCGTGGGCTGGAAAAGGTGGATACAGTCCTAGGAAAGAGTCTCCTAGGACTGTATCCACCTTTTCCAGCCCACGGGAGCACCTGAAAGCTGAACTAATTTATGCAGGATAAGTCATCAACTGCCGAGCCGAGAAGTTTGTGACGAATCAAATTTACTGTAAGTTTGCTCATCTCTAATATAGGGGTTTAAATATTTAGTTGAATATCTGTATTTTCTCAAAATATTCAGATAGACAGGAACTTTGTTGCAAAAAAGTTAGTGAATGCTAGGCTAAGGGGGTGTAATTAGGAGCTTCATATTCACCTTCCTATTCACATTCCCTTAGCCTAGCAGTCACTCTAAATTTTGCAGTAAAGTTCCCGCCCATCTGACTATTCAGTAAAACGTACAGATAGTAAAGTCCCTATGTCTGGGAAAGTGGGCATAGCTAGAAAATATACATTTGTAGTATACATTTTAACAGCATTACGGTCATTTGAATAAACTTTTGACATATTGTCCAGACATGTCAAAAATTTGCAATGCATCAGGTGTCACCCCTGAGAACCATGGCAATTGCCACTTAAAGGACAAGTATCATTGAAATAAATTTATCCCCTTCGGGCGGGGGTCGTGATTTGCCGCTGTGAAGAAGAGCCAGGGCTCTAAACAGGAGATCACGGGGGACACCAGAGCTCGGACCCCCACGATCTAAAACTTATCCCATATCCTTCAAATAGGGGATACATTTATTTTCATGATACTTGTCCTTTTAAAACCCTGTAAAGTGCCCGCCAGTTCTCTTTACTTCCCGGCCAGCCGTTCCATCCAACCTTTTTTTTTTTTTACTCCATAGAGGTTTGCAGTTAAATGTCGGGTTTTAGTGACAGTCAACGATTGTGGTGCTTGCTGCCACGCTCTTGGCTGTAATTCACAGGTCTCAGGAGCAAGACTCTTAACGTTTGACATATCTGGACAACATTATCTGAGCCTTTGACAAAGCAGTTCGCAAAACAAGTCAGGTGTAGTGGGGCACTGGGGTCTGGTCTGACTCACTGGTACTCATTGTAAGTTTTTCTTATGTATGAAATGCACTGAATATTATATACACTTTGTATTTTTATTGCACTTAGCACTTTACTCTTCCAGGTATACAAACATTGGTTTATATAAAATGGCATAAATGTAATTTGCGCTGCTTATGTACATTGTTGTTACCCATGTGATTTATACCTTGGCTCTTTATACCTGTCCCCTCCATTTATTCCTTTTTATGTGCACATCCGGGCATACAGATGCATATATGTGTGTGTGTGTGTATATATATATATGTGTGTGTGTGTGTGTATACACACACACAGGGGGGAAATTATTTAGTCGGCCACCAATTGTACAAGTTCTCCTACTTAAAAAGATGAGGCCTGTAATTTTCATCATAGGTACACGTACACTTCAACTATGAGAAACAGAATGGGGGGAAAGAATACAGGAAATCACATTGTAGGCTTTCTAAGGAATTAATTGGTAAATTCCTCGGTAAAATAAGTATTTGGTCACCTACAAACAAGCAAGATTTCAGACCGGTAACTTCTTTAAGAGTCTCCTCTGTCCTCCACTTGCTACCTGTATTAATGGCATCCATTTGAACTTATCAGAATAAAAGACACCTGTCTACAACCTCAAACAGTCACACTCCAAACTCCACTATGGCCAAGACCAAAGAGCTGTCTGACACCAGAAACACAATTGTAGACCTGTGAAAACCTCCTTCCATCAGCAAGACCATTGAAGATGAAACATGACTGGGTCTCATGACAATGATCCCAAACACACTGCCCGGGCAATGAAGGAGTGGCTTCATAACCCCATAAAAAAAAACATAGAAAACCTTTGGAGGGAGTTGAAAGTAAGTGTTGCCCAGCAACAGCCTCAAAACATCACTGCTCTAGAGGAGATCTGCATGGAGGAATAGTCCAAAAAACCACAACAGTGTGTGAAAACCTTGTGAAGACTTACAGAAAACATTTGACCTCTTTCATTGCCAACAAAGGGTATATAACAAAGTATTGAGATGAACTCTCTTTATTGACCAAATACTTATTTTTCACCATAATTTGCAAATAAAATTGTACCTCTTTTTTTTTTTCTTTTTTTGTCATGTAATACAATACACGTACGTTCATACATACTCTATAGTGTGTGGTTTTTGCAGGTTATTAATGTCTGGACAACATGTCAAAACTTTATTCTACTGAAGTGGACTTTTTAAGCAGCTCCAACCCATACCCCCAAAAAATTGAGAATAAAAAAACAAAACAGCCATATTACCATTATTATATCCCCTGACCTCAATCCTGAAGGCCTCAGTAGTCTTCTTTGTCCATTCTATATCTTTTCCCCCACTGCCATCCAAGCACCGTCGGTAAACTACAATTACCAGCGTCTCGGTTGAAGTATTCCTATTTGCTTGCAGCATTGATGTGGCTAGGGGCCTGGCTCCTAAAGAGACCAGGCCCCCATCCAGTACAGGAACCACTTGGTGTCTGTCTCGATGAAGATAATTGTTACCAGATCAGTTTACGTCCTATCACTGCTGAACGAGCTTCAGCTCTCAACTTTCCATGATGCTGTGCTTCTTTATCCATCTATTTTGCAGCCTACTCCCTAAGGATTAAGTCCATTAGAGAAACATTTTTGCAGTTTACATGTAGTAGTATTTAAATTTGTAAGAACTTGTAATTGTAAATACATAGCATGTCCCATCCTGTATTGACTCGATCTGCACAGATCTTTGATGATTTGAAATCTTAGTTGAAGTCTTTTTACAAACCACTATAGAGTAATGGAGGTAAAACTGACATACTGCAAAAAAAGGACTTCAATAGATGTTCACCTGCCTCCTCAAGAGATTTTTTGGATAGGCTCTGGTTGGCTCTTGTGTTAAAGTTAACCAGATTTATAAAATGATCTTGATTTCTTGATTCTGTTGGTTTCATGTTGTGATTTGTATAGAGTTTTGTGATGCAAACGCAGAAGTAAAAAAGGAGGGGCGCTCTCCGTCATAGTGTTAGAAAGGTAGGCAACCCAACTCACCAGCTTGTCCTGGGTGTCGTTGTGGTCCGCTGGGATATTCCAGCGGAGCAAAACAGGGGGATTGGGTGAGTGGGCTATATGCAGTTTGCGGCTCACTGTCCCCCTTTCCATATCTCCAAGGATGCGGAAATATAGATGCGAAGTAGACAGAAAAAAAGAGGGGAATTGGATGGAGCGCTTCTGCTGGTAAAGAACAGGACTCAACAGCCACAGTTGCACAGGACAAAAGATTTTTTTATTGGAATAGAAATGATTGGACAACGCGTTTCGGCACTAATAAGCGCCTTCCTCAGGTCCACAGAAATAACTAAAATAATGGCAAATATAAAGAGAGAACATCACTAAATTGAAAGGTAAAAAAAAGGATCTGAAGAATCGTAGCATGGTACAATTCACAGTAAAAAGGGGGGGGGGATCCAAGTTTTCAGGAGTGGTCAAACACATAGTGTGTCATATGTGTTGGAATGCTTCTGCAGGATAGGTAGCAGGCTTTGTCTGCAGAGGTTACTGCTGAAATTTTATGGATCCTTATTGTATGGTTAAATAATGATGGGCATCCTTAATAAAAAGATGGCAATTTTTTATATAAAACAACATGCCTGACATAAATATTTGGTGTAGCATGAAGAGAAGGGGTATTAAAATATATTGATGTATATACAAAAAGTTTTTCGGAGGAAAATGCATGCATAAGTCAGAATAAATCACAATGAAAAGAGGGGAGGTGTTAAAATACATGGATGTATATACAAGAAATTCTGGGGGAAGTGCATGCATAAACCACAATAAATCACAATGACAGTCCTTTTTCCATTAAAAGTCCATGTTCAAAGTTGCCACAAGCGCATCATAGAAAAATATACCATAGTGTACCTGTGTAGTCATGAAGGGGAGATATAGCAGCAATACTTACAGCAAGTGTGTCCTGGAGATGTTTGCTGAGCAGCAGTGGCATGTCTGCGTCGGGCGCCGACGATTCTTTAGATCATTTTTTCATTTTAGTGATTGTTCGCTCTTTATGTCTATATTTGTCATTATTTTAGTGATTTCTTTGGACCTGAGGAAGGCGCTTGTTGGCACCGAAACGCGTTGTCCAATCATTTCTATTCCAATAAAAATCTTTTGTCCTGTGCAACCGTGGCTTTTGAGCCCTGGTCTTTACCAGCAGAAGCACTCCATCCAATTTCCCTCTTTTTTTCTGTCTACTTCGCAGTGTTGTGATGGTGAATTTTTGTGAATCCTTCTGTATTTTGACAGCTGCTAAAGAAAAAGGGAAATGTGACTCCTGTTCTCTTGATTATGGGCTGTCCTTTACCAGTCAGATCTTTGTAGCATATCTTTTATACTGATAAATGTTGTTTATTAGTATGCATCCTTTAAGGAGTTAAGACCACAAGCAGCATGAAACAATGACAGACTTTGCCTGCACAATGATGTATAATTTACTCTGAAATGCTTCTGTGTTTTAGGAGAATCTTAGTCATAATGGGTAGTCTCCAGTGACTTTTCTCTGCTTTGCAGTCCCTGATTGATCTCTCTCTTCCTGTATACAAATAGGGAGAGATCTATCAATAAAGGCCATCAGGGCAGGGAGAATCCGCTGGGGAACACCTTGGTGATGCAAAGCCCTGTTCCTGGCTGGTTTTACAAGTATGAAACAAAAATGAACAAAATGAATTATAAATCACTTTGCAGTGTTTCATGCTGCCCCTGAACTAGGCAGTGTGAAATTGATAAGATTCCCTGTAGATGCATCTGAAATAGGTGGCCGAATAGTAGATTGTGATGTATAAGTAGACATCAGTGCAAGGACCAACAGGTGTTCGTATCAGATTGCTACAGGGTAGTTGTATATGTGAAAGGCATAAATGTCGTACAAGTTCATTAAAGAAGATATCCAGCCAAAACTGGTAATTTTTTTTTTTTTTAAATAAGTTATACATTTTTCTACCATGACTTCACAAGGCATCAGAGCTTATTTGTTTGAAACTTGGACAAACCCCCCACAACACCAATAAACAGCCTTTTAAAATTCAACTGAGAGCAGCTAAAAAAAAAAATTTAAAATCACAAACCATCAGCCCATAGGCTTGTTTCCTGTTTGAGCTGCAACAGGAGCTGCCTTGAGATACCTAAGCAGGTCACATGGTTAGGGAAGCAGTGAATATACATGAGAGAGGGATGGCCTTCAGTGTGTCTATCGCACACTGAAGTGCTGGCTCTCTGAGGTGAGGAGAAGGGAGTGTGACCTTACAAAGTAATGTGTGGGCTCAGCATGTGAAAAGAAAAGAACTACTGGAAATCCTGCCTGGAGGAAAAGCTGAGAGAATCTTTGCTGAGAGAATGTATGTGCTCAGCAAAGATTACACTTGTACATTTATACTTGCATTACAAGGTTAAAAATGTTAAAATGTGCAGCTACATAAAGGTAATTTCATTTGGCTTGAGTTCTCCTGAAGAATGGATAGATGTGCCCATGCTTGTCCCTTTTCCTTGCCTATTAGACTTTCCTGTCATTTATTTGCAATTGCAATTTGATGAGCCTTTTTAATCTAATTTCTTACTGCAGTTTATTTTCTCTCATGCTGTTTTCTATTTTTGGTGGATTTGCAAGAAGTTTGTGAATCTCTGGTAATATCAGATCATCTGAAAATAATTTATTAGGCTTGATACATTAACTAGTAAATCTCCTATCATATTTTTCTCCCTATGGCTGGGTCATCAACTGCTGAAGGAAAGCTGAGGCACTGTAGGTCAGTGCTACCCACAAAAAAAATCTGCTGTGTATCACAGGCCTAAATGTCAGAAGTCACTGGTTGTAGTTAAGCAATTTTAAAAGAAGAAATAAACCACTTGATAAGCCAGAAGAGTGGCTGATTCTGGCAGTTCACATAATTGTACCTATTGTGAGAAAGTATGTTTACATCTCTCTTCAATGCTATGTTCACGTCGGTAGATTGGAGAATCAATTCTGATGGGATAGTTATGTTTTTTTTCTTCAGAATTATTTTTTTTGTGGGATGCATAATGGAGTAGACAAAGGTTAAACACCCCCTCTCTATCTGTCCTGTTGTTGACTAATTATTATGCATTGATATTTTGTCACAAAAAAATTAAAAGCTTGATGTAAAGGACACATTTTGACATAGATTTTTTATTTATTTTTATATTTTACATATGTTTGAGCTAACCTCAAAGTGTAAGTCGAAAGTTCTGCGCCCCGTGCGATCTTCAGCTCAAGCGTGGGGAGACATAGGTCACTCTGATCTGAACAGTAGCCGAAGCAACCATACTACACTCAGCAAAGTTCTGTGAGTCCTGTTCATCAGCAAAGGGCTTGTGCATAGAACCTCGATGGGCACAGTACGATTGCATCGGCAACTGTACTGTCAAGCATGCCTTGCATCTCCCCATGCTTTAGCGAATGATTGCGCTGAATCACCGCTTTAGAATTACGCTTTAAGATAAAGATGTTCTTTTAATCCTAACTGTGCACTTCATATGGAACAGTGTCATTGATTAACTTGGATGTTAAATGGGTATTCCAGGATTTTTTTTCCCTCTGTGTGCCACTTTGTACCTCTTTCATGCATGGGACTCACACCCTGGAGTTTATTTTACTGTTGTTATTGACCTTTTTCACTATTCCATGTGACCAGAGACAGTATGTCATAAGTCACTGTCATTGATCATTGTAAAAGATCAGTGTGTGCACAGTGTTATAACACTGCAAAAAAGTGAATAAAGATCATTTAACCCCTTCCCTAATAAAAGTTTGAATCCCCCCCATTTCCCATAAAAAAAAAAAACTGTGTAAATAAACATATGTGGTATCGCCGCATGCGGAAATGTCCGAATTATAAAAATATATCATTAATTAAACCGCACGGTCAACGGCGTACTCGCAAAAAAATTCAAACGTTCAAAATAGCGTTTTTTTTGGTCACTTTTTATATCAGAAAGAGCTCTGCAGAAGAAAATCATACCCCAAAAAAGATTACTGCTCTTTTATATGGCAACACTCTAAGTGTAAGTTCATTGGCTAAGGAAACCCCGGAGGCTCATAGTGTTAAACTTTATTACCAATCACAGGGTCCCCTGTACACTTTCATAGAGCTTGTTATCCAACAAAAGCCTCATTATTTACCAAGGTCATTTGGATAGTTTTTCCACCTTCTGGGTGCTGGCCAGGACTAGGACAGTAGTTAATTGAAACTAGATAAAACTGGCCAACACCATTTAAAGTTAGACATTATATACATCTATATATACACATATATATACACAGAGAACATAGATATCAGAGGAGGGAATATGTTGGTAAAATTTGGTTTTGATATCTATGTTCACTCTCTCAGTTCATTTCAACATAAGTCCCTTCCTCAGCTGGGTTTTTGGACTTTGCTTCATAGAAAGGGAGTATCATCATAGACATCATCTTCTGGAGAAATAGTTTGGTACACAGTTCTTGTCATTGCAGTCTCAATCAGTTTTTTTTTTTAGATAGTCCTCGGATGCAGGGAATGCAACAACGTCCATAGGTCACCAAGATGACTAACACAATTGCAATGGAGATGAGGGCCGAAGTCACCAATCCAGTCCATCTTCCAAACCATCCCTCAAGCCAGTCCGTGAATGGGTGACTTATTCCGGAGTTCTCAGCCAGCTCATATAGTCATTCCTTCGATTGCTCTGGTTACGATTCCTCCTGGAACTGTATTGTTGGGAATAAAGGTACAACACATACTGCCAAACATCTTGCAGACCCCTCCTCTTTCTGCTAGAACTATATCTAGGGCCATCTAATTTTGCCAGGCCATCAAAGAGGTGAAGGCCAATTATTCTGCTAAGCCTTTGACTACATCCCTTATACAATGTACAAACCTCTGTTAGTTATAGTAGATGTAATTTATCCAGTCAACATTTTTATTCATTGTACTCCACCAAAAGAACAGAAACTCAAACCCTGCTGCCACTTGATCTCTGGCTTTAAACTCGTTAGACACTCCACGTGGAACCCCTATCTTGTCATGTACACCTGAGAATCAAAAGACCCTTTAGGAGAGGTGTCCCTTCGGCTACATGAGTGGCCTCTTTTCCAGGGTGACTCTGACAGGATAATGGAGGGACATAGCCAGTTGGACCTCAGCACAATACCCTTGGGCATTGGCTGGGCTCCTAGCTCTTAGCCGTTTATCTCCGCATAACCACCAGACGTCAGCCCTTTGGGTATCATGCTCAACCCAGCCACCATCTTTCCCTCTCTTGTTAATCCTCTCCATACAGTAGTCATCACGCAACAATCCCAGGTTTGTACCACTCTCATTCCCTGGGAGTGCAAAGAGAGTAAAATTGCCAGGAAATGCCGTGACCGCTAGGGGTATTTGAGATCTCTGGACCTGAGGAAACAATAAACTCAATGTATGACAGGTTGTGTTAGTATCAGGTTTGTATGCTTTTTGAAACAGTTTCATCATAAAATTTTAACCTTCTGGATCTGTATTAGGGTTTAAAGGAAAGGCTGCTGCAGCTAAGTGGGGCCTGACACCTACACAGACTAGGAAGTTTCTCTTTTTAATGTTTTGGCTTATAGATTATCCATTCTAGCCACTCATTGTTATCTTGATACCTTGTCTCCAAGGCTATGGCATCCTCTATGGTGAGGTTGATGAACCTTATAGTTTTATTTAATATTTCAACTGTGATATAAGGCAGTTCCCTTTTCTTGGATATCCCTTTTTAGGTACTTCCTTTCCTCTAGGTCTGATTTCTATAGGATCTGTTCCTGATACTTCTACTTTCCTACACGGTAATATCTCTGATCTGATCTGTGTTTTGGGCATAACTCCCCACTTCTTGTACACTGGGTATATACTAAGTGTACGTCACAGGTTATACAATTATACGTAGCAATTAACCGGAGGACACATGCATGCTATCTCAGCCCTTGGCCGATCTCCCAGAATCTCCTCAATTACTGTTATCAGGTCATTCCTTCCTGAGAACTCACACCCTGATACAAAGTAGGACCAACTTTTTGGTCTTACTTAAATTAAGCTTTAAGGATATTAATTGTTTAGTTTTCATAACATTGATTGTATTGTTTGCCATATCTTCTCAATATCCCAATTACTACATTCCACCAGCAGATTGAATGATAGAATTCACTATGCTCTTGGTAGGAACCCCACTTTTCATCACTAGGAAGAAGATAGAGCCCACACATACAATCACCATTTTATCAATTCCATCTGAGACAGAGGTTTAACCCCTGAGTTTTTGATTTTGTAGAATACATAACAATTGGATATAGCCAAGAGTATAAACAATATAAAAAAACACTATCGCTGGTCACCATACATACATGCAAAGGGCCTATTTCTACAAACATTATATAGTCAGTAGGTAATACTATCTATTGACATTTATAAACTCCATCTTGTCATCCACAAGGCTTGTTGCCATAGGTTACATTTTTTTTTTCAAATAGAGCATAACATATATACATATATTTACATACATATATACACATAAACATACATACACACATACAAATATTACTATTTCTTATCACTTTTGCACGTCTTAAATCTCCACACTCAATCAACTGACACAGGTCTACTAGTATTGTACTACTGGTTCCCTCTGGGAATGTTAAATTGAGAGGTCTACCTACAGCCATATAGTCTGTTATAGGTTGGAGATTATCCTTTGGAGGATTCCTGGAATTCCCACTAGACCCACCACAAGTATTATCCCTATCATCCTATCCAGCTGAGGAGCTCTAAGGGGTAGGGTATTGGAGGCTTCACCGGTTTGAGACAGTCTCTGCCTTATGCAGAATCTCCCTTTGTAGCCGGACTAATTGGAGACCCCCTCAGCCTTCTCACCCTGCTCTGTCTGCAGAACCTTTTTACAGTGAGACTGATGGATCCAGGTATTCCTCTCTCTATCCTTACTACTTTAGGGTGGTTAGTAGCACTTGGTAGGGACCCTCCCACTTAGGTGAATGTCAGTGTTTCTTCTTGATCACTTTTATGAGGACCCAGTCTAAAATGTTAAACTTTTCTTCTTCTATGGATCCTCCTTCTGGAATGGAACAGACTTGGTTAATTTGTTTCTGCTCCAACAGTCTGGACATATATTCTGCTCTGCATATATTCTGTTCTCTCTGCATCCCCCCCCCCCCCCCCCCCCGATATATATCTCATTTGGTAACAAAGGTATGTTATGTGGTCTACATCATCTCAAAAGGACTTAATCCATCTTTAGTGGGTGTAATGCTCAGAACAGCTCATGGTAAACAGTACATCCAACTTTTCCCTGTCTCTTCCATAGCTTCTCTCAGTTTGCTTTTCAGTATACCATGTCTTTCTACGAACCCTGCTGACTGGGGGTGGTGTGCCCAGTGATCTATTACTTCTATACTCATTACTTCTATTAGGTGTTTTATAGTTTGGTTTACAAAATGTCTACCATGCCTCTCATTGGTCTAATACCTCCTTGTGGATTGTGTCTTGCACATATCAGACATTGGGAACAAAAGTTTTTTTTAGTAGTTTGTTAAACCGTATACAGTGCTATTAATACCACATACTTTCCCCCTCTTGAGACATGGGTCACCCCATGTATCAATACTGCCGCATAAGTGAAATAGGGACGTGGACAAGAGTGGTTTAGTATCGGGAGATCATTAGAGGCCATCAATGATACTACATCCTTTGTTCTTTGTTAGTCTAAAATCCCACACTGCCTCCCTCCTCAAGAAGGGAGATTCTGTATTCAAGGACACGTTCTAGAAGATAAGGGGTGTACGCAGGGAGGGGGACTGTGGGGTGCTGAGATTGTGATGTGCTGAAGTGGGATTCCTGAAAGCACAAATGCTACTACATGTCAGTGAATGGAATCTACATTAAACCCAATGGGACAACAATGTTTTAAAAACAGCACTTGTACTCTCACACAGAACTTCTGAGAAAAAGACAGGGAAGGGGGGGGGGGGACAGCCCCCATCTGCAGCATACGGCATCACATATACCAAGTTGAGCACCCTTGCAGTTCTGTCACGGAGTAACTGAAACTGCTTCAGGGTCCACTACAAAAGCAGTAAACCACAGGTCACATGACAAATGGGCACCAGTCCATTCCTGGACTACAATAGACACTACAAAATAACAAACAGATATCAAGACATATTAGGATTATTATACAGTAGGCAAAACAAAGCATGTCAACAACAACAGCTAAAGATTCCCTGATTAGATGCAAATCTAGAACAAAATTCACACTGGACTAAACATGGAGAAACACAAATAGAACAGAATCAGAACACAAACAGAAATAGCATCACAAGCCACCTTGCATACATCTAGATAGAAAAATAGCACAAAATACAAACCAGAATTTTTTATCTGCAGAGATCCAGAATTATAACCAAAAAAAAACAGGACTGACACAAATACATACTTAGAATGAACATACTCAGAGACACAGAAGCTGAACTAAAAATTCACCAGCCTCGCTGAGAAACTGTATTCTGCTATAATTAGTCAACTAGACATTGCATACTCCCGAATTTCCACTAATCCGGCAACTTTTACATCTACTACATGTATGTACTGCAAGCATTGAATACCTGATTTATCCTACGATATTATGTCTTTAGCATTTATTAAAACCATCCACAAATTCTCCTACGTTAATTATACATCCCTTTGTATAAAATACAAGCCCCTCCTGTTGGAATGCTTGGGCGTTGGCTAGTCCCCAGACGCCATTTTGAAACATAGCACTATGCCTATGCTTTTGAGGATTCTATATTTTTATACAACAAAGATTAACCATGTTACATCTCACATAAGATGGGAAAAAGAAGTTTGACTTTGTCTTCCATTACCATAGAAATCCAATACTCTCACGACGTACACAGACTCCAGCCAGAGAGGAGATGGAGGGCAGCATTACAGAATACACAGCACTATCTACAAGCATTCCCTTCTTTTGTAACAACCAATATCGCAAAGACTGCAAACACAAAGAATCATATACAAGAGATAACACAATAACAGGACACACACAAAGGGCTCTTCATATATTCACAAAAGTATAAAAGGATACAATTATGCAAATATATGCAATAACATTCAATTATTATCACGTGGATTTTCCTTATCTTTTTGCTAGTTTGAAATGATTCATCATAACACTTTTTACAGTTCCAACAAACTTTTTGGACTTTTCCACATTCTTGTACCATAGTATCACTTACATAAACACTCACCTTTGCTAATCCTACCTTCCTCAGTGCCTTCTGTAATATATTGTTTCCCATCCAATGCAGTCACCTTCACATTTATCTTTGCCATTTAGCTTATAACTGTATTATGCCTTTTTTGCTTTAACAAATACATTGGGGCCTAATTTATTATTTATTTAGTTTTTAACTCTTTTTATTTTTATCTGACTTGGGTGTGGTTCTTTCTCTGCACCAGCCAGT
The DNA here is from genome assembly GCF_029499605.1 of Hyla sarda. NCBI lineage: Eukaryota > Metazoa > Chordata > Amphibia > Anura > Hylidae > Hyla > Hyla sarda. The sequence continues at coordinate 102,154,297 of NC_079196.1, forward strand.
GCCCCGTATCCAAGCTTCTGTTGTTCTGTTAGACTCATTTCCTTCACTTACCACGTAAAGCGTGCCATTATTGTACAGTCAATCTATCATTAAACCCAAACTACTTCTCCCACTTATTACAGTATTTGACATCATTTGGATCTGTGCTATGCATAAATGTCATATCTCCCTCTAAAGGAGCAGGTGGAATGTGGCAGCAAGACAAACAATTGCAAGCAGATCCCTTACAAAATCTATTCCCCATCATGATCTTATTCTAGGTGTCCAAAGAATGAAGTAGAAAACAGGAATAACCCCCTTTCGGACTTCTATAGCAGACAAAGTAGTAAATAAACATGTACACAAAGAATAATAACAAAAATAACAGGAGCAAGGAAAGACAAAGTAACCCCAGGGTTTTCAACAGCTGGAGGAACAAAAGAGAAGAAACCGATAGACTAGAAGAATACACTCACTTTCTCTGTGAGACTGCAAGCTGCACGGCAGAAAGTGACAGTAGCTTTTCCGTAGTCTTTTTAGATTACTTGTAGCTACTTCTGTACAGTATCAATAACTCAATATCTCTTTCAGGTACCGATCTTTTTGTTGTCTGTCCTGGGCAGCAGGTAGTGTCATATTTATATTAGGCTACACTCCAAGAAAGCCTCTTCGGCCTCTGTGTTATCCAGATCTCAATGGCTCTCAACCTGGGGTACAAGTACCCCAGTGGCACTTAGCAGTTCCCCAGGTGGTACTTATAAAAGTGGTCAGGGCTCCGAGAAGCGGAGCAGAAAGACTGCAAAGGGGAAACATGGGCACTGGGATACTGTGGGATGGGGAGATAGGGAGAGGAACAGGGTAAATTAAAGCATAAGCAGGCAGTGTCTATTTACATTAGGCTACACTCCAAGAAAGCCTCTTCGGCCACTATGTAATAGTGCCGGTGTGCAGTTATTACAAAATATCTCTAATTTTGGATAAAAAAGGTTGAGAGCCACTGCACTATCTGGTATCAACACAGTGCCTGTCTTCAGCCACTATGTCGCCAAGTTGTTATACGATCAACAATAGTGCCGGTGTGCAAAACTGAAATTGCTTCAAGAAAAGAGAGAGAGAAAATTGGTCTGTCTTACCTCTCAAAAGACTTGGAGGACTGGATCAATCAGGTTCGGAACCAGAAGGTGGGCCTGGGTCCCGATACCAACCAGCCCCTGTTTCACAGCTAACGTTTAGCTGGGGGTCTTTTTGTCCTCAGCGACTTAGACTCAATACTCACTGAGTATTTTGGTCAGCATCGTTCGACCCGAAGTCCACTCTTTGTTTCCGGCAATCGAAGGACCATTTGTTAGGATTCTTTTCTCCCTGTGATCAGTCAACTCCAGTCTGGTTGATTATCAGACAGATTTAATGCACATGCATCGATACAGGTGGATGATCTCCCACAAGCAGAGAAACAGCTCCGCAGAAGAAAATCATACCCCAAAATAGATTACATCTCTTTTATATGGCAACACTCTAAGTGTAAGTTTATTGGCTAAGGAAACCCCAGTGGCTCATAGTGTTAAACTTTATTACCAATCACAGGGTCCCCTGTACACTTTCATAGAGCTTGTTATCCAACAAAAGCCTCATTATTTACCAAGGTCATTTGGATAGTTTTCCACCTTCTGGGTGCTGGTCTCTATACACAGAGAAGATAGATATCAAAACACAATTTTACCAACAGTTCCTATGTGTCCTGGCTGCAGAGTGATTTCAGACTCACTCACTGAATCTGAAATGCTTGCTGACAGGATTGCTAGGGAGACCCCTAGTGGAGGAGTGTTTAAAGTAAAAAAAAAAAACATGAAAGGCGGGAAAATTTTTAAATAAAAGCAATTGAAAAGTTGTTCAGTAGGGCTTTATATTTAATGTATAAAAAGGTACACTTTAACCTCTTGGGGACCAAAGGCGTACGGGTACCTGTACGCCCGTGGGAATTTCGGTCTCTGCCGTGCGATGCCTGCTGAAATCATTCAGCAGGCATCCCGTGACAATGCCTGGGGGGGGGGGGGGGAGAGCTCCTGAGAGCCCCCCCCCCCCCCCCCATGTTGGCAAAATCGCCAATCAATTCAGATTGAAGTGGGATTCCAAGCTGATCGGCTCTCTGGTGACCCGATAGCCTGGAAGGCACATGGGATGGGAAACACTGAGTTAGGAAACAGACAATGTTTCCCAACCAGTGTGCCTCCCGTTGTTGCAAAACTACACGCAGAAACACTGCGGTAGTCTGTTACCTAACTCAGTGTTTCCCAATCTGTACCAGTTTGCCTCTAGCTGTTGCATAACTACAACTCACAGCATGCATGATCTGTCAGGGTACATTCACATGGGCAGGGGTTTACAGCAAGTTTCCCGCTTCAAGTTTAAGATGCTGCAAATTTTCTGCTACAGCTCAATCTCACAGCAGGAAACTCACTGTAAACCCCCGCCCATGTGAATGTACCCTAAAAACACTACACTGACCCTAAATAAAGAGTAAAACACTACATATACACTACACCCTGTGCGCCCCCCCCAATAAAAATTTTAAATGTCTTGTACGTCAGTTTTTCCAAAAAGGAGCCTCCAGCTGTTGCATAATAACAACTCCCAGTATTGCCGGACAGCCATTGACTGTCCAGGCATGTTGGGAGTTTGCAACAGCTGGAGGCACCCTGTTTGGGGAAAACCTATGTACAGTATTTTTGGTGGAGGAGGTGTGATGCTTGCATCCGGGTACACCCCTATGAAAATCCCTAATTTAGGCCCCAAATGTGCATGGCGCTCTCTCACTACGGAGCCCTGTCGTATTTCAAGGCAACAGGGCCACACATGAGGTATCTCCGTTTACTCGGGAGAAATTGCGCTACAAGTTTTTGGTGGCTTTTTCTCTTTTTCCCCCTTATGAAAAGGTAAAGTTGGGGTCTACACCAGCATGTTAGCGTAATTTTTTTTAAAATTAGTTTTTACACTAACATGCCCCATACTTTTCATTTTCATAAGAGGTAAAAGGAGAAAAAAACGACCCCCAAAATTTGTAACACAATTTCTCCTAAGTACGGAAATACCCCATATGTGGACGTAAAATGCTCTGCGGGCACACAACAATCTCAGGAGTGAGAGCGCACTATGTACATTTGAGGCCTAAACTGGTAATTTGCACAAGGGTGGCTGCTGGTTACAGACTTTCTGTCATAAACGCTAAAAAATAAATACCCACATGTGACCCCATTTCGGAAACTACACCCCTCACTGAACGTACGTAACAAGAGGTACAGTGAGCGTTTACGCCCCACAGGTGTCTGACAGATTATAGGAACAGTGGTCCGTGAAAATGAAAAATTTTATTTTTAATTTGCACAGACCACTGTTACAAAGATCTGTCAAACGCCAATGGGGTGTATATGCTCACTGCACCCCTTATTAAATTCCTGTGACTGGTGTAGTTTCCAAAATGGGGACACGTGGTGGGGGTGGGGGGGTGGGGGGGGTTCACTGTTCTGGCACCACGGGGGCTTTGTAAATGCACATGGCCCCAGACTTCTATTCCAACCAAATTCTCTTGTAATCAGCATTTTAGTAAAAAAAATTAAATAAAATACATTTTCATTTTCACGTCCATTTTCAACGCAAAGTCGTCAAATACATGTGGGGTGTTAAGGCTCGTGGTACCCCTTGAGGGGTGTAGTTTTCCAAATAGTATGCCATGTGGGGTGTGTTTCACTGTTCTGGCACCATGGGGGCTTCCTAAATGAGAATTTTCAGCAAAATTTGTGGGGATAGAGTGGGGATCAAAAGTTTGGGCACCCCAGATAAAAATTTGTATTAATGTGCATAAAGAAGCCAAGGAAGGATGGAAAAATCTCCAAAAGGCATCATATTACAGATTAGAGATTCTTATATGATGTCAACAAAAGTTAGATTTTATTTCCATCATTTACACTTAAAAAATATCAGAAAACAAAAAAATGGAGCCTGCAAAAGTTTGGACACCCTGCAAAATTTATAGCATGCACTGCCCCCTATGCAAAGCTGAGACCTGCCAGTGTCATAGATTGTTCTCAATCATCATCTGGGAAGACCAGGTGATGTAAATCTCAAAGGTTTTAAAGGGGTACTCCGCACCCTTAGACATCTTATCCCCTATCCAAAAGATAGGGCCCCCGGGATCTTGGCTGCTGCACCCACCTGGATGGCTGCCACCTCACACCGGGAACGCTGGAGGCTTTGAATCCCGACCACAATGGCGGACGAGCGTGACGTCACAACTCCGCCCCTTGGTGACATCACGCCCGCCCCCTCAATGCTAGTCTATGGGAGGGGGCGTGATGGACCTCCCATAGACTTGCATTGAGAGGGTGGGGAGTGATGTCACATGGGGCGGAGTCGTGACGTCACGCTTGTCCGCTATTGTGGTCGGGATCCGAAGCCTCCAGCGTTCCCGGTGTGAGGTGGCAGCCATCCAGGTGGGTGCAGCAGCCGAGATCCCGGGGGCCCCCAGCAGCGGGACCCCGGCGATCTGACTTCTTTATCCCCTATCCTTTGGATAGGGGATAAGATGTCTAGGGGTGCGGAGTACCCCTTTAAATGCCCAGACTCATCTGACCTTGCCCCAACAATCAGCACCATGGATTCTTCTAAGCAGTTGTCTAGAAATCTGAAACTGAAAATAGTTGACGCTCACAAAGCTGGAGAAGGCTATAAGAAGAGAGCAAAATGTTTTCAGATGTCAATATCTTCTGTTCGGAATGTAATTAAGAAATGGCAGTCATCAGGAACAGTGGAAGTTAAAGCAAGATCTGGAAGACCAAGAAAAATATCAGACAGGACAGCTCGCAGGATTGTGAGAAAAACAATTCAAAACCCACGTTTGACTGCACTGCAGGAGCAGCAGGATCGGTCCCTGCGGCAGGATACAGCAGGAGGTGAGGTCTGTTCAACTTCTACTGATGCTTAGCAACAACTTGCAGCATGCAAAGCCAAAGGGCATGCTGGGGGTTGTTGTTTTGCAACAGCTGGAGGCACATTTTTTTTAATGAAAAGTGTGCATTCACTGTTGCATAACTACAGCATACCAAAGGGCATGCTGGGAGTTGTAGCAGTGTGAGGGGGCGTCACTGCCAGCTGCAGTAAGGCGACCGGGTAAGAGGAACTCCCCACCCAGGGGACTACTTAGGGCCACGGCGGTGACTGGTTTATAAGTTCATATCTTCATCATCCCTGGGGGCAGGAGCATCCCTGGGGATGGTGAAGATACAGATTTTACCTTATATAACACTTTGCCAAGTGTTATAGAGGGTAAAATCTGATGATTGGTTCCCTTTAAGTCTAAACAACTATAATGTTCCTGCTAAAACAACGGCCTGTGATAACAGACAAAAAGAAATGCTGCATGTTTTTTTGTGGGATTTCTTTTTTTTTTTCCTGTTAAATGACAGACATCAAGAGGAAACTCAACAGACCCCATTAAAATTATTAGGTTCTCTCGGGATCTGTTAGTTTGTCATGTAGCACTCCATCCGACTCTGTTCACTCCTGAACGGAATCTGCAACTGAGGTCCCAAATGGAGCTTCCAACACCCTTTAGCATGCTTTGTTATTATTAAAGCATAAATGCTATAGTGGAATACTCTTTTAGGGTAGGGTGACAGATAGCACATCCGCAGCGGAACCCATTGACTTTAGTGGGTATCAACATAATCACAACATACAGCTGCAAGCAGAATCTGCAAGTGAAATTTCAACTGCAGGAAACCCATTGTGGATGTGCTCCATGCGACCTTACCCTTAAGAGGTTGGCAAGCAATTTATTTATAGCCTGAACTTGAATTATGTGTTATATTTAGACATTAGCAGCATCTAGCCCGTGAAAAATAAAAATTGACAGGAGAAAAAGCTTTTAATACAGTGACAGATTCAGAGCCTGATATTAAACTACTTTGCTGTCTACGTAATACAGTAACAAATGAAAGAACCTCAGCTAAATGCTCACCAATAGCATTAGGAAATTTTACATAGCAGTAAATGCTTTGTTTTGTTTAAAATAGAGCTGTGATGGTACGAGGAAATAGTGTTATAGGTTTTATTCTGGACTATGCTAGAATCCTTTTTTTTTATTTTTTTTATTTGTATAGTACGATTAAGTTCTTCCCTGTACTTTTCCAAATGATGTACATTTCATAGTTTTGGAATCTTAACATGCCCAAGAAATTTAGCACATGCACATATGGAGTTTGCATGTTCATAAACATAATCTAAGGTGTGAAATGTCTCCATTAGAATCATCTTCAGTGCTTTATTATATGCCCACACATTTAAAATTTAAAATACTGGGTAAGCGGCTCTGAGCTTATAGGTCTTCTTTAAAGCGTACCTGTTATTTGCTCAAAACTCAAGGCTTACACAGCCTATCCTACCTATCGTGGCTATGCTGTTAATTTTCTGACTTTAGTCAGGCAGTTTGCACTGATGGGATCCTACTCAGTTACTTTCATCAAGGAGAGAGGATTTAACACATGCAGGGATGACCTGCCGTGGTCACCTCCCTTCACTCCAGACGTGAGCTGAGCAGCAGGAGTGTGCATGTGGTCTGGCAGCCAATTTAGATACTGTAATATATGTAATACAATTATTCTTTCTCTAGCAGTTTTTCCCCTGCAAATGATTTAAAAAAAAATGCTACCGAATGCTGCTGACTGTCCTCTTTTGTCAGTGCCACTTTAGTACTTATAGCTTTTGCTGTTTTGTGAGATAGCAAAAGTTTATTCAAATGGTAGCGCCCATTTAAATCTTTGGGAGAGATTTATCAAATTCTGTGCAGAGGCTGATGACCAGTTGCCCATAGCAACCATTCAGATTACTTCTTTAATTTTTAAAAGGCCTCTGAAAAATAAAAGCGATCTGATTGGTTATTATGAGCAATTGGTCAACTTTTCTTTTGCACAGATTTTAATAAATCTATCTCTTTGTTACTAAATGTTACCTGGCTGATAATTTCAGTGTTTAATAATGAAATTCAAACGCTTTATACACTCTTTCTGCAACATTTCACTTTTGTATAACTAGCATTTTTCCTATGTTCTCATAATATTTGCTAGTAAAATGCACTGGAAGGATTAAGATTTTTTAATAGAAGTAATTTACAAATCTGTTTAACTTTCTTGCACCAGTTGATAAAAAAAAAAAAAAAAGTTTTCCACGGAAGTACCCATTTAAAGAAACTTTAGACAAGTTTCCCAGACCAGAAAAGTTTTAATTGCACCTGGCCTCACTATTGAGATCCAGTGTGATCGCTAGTTATAAGCAAGTGCACGCCTTACTCCCCAGCTGTCAAATAATTTTATGCAGAGAAAAGATCATATCTGGCAGCTAGACAAGGGTTTAAGCGCGATGCTGCACACTTCCCTGGTTTATAACTAGCGTTTTGGTGCAATCAAAACTTTTGACATTTTTTGTTGTTTTTGCATTACCTGTCACCCTTGTCAATCCTTACCAGTAGCTATAACATTCTTCGGAACATAAAGCAGCTTTCCCAGCCTATAGTATTCACACTAAAGTAATTGCTGGCCAGTTTCCAGCACAGTAAATCAGAATGGCATTGTCATCATGACTGCTACATAATATTAATAAATGTTACATTGCCTTTGCTATGCAATTGTTTAAAAACTGAATTTAGTGGTAAGGATGATTTATATGTACCTATTTATAGAGTACACAGATTGAAATTGGATTGTGTAAGCCATTGCATGAGTCTCCTACATGTGGTATGTGTGCTAGGAAAAGCTCCTGGCGAATATATTTAATGCATCTATAGGGCTCAATTCACCTTGCTAGCTTACCTTTGCATCTATAGGGCTCAATTCATGTGCTAGCATACGTTTCTTTTCAACCTATGCAATATGTGTGCTCAAAAATTGGCATATGTTGGCGTATAATTCAGGAAATCTTCCTGACGTCAATTATCGATGAAAGGCGCAAATGCAATCTGAAATGGGGCATACTGATGATATTGATACACAAAATGTGAATTTCACCTTGTAAAAAGTGTAATATTGAAAAAGATACCCCCCCCCCCCCCCCAAAAAAAAAAAAAAATATTAACAAAAATATGAAAGATACTGAGTACTAAGTAATATATTGTATTATTTATAGAATAGAGTAACATGATGCAAATCCAGTATGGTAAAATAACATAATAAGAAATGGTGTAGTACTGTTGTCCGTAGGCTTTGTTTGTGATATAGCAGCACTTTTTTTTTCTTTTTAAATCCTGGACAACCTCTTTTATTAATGCTGATATATCTGACTAAAGTAATAGCTCTAAATATATTTATATATTTAGATTCAGTATGAATTGTGTTCACAAACAGCTTCTCCTTTTCTCGCAGTATCACATGCGCCTCCACCCCCTTCTATACTACAGGTGACCCCACAGTTACCTCTGATGGGATTCGTGGCTAGAGTTCAAGAAAACAGTAAGTATCTTTTACTTTGTTTTTGTTAATTTATTATATTTACTTAACCATTTCTAGGCAGAGCTAATTTAATCCGCCTTTTTTTTTTTTTTAATACATGTGGATTTGACTGCTATAAAGTGTCTCATTGGTCATTAATTGAAATATTTTTTTCATAATTGTTTTTTTTTTTTTTTAAACCTAAGGCTTTATTTATGTAATTTAAGTAATTTTGTAGTAAGTAATTATTTTTTTTGTGATATTGGGGAAAATAAAAAATGTGAAAATAATTTTTTTTTTTTTTTTTAAATAGCACATATTTCTGCATTTGTCCCCTTTCCATTAAATTCACTTCTATTTAGAGGGTCATTAACAGAAGCTGTTGTTTGGAAGTTTTTTTTATTACATATTGTGCCCACCATTTGTATCGTGAAAATAGTATAGTAAGAGTTATTTTAACCTTTAGAATACATTTTTGTATTGTGGATTTCTCCTGTAAGATCAGCAGCTCCTGCAGCAATTACATTTTGGCCAGGACATCAATCCTTATCGCTCCTGCTTTGGTGCATACCCAATTTTCATTAAGCACTGTGTTAAAAGCGATCAGAAAGGCAGGAACTGGTAATAAACCCTCCCTGCCTTCTTCCTGGAGAACCCAGTTGTTGTTGACAGCCTCTTGTTCTCTCCTGTAATGGCACAATCTCTGTTCCACTACAGACTTTGCAAAGAGTTTTAGTTAAGTGAATTGCTGGCTGCCTGAACATTTAAATTCTATGCACAGTCTGCAAGTGGTTGAGCTGTGTTTTGTAAAATCCCTGTATTTTATTAGAAACTCAAACTTTGATACAGATAGCTGGCATTGCTTGCCTCTCTCTTTCTCACCATCGCCGAGCTCCCTCTAATGGTGTTGCTCTTGAAAACCAATCTGGTCATGCTCTACTTCTAGACACGCAAGTCCATCATTCAATAAATAAGAAATAGAGTGGCACTCACCAGTGTTGTATTATTTTAATCCTTTGTTTGATCATAGTGCAGATAGTACAATGCAACAGGCACAGATGCCAGTGTGTATTAGTGCAAAATGGTGACAGCTGTTAAATGTTAAACAGTGCTTCAACGGATCTTCCGTTGAAATAAAACACGTTTTTTTGTGTGTTCATGAGCAGCAGCTGGCAAACAAGATTTTCTTGGTCATTAAGGATCTTATTTTGCTTAGCAGTGCTGTTCACATTTTAAATCCCACACAATCCTTTTAAGTTCTATGGTTTTCTGAGTGCGTGGCAGATCTCAATCGTGAAACCCCTGTGTAAGTGGGGGGTAGAGGCTCCTTGTGATGCTATCTATACCCATACCTTATATGGGTAGACAGCCAAGATTCATTAACCCCTTAAGGACCCTCGACATATGCCTACGTCATGGGACCCTGGTAGTTAAGGACCCATGACGTACGCATACGTCTGTGTGAATTCCGGTCCCCGCCGCGCCTGCTGATACCCCTGCTGATCTGCAGGCACCCCGCGCAAATGCCCAGGGGGGTCATCAGACCCCCCATGTCAGCGATCGGCACAAATTGCCAGTAAATTCACACCGGCGATTTGCGCAAATCCGGGTCATACGGGTCTATGGTGACCCAGAAAATAAGGGGGATTGAGGTTGTCCAAGACACCCACCATCCCCCTGAAGGTGCCCCCCCTCTTATCCCTGCTATTGGACGTGTCTAAGCGACGACCAATAGCAGATCGGGGGCGGGGGGGGTTAACTTTCGGTTTCCCCGTTCTGGCCACCCACAATAGGCGGGGCAGAATGGGGAAACAGAGGAGGACCGGCACCGGAGTCCACTTACCCATCCGGCGGGCGGCGATGACGTGCGGCTGGTTCCCTGGTTCCTACGGAAGCCGGTGAGTTGCCTAGCAACATCTGGAGGGCTACAGTTTGAGACCACTATACAGTGGTCTCTAAACTTAAGCCCTCCAGATGTTGCAAAACTACAACTCCCAGCATGCCCAGACACCTGTTTGGGCATGCTGGGATTTGTAGTTTTGCAACAGATAGAGGGCTACAGTTTGGGACCAGCATGCACGGTCTGTCAGTGCATGCTGGGAGTTGTAGTTTTTAAACAGCTGGAGGTCCCCCCCCCCCCATGTGAATGTACAGGGTACATTGACACGGGCAGGTTTACACTGAGTTTCCTGCTTCAAGTTTGAGCTGCGGCAAATTTTTCGCCGCAGCGCAAACTCCTAGCGGGAAACTCGCCGTAACACGCCAGTGCGAATGTACCCTACAAACACTACACTAACACAAAATAAAGAGTAAAACACTACATATACACCCCCTTACACTGCCCCCCCCCCCCCCCCCAAATAAAAACGGAAAACGTATCGTACGGCAGTGTTTCCAAAACGGAGCCTCCAGCTGTTACAAAACAACAACTCCCAGCATTTCCGGACAGCCACTGACTGTCCAGACATGCTGGGAGTTTAGCAACAGCTGGAGACACCCTGTTTGGGAATCACTGGCGTAGAATACCCCATGTCCACCCCTATGCAAGCCCTAACTTAGTCCTCAAATGCGCATGGCGCTCTCTCACTTCGGAGCCCTGTCATATTTCAAGGAAACAGTTTAGGGCCACATATGGGGTATTTCCGTACTCGGGAGAAATTGCACTACAAATTTTGAGGGGCCTTTTCTCCTTTTACCCCTTATGAAAAGGAAAAGTTGGGGGCTACACCAGCCTATTAGTGTAAAAAAATAAAAAATGTTTACACTAACATGCTGGTGTTGCCCCATACTTTTTATTTTTACAAGTGGTAAAAAACTAAATGTTTTAAGGAAATACCCCATATGTGGACGTAAAATGCTCTGTGGGCGCAGAGCAAGGCTCAGGAGTGAGTGCACTATGTACATTTGAGGCCCAAATTGGTGGTTTGCACAGGGGTGGCTGATTTTACAGCTGTTCTGACATAAACACAAAAAAATAAATACCCACATGTGACTCCATTTTGGAAACTTCACCTCTCACAGAACATAACAAGGGGTATAGTGAGACGAATTTTCGTTAAAGTTGGATGGGAAAATGGGGAAAAAAAATTTCACTAAAATGCTGGTGTTACACAAAATTTTTCATTTTCACAAGGGAAAATAGTAAAAAAAAAGGCCCCCCAAAATTTGTAACCCCATTTCTTCTGAGTAAGAACAAACCACATATGTGGATGTAAAGTGCTCTGCGGGCAAACTACAATGCTCAGAAGAGAAGGAGCGCCATTGGGATTTTGAAGAAAAAATTTGTCCGGAATTGAAGGCCACGTGTGTTTACAAAGCCCCCTTAGTGCCAGAACAATGGACCCCCCCCCCCACACACACATGTGACCCCATTTTGGAAACTACATCCCTCACGTAATGTATTTAGGGGTGCAGTGAGCATTTATGCCCCACAGGTGTCTGACAGATTTTTGGAACAGTGGTCCGTGAAAATAAAAAACTTAATTATTCATTTACACTGCCCACTGTTCCAAAGATCTGTCAAACGCCACTGCACCCCTTATTAAATTCTGTGAGGGGTGTAGTTTCCAAAATGGGGTCACATGTGGGGGAGGGGGTCCACTGTTCTGGCACCACGGGGGGCTTTGTAAACGCACATGGCCCCTGACTTCCATTCCAAACAAATTCGCTCTCCAAAAGCTCAATGGCGCTCCTTCTCTTCTGAGCATTGTAGTTCGCCAGCAGAGCACTTGACGTCCACACATGGGGTATTTCCATAGTCAGAAGAAATGGGGTTACAAATTTTGGGGGTAATTTTCTCCTATTACCCCTTGTAAAAATATAAAATTTGGGGAAAAACCAGCATTTTAGTGAAAATTATTTTTTTTTCATTTACACATCCAACTTTAACAAAAAGTCGTAAAACACCTGTTAGGTGTTAAGGCTCACTGTACCCCTTGTTAAGTTCCTTGAGGGGTGTAGTTTCCAAAATAGTATGCCATGTGTTTGTTTTTTTTGCTGTTCTGGCACAATAGGGGCTTCCCAAATGCGACATGCCGACCAAAAACCATTTCAGCAAAATTTGCTTTCCAAAAGCCAAATGTGACTCCTTCTCTTCTGAGCATTGTAGTTCACCCGCAGAGCATTTTATGTCCTAACATGGGGTATTTCCATACTCAGAAGAGATGGGGTAACACATTTTTGGGGGCATTTTCTCCCATTAACTTTTGTAAAAAATGGTAAAGTTGGGACAAAAACTGCAATTTAGTGAAAAATTTTTATTTTTTTCATTTACACATCCGACTTTAACAAAAAGTCGTCAAACACCTGTGGGGTGGAAAGGCTCACTGGACCCCTTGTTACGTGCCTTGAGGGGTGTAGTTTCCAAAATGTTATGTGTGTTTTTTTCTGCTATTCTGGCACCATAGGGGCCTCCTAAATGTGACATGCCCCCCAAAAACCATTTCATCAAAATTCACTCTCCAAAATCCCATTGTTGCTCCTTCCCTTCTGAGCCCTCTAAGGCGCCCGCCAAACACTTGACATACGACATATGAGGTATTTCCTTACTCAAGAGAAATTGGGTTACAATTTTTGAGGGACTTACTCCTATTACCCCTTGCAAAAATTCAAAAACTGGGTCTACAAGAACATGCGAGTGTGAAAAATGAAGATTTAGAATTTTCTCCTTCACTTTGCTGCTATTCCTGTGAAACACCTAAAGGGTTAACACACTGACATTTTGAATACTTTGAGAGGTGCAGTTTTTATAATGGGGTCATTTATTAGGTATTTCTAGTACGAAGGTCCTTCAAATCCAATTCAAAACTGAACTGGTCCCTAAAAAGTTCTGATTTTGAAAATTTTGTGAAAAATTGGAAAATTGCTGCTGAACTTTGAAGCCCTCTGGTGTCTTCCAAAAGTAAAAACATGTCAACTTTATGATGCCAACATAAAGTAGACATATTGTGTATGTGAATCAATATATAATTTATTTGGTATGTCTATTTTCCTTACAAGCAAAGAGCTTCAAAGTAAAAAAAAAAAAAAAAAAAAATTTCAATTTTTTCATCAAATTTTGGATTTTTTTTTTTTTACCAAGAAATGATGCAAGTATAGACAAAAATTTACCACTAAAGTAAAGTAGAATATGTCACGAAAAAAATCTTGGAATCAGAATGAAAGGTAAAAGCATCCCAGAGTTATTAATGCTTAAAGTGACAGTGGTCAGATGTGCAAAATGTGTCCGGGTCCTGCACTGAAAATTGGCTGGGTCCTTAAGGGGTTAAAGGACCTTAGGACTGTCATTTCAGGATGCCTATTAACAGGTTATGCCAAGGCTGAGTGTTCACACATGCTGTATGTCCCAGCTTTACATTGGCTTCCTATCAAAAAAGGGATGCTGACATATACTGGGTGCAGAGAAACTGTTAATTCACTTTAATGGCCTCAAGATAGTCATCTAGTGACTACATTCTGGCCTTTCCCTGCTCCTACACATTTATTTTTCTGGACTATGTAGCATGGTCTGCAGTGTTACGGAATCCAGCAAAATAAACATGAGGTGGCCCAAACTTAGTCACTAGCTGACAATGTTTGTGCAATTTGTGTGAGTAAATCAGCAGCTTTACACTAAACTGTGATGCCACTGTAAACCAAAGAAAATTATTTTAGTTCAAAAATTGCCTGGTCAACAATAGTTGACTGTATATGTTTTAATAAGGAAAAAGTGCAATATCCAAAGTTAAAGGAGAACTCCAGCAAAAGTTCACTTATCCCCTATCCACAGGATAGAGGATAAATAGCTGATCGCAGAGGGTCCGACCCCTGGGACCCCTGCAATCTTTGGGGCGGCTCTCTGTGAGGAGCGTGTGTCATCAACTGGTAGACAGCACATGCTCCATTTATTTTGGGGTTCCCATAGAAATGAATGGGGCGTGTGCCTTCTGCAGCTCACTGAGATGTCCCGGAGATCGCGAAGGGGGACCAGTGGTTGAACCCCCCCCCCCCCGCAATCAACCAATTTTTGCCAAAGTTCTCCTTTAAATAATTATTTTTGCTTACAAACATATTACCCCTTTTGGTAATATAGGGATTTTTTTAATTGTAAAATGTGAAATTGCAGAGGTAACAAATATAGCCAGATTCAGTTTTTTATTACTGTATTGTGTAATGTGCAAATGTGTTATGTACAGGAAGTACAGTGCAAATGTTCATCGAAAAACAGACTTGCACCACATTATTTGTGTGTTTTAGACCCTACTTTAAGGGATTGGTTTATTGGAAAAGGGATGTGGCTTCGCTGAAAGCATTGCCAAAATGTGCTAAATCTTTGGCACACTGTTTTGGTATGAAGTAAGCCAACTGTTAGTATAAATTTAGACTAGACAGTCTGCAGATGTGGCAGATTTATCACATGGCCTGAGCAACTGCGATGAATCTGGCTCATTTGAATATAAGTATATGATAAAACTGAGGCAGTATTATTAAATTTCTCCCAATTTATCATGTTTATGTTTATTTAGTTTCAGAGACTCCACCTCCACCACCTCCTGCAGAAGAGCCTGTATTTGATGAATCTCCCCCTCCTCCTCCACCTCCAGAAGACTATGAAGAGGAGGAAGCTGCTGTAGTAGAGTACAGTGACCCATATGCTGAAGAAGACCCACCTTGGGCACCAAGGACCTACTTAGAGAAGGGTATGTAAAAAGATTTTTGTCACAACTGTTCTTATCTCAAGTACAAAGGACTGTATACTGACAGTGTGGCACTTACACTAGACTGTGAATTAAATTATTATTTCCTCATAACACTCTTAGCTGTTGACATCGCATTATTGCTCTCTGTATTGAGTCTGTGTTTAAATAAAGGTATTAAAACATAATGCAGCAAGGGCTTAGGCTTCACTAGACAAGACATTCTTGTTCTGACTGCAATTGGTCTGGTTTGTCACTATTAGTATACATTTTAGTTGTGGGATGTGTGGGAAAAGTTTCCTGTCTGTGCGATCACACAACAGAAATTGTCCAGTGCTGAACATTAAAGCTGCCTGGATGGGAAAGGTCTAAAATTGGAAAAGAAGGCGCTCCATGGTGAAGGATAACCTGTACAATGGTAAGGGAAATAATGAAAACCACCTACCGGATAAAGTTGTGTAACCACATACATAACAATGGGACATGTGTGTAGGGTTGGAAAGAACCTGTCTGTATTGGGTCTGTGTTTAAATACCATAATAAGAGTTAAACTAGAAACTAAAAGTAATTCAGTAACAGATGTGCTAGGGTAGATGCATAGTTGCTGGATTGGGTGGCAACATTTTATGCTGCAAAATATGCATTAAGAATATGCACTGAATCACATGGATTTATCCACATATTTTGGAAAGATTTCCAAACTGCAGAGAATCTTGCTTTGGGTAGTGTGAATTACGCGATTCCTCTCAGCTATTCAAACAAATATGAAAAAGATTATAGATTTCAAAACTCATTAACCCCTTCCCAAACCCATGACATACATGTACGTTATGACCGGGAAGGTTTTCCCAACCTATGACGTACATGTACGTCATGCAGATACTAGCCACTACTCACGGCATCCTGCTGCGCCTGGTAAGATGGTGGCTATTAGGGATGAGCAAATCAAATCTGACGAATCCGAATTTGTAACGAATTTCAGGAAAAATTTGATTTGCAACAAATGCGAATATTGCAGCGATTTGATCGCGAGAATCGCTTCATTAAACTCCCTTGGATCCACATGTGTGGACATGGGGCAAGGAATCCTGGGAAGGCGGGAACAAGGGTAGGCGGGATCACCCTGATTCACATGTAGCATGCAGCCTATCAGCAGCCAGTCATCCCTGTGATGTCACAGCCCTATATAATCGGCAGCCATATTGCAGCAAGTCACTTCAACCTTTCACTGCAGAGAGATAGATAGGGACAGATAGCGCTGTGTGCTGCACAGAAAAGCTTTTTTCCCAGCAGCGATTCACCTCCTTGTCAAGTCAGCGTTCTGTTGCACAGAGAGAGGGACAGAGAGCATTGTGTGTTGCACAGAAAAGTTTTGGGTATAGTACACAGCAACTGTGTGCTGCAGCACTTCGTGTGTACTGCTGGTGTTGTGCACAAATACTTATTTAAGCGTACTGTAGCGCATTGTCCTCCCCTCATAAGTGCATACCACATACGTACACCTATGTGGTGTACTATTTTGTTCCTGTTAAAGTCTCAAGGGCCTAGATACTGTGAAAGGCCAGGCAAAAGTACTCACCGGCTGGTGTTGTACACAAATACTTTAAGTGTACTGTAGCGCATTGTCCTCAGCCACAACCCTCTGTTGGCATAGCCCACGAGCAGTCCCTGTCCTCCCATTGCCTCTGTCCTATGCTGTTCCCTCACCCACAGAAGTATCTTATGCTGTGGGTTCAGCTCCACTATTTAGTGAGGACAATCTAGAGGACAGTCAGCAGCTACTGCCCATCCAAGAATTGGAGGAGACATCCACCGCTTCCTATGCTAGGCAGGCAAGCAGTGATGAGGAGAGTGGCTTGGGAGGTGGTGTTGCGAGCATTCAGGCTCCTGAAGCAGTCACTGTTGAGGAACCTGAGGAGGACATCAGTGACGTGCAGACACAACTCGATGATGATGAAGCCGATCGCACTTGGAAGCCGGGTGCAGAAGGGGCTTCATCACCATCGGGAGAAGAGGGTTGCAGGTTGCCTGTGAGGCAGCTGGGCCAGCAAGGTGGTAGCATGGTTGGCAGTCAGCATGGTGGCAGAAGTGGAAAGTCTGGAGCCAAACGTGCCCGGGGTAGACCACATGCTTCGCGGCAGCCTGCCTTCCCGAGAGGTAGTGAAAAAGGGGTTCCTGGAGTCGGCGGCAGTAGCAGTCAATCAGTGCGGAATGTTGGTGGGAAAATCAGGTACTCGGCGGTGTGGCAGTTTTTCTTCAAGCATCCGGAGGTGGTTAACCTACATGCAAGATGTGTCGGCAGAAGGTAAAGCATGGCCAGGGTCCCAATGTTGGCACCATGACCCTGCATCAACATATGCAGTGACACCATAAAGTGGCCTGGGAGAACCGTGGCTTCGATGTGGTGGTCCAGCCTGCTGCATCACCCAGTGGCACACCGCTCCCTGTTTCAGCCAGCCAAGGCTCCACCATCTCAGCCGAAGGGAGCTGTGTGTCATATCCATCTTCTGTCGCTCCAGATGCTCCTGCTTCTCCTACTTCGAGTCAGTCATTCCGCCAGCAATCCATTGGCGAAGCCATGTGCAAGGGACAACAGTATGTTCCCACTCATCCAATGGCGCAGAAGCTGAAAGTGCTCCTGTCTAAGTTTGCTGGTGCTTCAGTCCCTCTCTTTTCAAGTGGTGGACTCTGCACCTTTCAGAGAACTGATGGCTTGTGCCGAGCTGAGGTGGAGAGTGCCAAGCCGACATTTCTTCGCGAAGAAGGCAGTACCAGCCCTGCACAATTTTGTGGAACATAAGGTGGGCCAGTTCTTGAGCCTGTCGGTGTGTACCAAAGTGCACGGCAGCGCCAACGTGTGGAGCTGAAACTACGGTCAGGGACAATTCATGTCCTTTACAGGGGATTGTGTGAATGTGGTTCCTGCACAGCCACAACAACAGCAACTTGGACATGTCACGCCGCTTCTGCCTCCACGCTCTCAGGCCCCTCCAGCATACCATGTGTGCAAGGCTCGGCAGTGTCACGCGGTTCTTCACATGGTTTGCTTTGGCGAATGGAGTCATACAGGGGAGAAGCTGCTAAAAGTCATTCATCAAGAAATCGAATCCTGGCTTACTTTACAAAAACTGGAAATGGGACCCATGGTGACCGACAACGGGATGAACATCTTGTCTGCGCTGCGACAAGGAAGCCTGAGACATGCGCCCTGCATGGTACACTTGTTCAATCTGGCTGTCAAGTGGCTCCTGAAGTGTCCCCCGCCCCCCCCCCCCCCATCTGTAAGACATCCTAACAATGGGAAGGAAACTTTGCATGCACTTCAGCCACTCGTACACCGCAAAGCACACCCTCCTTGAGCTGCAGCGTCAGAACGGCATCCACCAACATAGTCTGATTTGCGACATTTCCACACGTTGGAATTCCACCCTCCATTTGTTGGACCGACTATACGAACAGATCCAAGCGGATAGGGGGACTCCCCTGTGTAACTTCAATGTCAACCAGTGGCAGCTCATATGTGACACCTGCCGTTTGCTCAGGCCCTTTGAGGAAGCCACATTATTAGTCAGTCGCCAGGATTACAGGATGAACAACAACATTACACTGCTTCATCTACTACAGCACGTGTTGGAAACAATGGCTACATCTCACAGCCACATAAGCCCTGTGGGGGCTGAACTGGAGGAGCACAGTGGTGCACAGTTTAGGTTTCACTAGTTGGGCAGTTTTTCTAGTAATCTGACAGGAGAGGAGGGGCTAGAGGGTTATGAGGAAGGCGAGACAGAGGACCCAGACACACCGTGGCAGTATGCAGTGGAGTTGGAGGCAGAGAGTCCCTCCGAGTCACTTGCACAAATGGCACGATGCATGCTCACTTGCTTGCGTGGTGACTGACGAATTGTCACCATTCAGCAGCGTGATTACTTCTGGCTCTCCACCTTATTGGACCCTCACTACCGGCACAAAATGGGGGCCTTTTTTACACCCACTGAGAGGGAGGACAAACTGACCTATTTACAGAGACATCCTACATAGTCAGTTAGCCAATGTCTATCTGCGCCATCGTCCATCCTCTCGCAGGTGTGACTCGGGGGCCCTCTGCGCTCACCTTCCACTTCCATGGCTGCTGGGGAGGCATGGGGTGTCAGGAGCAGTACCAGCTCCATCAGCAGCAGCCTGAGTCTACAGTCGCTGAGGAGTACCTTTCTTCACCTGCATAGTGAAGCAACTCATCAGCAGCAGGTAGACCTGGAGCAGGACCTGAACTGGCAGGTCGTGGCATACCTTGACATGACCTTGCCAACACAACTTGAAGACCCGCTGGACTTCTGGGCAGCCAAATTTGATTTGTGGCCACAACTAGCAGAGTTTGCCCTGGAAAAGCTGTCCTGCCCAGCCAGTAGTGTGCGATCAGAGCGGGTGTTTTAGTGCGGCAAGGGCCATAGTAACCCCAAGGAGAACTCGTCTGTCCACAAAAAATGTGGAGAGGCTGACCTTTTGTGAAGATTTCAGCCAGGATTTCCACCCACCAATGCCTGATGCATCAGAGTAGATTGACAATGGTGCCACACCAACACTTCACAAATATGGATAGTGCAAAACAGATTTAAGGTGCTGCACCCCAGTTACAGACACTCCTTACCAACAGACCACAAGTAAGTATTGAGGATATGCATTAGCTAAAACGTAACTTTTCTTAGGATAAAATATACGTACCCAAATTTTTTTTTAAATCAAACAAAAGGAAAGGTGTGCAAAAAACTCCATGTGCCACCTACACCACCAAGTATTGATGTGATGCAAAGACCTCTAAAAGGTGGAAGGGAACAACGTATGGTCCATTGTAACCAGTGGGGGTAAAAACTTCCCCTGTAAGGCCCTACTCTCGCATTATTAATTCCCTTCTTTGCAAGTGTTACTCGCCCTAAAAAGGGCGGCCCCACACAGAAACCTCTCCCTATATCCCCCTACAAACATTGCCATTTCCCAGGCAGTTTTTGAAGGTGGAAATAGGGAGAGGTTCCTGTGTGGGCCGCCCTTTTTAGGGCGAGTAACACTTGCAAAGAATATGGCCTCCCTGCTGCCACATTCAGACACTCTGTGGCAGTCATTCTAATAGTGATGCCTGTAATCTGCATGTTATACTCAATAACAATATTATTTCACTAACACAGCACACTCCCAATGCGTGTTAGGACAAAGCAAAGTGTTCTACACCCCTATTGAGGCTCTCTGTAGGCCAGAAATAGCCGTTTCTAATAGCGATTTGCTGCAGATACATTCGGAATGAAATACATTTTTGGGGAAAATTCGGCATATCGGCCAAACTGAATTTTTCAAAAATGTGCTCATCTCTACTGGCTATCATTAATAGCCAGCCATCTTACCTTGGGACCTAGAGGGGGTTTCGTCCCTCAACGCGATTGCTACTATGAGCTAGTTAAATCTGTCCTGTCCCCCTTCCCCGATGTCTGTTACCGGTCCCGAGCTCCCGCAGCTGTGCCCTCCTGCATGCTTCACTTCCGAGTGCAGTCATTGTTTTTTTTTTTTTTGTTTTTTTTTTTTTTGTTTTTGTAAATGAGCTGTTTAGTTGTACAACAGCTCCCCATAGTGTCCTAAATCTGCTACTGCATCTTGTTCTTAGCAGTGCAGACACTAGGGGGAGCTGTACAGAAGTAATAAATAAAAAAACGTATATATGTATATTTAGATTCAGAATTGAAGTGGTCCCTAAAAATTTTTGATTTTGAACTTTTGTAGAGAATTTGAAAAAATGCTCATATTATTATAAGCCTTCTATGTTTTTAACAAATTATGCCAGTAGAGATGAGCAAAGTTACAGTGATTAGATTCGTCACAAACTTCTCGGCTCGGCAGTTGCTGACTTAACCTGCATAAATTAGTTCAGCTTTCAGGTGCTCCGGTGGGCTGGAAAAGGTGAATACAGTCCTAGGAGAGAGTCTCCTAGGACTGTATGCACCTTTTGCCGAGAAGTTTGTGACGAATCGAAACACTGTAAGGCTGCATTCACTCCCCCGGATCCGGCACCCGTAGCGTAAAAATGAGGTGTGAATGCAGCCTAACTTTGCTCATCTCTAGATGCCAGCATAAAGTAGACATGTTGTGGATGTGAATTAAAAACTACATTTATTTGGCGTGACTATTTTTCTTACAAGTAGAGAGTTTCAAACGCAGAGAAATGAAAATTTTTCTAATTTTTCACAATATTTTAGTTTCACAAAAATGGCTTCATTTATGAACAAAAATTTACCACTAATAGAAAGTGCAATGTCTCAAAAAAACTATCTCTGAATCACTTTGCCAAGAAAAAGCAGTTCAAAGTTATTGCCACTTAAAGAGACACGTTAGATTTGAAAAAACGGACTGGGTCATAAAGGCCAAAACTAGCTGGACTATGAAGGGGTTAATAAAGGGCTTGCATACAAATAAATCAAGATGTGTATTAAGTGTTTACCTATGCCCAATAGATTACTTGGCAAACATTATTTGTGGTTCAGTATATTGTAGCATTTATATGAGATTTAAAAATGCAACAAAGACTCCAGATGGTTCATTTTCAAAGTTATTATACATTATGTTGCACTTTGATAAACGCACGCACACAATCTATAAACGGCCCTTATGTCTTATAAGAACATCCAAATATACTGTACACATGAAATTATAAATTCCCTACATAATTCCAATAATATTGTTCCTCAAAGAGAGGATAACATTGAAAGTTGAGTTTGTGATTCACTTATTAAAATGTGTTAATCAGGCAAGCAGATATCTAATGCTCAATCCAGACATAGCTGATATTATCTGCTGTAATATCTTGTCAGTATGCATTGCACATGCTGCTGTGACTTTGACATTTTTTTTTTGCTATGTATGTATGGGGTTTTAAATTCCCCACCCAATTGCAGATTTGTGATATCCACAACTCCTGAACATTAGAGAAGACTACTATTTCAGACTTTTCACAGTATGTTTAGTGCTCCATAAGTAAATTATTTCCTTTGCAATATAATGATATATTGTTATTATTTCTTTTCTAGTTGTGGCAATTTACGACTATTCAAAAGATAAAGAGGACGAGCTCTCCTTTCAGGAAGGAGCCATCATCTATGTCATTAAGAAGAATGATGATGGGTGGTACGAGGGTGTCATGAATGGGGTGACAGGGCTTTTTCCAGGCAACTACGTGGAGTCAATCATGCACTATTCTGAATGATGACCCAAAAACAAACATGTCCCTGAACAGAACCATTGAGGCTTCCCAGACTTCCATGAGCCCCTGGGGGGCCACTTATTAAACTGAAGAGGATCATTGTCATTTAAGAAACTTCACTTTGTTCCTTTTTGTTTCTGACTATTAAAAGAAATAGTGATACGAGTTGTTTCATCAAATGTGATCTTCCTGCTGCTCTGGGGCAGTTCTGGCTTAAACACTTAATTTTTGTTGGACTCAGGATGTCTTAAAATGAAATGAATGGGTCTATGACATTTATGAGCTCAACTTCACCCTTATTCTACACAATAGAGTGATCATGTATACATATCTAGAGTAAAAAGATTTGATTTCTCCCAGTGTCAAGTATGTAGTGTATTAACTCTTAAAATGTTTAGGGTTGTTTTACTATAAATTGATAGGAGCTAACATACCTTACAAGCTCATGACCACATGCCTTCAGCTGTTAGTGGTGGATATATAGGTCATTTGTGTTTAGCTTGAGAACACCAAAGAATACTTTTTACAACTGGAAGCCCAGAACAAGAGTCCTGTGCTCTTCCTCTAAGTTATCATAGAAAGAAAAAAGAATGCATTTGTGTTATATATTGCGACAGACATTTAAATTGGCAGCTATTGAATTATGATAGAGCAACCCAAAGATGTTCAGCCATTTATACCAATGACCCACAACACCCAAGCAAACATTTAGCTTTTAAATCTATCATATTTTTTGCAACACAAATAGAAAAACTAAAAAAAGAATGCTTGTAATGCAACATGAATTTGTGGCAGGTCATCAAGTGTTATGGGAATTTTTAAGTTAATTCAGGCTTGTTCACACAGCCGTCGTGCCTGGTTAAGGGAGCTTCGTCGGTCAGTCCGTCGGAAGGATATGAGTTGTTATAAGTTCTCCACTCAACTCCTGTAAAATACTGGACACCGATGGACCCCCGTTCACTTCAGTGGGATCTGTTGGGACCCAACAGTGTGAGTTGTGTCACGACCAGTTAAGGGTCCGTTCGTCACAAAAAATATATAAATAAAGAAATAAAGGGGGGCTTGGGTTGTCGAATGGACCATGAACAGGTCAGAGTACAATGGCTGTGTTAACTTAGCCTTATTGGTTTTAGGCACATTGCCTAATTCACACATTGCAGATTTGGACAGTGTTGTGCTTCAGTATTTGTGAGCAACAACAAAGATTGGATTAAAAAAACTAATATAATGGAAAGATTTATACTATTCTACTTTGCATCCAGACCAGATTTTTGTCTTGCAAAATAATGATGGTCTGGAAATTTGTGTATGAGAGCTAAAGGATAGAATGCCTCCTGTAAGAGATGTGTCTCATATAAAATTAATGTCCAGCCCTCAATTAAATAAGAAACAGAAGCTTATGACCTGTCCCTTTGCAGTTTAATCAGATGAGTATTCCTGTTGGTGATCTCTGCAGAGTTTTTGGTTCCATTCTTGTAGGATTACAGATTAAGGTAATAATATCAAAGGTGTTTTACTATACAATAGAACTTGAACATACGTTTTTAAGATCACTATACCCTCTTCAAGGAGATGACCTAATAGTTTCACATTCTTTCATTGTGCCTCGGGCGCTCCTGGTATTGCAATAGAGACAATCGGGATTTGCAAAAAAAATTAAATAAATCGACAAAAGCAAAACTAAACAATATGACCTGTTAGTACTTGCTGGTGTTTTAGCACTTTACTGTGATCTCAGGAATCATTTGCCTTTATCTCTGTCTTCAGACTAAATTACGTGCAGATGGTGGTGGCAGTGAAAGCAAATATTTGTCACATATTAATGAAGCATCTATTCTAGGAACTAGTAAATTGCTTTGTGATAATACAAAATATTTAGAATGAGTTTCTAGGTTATCAAGTCTGTGTAATTTCATTAACCTTGCAGGATTAATATCCATACCCTGCAGCTTCCCGATTAGCCGGGTTATGCTGATGACATAGGGCAGCAGCTTTGAGGCACCCAGCAGTGCTGTGATTGGATAGAAAGAAAGACACACATTCTGTATGTTGTCTCATGCTGAGTAAAGAGCCAGCCATTCCTGCAGTATGACCATTACTCCCATGGCTATGTAAACTGTGACTTGTGACATCCAAGCAGCACAAGCAGTTCTGTGAGAGCTATATGTGCATATTTACATGCACTAGCTCTTAGCAAAGCATATTGAACATCAATAGTGTCCTATTTCTAGGTGGCCCAAAGTCTTGTTCTACTGCTAGAACAGCATATGGGGGGGAGATAGCTATCATTTTTTGTTGTCCAAAGTAATTTATGTAGATGGTTTTTATTGCATTCTTTTTGGCGTTATCAAATTGTTGCATGGCCTTTGATAATTTTAGCGCAAATAACACTGATTAAGTGTGATCCAGGCTTACTTAGGTTTGTGACTTTTAAAAACCAGGGAAAGTTGCAGATAGTGAATTTGTTATCACTGCACTTTCCTGATTAAAAAATGAACTAAAGTAGAAGACTTTATTTTCTAATGTTTGGTTTGGCGTACATAAAAAGCGCAAAAAGGGGGACTGCGCATGATAATTGGGGCAAATGTAAAACAAAAAACCCCATCCAAAAGCATGATAAATTCACCCATGGTGATTTGCATGTCATTGGGGCTGACTTTTAAAAGGAGTACTCCACCCCTAGACAACTTTTCTCCTATCCAAAGGAAAGGGGACAGGATGTATAATCGCGGGGGTCCGGCTGCTGGGACCCCTGCAATCTCGGCACCAGCACCCTTGTGTTCTGAACATTTTAGGTTCAGAACACCGGCTTTGGGTGGCCATGTTTGTGATGGAGAACACATGCCCTCCATCCATGTCTATGAGAGGGGGCATAACGGCTATGGTGGAGCAACCACGGCCATCACAGCCCTCAGTTAACACGATTATGATTTCTACCCGTGAACATAAAGGGGTACTCAGGTGTGAAAACGTTTTTTTAAATCAACTGGTGCCAGAAAGTTAAACAGATTTGTAAATGACTTCTATAAAAAAAAAAAATATTCCATTCCAGTACTTTTTAGCAGCTGTGTACTACAGAGGAAATTCTTTTCTTTTTGAATTTATTTTATGTCTTGTCCACAGTGCTCTCTGCTGACACCTCTGTTCGTGTCAGGAACTGTCCAGAGTAGCATAGGTTTGCTATGGTGATTTTCTCCTGCTCTGGACAGTTCCTCATACGGGCATCAGGTGTCAGCAGAGAGCACTGTGGACAAGACAAAAAAGAAATTCAAAAAGAAAATAATTTCCTCTGTAGTATACAGCTGCTAAAAAGTATTGGAAGGGTAAAGATTTTTTAATAGAAGTAATTTATAAATCTGTTTAACTTTCTGGTACCAGTTGATTTAAAAAAAATGTTTTCCACTAGAGTACCCCTTTAACTGGCCACATAAACCAAATGAACGCCAGAGGAGATTAGTAATTTGACTTTATTGGCTCCCAGGTCAGTAATATTTACCACCTTTTTCAACTTCCAAATGACCCATCCCATATTAGGTTGCATTTTAATTCAGTTAAAATATTATTAAACGAACATCCTCAAACATCTGTGCGCATAAATTATTAATAGTAAACCGGTTTATAAACTGTGTCAAACAATAAAACAGGTATTTGTGTCAGAATATATCTGTATAGCTTCCTGTTAAAATGGCATTATTTTTGAGCAGTATTAATGATTTCAAGTTCCTTTTTATCCTCTGTATAAGGTTAAATTCATAAACCTTTTAATAATTAATCTCTAGAATGTTTATCTGACTCTGTGAAAAGAGGAATCATGTTTACACAGTAACATAGACCTTAGTCTTGTATCGGAATGCGTTTTAATTACTGCCGCAATAACAAGCAATTTAAACAACAGATAATACATTAAAGTGTGTTTGCAACGTTAGTTTAAAGATGTGTGGATCTCCTATAGTCAATAGTACAAACCTGTGAGTTCTCATTTAAATGGTATCTGTTTGCCACAGCAATATCACATAGTCAGTGCAGGAGTGGGGTTAGAGCATGCACACTCTGCACAAAACTCTTTGCTGAGCTTTATATACTTTGAGCAACCATTTGTTGAGATCATCAGGCTTTGTACTTCTGTTCGGGTGGCATGAACTAGTGCCTGTAATAGATGTGCTAGGGTCCTTGTAGTAATCCACGTTACTGGATGTTAGTAATGTGTCTACAGTTTTTACCAGAAATAATACATAGAATTGAAAGTGTGAATATGAAACTACCAGGAGACCTTTGCATTAAAGTGTACATTAATGTTCACATAACTTCTGACATGTCAAAAGTTGTGATCGGTGGGTCCCAGCTGCTTAGACCCTCCCTAATTGCTGAAACAAAAGAACACTAGTGCTTCCCTAAGAGCTGTGTCCCTTCTTTTCTGTTTTGCTTCTTTTTGGGGGAAACCAAGCACATAGAGTACAGATGTGAAGAACGTCTCATAGACTTTCCTTTGTCCATACGCTGCACTTGGCTTTCTTGGGAAGGCCGAGCAAAAATAAAGGGACACGGCACTCAGACGAGCACTTGTGTTCCTTCGTCCTAGCGATCGATGAGGGTCTCCACATCCGGACCCCCATCGTTTGCAACTACTTACTATAACATATCAGAAGTTATGTGAACATTTAGGTTCACTTTAATATGAGAAAACAAAGGACACAGCTACTGCTTTATAAAAATAACTGAACAGAGAAATTAACACATCATCCCGAATGCTTTTTCATTTAATCAAAATATATTTTGTTGTTGTAGCATTAGAATTTGTCCTGTTGTGCCATCAAAATGTGTTTGCTTCTGTGTTGCCTGAAGGAGTTGTGTATTTTTATATATGGCTATACTCTCCTACCCACAGCTACCATACCAACGCTCACAGGGGGAGAGTTATCAAAACGTGTACAGGAAGAGTGGGGCAGTTGCCAATAGAAACCAATCAGATCCCTTTTTTCTTTTAAAAAATTTCTCTAAAATATGAAAGAATCGATCAGATTGGTTGCTATGGGCAAAGGCACCACTCGTCCTCTGCACAGGTTTTAATAAATCTCCCCTACTGTCCCCTTTCATTACTTTTACTTTCTGGTGTTTCGTCAACCATGCAGGAACTGCCCCAGTCAGCCAAACTGGCACCAGCAGGGTCAATGGGGGAGATTCATCAACACTTGTGTAGTGGAAAAGCCGAACAGTTGCCCATAGCAACAAATCAGATTGCTTCTTTCATTTTTGAAAAGGCCTCAAGAAGCAATCTGATTGGTTGCTATGGGCAACTGGTTGACTTTTCCTCAGCATAGGTGTTGATGAATCTCCCCCATATGTCACTAGGAAGTAGCAGATAACGAGAGGCTGGGAGGGACTGTTGGTTATGGTGCAACTGTCTATTACTTATTATTTAGAGCTCATTCACACAGCAGAGTTCAGCTTAAAAATTCTGTACAGAAATTCCGATCCAGCAGCCTTACATTGTTTTCAATGGGATTCTGCTGCACTGTGCACATGGCAGAATTTCTGTGGCAGAAAAATTCTTCCACAAAAATAAAAATTCTGGACTCCACAGAAAGATTGAATCAGTCAGCGCCTGCCGCGCACAGAATTTCCACACAGAATTTCTCAGTCGTGTAAATGGGCCCTTAGGATAATGTTACACATTGCATATTTGTGTGGATTTTCCACACAGAATCAGAATGTCCATGTGGAGAAACCACCACAAATACAATAGCAGCCAAGTTAGTGATATCTTAAAAACATCTAATATACATGCTGCAGGAAAAATCCTCAGCAGACATTGCTGCTGATTTATTACAGCTTTTCCCCCATCGACTTTAAAGGGGTATCCCAGGCAAAACCTTTTTTTATATATATATCAACTGGCTCTGGAAAGTTAAACAGATTTGTAAATTACTTCTATTAAAAAATCTTAATCCTTCCAATAGTTATTAGCTTCTGAAGTTTTCTGTCTAACTGCTCAATGATGATGTCACGTCCCGGGAGCTGTGCATGATGGGAGAATATCCCCATAGGAACTGCACAGCTCCCGGGACGTGAGTCATCAGAGAGCAGTTAGACAGAAAATAACAACTCAACTTCAGAAGCTAATAACTATTGGAAGGATTAATGATTTTTTAATAGAAGTAATTTACAAATCTGTTTAACTTTCCGGAGCCAGTTGATATATAAAAAAAAGTTTTGGCCTGGAATACCCCTTTAATGGGGAAATCCATAATAAAGGTATGTTTACACCTACAGTCTGCTCCAGAAATTCCGCAATACCCATTAACTTTATTGGGTCTTTAGTAAATCTGCTGCAGATTTTCCTATACGGTGAAGTCAGTGGAGGGAAGCGGTGACCCACTGTAATTGGTGAATCCATAGATATGTTGATATTACCTGCCATTATACTCCTGCCTGTGATGATAGTAATCATTACTGAACAGGAAGTTTAAACACTGTGTACTGTGACTAATCTACACATCCCACGGTGGCATTCAGTCAGGCTTGCCACACACTGCTGCCCAGACTGCTTTGGTTGACAGCCTGAGTTCGGAGAAAAGCCTGACTGGAGGGAGGAGTTTGGGGCAAGCATGTCACTGCATCCCCTGCCCTGTGACTGATTAACAGTGACAGCACACTGAATAAAAATTAAATAAAACAAATCTGATTTCTTCCAAAAAATAGCACCACACTTATCCTCTGGTTGTTTGTGGTATTACAACTTGGCTCCATAAGCAATAGGTAATTTTCTAATGACTTAATCCTTTTAAGGGTACGTTAACACTCGCAGATTTTCGCAGTGTATTTAGCTGCGGATCTGCTGGTGAAGGCCCCGCTCTATGCTGGCTTTACATGTGCCTGCTGGTAGCGGCAATACGCCGCTACGAGCAGACACACTGCAGCAATGTGCACGGCGTACTCTCACATCGCTGCCGCTCTCCCTGCTCTGAGCTAGGCAGAGAGCTCCTGCGATGCGCGAGTATACTGCAACTCGCACATCGCAGTGTCTCTGCTGGTAGCGGCGTATTGTCACTACAAGCAGGCACATGTAAAGCCAGTATAGAGCGGGGCCTTCACCAGCGGATCTGCAGCGTAAAATACACTGTAAATCCACACGTGTGAACGTTCCCTAAAGTAGTAAAATGACATTTTGATCTGCAATTTCTAGAGGAAGGGTACGTTCACACAAGCAGCTAAATCGGCTGCAGAAAATATGCAGCAGATCCTGTACGTTTGAACGTACCGGAAGGGTGTATTAAATCCACATGTTCACACGACTGCCTATATCTTTTTTCCTGAGACCTATGTTTATGTCCAATAGGAGTCTGTAGGTGCCTTCATAATTAGCCTGTTAAAGTGACAGGTTGATCAACATTAAATTATATAAAGAGAAAGTGTAAAGGTATGTTCATAACACAAGACAGACACTATGGTGGATTTGCTTTTTGACAGATTCCATCGGTGCCTGCCAGACCTTAGTGCATTACAATGAGCATGTGATAAGTGTGAAAGAACCTGTGGCTGTGTTCAGGTTGTAAGACTGCTGTTTACTGGAAATGTATAGTAGGTGCCAAAGATCCAATCCAACCCAGACACAGCAGAGAGACCTTTCTAAAAAGTTTTGCCAAGGAAAGGTATCCTAGGGTTATCCTTGCAGGACCCAATCAGGTTTATAGCACTATGCAGATTTGGCAATGTGTGTGAGAGAAACACTGGGGTGACTTCCCCATAACAGCCAATTAGAACTCCAGCTTTTATATGTTCATGAGCTGTGATCTGTTGTGAGCAAAACACACTCCACTTTTCTCACACTCTGATAGACAAATATGGACCATTGTTTAATTTTGAAGCCATATTATGCCAATTTGAACTCTAGCTACATAAGAGCAGTTTCTCTTTATGTTGTGTTAAGTTTTGTAGGACTAGTAGAGACAATGTACTGTAAGATTTGCTGACCATGAATGAAATGATTAGGTTGATTAATTTAGTTTTGTTGTTCCACTTTCCACTTGTTGTTCCACTTTCTAAGTGTTTTGATTTCCTTAAGAAGTCTGAGACTTTGGACAGTCTCACTCAACACTTCTCGGGGGAATCATAAACTTTGAAAATGAAAGGACTGTTAGAAGACTAGATGAAATAACAGCTGGTTCATAATTCAGATTTTGTGCAGCATACTACGTACTAAGAAATCTCTTCCATGCTGCAGAAAAAACATGCATGGATATTTACATGGGGTAAATATTAAAGGTAAACTCCAGGGTCACCTGCACTAACCTGAATATACAGGTAAATAGAAACGGGGTCACCTGAACGAACACATTTTACCTGTAAAAATCAGTGCATCCATTCAGGAGATATCCATCTTGTTACTAGTATGTTATTGTCTTATATCCAGTTATCCAAGAATAGAAAAACAGAGCTAATTTCTGTCAAAGATGCTCCCCGTCTGTCTCCAGGTTGGGTGTGGTTTGGCAGCTCCATTCCATT
This sequence comes from Hyla sarda, assembly GCF_029499605.1. Lineage (NCBI taxonomy): Eukaryota > Metazoa > Chordata > Amphibia > Anura > Hylidae > Hyla > Hyla sarda. Next base: position 102,185,163 of record NC_079196.1, read on the forward strand.
CAGGTCAATGTAGCAAAGTTGCAATACCACACACAATCTGGAGACAGACGGGGAGCGTTGTTTTTTTCTTTTTAAAGAAATTAGCTCTGTTTTTCTAAAACACCTTTAACTGCACTGGAGGTGGTTTCTGTTGTACTCCCGCCTGCTCTGGCGTTAGCTGTCCCGTTAGCTGTAACGCCATCCCCTTCAAAAATATTCATCCCTTTTTCTTAACAGGACCCTTCTCTCATTTTTTTCTTTTAAAGGGTCACTGAGTTTTAGGAAACTTTTGACATGTCCTAGAAATTTATCAAAGAACAAAAGAAGTCAGCACCTCCATTAATAAGATGAAAATAAATGTGCAGGTACATGCTGCTACAGCAAATGCAAAACAAACAAAAGGAAAGGTTGCAGTAGCGCTTTAGATTCTAAAGCACATGAACACTGTAGATGGAGAATATTCTAATTCTGTATTACTGCTGTATTAACTATAATCGGGAATTTGAGGCTCTTAGCTCACTTTTTGATCAAAACATGTCCCCCATCCACCATGCAGAAATGACCTTATTTCAGGTGGGATCCTAGCATTCAGTTATCTTGCCTACCTTGGGCTTAAATTCTTGTGGTTTAAATCAGATAGCTGGATCCTGCATGTAGCATGTGGATCAGGAGAAGTACATGGCTAAGCGGGGTTGCGACTCCTCCATACATACGAAAAAAGTTAACACATCTATTAATAAAATAACAATGAATGTGCAGGTGCACACTGCTATGACAAATGCAAAGCATACAAAAGAAAAGGCTTATTTTTGTGCTAGGAACATGTCAAAAGTTTTGTTTGGTCAGGGTCTGGGTGTTCAGACCCCAACAGATTGCTAGTGTTAGCCAGGAGGAGACCACACTAAGTGCCCTCTCTCCAAGAGCTGTGACCTGGGAAGGCCTCATTATGTTACATTATGGCAGCTCTGGGCACATGCGTATAGAGCGGAAGAAGCAGTGCTAAGTCATGTGCTTCTGCCTGTTAGATCTAGTGTTCAGGCATGTCTAGACCCTTATGACCCTCATGGATTTGGATGGATTTGTTGTAGATTATCTTTATATACTTAAATAAAGTCAACATTTATAGCATCTTCTTAATAAAATGTATTGTGGATTTTGCCAAGGATGACTTGTGCATCTGCAGCAATATCAGTAATTGTGGATATTAAGACATATTTGGGGAATTCGCTTTTTTCATATTCTGGTGCATATTTTCTGCTGTGACTATACCCTCATAAGAAGTTTCAACCTGCCAGGTTTTTTCTGTGTTTTAATTTTTTTTATTTTGGGTCTCAGTGGCACAAATAAAGCGTTCCCTCACCATTTTAACCCCTTAAGGACCCGGGGTTTTTCCGTTTTTGCATTTTTGTTTTTTCCTCCTTACCTTTAAAAAAATCATAACTCTTTAAATTTTTCACCTAAAAATCCATATGATGGCTTATTTTTTGCGCCACCAATTCTACTTTGTAATGACGTCAGTGATTTTACCCAAAAATCTACTGCGAAACGGGAAAAAAAATCATTGTGAGACAAAATTGGAAAAAAAAACACCATTTTGTAACTTTTGGGGGCTTCCGTTTCTACGTAGTACATTTTTCGGTAAAAATGACACGTTATCTTTATTCTGTAGGTCCATACAGTTAAAATGATACCCTACTTATATAGGTTTGATTTTATCGTACTTCTGAAAAAAAAATCAAAACTACATGCAGGAAAATTTATACGTTTAAAATTGTCATCTTCTGACCCCTATAACTTTTATTTTTCCGCGAATGGGGCGGTATGAGGGCTCATTTTTTGCGCCGTGATCTGAAGTTTTTAGCGGTACCATTTTTGCATTGATAGAACTTATTGATCGCTTTTTATTCATTTTTTCATGATATAAAAAGTGATCAAAAATGCACTATTTTGGACTTTGGAATTTTTTTGCGCGCACGCCATTGACTGTGCGGTTTAATTAACAATATATTTTTATAATTCGGACATTTCTGACGCGGCAATACCACATATGTATATATTTTTTTTTTTTATGGGAAAAGGGGGGTGATTCAAACTTTTAATAGGGGAGGGGTTAAATGATCTTTATTCACTTTTTTCTTTACTTTTTTTTTGCAGTGTGTTAGCTCCCATAGGGACCTATAACACTGCACACACTGATCTTTTACATTGATCACTGGTTTCTCATAGGAAACCAGTGATCGATGATTCTGCCGCTTGACTGCTCATGCCTGGATCTCAGGCACTGAGCAGTCATTCGGCGATCGGACAGCGAGGAGGCAGGTAGGGATCCTGCAGCTGTCATGTAAGCTGTTCGGGATGCCGCGATTTCACCGCGGCTATCCCGATCAGCTCCCTGAGCTAACCGGCATGGTTTCACTTTCATTTTAGACGCGGCGTTCAAAGTTGTCTAAAGGGTGAATAGCGCACGGCACCGCGATCAATGCGTTGTTAGAGGCCGGGCCCGACCCGCTATGTGGCCCCGCATTATAGATCGGAAGCGGACTCGGGACGTACAGGTACGCTCTGGGTCCTTAACAGGTTAAGTCCACTTTGATACAGTCTTTGAAAGTGAAATCTAGGAATGTAACAAATACTGACCAACATACTGCTATGTTAAACTGGAATACATTATTATTTTTTTATTTAGAAAAACTATTGTGATTGTGTCACTCTTATACTTCACCAATATTGTATGTGCCTAGAGCATAGTGAGTGGTTCTTACACAAACAGAATAACTGCAGTGTAAGTCTAGGCTCCAGAAGTAATGCAGCTCCTTACATACTCTAAAAATGCTTGGGTTGGAAACACATTTAACCCATTAAAATCAATATATTATTATTTTTAGTTTCCATGCATCATACTTCAGGATATTTGGGCTGTGTGATGTTTAGGACCTCTGGATAATCATGACTTGACATACAGTTACATTTAGATGAATACATGTGGTTTGGTAGGAAGTATCTCATAAGTAGCCCCTAGTGAATACCCATCTGTTATTGAGCATACATGGCAACCAAGGTTACTAAGTAAATAATATATTTTCAGTTATGCCCCATTGTTTTCTTAGAGATTTCAGTATTACATACAGTATATACAGTGGTCCTTCAACATTTGATGGTAATCCGTTCCGTTGGCTGTCCGGGCATGCTGGGTGTTGTAGTTTTGCAACATCTGGAGGTCCACAGGTTGTAGACCACTGTTAGAGGAAGTTGTACTCACCTGTCCCCGCCGCTCCGGACCGTCACTGCTAGTCACCTCTGCCCTGGATGTCGCCGTCCATCGCTGTTGCCGCATCCCCGAGGTGTCCCCAACACTCCGGCAAGGCCTCTGCTTCCCCGGCATCCGCACGCTCCGTCGCCGCCATCACGTTGTTACGCTCCTATTGGATGACGGGACGGCGTGCGCAGCGACGTGATGACGTCGATGGAGAGCGACGACTATGGAGGGGATCCCGAAGAGGACCTCCGGAGCCCCGAGGACAGGTGAGAGACATCCCCGGAGCTCATGGGGCACCGTAAACGGCTATCCGGTGGCAGCTGAAGCAGTCTGTGCTGCCGGATAGCAGTTTATGGGATGGCCCCGACATACAAAAGCATCGTATGTTGATGCTGCCTTCAACATGCGATGGCCTCTGAGAGGCCATTGTATGTTGAAATGATAGTATGTCGGGGCCATCGTAGGTCGGGGGGTCACTGTATTAGGCTATGTTCACACAACGGAAAATCCGTACAGAGAATTTCCATGCGGACATTCTGCAAATGGAATCACAGTCTCATAGACTGTAATGCATTCTGTGCGTACTCCGCACAAAGAATGAATGTAATCATTCTTTGTGCGGACGCGGAAAATAGAATTTCTGTCCTAGAAACGTCTGACATGGAAATTCCACCAAGTGCAGAGCGCAGCAGAATCCTATTGAATTCTCTGCTGCAGCGAAATTTCTATGCAGACAATCCATGCAGAATTCCGCACAGAAATTCCAACGTGTGAACATTGCCTTATTGTGACTCAGCTCAGGTATGATGTACTGCAGCTTTTGCTAAGCACATTATTGTAATATAAAGCACATTCGGCAGTTTCCTGACTGGCACAAGGCAACACTCTGGAAGATTTATAAAAAGCTGTGTAGAGGAAGAGTGGTGCAGTTAGCCATAGTAACCAATCAAATTGCTTCTTTAATTTTTTCAGAAATAAGCAATCTGATGCTATGGGCTACTGCACCAGTCTTCCTCTACACACATTTTTTTCTTATAAATCTTTCTTGTTGTTGAATATAGCAGGATGATTTATAGCGTACTTCATAATATGTGTAGAAAGTACAGCTTTTCAAACCACTAACTTTATTTTTCTAAAACAAACTGTTTTGAGAGGACTGGTAAGAGTCTGGTTAACTATTTAGATTTTGATGTATTTGTTTCCCTAGCCAAACCTAGAAATGTAAACATTTTCTTGTAGGCTTCATTCCTGGTTTGGTTCACAAAACATACATATTATCCTTAGGGTAGGTATGTTTACATGGCAGAATTCTGTCTGAAATTAATTTGAAGTAAATTACATCAGAATTTCAATGTGATTCCACAGTCCCATTTAAACAGCATAATTTCTGCCGCAGGCAGTGGAAATTCTGCTTTCCACATTTCGTCAAAATATAAGACGAATCTTATATTTTGTGTAATACTGCAGCGGAATCCCATTGTAATCAGTGGGGCTTCAATTTCAGCAGAATTCTGTGTTTATATACAAAGAATGCCGCTGCAGTTCCGTTCAAGTTTTGCTGGAAGGAATTTCTGCGGAACTGCGGATATTTCGCAGTGTGAACATACTCTTAGATTTCGCAGGGGGCACCCTACTGATCAGCTGTTGTAGTCTACCTTAAAAACAATGATGTGAAAGGGGCTCTATCACTGTCAAATTGCATCTGATGGGTAAATATTAAGGGGGGAAAAAATGAAATTCCAGGCATACATATTATATACTATGGGGGAGATTTATCAAATCCTGTGCAGACGAAAAGTGCTATAGTTGTCCATAGCAACTAGAGATTAGCAAACTTACAGTAAATTCGATTCGTCACAAACTTCTCGGCTCGGCAGTTGATAACTTATCCTGCATAAATGAGTTCAGCTTTCAGGTGCTTCCGTGGGCTGGAAAAGGTGGATACAGTCCTGGGAGACTCTCTCCTAGGAATGTATCCACCTTTTCCAGCCCACCGGAGCACCTGAAAGCTGAACTCATTTATGCAGGATAAGTCATAAACTGCCGAGCCTAGAAGTTCGTGACGAATCGAATTTACTGTAAGTTCGCTCATCTCTAATAGCAACCAGATACTTTTTTTTCCATTTTAAAAAGGCGTCTGACAAATAAAAGAAGCAATTTGGTTGGTCTCTATGGACAACTGCTCTACACCATAGCTGTGTGTGCATGAAGCCTAGAATAGATTCAGTTATTAGGGATTAACATCTAAAAGGAAGAGTGGTTGACCAAAATGTTAGTGTTTTTCTTATTCTTCATTCTGATCTTATCCTCACAGCGAATGATAGAACTGCACTTCAGCCTTAAAGTAACATCTGTTGCAGACTAGAAATATTGGGGCACATTTATCACCTAGTTTTGTGGGTTTTTATGTTAATTCTTTAGAAGAATTTATGCCTTTTATTTGATTGCACTTAAAAGGACAGCATTTTGATACTTGGATGAAACTTTAGGTATGTGTAGTTATGTGGCTTACAACTGAAAAAGAAAGAAAGAGGTGTTTCTTGGTGAAAATTAGTGTTGAATAATAAACCCGCCATAACGTGGTATAAATAAAGACTGGCTTCTGACATGTTTGGATGCGCTAAATAAATAGTACAGTAAAAGTAAATCAGCCAAACTATACAGACTACATGGCTACACAAGAAGACAAATTCTTAAATACTGTACATAGTTATCTTTGTTATATTAAACAAATGTAATTTTTCTCATGCATCATAAGGTACACGTTTACAAAGATTTATGTTAAATTGTGCTGTGTTCCTAATTTAACTCCGTATGTTGTATTATTTATATGACCCCCATTTATATCAGTATTGGGTATAGACAATCCAAAGTAGTATTTCCAAAGTTATGGTTAAGACTGGGGGAAAGCATCCATTATAAAGATTTTGTAACATCTCCTTATTAACAAAATTGGAACTAATATGTAATACAAAGTGCCTAAGTGGTGGGACTGGTGGACTATATTACCCATAAGGCTGGTTGTGCTACTAGGGTTTGTTTCTGTTCATACCTGTGTTGTGACAGGCTTTCTAGTGTACTACAATGGTTTAGTTGTAGGGCACAGACATAATTAAAAGGTATGTATCCACACAAATAGAAAAGGTTGTAAATAGATAATTCTAGTAAAATAAATTTCCAAATTCACCACAAAGTAGTTAAATATAAAGTAATTGTTATGCATAAAAAAATGTTTCTGATCAGTGCTTTCTCACCTGATCAGAGCTATGTACTGAACATGTTACTCAGTTACGCAATTTGATATGCTGTGAAGGCATGCAGCTGGGATATTGGGTTGGCGAGGGGGGTTATTAAGCTGACTGCAGCTTCAGAAGGTAAGGTAAATTTATATTAATTGTAGTTATTATACAGCAAGAACAATAAGGGTGGAAGTGGCTTATAACTGTAATAGAATACACTGAAGCATTCAACCTATGACAAGATAATACTACACTGAGCAGCACTATATTGGGTTTCCATTACATTTTTTTTCCTGGTGATCCTTCACAAGACTGGCATGATATTTCTCCTTCTAATATGTATTAAGGAGACCAGTTTCTTACTAAGATTTGGTCAGCTGTTTGCTACAATTTCTGTTTATACCACGTGCCAATAAATCACCTCAAAAGTGACATGGAGAACTGTTCCCCCACACTTTTTGAATTAATATTGATGTGTATTAAGAACTCCTGTTAAAAAATCTAAATAAATCGAGTATTAAAGCACAGTTTTGTGTGAATTCAGGATTATTGTATTTGTTACACATTATTATGTAATTGTTATGTGCATTCCAAAGATTTAAAGGGATTTAGCTAAACTGAAAAAGACCCTTTGTATATTCTATAGCTGGGGTACTCAGCTATATTTAGTGAGGGTCCGCTTATCAAAGTCTGCCATCCAGTGAAGGTTTAAGCTGAACACTATGGTTTACCTAGCAGCCTCAGTGCCATGAAAGAATTGGGCACTGCCTGTTGAACAGAGTAAAATGAGTAACTGAAATGTGGTAAAACTACTGATCCCTGTATGACTGGACTACTGCTACACATTGTGCCCTTGGTATAATACTGCCAAATATTGTGCCCCTGGTATATTGCCAGCTGTTTAAAATTACAACTCCCATCAAGTGCAGACAGGTCATGATGGGAGCTGTTGTTCTGCAGTAACTTGAGAGTCACAGGTGGGGGGAACACAATTACTCACCTAACAGTCTCCCTATGCTGCTTCGCTATTCTGGCCTCTTCTAGTCAGGCCTGGCCAAAGCAGATGATGCAGGCAGCAAACAGTGCATCACAGGAGAAGTGCTGGGCAGCAAACAGTGTGTTCCCTCACTCCAGCGGTGCTCATGTATTCATTTGTATCAGTGTCTTAAAGGGGAACTCTGGTGGATTTTTTTTTTTTTGACAAATCAACTGGTGCCAGAAAGTTAAACAGATTTGTAAATTACTTCTATTTAAAAATCTTAACACTTCTAGTACTTATCAGCTGCTGTATACTACAGATATACTACAGAGAAATTTGTGAATTTCTTTTCTGCCTGACAACAGTGCTCTCTACTGACACCTCTGTCCGTGTCAGGAACTGTCAGGTTAGAAGCAAATCCCCATAGAAAACCTCCTGTTCTGGACAGTTCCTGACACGGACAGAGGTGTCAGTAGAGAGCACTGTTGTCAGGCAGAAAAGAAATTCACAAATTTCTCTGTAGTATATATGTAGTTTACAGCAGCTGATAAGTACTAGAAGGGTTAAGATTTTTAAATAGAAGTAATTTACAAATCTGTTTAACTTTCTGGCACCAGTTGATTTGTCCAAAAAAAAATTCCACCGGAGTTCCCATTTAAAGACACTGATACAAATGTATGAGGGAAGAGCTAGATGACTTGCTAGTGTGTTCCAAATTTGGACTGCAGAAGTCTGCCAGTTTTCCACCACTTTTCTATAGCATTGTTTTCTGCATATTTCTTAAGCACCCCTCTCATCCAAGGAAAGATTACTGTCCTAACCTGTGTTAAAATTAATCAAATTCATTTTTTTTATTTTACCATTATGCCCAGGCTGACACAAATAATAAAATACACCTTAAAGAAGATATCCCATGCAGCAAAGAAAAAAAAAAATCCCTAGCCATTCCATAGTATATTCACCTACCACCTCTCTGACATGTTTGTGATTTTTTTTCCGCCCCCCCCATTCACCAGGTATTCAGCTCATAAATTGCAGTTACTTCCTGGTTATGGTGGCTATGCCTGTGATCTCAAAGACTACATTTCCCTGCATGCACTGCTCACATTTCCTGCTCTCAGCTGCCTGAGCAGAGAACTTGTTACCTCCCCTAACTTATGTTAGTCACTCCCACATAACGCTGAGCTCCAATCATAGCCCTATACAGCAGGGTGGCCACGAGGAAACAAAATGTAATCTCAGTGCTCAGAGAGGGGGACCCTGGAGTGGAAGCTGCAGTTTTACACTGTAAAATCACTCCCTCCCCCTCCTCCTCTCAATGAAACAGCTTTACACTGGCACAATCGCCTCCCCCCTTCTCTGCCCTGCACTCCTCTCTCCCCAGTGCTCAGTGTGACCATTCTACTCTCCCTCCCCTCCATTCTCAGTGTGACAGCCCTACGCTGGCAGCTCCCTCCCCTCCCCCCTCTCCTCCGTTATCAGTGTAAAAACATTAGCAAGGAGAGGGGAGAGAACTATGATCTGAATCAGCCGACATATAGGCAGTGCTGCTCAGCCAATCACTGCAGAACAGAGGGAGGACAGTGTGAATATTCATCAGATGGGAGGGGCTAAGCCCGAGCTCAGGCAGCTCTCTGCAGCACAGGGGTTTTCTGGGTAATTGTCACATCACGGCCCCTGGATGCTGCTGATAACAGCCTGAATAGGGGGTCGAAAGTCATGAAAACCTGGAACAGCTGAATTTCCTGTCAGACAGAAGAATGCAGAAAAAGCTTGTTTCTAAGCAGCATTGGTAATGGAAGTGATTTACAAACCTGTATAACTTTATCTTCTGCACTAAAAGCTGAACAATTGTTTACTGTGAGACTTGTCCTTTAACTTACCTCCTGTCCTTCAATGCAATCTTCTTTCTGCTTTTGGGGCGCCCTACATGTCACATTGCTGCTCAGCTAATGACCGGCTACAGTGATATCTCGTCTTAGCCAGTGATGGGTTGAGCCTGGCCTTCTTCCTGGTGCCCAGAAGGTATGGGTATGGAAATTGTGAATATCTATACCGAGACAGCATATAGTCTATCATAAGAAAATAATCAAAAGTGCTGATGCATAAAATGGACAGGTTTAGTAATGCTACAACAATTTATTGAAGCACCTTTTTTTCCCCCTCACATATACCGTATTTTTCGCCATATAAGACGCACTTTTTCTTCCCCAAAACTGGGGGGAAAAAGTCGGTGCGTCTTATACGGCGAATACACCCCGATCGCGGCAGTCCCTGCGGCCATCAACGGCCGGGACCCGCGGCTAATACAGGACATCACCGATCGCGGCGATGCCCTGTATTAACCCTTCAGACGCGGCGATCAAAGCTGACGCCGCGTCTGAAGGGAAAGTGACACTAACCCGGCTGTTCAGTCGGGCTGTTCGGGTGAAATCGCGGCGGTCCCGAACAGCCCGACTGAATAGCCGGGTTAGTGCTTACAGGACACCGGGGGGGACCTTACCTGCCTCCTCGGTGTCTTCTCCGTTCAGGGATCCCCCTGTATGGCCGGCGCTCTCCTTCCTCGTCGTCGCGTACGTGCGTCGGCGTGCGTAACGACGTGATGGCGGCGACGGAGAACGAGGATACCCGGCCGGCAGCAGAGACGTTCCAGAGCGACGGGGACACGGCGACAGCGATGGAGCGACATCCAGGGCAGCGGTGACGGGTCCGGAGCGGCGGTGACACGTGAGTATTACTTCCTATGCAGTGGTCTTCAATCTGCGGATCTCCAGATGTTGCAAAACTACAACTCCCAGCATGCCCGGACAGCCAACGGCTGTCCGGGCATGCTGGGAGTTGTAGTTTTGCAACATCTGGAGGTCCGCAGGTTGAAGACCACTATTGGGTTCAAAATCTTTATTTTTTAAGATTTTGCCCCTAAAAAAAGGGTGCTTCTTATACGCCGGTGCGTCCTATAGGAGGAAAAATACGGTAATGCACACTTACCATCACTAGTCCTACAGTGCCATCTGTTTAATCCCAGCACAACTGCATCTATATGCTTAATTAATGTGTCACTAGATGTGGTCTTTCCTGGGTCAGCTGGCTTCCTGTGAAATACAGGATGACATTATCACCAATCAGATTCCTCCTGTCTGCTCACACAACCCCTTCCTTCCCCACTCAGATTCAGCTGTGTGCTACTGCTATCTCTATGGGTTCAGAATATATGTTATATACCTCCCCTTAGGCCATGTTCACATTGCATTTTTGCAGTGATTTTCCCCAAATCACAGAAAAATTTAAATTTTATAGTGATTGCGGAATTCTCTGTAAAATTGCATAGTTTTTATGACAATTTTAGAAAATCACATAAAAAACAAAGCTAAAATGCATCAGAACTGTGGTAATCCCAGCACCAGCAGCCTAACTAGGAGAACTGCAGTTTGACACTATAAATCAATATTGCTGAAAACAAAGGCCTGTCAAATTAGCTAAAACAGGTAACCACAGGGCATACACTAGAATCTCTACATATTCTCTAATAATAGCCTATGTTGCAGTATATAAGCAAAAAAAATAAAAACCTATATATTTCCTGGAGTGCTTCTTTAAGATGGATTCTATTTCTTGGCTTGTATTTACCCACCTTCTGCCAGATTTACATGTCATACACAAAACTGAATTATAAAATAAAAGTTTTATACCACTATACCCAGATTCTTCTTAACTAGACACCCAGTTCATTGTCAAACTGTCACCCAGTACTTTGCATTAAGGCCCTTGTAACTATAATGTCAAAATAAGCCCTCAACATCTCCTAGCACAGCAGCACATGGATTTGCAGCATTCATGCATACAATGAACGCCTATGTCTACATGCACAGAGCTTCATTAAATCATCTAAACTCTAGTGGGAAGATTTAAAGGCTTGGGTATAAGATGTCTGATCCCGGGGGTCCCGCTGCTGGGGCCCCCAGTGATCTTCCGCAGCACCCTGCGTTCTAAACAAACGCCGGGTTCCGGCGGCAGTGGTCGTGACTGCTGACACATCCCTTCCCATATACATGAATGGAGTGCCATGATATACAAGTTACGTCACTCTCTTGTGTAAACGGTGGGGGTGCCATAGTAGGAATCCCACTCCTTATCAAAGTTGATTATAAACTAGGCACACCGCGATTTATTATGCAATAAGGATAATTTTAGCAATCCAAATATAAAGTGTTACGTTTCGGTCATGAACAGACCTTCATCAGACCTATGAATCATAGACAAATGAACAGAAATAAACAAGATATCTAGGTTTCATAGTTATGGAGAAAAAAAATCATAATATATGCAAAAAATAGGGCACAAAAATGTCCAAATGTGGCTATTTGTTATAAGAAAAGTCAATATATTTAAAGGTCTAAATATATCAATATATCTATCCATATCCATATGGTACTAAGTTGTGAATTATATAATCCATGTTAGGATTACTATCTCCAGACACTAGATGTTAGTGCTGTATACATAGTTAAGTCGCCCACATATGTAGAATTACATGTAAATCCTAAGGCATCAGAACACCAGAAAAGGAATCATTGTAAGTAAGTGTACAGATTACATACAGAAGCCAACATACTATAACATCTTGCTGAGCGGATATGTTGTTGGAGATATGTATATAGACAGGACTCACGGGATTGCTGCGGGGTAGGAGGAGAACAGGTGATCGACCAGCAGAGCCGTGCTTGATAGAATGTATAGTCGCTATGGTGTGTCAGGTCAGTGTAAGGCAAGATATAAATATAGACCGGTGGATGGCGTCACTTCCTGTGTGGAACGAAACCGGAAATGACCAAATAACTCTATATAGGACAGATCTATAAGGAAATAAACATATCATCAGTAAATGTTAGTACAGAGATATAATTAATTATCATTAACATCATATAGCTGAAATGTCATATTCTCTATTCATCCCATGTGGTCCTTTTTAATTGTCTGACCCTATCGCCTCCTCTTCTGTTGTGGGGAACATGTTCCAATATTTGGAACCAAAGTTGAGCAGGCGTATGATTATGGACATCAAAATGATGAGGTACAGGGAGTAATGTGTTCTTGCGTTTTATCGTAGATTTTTGTTGTGTGATACGGTCTCGTATTTTCGAGATTTTCTCCCCTACATACCCCAAATCACATGGGCATTTCAAAAGATATACAACAAAATTCGAATCATTTGTCTATGATTCATAGGTCAGATGAAGGTCTGTTTATGACCGAAACGTAACACTTTATTTTTGGATTGCCGAATAAAATTATCCTTATTGCATCATAAATCACGGTGTGCCTAGTTTATAATCAACTTGGAGTGGCCATGATGTCACAATCACGGCCACTCGCTCCAAACGTTCTGGACAAAATGTTTAGAACGCTGGGGCACAGGAGTACCCCTTTTAAAGGTATTTTGCGCTTTCAGAGAACTACACATGTTGTGTTGATTTCCAGTTTAAGGGTGCTTTCACACCACGTTTTCAGCCTATGGCTGGGGGAGGAGAAAACCGTGCACTCCCGTACCCCAGCTGAACCAGCGCTGAAGTCCATTGACTTTAATGAGTCGACCCGAGTCACTGTTTCGGCTAATTTTCAACCCGTATCTGGTTTGCTGACCGGACCTAAAACTGTAGTTTCTCCAAACACGGAGCTTTGAAGCCAGAGAGTGAATTTTGGACCATAAGCCCAAGACAGCAGCGGAAGCAGCAGAACTAGGAGATGACTTTACCAATAACCGGGCACCAGCAGCAAAGCGTAGATCTGCACAAGCTGGAGCAAGTACCTGGAGGGGAGCCACACAACCACAGAGCACCACCAGGCCAGCTGGGAAATTCTTGCCATCAGCACCAAAAGCAACAGGAGCCACATTGAGTCAGGGAGACACCTGACAATGTTACAGATGCAATAAGAGTGGGCACCTGAGTGCCACTTGCCCCAACAAAAAGAATTCTCCACCGGCAGCTGAAGGACACACAGCCGTTCTTCTGATGTCGAGTGGTGGAGAAAAGCAGTCATAACCTGCAGAATGTAACTGGGTGACCGGGTGACAGTGGGTTTACGAGACTCTGGAGCCTCATTTACCTTGGTGCGGCCTGAAGTGATGCATACAGAGGACATCATCCCTGGAAGAACCATGGCTTTAAAAGGAATTGGAGGTGTGCGGCCTGCTGTGCCCATGGCTCGTGTGTACCTTGATTGGGGTACAGGCAAAGGTTTGCAGGAGGTGGGGGTCTCGGAGGACACCCCTGTTAATGTTCTGCTGGGGAATGATTTGGGTTGGATGCTCTGTCATTATGCTCTGGAGGACACTACCTACACACCAGATGGGCTAGGAGAGAGCCCGATTCATTCTGAGGTACTGTGTGAGACTTTAGGAGACACCGTGAAATGTGATAACTAGGAGAGAGTGTATGGGATTGATAAATGTTTACCTGTGACTGATCCAGTGATGTTTTCCAAAAGTGAAATGGGGTGTATTGTAAAATGTGATGACAATGAATTACCAATTCCAAAACCTAGTAAAGATTGGCTAGAAAGAGGGATTGGTGTGCCCCTGGTGACATGAAAGGATGAGGGACCAGCAGTGAGTGATATGTCCCAATCCTGTGAGCCTAAGATGGCTGAGGAGGAGGGAAGGAGTGATGGGCCTGTGTATGATGCCTGTAACATTGTTATGTCTGGGACTGAGGAGGAGGTAGGTAAACCCCATCGAGGCATACCAATTGTGGCAGTGGTAACATGTCAGCAGCATGCCAGGGCTGCAGCTGTGAAAAGAAGGGAGGATGGTGATGAAAGGGGCAAGCTGTGTGACTTGCAAGCCAAAGCAGAGGAAGGTGGAGATGTTAGTTCACCTGAGGGAAATGTGCTCCCTGATGCCACAAGATGGGGAGGGCAATGCGCATTTGCGGGAAGCTCTGCACAGTGACCCTTCCCTTGAAGGGCTGAGACAACGGGATGAATAGCCAGGTGCTGACACAGATGGGCATCAGGTATATTGGGAAAACAATATCTTGTACTGGGAGTCCCTTTCCAAAGGCATGCTAGGGCCCCAAGAGAAAGGCAGTTAGTAGTTCCTAGGCAGTACAGAAAAGAGCTGCTGAGGTTAGCCCATGTGGCACCCCTGGCAGGACATTTGGGAGTGTCCAAGACAAAGTCCAGGTTGGCACACAATTTCTACTGGTCAGTTATAGGTACTGCTGTTGCAAATTACTGTAGATTCATATCTGACAGAGGGTGGGTAAATCTGGGGATGTTACTCGTGTTCCCCTAGTGCCCTTACCAGTCATATCTGTACCCTTTGAACGAGTGGCAGTGGATATTGTGGGGCCTATAGCTATACCCAGCAGCACAGGGAAACAATTTATTCTTACTGTGGTGGATTATGCCACCAGGTACGCTAAAGCTGTTGCCTTATTCTCCGTCCGGCCGGATAAGGTGGCAGATGGCACACAGTTCATGTCCAATCTAACGCAAAGTCTCTGTAAGGCTGCATTCACATCTCGTTTTTTACATACGGGCGCCAGATCCGGCTGGGGGAGGGGAAAACTGGGCCCTCCCGTACCCCAGCCGGATCAGCCCGTTACTCCATTTACTTTAATGAGCCGACCGGAGTGAAATGGTGACTCCGGTTGGCTCAGTTTTGACCCAGACCTAAAACCGTAGTATACTACGGTTTTAGGTCCGGTCGGGAAGCCGCATACGGGACAAAACTGAGCCAACCGGAGTCACTGTTTCACTCCGGTCGGCTCATTAAAGTAAATGGAGTAACAGGCTGATCCGGCTGGGGTACGAGAGCGCCTGGTTTTCCCCTCCCCCAGCCGGATCCGGCACCCGTATGTAAAAACGAGATGTGAATGCAGCCTAAGAAGGTGAATGTACAGTACTTGGTAGCTTTTATGGTGGAGTATGTTCTGAAGTTCAGGCACAGGATGCAGGCATGGACTGGGCTCGTACAGTCATGGCGGTAAATGTTGGCACCCCTGAAATTTTTCAATAGGATAAGGTATTTCTCACAGAAAAGGATTGCACATGTTTATTCCCTTTTGTGTATATTGGAACTAAACCCAAAAAAATTAAAATAAGCAAATAGAACACAATGTCACACCAAACTCCAAAAATGGGCTGGACAAAATTATTGGCAAAATTGTGGAAAAATATGAACAAACCCAAGGTTACAAGTCCATATCCAGAGATCTAGATTTGCCTTTGTCCACAGTGTGCAACATTATCAAGAAGTTTACAACCCATGGCACTGTAGCTAAACTTCCTGGGTGTGGACGGAAGAGAAAAATTTATGAAAGGTGTCAACGCAGGATAGTCCGAATGGTGTTATAAGCAGCCCAAAACAAGTTCCAAAGATATTCAAGTTGTCCTGTAGGCTTAGGGAGCATCAGGGTCAGCGCAACCTATCCGTTGACATTTAAATGAAATGAAACGCTATGATAGGAGACCCAGGAGAACCCCACTGCTGAAACAGAGACCTAGAAAAGCAAGGCTACATTTTGCCAAAATGAACTTGAGTAAGCCAAAATCCTTCTGGGAAAACATCTTGTGGACAGATGAGACCAAAATAGAGCTTTTTGGTAAAGCACATCATTCTACTGTTTACCGAAAATGGAATGAGGCCTACAAAGAAAAGAACAAAGTACCTACAGTGAAATATGGTGGAGGTTCAATGATGTGATGTTTTGGGGTTGTTTTGCTGCCTCAGGCACTGGGTGCATGGAATGTGTGCAAGGCATCATGAAATCTGAGGATTACCAATGGATTTTGGGTTGCACTGTACAGCCTAGTGTCAGAAAGCTGGGTTTGCGGCCGAGATCTTGGGTCTTCAAGCAGGACAATGACCCCAAACATTTGTCAAAAAGCACCCAGAAATGGATGGCAACAAAGCGCTGGAGAGTTCTGAAGTGGCCAGCATTGAGTCCAGATCTAAATCCCATTGAACACCTGTGGAGAGATCTTAAAAGGCGCCCTTCCAATAAGAGACACGTATACCAAAGGAAGAGTGGTCCAATATTCCAGCTGAGAGGTGTAAGAAGCTTACTGATTATAAAAAGCGACTGATTTCAGTTATTTTTTCCAAAGAAGGTGCAACCAAATAGTAATTTTCAGTATTTTCAGTTTTGATACATTCGGTATTTGGGTGTCCAGGTTTCATTTTTTTTCGGATTCATTCGGTATTCGGGTGTCCGGGGGGCTCATTTTTTCGTATACATTGGGTATTCGGGTGTCTGGGTTTGATTGTTTTCGAATACATTCGTATTCGAGTGGGTTTGATTTTTTTGTATACATTGAGTATTCGGGTACATTCGGGTAAATTTATTTTAAGCAGGGGACCATTATCGGGAGTGTGTGCAGGAAAAAAGGGCAGCCGCAGAGATCGGAACATTGGAATACAGGTAAGACAATATGATTTTAGGTGATTTATATTAATGCATAATGTAATGTTGAATGAATGAGTAAATGAATGATTGTGTTTAATCGGTGTTTGATTGTCGGGTGATTTATGTATAACATGATGTTATACATAAATCACCCGACAATCAAAACGCATCGCTCAAACTGTTGCAAAACTGCAACACCCACCCAGCATGCGGCTGTCTGGGCATGCCGGGAGTTGTAGTTTTGCAAAAGCTGGAGGCACACTTTGGCAAACACACGCATTCGCTCAATGCTTTTTAATTAATTTTCTAATTCCGCTGGCTTTTGTCAGAAATGGGTTACCAGGTCAATAACATGCATAGTAATTGCCGTGGGAACATTTTTCATTCATAAAACTGCAGACTTAATTGGATAATTGCAGTGTAGAATGTTTGGTGTCCTAAGTGTTCTACACGGCAATTATCCAATTAAGTCTGCAGTTTTATGAATGAAAAATGTTCCCACGGCAATTACTATGCATGTCATTGACCTGGTAACCCATTGCCAGCGGAATTTGAAAATGAATTAAAAAGCATTGCGCGAATGCGTGCGTTTGCCAAAGTGTGCCTCCAGCTGTTGCAAAACTAAAACTCCCAGCATGCCCAGATAGCCGCATGCTGGGTGGGTGTTGTAGTTTTGCAAGTTTGATCGATGCGTTTGATTGTCAGGTGATTTATGTATAACATCATGTTATACAAAAAACACCCGACAATCAAACACATCAATCATTCATACAGCATTCATTCATTCATTCATTCATTTTACTCATTCATTCAATATTTCTTTATGTATTAATAATTTATTAATACATAATGTAATGTTGAAAGAATGAATGAATGAATGAATGCTGTATGAATGATTGATGTGTTTGATCGTCGGGTGATTGAGGTCAATGACATGCATAGTAATTGCCGCGGAAACATTTTTCATTCATAAAACCGCAGACTTAATTGGATAATTGCAGTGTAGAATGTTTGGTGTCCTAAGCATTCTACACGGCAATTATCTAATTAAGCCTGCAGTTTTATGAATGAAAAATGTTCCCACGGCAATTACTGTGCATGTCATTGACCTGGTAACCCATTTCTGACAAAAGCCAGCGGAATTTGAAAATGAATTAAAAAGCATTGCGCGAATGTGTGTGTTTGCCAAAGTGTGCCTCCAGCTGTTGCAAAACTACAACTCCCAGCATGCCCAGACAGCCGCATGCTGGGTGGGTGTTGTAGTTTTGCAAAAGCTGGAGGCACCCTAGTAACAGTAAAACAGTAACTAACAGTCAGAAACAGTGTAGCGCAAGGAACAATAAAAAAATTAGAAAGAATTCTTTACTTTCGGTTTTCTACCGCATGCATTCGGTAAATAATTAATGCATTTGTTTTTGGATAACGAATGCATTTGTTTTTTTACCGCATGCATTCGGAGAATAACGAATGCATTCGTTATGTTGCTATTCGTTTTATCGTTGCTATTCGGAAATATTCAAAAAATGTTTTCGTGCATTCGGAATGGGCCGAATGCACGAAAACGGCAAAATTCGGTAAATTTTACATTTGTGTCGAACAGAATTGCACATGTCTACAACCAAATATTAAGTTAGAGTACCTATCATCAACTAAACTTTCCCTAATCCCCCTCCCCATCTGTCCCTGACTCTATGTCTCTATCCCTGTATTTATTTTTAGTTAAATCCCCTTTTAAATACCTCATTTATTCTTTCTTCGGTAGCTCAGCTTTGAGCTCTGTACGAGGGCAGGAAGTGGGCGTGGTCCGGCTGAAGCGATGTCATCAGAAGCTGGGCCTGCTTCCGCCATTACAGGCTGAGTATGGGGCAGGGATGATTCTACCATGAAGAGCTGCACTCCACTGACTCTGGGCCAGCATGCGCCGGCTCTCCTTGTCAGCGGGAGGAGCCTGAAGACGCTGCTGGCTGGCAGAGTCAGGAGCGCGCCTTTCAGGGATGCACGCACATTTACAGGCGGGGAGCTGCGCTTAGTATTCGATTTCAGACTCCGCCACCAGGCAGGTGTGAGTCCAAAATCACTAAAACAGGGACTCCTAGGGAGAACCCTAGTAGCCAAAAGTTAAAACACATAAAACACATTAAAAGATAAAAAAAATTTAAATTGAATCCAATTAGAAAATGTATCTATATATATTAAACTATATAAAAAACAATTATGAGAGGTACTCTTTAAAGGGGTACTCCGGTGGAAAACTTTTTTTTTTTTTAATGAACTGGTGCCAGAAAGTTAAACAGATTTTTAAATTATTAAAAAATCTTAATCCTTTCAGTACTTTTTAGCAGCTGTTTGCTACAGAGGAAAATCTTAATTTTTTTTATTAATTTTTTGGTGTTGTCCACAGTGCTTTCTGCTGACATCAGATGCTCTTATCAGGAACTGTCCAGAGCAGGAGAAAATCCCCATAGCAAACCTATGCTGCTCTGGATAGTTCCTGGCAAGGACAGCGGTGTCTGCAGAGAGCACTGTGGACAACACAAAAAATAAATTTAAAAAATAAAGATTTTCCTCTGTAGCAAACAGCTGCTAAAAAGTACTGAAAGGATTAAGATTTTTTAATAGAAGTAATTTACAAAATCTGTTTAACTTTCTGGCACCAGTTCATTAAAAAAAAATAAAAAAAAGTTTTCCACCGGAGTACCCCTTTAAGGGGGCCAATAATTTTGTCCAGCCCATTTTTGGAGTTTGTTGTGACATGGAGGGAGGGGAGGAGGAGGAGGAGGAGGGAGGCACGGAGGGACAGGAACTTGAAGCAAGGCAGCATGGGGGATGACTATTTTTACGTCACCCTAAACACCACCATAACCAGGAAGTGCTGTGAAATACGGAACGCCACATCAGGAGAACGGCTGGACCGATTGCAACAAGAAGTACATGACCAGAGAGGTACAGCCATGGGGAACATTTGGAAGGTATACATTTATAAATCAGAGTACTCCTTTAAGGGGGAGGTATCAGGCCCAAGGCCTGATTATGGAATCATACATGTGTATTATAATTGTATTTGTGTATAATGTATAAATCCAAGACAAGGGTGGCAGTTTCCCCCCCCCCCCATCTTGTGGGGTCAGATGAATTCCCATTTTCCCTCCTAAAAATCCACTATAAAACATAGATGCTGAGCACATTCTTCAGTCAGAAACCGGAGGCACAAACCTTTGTTCAAGCCTGTGGAAAAAGCTTGACAAGACCCTAAGCAACAACTGGAGACTCACTCACAAGGACTGCTATGGCATTATGCTGTAAGGACTTAATTTTTGTTTTCTGAACTTGTCTTACCAAACTCTTTTATATATTTTTGTACCTGTATGTCATTTGTTTATTTTATACGTAGCACTGGGATAACTTTTTTTTCAGATTAAATGTGTAATTAATCAGCTCTGGTCTTTGATCTCTAAATATATGAGCTCACCTTTCTGAAGGAGGCTCTGGTGAAACATGTTTATCAATGGGTTAATTTGGTGTCTTGCTGGAACTAATAGTGGATACCCAGAGGTCTGGTGGCTTTAACCCCTGCACCATCACACTCTCTCTAGCATCTTGGCTGGACCGATAGGGTGTGATCACGACACAAGTGACTGCACCAGACATCCTTAAAGGGGTACTCCGGTGCTTAAACATCTTATCGCCTATCCAAAGGATAGGGGATAAGATGCCTGATGATGGGAGTCCCGTAGCTGGGGAACCCCGGGATCATGCACGCGGCACCCCGTTTGTAATCAGTGCCCGGAGCGTGTTCACGCCCCCTCCAGTCGGCTTGCATTGAGGGGCGGAGCGTGACGTCACACGCCGCCCGCCCTGCGGTCGACCATAATCAGACCCGGAGCGAACACGCTCCGGGCACTGATTACAAACGGGGTGCCGCGTGCATGATCCCGATGGTCCCCAGTGGCGGGACTCCCGCGATCAGGCATCTTATCCCCTATCCTTTGGATAGGGGATAAGACATTTTTAAGCACCGGAGAACCCCTTTAATGTTTTGGACCTAAGTTACTTCACCAAGAAAGATGTGCTTGCTCATCTGGCTGGCTGAATTTACTGTGTTGTTAATGGGTATAAGTTCAATATAAGAACTGCAAACATCTTTATAATGACAATCTTATACTGTCATATAATGTAATATTGTTAACCAATATAGGGCCTCATATAGAGTAGGTTGTAGTTTATGTGGGTTTTTGATTTCAACAGGTATTTTCCCATTGTATGTACTATTGCATCTTGTATTTGGTGATTTTTTTCCCCCTACATTTTGCTTTTCTTTAGACCTGCTCTGAGCTGTGCAGTTTTTCAGAGCTCAAATCCACCACATTTTACACATTTTATGTGGAAACATAAGTAAATTTGTATTTTTTTTTCCTGAAAAGGTAGGTTTTTTGGAGACACGCCCCTGTTCCTGGATGGTCACACCCCCTTTGTAGGGTTTTCTGAGTAATTTGGAGTGTAATTATGGGATTTTTTTGTTGTTGGAAATTGTGGCGCACAACACATTCAACACAAAAACCCTACAAAAGCTGCTCGAAAAAGCCATAGTAAATGATGCCCATAGTTTGTAATATTTTATCTCACTGTATCATAAATCATGGTGTACACACACAGCATCCAAAGTGACAGGGACACGTTATTAGGAAAAGGGAGGGAAAAGGAGATTTTTGTTTACTTAACGTAAAATCGCTTTCTCGAAGGATCCATTCGGGGACACAGACCGTGGGGGTGGATGCTGCTGTCTCTAGGAGGTGCGACACTATGGTAATAAATAAAAAAAGTTAGCTCCTCCCAGCAGAATATACCCGCCTTCAGGCCCTGAGGTAATCAGTTTTAGTTCCAGAGCAATAGTTCCGGAACAACAGGTCAAAGGAAACCCAAACCGTCCGAGGACCAGAAGAAAAAAAAAAAACATAACTGAACACACCCTCGGACAGAGAACCAAAGGAAACCCCAAAAAAGGGCGGGAGCTGTGTCCCCCAATGGATCCTTCGAGAAAGAGATTTTACGGTAAGTAAACAAAAATCTCCTTTTCTCTTTTGGCTCCATTGGGGGACACAGACCGTGGGACGTACCAAAGCCGTCCCTTGGGTGGGCAGATAAGCAGTCAGGCAGACGGCCATTCCACTGCCGCCTGCAACACTATATGGCCCAGACTAGCATCAGCCGATGCGAAGGTATGAACTCAGTAGAAACTAGAGAAGTGTGCAAAAAACAACCAGGTAGCCGCCTTGCAAATCTGCGAGGCGGAGGCTCTATTCTGGAGAGCCCAGAATGCCTCAACAGAACAGGTAGAATGAGGAATCTTCCCCCTACAGCGAGGCTTCCGAAATGGCGGACCGAATCCACAGAGAAATGGTGATCTTGGAAGCAGATTGTCCCTTACGACGACCTTCTGTAAGGACGAAAAAGGAATTACACTGACAAAACGAAGAAGTGATGGAGAGATAAGACCGAGCAGCCCAGACTACATCCAGCTGGTGTAGTAGGCGATCCTTAGGATGAGAAGGAGCAGGACGAAAAGACAGGAGGAAAATGTCCTCATTGAGATGAAAGACCGAAACAACCTTAGGCAAAAAAGGATCTGGTCGGAAAACAATCTCAGTCAGAAGAACTTACCTAATGGAGTCTTCTGTGAAGCCTTCAGTCAGCTTTTTGTCCCTGCATCATGCCTAGCTGCTATGCGCGAGCGAGGCGAGCAGAGAAATAGGGGGACCCATGAGGTACCAACAAAGGCGCTGACCGTTGGCGAGAGGGGGTTAACAGTGCATATACGCAATGTCTGTGTCCCCTTACTCGCAATGGGGAAACAGGGAACCGGAGTCCCCACCTGAAAACATGAAAGAAAAAGGAATGAAAAACTAACACGTCCCTATACTAGGAAAACAATAAATCAGAAGACCTGGTCTGGAGAATTCCAGACCATGTCCACCTCCTGCAAGACACTAAGCTAAAACTGATTACCTCAGGGCCTGAAGGCTGGTATATCCTGCTGAGAGTAGCCGACTTTTTTTTATTACCATAGTGTCACACCTAGCAGCATACACCCCCACGGTCTGTGTCCCCCAATGGAGCCGATAGAGAAACCTAAATAACAAGATTTACTCTTTAACCTCTTCCTGCAAATGGACCTATATTTATGTCCACTGCGAGCTCCTGCTGTATGGCGTTTGCTCAGCTGATAGCAACCGGGACCCATGGCTAATGCCGGACATTGCCGATCATGCTGATGTCCGGCATTATATTTTTAGAAGCCGCGATCAAAGTTGATCACAGCATCTAAAAGTGGTAAATTCTGTTCCCGACGAGCTCAGCATCCCGATTAGCTGAGAGGAGCACCGATCAGTGCTCCAACCTTGCAGTCAGCTATGCCAGGCTGAAGCAATGAAGTACCGATAACACTGATCAATGCTCCCCTATGCTCTCAGTGTATGCAATCTAAAGATCGCATGTTATAGTCCCCTGTGGGGACTAAAAAAAAAAGTGTAAAAAAAAAAAATACATTTGCATTCACTATTCCCTAATAAAAGTTTCAATCACCACACTTTTTCAAAAAATGTCAATTTAAAATTTTTTTTTAAATAAACGTGTGGTATTGCCGTGTGCGCAAATGTCCAAACTATTAAAATATGTTAATTAAATTGCACAAAGGCGCAAGCATAAAGAAATTCCAAAGTCCAGAAATGCGTATTTTTGGTCACTCCATATACTAGAAAAAAATTATGTTATAGGGGTCAGAAGATGACAATTTAAACATACAGTGGTCCCTCAACAAAGATGGTAATTAGTTCCAAACGACTCATCGTTTGTCGAATCCATCGTATGTTGAGGGATTCGCGCAATGTAAAGTATAGGAAGTTATACACACCTGTCCCCGCCGCTCTGGACCGCGTCCTCACCGCTCCCGATGCTGTCCAAGGGGCTCCCGATGCTGTCCCGCTGCTCCGGGATCCTCCGGTTTCTTCCGCATCTTCTGCAGGGTCTGGGCCTCGCTTTCTGGTGACGTTATTACGCTGCAGCGCCGGCACGGCGTGCGTAGCGACGTAATAAGGACGCCGGAAAGTGAGGCCCGGACCCTGGAGAAAATACAGAAGACACCGGAGGATCGCAAAGTGGACCCGGAGCAGCGGGGATAGGTAAGCGAACCTGTCCGGGATGCTTAAACTGCTATCCAACAGCAGCTTAAGCATTTTGTGCTGTCGGATAGCAATTAATGCGATGGCCTCGACATATAAAAGGATCGTATGTTGATGCTGACATCGACATGCGATGGCCTCTGAGAGGCCATCGTATGTCGATTTGATCATATGTCGGGGCCATCGCATGTCGGAGGGTTACTGTACTAATTTTGGTGCATGTAATTATAATTTTATATAAAGTAGTAAAATAAATGAAACCTACATAAATTGGGTATCCCTGTAACAATATGGACCAATAGAATAGAAATAATGTGTCATTTTTACCGAAAAGTGCACTGTGTAGAAACGGAAGCCCTAAAAAGTAGCAAAATGGCACTTTTTTTTTTTTCATCCCACAAATAATTTTATTTTTGTTTTGCCGCAGATTAGGTTATAAAATAAGTAATGTCATTACAAAGTACAATTGGCGACGCAAAAAACAAGCCCTTATATGGGTCTGTAGATACAAAACTGAACGTGTTATGATTTTTATGAGGAGGAAAAAACGTAGTGCAAAAACAAAGATTGTTTTGTGTCCTTAAGGGTTTAAACTTGTATTAGGGAAGGGGTTAATACATGTTTATTTATTTATACTTTTTTAAGTCCACCATGGGGGACTATAACATGCAAGCTTTAGATTGCATACGCTGATCAATGCTTCTCCAAAGGAGAGCATTGATCAGTGTTATCGGTGCTCCATTGCTTCAGCCTAGCATAGCTGAACGCAAGGCTGGAGCACCGATTGGACAGCAGAGAGGAAGACACCTCCCCGTCCTCTCAGCTGATCGGGATGCCGTGGTTTCGCTGCAGCAGTCCCGATTAGCCCACTGAGCTAGCCTTTAATGCGATTAACCGCCGCAATCAACTTTGATTGCTGCTTCTAAAGGGTTAATGCCGGACATCAGCCTGATCGGCGATGTCCGACATTAGCCATAGGTCCTGGTTGCTGATAGCAACGGGGACCCACCGGGTATGATGGGTGCTCACCTGCTGAGTGCGTGTCATACAGCAGGAGCCCGCAGTGGGCGTACATACATGTCCATTTGCGGGAAGGGGTTAAGGACAAGCAAATTCCCCTCTAGACAATAGGTCCTAATATGATTACCAGCAAAACAAAATGATTTGTGGTGTCCCGGTACCGTATTGTATACGTTACCATTACAGAGGTCCACATAGTCAGAGTCTCTAGGACGTCGGGGTCCCTCTTTTGTAGTTATCCCCTTGTCACCCCTCTGTTGGTCAATGACTATATAGAAGTTCATATAAGTATAGATATATGTATATATGTAATTGTCTACCTGTTCGAGCATAGCAGGACCTGCGGGTCACGTGATCAGGTTAGAACTCTATGGTTTTGCTAAAGGACCTTTGGTGCTTGTAGTCAGGTGATCACCCACAATGCAATGTAACAGTGAGTGACAGCTGATTGGACCAATCCAAAACGGCTCAGCCCCTGCCCATAAAAGGGAGCTGCAGCCATTAATCTCTCTCTTGTTCCTGTGTTGCCAAGCAAGCAGCATCTCTCTTCTCTCTTGGGTTGCTGACTCTGGAAGAGGTAGGACCTCCGCAGCTTACAAGATGATTTACTAGGCCAAAGCCTTGCGGCCTAGGCCTCTAACATAGCAGAAAGACTAAGCAATTCCCCTCTACTCATCGCAAGATCACTGGACCTAAACGCACCCCTAAATCCAGCGGATCTCTGCTATACAATCTCTAAGAAGCTAAATTGAGCTTACCTGATCCCAACCAACTGTCAATCGCTGCTCAGCTATATGCATAGAGACTCTGTTATCTGGACTGTTACTATTGCTGCATGTACAGAAATTCTTCAGTAAAAGTTCCAGCAAGTTTTCAGTTAACAGTGGTTGTGGACAATCCTTTATTTCTGCATCACCTATTGCTCTTGGGAAGGGTGGCAATAGGCCTATCAAGAATACAGCATTTAACCCTCACCCTGGCGTCACGAGTGACGAGGGTTAACAGCGCCCTTAACTATCCTGAACAGCAACACCCTAACTACCCTACACCCCCACAAGGCTTTATCCCAATTCTGCCACCACAAGCCTTTTTGGCGTCGCACGAACAGGATTCGGGTGTGTGCCTACTGCTGTTGCCACTAGTGAACGTGTACTCCCCCCCAGAAAGTAACAGACTTTATTCCTGTGTCGCAGACCGCATTACAGTGTACAAGAGTGGTGCGTGTGGTGCAACTTGCAAGGGGGCCACGAGAAAAGTAAGGGGGGGAGGCGAAAATTCATGCGCAGCAAGAATGTGTAAACTGTGAAACGAATTCATACTACGATCCTCTGGTCTGGTTGGCACAGGAAGAGTTAACCTGCTAATTTTGATCAAAAAGTGCGCTAAGAGCCTCCATTTTTTGACCTAGAGTGCTGTTGCAACTTTCTTGTTTGTAAAGTTAGCCTGCTACCAGGGAAGCACGCGAAAAAGGCCCCCGCTGCACCACGTCCCGCCCCTGGGCGTGGCTGCCAAGTTGCTGTGTCGCAACCGAAAGGGAACTTGGAGACACAGGAGTTGTTTCTGGGAGGACCAGAAGTCGGGGCTGCACCGATGATGTCCTTCCTGCCGGCCGCCATTTTGGGGCAGCCCACTATAAAAGACACCACGCCCGGCGACCTCTTCAGTCTGCACAGGGAGCCGGAGAGTACAGACATGGCGTAGAGCAGCGATCCACATGGTGAAGATAGCAAAATGGCGCCCGAACAGTGGAAAGTTGTGGCAGTCGCAGCCCGACTTTTCCAAGAACTTGCTGACCGTCTGCAGCGGTTGTCATTAGATGAAGAGGGGGTCTGCAATTTTCCCCCACTGCCTGATGATGATGACGATTGGCCAGACACACCTCCAGCAGCCAGCGCAGGGACACCTGGAGGTGCATCACCGGTGAGATTGTCCCCTCATCACAGAACTTGGGGCTCATGGGCTGAGATCCCATCGGAGGAGTCTGCAGGGAGTACCCTGCCAGAGGCGGCCTATTCTTCCTCCTCCAGCCCTGAAGCTAAAATACCTCTATCTACTTTTCCAAGTGCACGACCATGCTCACCAGATTTGCCCCAGCGGATCTTTGGGGATGAGCCGGGACTAATTGACTGTATGCACGCGGTTCTACAACCCATACCTGGGAAACCACTACCACTAATTCCAGCCGCACAAAGGGAAAGGGCCCGTCATGAAGCCGAGCTGGCTGAGCTGATGGATAAACTAAAGGCCCGACACAGAGAACTGTACGCCCCTAAGCATGTGCATTTGCCTCCTGAAGATAGAATTTGCTACCAGGAGAATACCAAAGAAATGGAAGCATTATTCATCCGCAAATGGGACCATCCCCGAGAAGTGGAGGAGCCTCTAGAACGACGAAGGGCAACTGTGGCCAAGTTCGACAAGGTCAGAGGTTGTGGGACACTCCTAGATTGCCACACAGGGCAAACCATCCTCGTAAACTGGCGAACAGTACAGAGGCCATATCTTCATAAAAAGTTCTACTCCTTGGAGGTGGGTGAAATTGTGGAGCACACCCCCGTCCAGAGCCTGCGTGGAGAATGGGCTGCAGCGGCCACAAGACCAACAACCCCAACACAGCTTCCCTTCAAATACTTTCCGTCTACAGATTGGGAATCGGATCCTTTCAACTTGAGGCCGAAATGGTCTGCTCCTGATGCCTCCACCAACGTACTCAAGGAGGAGGAGCCTCCACAACGTCAATCATCTTCTGTGTACAGTAAAGTGCCAAGTCCTGCTCAAGATCAAGAAAGTAAGCCTAAATTGCGAGCACCAAAGATCGTACCTAGGCCTCTCGGAGCAATGAGAGTTTGCCTCCTGCACAGGTACCAACATATGTACCAAGGCCCTCTTCCAACGTGGAGAGTTTGCCTGCTTCCAGGGTACCGACAAAAGTGTTTTGGCCCACTCCTGATATGGAGATGGTGCTAAAACCTTATGCACCAACTTTGATCCCAGCCAGTAAGCCTCTGGTCACCCTAAATCCTACTGTTACCCATTCTACTCTCACCAATGTGGTGTGGGAGAGTTACATCAACTCCTTGCCTGCCTTAGATGTTGGGAGGTATAGAGAATCATCAACAAGAGGCACAAGAAGATTCCGGAGAAATGTATTTTGAAGGACTGTAAAGTAATGTTTATTGCTTTTCTATGCTAACCACTTTTGTTTTTCAGTAACCAAGTTCAAGACATGTGCCTAGCAAGACTGTGCTAAGATTGTTCCAGTTTCAAGTTCAGCAACGTAACCATCAAGCTTTGTGCCTGACCATCAGGTCAAGAGACTCCTAGCCAGTAGGAGATTCGTAAGTTTTGTGCCCGGTTGATTTGGGACAACCGTGAAACATAGACTCCTAGTGTAGGTGGACTGCAGATCCTTACACGTCCGTTCTATGTACTTAACCCTATATTTATAGGACTCTCTTGCTAAAATGTGCACTTATCAGGTGTATGCGCCTGAACCTTGTTGGAGTTTTAATAAATGTATAATAGCAATGTATATGGTTCTTGTACACAGAAAAATAGCTTTGTGTCTGTGTACATAAAATATAAGTAAAGTAGGTTGTACACGGAAAATTGTCCGCTATATGCACATGTACACCAAAAACAAAAACGTAAATAACTCTTGTACACATGTACATATAAATGTATAAAAATGCTAAAAAGGTGTTTTAGTAGTTGCTAAATAGGTGACTCTCTTGGCTCCTCCGAGAGAGGCATTGTTCCAGTCGCCAATCGCTAGCACCTTTCATCAAACAAAACTACCCTTAAGATAGCAAGACTAACTAGTAAGCAAGACTTGCACACATAGTACATTTAAGCGAGTAGTTTAGTGTACTATCTCAGTCTACTTCAGTACATATCATATAATCAAAGCAACTCCTAGTGCCTGGGATGTGCAAATAAAACTTAGCTTTTATTTATCAAGTTAATAAAATATAGTAGTGCTCAAGTGATGTGTATATATATATATATATATATATATATATATATATATCTATATACACACACACACACACACACATCGATCACTAATATCTATGGTCTACACTGGCCTCTGCAGGGCCCAGCCAGCCCAGTGTGACCAATCACCCTAGGTGCCTTTTATCACACCATTGGGTGACCACAGTAACTAACCACAACGCGTTTCTACCTGCTGATACTGAGCAGGTGTCATCAGGAGGTATATATAGTGACCAAAATTACAAATAGCTAGAGGACTGTGACATCCATTCTAGCCCAACAAGTATATCAGCTAAAAAAAAGGAAACGTTGTGCACCAAGGTGCGACGGAGAGAGGGCTCCGAACTATAGCCTCACTGCTGAGACCGATATGTCTGATTGCTGACCAGACGCGTACATCCACACCATACCAGTGCCAGCCACCTGTCTTTCTATTGTTGAATTACTTTACAACAAGACCACCATCATAATAGATATTGGCACACTGTATAGTGACCTGGGTGCCTGTAAAGAGAAAATATTCTATCCCTACAGTATATGCTCATTCAGAGCTTGAAGAGCTTGATGACCTGTAGGGAGAAAAAGAGGCTTTCCATAATGGTCACATATGGTGTACAGTTGCGGTCTGTGGCAATCTGCCGCCGTGATCCTCCACCTGCAAGAAAATGAGGAAACCGATGTTGAACACAGTACCTGTGGAGGAAGAAGCCAGTACTGTACTAAGACAGACTGCATATAACTCACGGTTTGTTGTTATGCAGAGTGCCTAGACACGTCCCCGCTCTCCGCTGGGTGGCGGAAGTGTCTGGACTCTCTCACCTAGTGCGGTGAGGAGTGGCGTCTGTCGTCACTTCCGCCGGCATGGCTGCTTTATTCAGCACGGCGCCCCCTGTGACGCGAACAGATGGGCGTGCGTGACTTTTGTAAACAAGTACACGCCGCGCTGACAGCAGTAAAAGCAGATGCCGGTGAGTGACAGTTAAAATAACTTGTAATGTTTGTAGGTCCAATAAAGCGAATCCCAGCATTAGATAATCAGTATACTAGATCCGGTGTACTTGAAAAAAGATTTCAGGATTAAAAATATCCCAAATTGTTAAATAATTCAAAACCTCGAGCAAGCACAACACAAGATGAATGTCTGATCCCTGCTACCTCCAAAACAGACAATACCAATTGGCAGTGCAATTTTATCACCACATACTCCAGTGACCATCATAGGATAAAGAAAGTATTTGAAATGCATTGGCCAATCTTACTACAAGATCAGTATCTACATCCTCTACTAACACTGAAACCTAATATGTAGGATGCACCTCCCAACGTCTCAGGAACCACATCAATAAACATAGGAGCAATGGGATTAATGCCTTTCCGTTACACAGCGTATCCCGCCATGCTGCTTTACATCATAATAGTTGTTTTAAAGGATTCAAAGTAACTCCTATCGAACTGATTAGTGAAGTTCATAATCGTGCAGAGAAACTAAAACAAAGAGAAAATGATTGGATCTTTAACCCCTTAAGGACCAGGCCAATTTTATTTTTGAGTTTTCGTTTTTTCCTCTTCGCCTTTTAAAATACATAACTCCTTTATCTTTTCATCTACAGACCCATATAAGGGGTTGTTTTTTGCGTGACCAATTGTACTCTGTAATGAAACCTCTCATTTTACCATAAAATGTACGGCGAACCCCCCCCAAAAAAATTTTTAGGGAGGAAATTTCAAGTAAAACCACAATTATGCGCATTTGAGGGTTTTGTTTTCACACTATACACTTTACGGTAAAAAATGACGTGTTCTTTATGCTGTGGGTCAATACAATTAAAATGATACCCATGGCTAGATACTTTTATATTTTTGTACCGCTTAAAAAAAAAAAAAAAAAAAAATACTTTTTGTACAAAATCAGTAATCTAAAATCGCCCTATTTTGACCACCTATAACTTTTTCATTTTTCCATATATAGGGCAGTATGAGGGCTCATTTTTTGCGCCATCATCTGTACTTTTTATCGATACCACATTTGCATATATAAAACTTTTAGATCAGTTTTTATAAAAAAATTTTATAAACTGTGACAAAAAAGCAGCATTTTTGGACTTTTTACATTTTTTACCTTTACTCCATTCACCGTACGGGATTATTAACATTATATTTCGATAGTACGGACATTTACGCACGCGGCAATACCAAATATGGTTTATAAAAAAAAAAAATTACGCTTTTTGGGGGTAAAATGGGAAAAACTGAAAATTTTTATTTTTATTGGGGATTTTTCACTTTTACTTTTTTTTTTTTTTACATTTTTCAACTTTTATTTTACACTTTTTATGTCCCCATAGGGGACTATCTATAGCAATCCTTTGATTGCTAATACTGTTCAGTGCTATGTATAGGATACAGCACTGATCAGTATTATCGGTCATCTTCTGCTCTGGTCTGCTCGATCGCAGACCATGCTGGATGATCGGATCGCCGCGGAAGTGCTGCGGGCGATCCGATCATTCATTCTGTATTGATCACGGCATCTGAGGGGTTAATGGCGGACATCCGCGCGATAACGGATGTCGGCCATTACGGACTGGTCCTCAGCTGCAACTAGCAACTGGAACCTGCCGTGTATGACGCGAGCACTGTTCCGATGCTTGCGGTTATACACAGGACGTAAATGTACGTCCTGGTGCAGGAAGTCCCGCCAAACCAGGACGTACATTTACGTCCGTGGTCGTTAAGGGGTTAAAATGCATTGTCTGGTACCTCAGGGTCTAAATGAAAAAATTGATTGTGCCACCTAGTTATATTTACATCTTTAACTCCAGAGTGTGGTTCTCCTTATGCTTTTACTTTTTATATACATCAAAATTATAAATTCTCTTAAGTCAAATATTATCTTTATTTTTGTGTGTATATATTACCTATTTGTTATACATATAGTTTTATGCTTTTTTGCCTATATATATTTTGTAATAAATTTAGAGAGAGCATTTTTATCATGCAGATTGCATATTTAACTTACGCATTTTCAATTATATTATTCTAGAAAAGGCATTACATATATCCTCATTTGTATTAGAGCGACAGTTTTATTTATGTTTAAATGTTTAACTACCATTAGTTGTTTTTTTAATATCAACATTTTGTTGTGCTGCTTTTCGTTTATCCCGGTACTAGAATACACTGTTACCGCACATCCTGTTATATTTTTTTCGGTCCGTTGATTTTTTTCTGTAGTCATACGATCATTCATTCATTTCGTTATATGCTGTCCCCTGATTGGCGGCGCCCGTAGACAAAGCGTCCCTAACTACCATTCTATTGACCTGTGTCCACCAAGTGACTAGCCACGCCACTCTAGCTATCATACTAATACCTCCGTAGTGTATGTTCAGTATAGATTGTCTATCTTAAATCATAGTACCAGAAAGCTTGCGTGCAATCCACAATGTTACCGGTCTTCATTTTACTTCTATAGAAACGTCTCTTTTTTTCCTAATTGCTCGTCGAAAATCTCCTGTGCGCTCCAAGCCTCATTCTGGTTCTTCTGCCACAGAACTACACATGGCACATCAACGGAGTCTCTTACTATTTATTTTGAGTTTTTCAGCTACATTTTCTAATTACAATTAGGTCTAGTGATTATATGAAATTTTGAGTTTAATCTGTTTTTTTTTATGTTTATCTTGTTACCTGTTCCATAATCTTACTGAGGTCACGTGATTCTGACCTCATCATGTAACCCCTTCCACTTAAATTGCTTTTTGGTGCGTGCTGTATGTATTTATACTTGTACAATTTACTACTTTGTATACCGATCTAAAGAAGGGTTTCAACCCGAAATGCGTAATCAGTTAATAAACAGATGTTCTTATGATTACACTATTGTCCATAAGATTCCATGGAGAGGTAGCACTAAATTATAACAATTGGGGACTAGCAAATAGCTATTACTGTTCAAAATTTGGGACAAAGAGTGGGACACTATAATGTCTAAAATTTCAGCATCATTCTGGCATATTGTTTGGGTAAAATTAAGTCCCCAATATATTCTTGTATACATAGTAACATAGTTCATAAGGTTGAAAAAAGATCAGAGTCCATCAAGTTCAACCTATAACCCTAATGAGTCCCTGCTGAGTTGATCCAGAGAAAGGCAAAAAAAAAAAAAACTAAGGTAAGGTAAAAATTACTTCCCGACTCCAAATATGGCAATCAGAATAGATCCAAGATGAACCTTCTGTCCTTATAAATCTAGAATCCATAACCTGTAATGTTATTATTCTCCAAAAATGCATCCAGACCCCTTTTAAATTATTTTACCGAGTTAAACATGACCAACTCCTCAGGTAGAGAATTCCACAGTCTCACTGCTCTTACAGTAAAGAACCCCAGTCTGTGCTGGTGTAGAAACCTTCTTTCCTCAAGACGTAGAGGATGCCCCATTGTTATAGATACAGTCCTGGGTATAACTAGATCATGGGAGAGATCTCTGTACGGTCCCCTGATATATTTATACATAGTTATTAGGTCCCCCTAAGCCTTCTTTTTTCTAAACTAAACAACTCTAAAACTGATAATCTTTCTGGGTACTGTAGTCCTCCCATTCCCCATATTACTCTGGTTGCCCATCTTTGAACCCTCTCCAGCTCCACAATATATTTCTTGTACACTGGTGCCCAGTAGTGTATACAGTATTCTATGTGCGGTCTGGCTAGGGATTTGTACAGCGGTACAATTATTTCCTTCTATGCCCCTATTGATGCACCCCATGATTTTATTTGCCTTGGCAGCAGCTGCCTGACACTGGTCACTACAGCTAAATTTACTGATAACTAAGACTCCCAAGTCCTTTTCCACGTCAGTCGTCCCAAATGTGCTCCCATTTAATACATAATCCCAGCCCGGATTTTTCCTCCCCATATGCATAACCTTACATTTATCAGTCTTGAACCTCATCTACCACTTCTCAGCCCAAATCTCCAACCTATCCAGATCCATTTGTAATAGTGCACTGTCCTCTACCGCTTTACAGAGTTTAGTATCATCTACAAAGATTGCTACTTTACTATTCAACCCCTCTACAAGGTAATTCATAAATATATTAAATAGAACAGGACCAAAGACTGACCCCTGTTTGACAGGACCGATCCCTCATAAAGCCATGCTGATATGGAGTCATACATAAAAATTTTTTGTATCAAGATACTCCAAAATAGCATATCATAGAAAACCCTCAAACAATTTACAACAGAGGTTAAACTAACAAGCCTATAATTCCCGGGGTCACCTTTTGACCCCTTTTTAAATATAGGCACCACATTACATTTGTAACCCCATTACTTCTGAGTATGGAAATACCCAATATGTGGATGTAAAGTGCTCTGCGGGCGCACTACAATGCTCAGAAGAGAAGGAGCGCCATTGGCCTTTTAGAGAATGTGTCTGGAATTGACAAAGCCACCTCGGTGCCAGAACAGTGGACCCCCCACGTGACCCCATTTTGGAAATTGAATTTTTCATTTGCACAGCCGACTGTTCCAAAGGTCTGTCAAACACCAGTGAGGTGTAAATGCTCACTGCACCCCTCATTACATTCCATCAGGGGTGTAGTTTCCAAAATGGGGTCAAGTGTGTGTGGGGGGGGGGGGGGGGTTCCACTGTTCTGGCACCATGGGGGCTTTGTAAACGCACATGGCCAATGACTTCCAAACAAATTCTCTCTCCAAAAGCCCAATGGCGCTCCTTCTCTTCTGCGCATTGTAGTTTTCCCGAAGAGCACTTAACATCCACATATGCGGTATTACATAAGAATGGATTTAAACATTTTGGGAGGCTTTTTCTCCTATTAAGCCTTGTGAAAATAAAAAATTTGGGGTAACAAGTATTTTAGTGAGAAAAAAAAATCAAATTTTTCATTTTTACGTCCAAATTTAGCAGAAATTTGTCAAACATCTGTGGTTTGTAAAGGCTCACTGTACCCCTTGTTACGTTCCTTAAGGGGTGCGGTTTCCCAAATAGTGTGCCATGTGGGACTTTTTTATTGCTGTTCTGGCACCACAGGAGCTTACTAAATGCGACATGCCTCCCCAAAAACAATTTCCGCAAAATTTGCTTTCAAAAAGCCAAATGTGGCTCCTTCTCTTCTGAGCATTGTAGTGCACCCGCAGAGCATTTAACAACCACATATGGGGTATTTCCGTACTCAGGAGAAATTGCGGTACAAATTTTGGGGGTCTTTTCTTTTACTTCTTGTGAAAATGAAAAGTATGGGGCAACACCAGCAAGTTAGTGTAAAAAATAAAAAAAAATTCCCAATAACATGCTGGTGTAGACCCCAACTTTTCCTTTTCATAAGGGGTAAAAGGAGAAAAAAATAATAATGATTTGTTGGGCAATTTCTCCCGAGTATGGAAATACCCCATATATGGCCCTAAACTGTTGCCTTGAAATACGACAGGGCTCCAAAGTGAGAGCGTCATGTGCATTTAAGGCCTAAATTAGGGATTTGCATAGGGGTATTCAACGCCAGTGATTCCCAAACAGGGTGCCTCCAGCTGTTGCAAAACTCCCAGCATGCCTGGACAGTCAGTTGTTGTTTTGCAACAGCTGGAGGCTCCGTTTTGAAAACAGTGCCGTACCAGACGTTTTTCATTTTTATTGGAGAGGGGGGGGGGGGGGGGGGGTTGCAACTGTTTTTTACTTTTTCTTTTGTGTAGGCATAGTGTAGTGTTTTTAGGGTACATTCACACAGTTGGGGGTTCAAAGAGAGTTTCCCACTGGGAGTTTGAGCAGCAGCGGAAAATTTGCAGTGAGAAACTCGCTGTAAACCCCCGCCCATGTGACTGTACTCTGTACATTCACATTGGGGGCAAACCTCCAGCTGTTGCAAAACTACAACTCTCAGCATGTAGGGACAGCAGAAGGGCATGGTGGGACTTGTAGTTATGCAACAGCTGGAGGCATACTACTACAACTTCCAGCATGCCCTTTGGCTGTCCATGCATGCCGGGGATTGTAGTTATGCAACAGCTGGAGGAACACTGGTTGCAAAACACAGAGTTTGTTACTTAACTCAGTGTTT
Source organism: Hyla sarda (assembly GCF_029499605.1). NCBI lineage: Eukaryota > Metazoa > Chordata > Amphibia > Anura > Hylidae > Hyla > Hyla sarda. The sequence goes on from NC_079196.1 coordinate 102,221,298, forward strand.
CCCAACCCGTGTGCTTCCAGCTGTTGCAAAACTACAACTCTCAGCATGCATGGTCTGTCAGTGCATGCTCGGAGTTATAGTTTTATAACAGCAGGAGGCACATGAGTTGGGAAACACAGACAATATTTCCCAACCAGTGTGCCTCCAGTTGTTGCAAAACTACAATTCCTAGCATGCCCAGACAGCTGAAGAGCATGCTGGGAGTTGTAGTTTTGCAACAACTGGAGAACAGTTTGGAAACCACTGTGTAGTGGTGTCCAAACTGTAGCCCTCCAGATGTTGCAAAACTTCAACTCCAAGCATGCCCAGGCATGCTGGTAGGTGTAGTTCGGCATCATCTGAAGGGCCAGATGTTACAGAACTACAACTCCCAGCATGCCTGGACATGCTGAAAGTTGTCATTTTGCAACATCTGGAAGAGCACAGAATGGAGACCACTGCACAGTGTCCAAACTGTGGCCCTCCAGATGCTGCAAAGCTACAACTCCCAGCATGCCCGGACAGGGACAGCCAAAGGCTGTGTGAGCATGCTGGGAGTTGCAGTTTTGAAACTCCTAGAAGCAGCAGTGAAGATCACTTTACAGCGATTTTCAATGCTGCCTCTGATGCCACCGCCTCCCGCCGGTCCTCAGGTATGTGCTGCTGGTCCACCCCCCCCCCCCCCCGCTACATTGGCCCCCACAGCTCTCAGGGGTCATCTTCCCACGCTCTGCATGGACTTCTAGGGGCGGGCAGAGCGGGGATCTGAACTTTCACCCCACAGTCAGCTGAGACACTGTGATTGGTCCACAGGAACCATTCACAGATGGTCCTGGGGTGGCTAGCAGAAGTTGTCTCCTGCCGGTAACAGCTGGACTTCTGCCTGTTAACCCGTGCGATGCCGTACATTGCAGGGTTAACTGAATGACTTATATAAAAGGCGGGATGTGCAGCTCCACGTCTTGTGGTACCTCAAGTCTCCTCGGAGGTCCGGTCCTCACATCCACTCCTCAGTTCACAGGGATCCACATCTAAATCCACAGATAACTCCAACACGATTCCTTGTTCCAGAGGGCGGCCTTAGCCACAACTCCTCTATCCCAGTAATTCTACAGATTCTGGGGCACAATCTCCAGGGCAGTGTTGTACATGAAACTGTTACCCCAGAGATCATGACAGGCTCTGTCCTCACATCAGGTCCTGTCTCTGCAACATTACACACTCTCTCCTGACTCCCACACCCAGCTCTTTTTATCTCCCCAGATTCCTGTAGGGGGAAGGGGGGCACTGCCAGCATCTCCAAGGTGTCTGCCCCAGACCTGAGATGTTCAGCAGGAATAATATACATTTCTTTGGTCACTATCCCCCATTCTTCCTGTGTCCATCCAGCCCCCACCCAGGCCATATGTGAGCAGCAAGAGTAATTTGCATTCCTTTGCTCAGCATCTTCCCGTGTCCATCTTGTCTAGACATATCAACCATGACAACCTCTCCACCCCCCAAACATTGTGCCCAACCAAGGGATCCTGACGGATTCCCTGGTTGGCACAGGCAGGTTTACATTTCCCCCTGGCAGGACAGTCCATCAGCATTCTGGTGTTGGCCTCCGTGTCTATATTGGATGGAGAAGTTGTATGGTTGCAGGGACAGGCTCCACCGCAGCAATCGTCCATTGTCTCCTGACACTCGGTTCAGCCATGTGAGGGGGTTGTGATCTGTTACGATGGTAAAGTCTCTGCCATATAGGTACGGCTGCAGTTTCTTTAGGGCCCATACAATAGCGAGGCACCCCTTTTCGATGGTGGCATAGGCCACTTCTCTATCCACCAATTTACGGCTGATGAAGGCGACTGGGTGCTCTTCTCCCGCAGCATTGACTTGGCTGAGAACAGCTCCGATCCCTTAGGTGGATGCATCGGTCTGGACAAGAAACCTGCGCTTGTAGTCTGGGGCGGCCAGGACAGGTGCGGAGGGGAGAGCCGTCTTCAGCGCGTTGAAGGCTTCCTCGCAGGCCGGTGTCCATGTCACCATCCTAGGCATCTTCTTGCAGGTCAGGTCCGTCAGGGGTTTGGCCAGGGCGCTGAAATTTTCGGTAATATCCAGCAGTTCCTAGAAAGGCTAGCACTTGCTTCTTAGTCTGAGGTGTAGGCCAGTTGCTGATGGCTTCCACCTTGGCAGGTTGAGGTCTCCGGGTTCCTCCTCCCACTCTATGACTCAGGTACTGTACCTCTGCCATCCCCAACCATCATTTATCAGGGCGAATAGTCAGACCAGCAGATAGAATTCGGTCTAGTACTAGGCCAAATGTTTGAGATGTTCCTCCCATGTACTCTTTCAGCATGTTTATATGAACAGTTTTCTGTCGCTGGCCACTGGGGTCCAGGGCAATCACATAGTTGGTGTAATTGATCCTCTTTATAACTCGGTATGGTCCTTCCCAGGTTGCTTGCAGCTTGTTAGCAGGGAAAGCAACAACAATGAGCACTTGTTGACCCTCCATAAACTCCCGGGCTCGGGCTTTATGGTCGTACCAGGTCTTTTGGCGGAATTGGGCAGTCTGTAGATGCTCTTTTGCCAGGGTTGCTAGCTGAGAGAGACGCTTCCAGAACTCTAAAACATAGGGGACAACAGGGACTCCGGTATCTGTAATATTTCCCTCCCAGTATTCCTTCAGAAAACTTAGAGGTCCCCGGACCTTCCGGCCATACAGAAGCTCGAATGGGGAGAATCCCGTGGACTCTTGAGGTACCTCCCGGTAGGCGAAGAGGAGATGTGGCAAGTATCGCTCCCAGTCCTTCTCAGTCTCTGTAAAAGCCCTTAGCATATTTTTGAGGGTCCCATTAAATCGTTCACACAGTCCATTGGTTTGAGGGTGATATGGGGTTGTGCGAATAGCTCGAACACCACAGGTGCGCCAGAGAGACTGGACCAGATCCAACATGAACTGAGTCCCTTGATCTGATAGGATCTCACTGGGGAACCCTACTCAAATGAAGACTGTAACCAGAGCCTCGGCTACCTTTGGGGCTGTAATGCTGGACAGGGCCACGGCTTCAGGATAGAGGGTAGCATAGTCCACCACTGTCAGGATGTATTTCTTTCCCGATCGGCTGGGCTGAACCAGAGGCCCTATAATGTCCACAGCAACACGTTGAAACGGTTTCTCGATGATGGGCAGGGATTGCAATGGTACTTTGGAATGGGCTCCTGGATGCCTCATTCGTTGGCACACGTCACAGGTACGACAGTATTGAGCAGCAGACTATGAGATACCAGGTCAGTGAAAGTTCTGTGCGAGTCTTTTCTCAGTCCGTTTTCTCCCTTGATGCCCAGCCAAGGGGATGTCATGGGCCAGCTCCAGGAGCTGTAGTCAGTACGTTTGGGGGATGATAAGTTGTTTGGTAGGGGCTATGGGGATGCCCTTGTCACAGGTCTTCACTACACTATAGTATAAGCCTTTCTCCCTGGTTATGATGTCCCCATGCTGACCCATCTGTCCACTTTCTGCCCTTAATCTAATGGCTGCCAGGGTAGGGCCATTTTCTAGTGCCTGCTTAAATTCAGCTTAAATTGTCCCAGCTTCCTCCCAAGGTAGTAGTAATGGATGCAGGGCTTACCGGTTCTGATGATGGTCCTGGGGGCGGCTGGGGCTGATCCTCTGTAATCTCAGTCTCTCTCTGGGCTTGGGCGGCTTGTTGTCGGGTGAGGGCTCCCACAAAGTAGCTCTGTAACTCCCCAAGGTCATTCCCCAGCAAAATATCAGCAGGAAGGCCGCTCATGACTCCGATGCAGACCAAGTTTTCTCCATGGTCCAAACATACAGAAGCTTTTGGTATGTTTCTGCGTGTACCACCTGCAAGTTCTATAGAGATCCCTGGACCTTTATAAATGGCTTCTGGACGGACAACGCTGGGATCAGCAATGGTCTGAAATGCCCCTGTGTCCCGAAATCCTGACACCTTGTGACCGTAAATGAGGACATCCTGCAGATTGGGCTGTCTTTGCTCGGGGTAGCTCTGGGCCAGCGGCCTTACTCCATATACCCCAGGAGGAGTTCCTGTAGTACAGGGCCCATTAATCCACTCTCGTGGGGGTGGTGGTAAATCCTCCTCTGATGCATAGGAGTGTACAAGATGTACAGGGCAAGGGGGCAGTGGCCTGTGTTCCCTCTAATTCCTTGCTGGGCAGGTGGACTGTAAGTGGCCCGGCTGACCACACCCGTAGCACCTCCTCTCTGTGATTCCTCCAGGTCGAAAGCGGGTTGTGGGGATCCCTGGCTGGTTGTAGGGGGTTGGGTTGGCCCTGCGGATGGTTTGAGGGGCTGAGGTTACTGGTGGGGATACTTGTGCTGGAGCGGGTGGAGGTTTGTTCTCCAGCAGTCTCTTCCACTGAGGCTTAATGGTAAGCACCTCATCCGCCAGGGCTGTGGCTCTATCCAGGGAAGGTGGATTTCTCTCTCTGACCCATTCTCGTATCTCTGGGGGGCACTTAGCATAAAACTGCTCTTTCAGAATGAGTTGTAGAACATCCTCCTTGGACTCTGCCTTTTCTGTTTCCAGCCATCGCATAGGACATCTTGTGGGCATACATCCTAAAGGAGCCTCCGGTAGCAGCTGGAAGATCCCGGAATTGGATGCGGTATGATTCCGGGGTGATGGCATAAAAATCCAAGATCGTTTGTTTGATGGTGTCATAGTTGGATTTGACCGCCTGTCAAGGGTCCTATAAGCTTCAGCAGCCCCTCCTTCCAGGAGCTGCACCAGTATATAAGCACAGTCCGAGCAGGACACCTCCAGCAAACTGCACTGCAGCTCAAAGTCCTTAAAGAAGCCCTCCACATCACCTGAGGCATCATTAAACTTCTTAAAGTCCTTTGGTGAAACCTGTCTAGGTTCCTGTATGCTCATGTTTATATGGCGTTCCCTGGCCTCCCGTGTCTCCTGCCTCCTGTTTGCCCAGTCTATAAGCTTTCCTTTGGTCATCTATGGTGGCCTCTTAGCCCAGAACTGCCAGCTCCTCTTCATACCACACCACCGATGGACTTTCAGTAGTGGGGGCCCCAGGGTTCGCCTCGGGGATATCTGGGAGGAGGTGGTCTGGCTGGCATCCTCCAGGGTTGTAATTAATTGTTCCTTAGAAAGTCCTTTGTAGTCCAGGCCCAATTCTCGAGCCTTTTCCTGTAGGCTGTGTGTGGTCCAGTTCCTGAACTCATGCCCTGCACTGTTCTCCATGGTGCTGCGCTCTGTTGATCCTACCGTTGCCACCAGTTGTGACGGGGTTCAACACGTAAGGATTGTCACACAATCAACAGAGCAGGAGATGGGAAAACAGCACCCGGTTTATTGGCAGAGATCACAAAACAAAACACAATCCACACGATGAGGGGTGATCCGTAGTCTGGGCAAACGAAGGGAACAGTCACTGGGCCCAGGGAAGGAACAAACTGCAGATCCCGGGATTCAGCTCCGGGTCCAACACTCCACACTCCAATATATTGTCCACAGATAACAGCTCCACGTCTTCTGGTACCTCAAGTCTCCTGGGAGGTCCGGTCCTCACATCCGCTCCTCAGTTTACAGGGATCCACATCTAAATCCAACACGATTCCTTGTTCCAGAGGGCGGCCTCAGCCACAACTCCTCTATCCCAGCAATTCTACAGATTCTGGGGCACAATCTCCAGGGCAGTGTTGTACATGCAACTCTTACCCCAGAGATCATCACAGGCTCTGTCCTCACATCAGGTCCTGTCTCTGCAACATTACACACTCTCTCCTGACTCCCACACCCAGCTCTTTTTATCTCCCCAGATTCCTGTAGGGGGAAGGGGGGCACTGCCAGCGTCTCCAAGGTGTCTGCCTCAGACCTGAGATGTTCAGCAGGAATAATATACATTCCTTTGGTCAGTATCCCCCCCATCTTCCTGTGTCCATCCAGCCCCCACCCAGACCATATGTGAGCAGCAGGAGTAATTTGCATTCGTTTGCTCAGCATCTTCCTGTGTCCATCTTATGTCTAGACATATCAACCATGACACTATGTAAGTTTTTTTTTTTAGTCAGTCCATACAAAATAATGGATTCATCTTGCTTCTTGTCTAAGATGGCCGCCTACTTCTCCCATCTGGTCAGTTGTCCTCGCTTCTTCATCCACGCTTCCTCCAGGTTGGCCTGGTCTCCTGAGCTTCCTTCCTCCGTGCACACCCATTGGCTTTTTCTGGAGCCACTTATGCTCAGATGATGGGTGTGTTTATGATGACTGAAGGAGTGTCCTTTATAAATGTGGGCGTGTTTATCCAAATTCAGGATACATTCCCTATCTATAAATATACATATATGGTTTACCATGTGGGTTAGTTGAATATGCATTAACGTGTAGGTGTATGTATTATGTACTCGTTCCTGATTGGAAATTACCATCCATCCACATATGGCCGTGTTCTTCCTCACACTACATGTGTACTTGAAATAGAATGGCAATATGTCATAGATTCCATATATATACTGTGACATTCTTGAAACAACTGCTGGTGAGCTTGTTATTTCAACACGTGGTTACCATACCCTGTCTGGGTTTGGGGAAAAATGGGGTAGAGGAGACAAAGTGGACCGAGGGTGGCAGTATGTTTCTTCACTTCCTGCCTGTCACAGCATGTTCCAAAAGGGAAAACAGCCCAGTACAGGTAAAAAGTGTATATTACAATACAGATGGTCAAGCCATAAGGGGGCAATATGAATAACTCATGTCTGGAGTACCCCTTTAAGTCCAAAGCTGCACTCCCTCCTGATCTGCACAGATTGGTGCAGAGAGACACTTCTGAAGCTGGGCTGTACCCAGCAAGTTCTGTGCATGAGTCCCTTTCTTGCACCGTCAGTGGCCCAGATTTATCAAACTGAGAGAAAAAGTGGAGATTTTTCTACAGTAACCAATCACAGCTCAGCTAACAAGCTCTGGTAAAGTGAAAGCTGAGTTGTGATTGGTTTCTGTGGGAAATTCACTCCACTTTTTCTCTCACACAATTTGATAAATCTGGGCCTGTGTTTGTGTATATATATAATTTTTTATTTTTTTTTACCCTGCATTATTTTCATTAAGTCATGTGATTCTTTTATCACTTGATTCAAGGATCTTTATGAAAAAGAACTTTGGGGGAAAAAATGCCCACTTACACATGCATTTATTTTGGCATTCTTTTTCAACCTATAGATGTCTATGGGAGGCAAAACACCACAATATCAGAACAAAAAAAAAAAAAAAAAAAAAAATATATATATATATATATATTTTTGTTCTGATATTGTGGTATATATATATATATATATATATATATATATATATATATATATATATATATATATATATATATATATATATATATATATATATACCAAAGCCAGAACATGCAGCAATTTTCAAAAACTACCACTAAGCCAAAAAATGCACTAAAGGGTAAAAAAACAAACAAAAAAAAACACCATGTAATAAGTAAGGCCTTTCATATTTACCTATTTGCTATTCCATATTAACTTCAGGTCACAGTGGTTTTTGTCCCCCCCCCCCCCAAAAACAAAAATATTACGATTACCTAGCAGGCATAGCATTGATCAGTGTTATCTGTGCTCCCCTTATAGAAGCTGTTGTAGCTGCCTGTATTCCTGGAGCTTCAATCGGACAGCACAAAGACAGGTAGGGACCCTTTGGCCACCATCCAGCTGATCGGGACCCTGCGATTACCCCCAAGGTTGTCCTGATCAGCCCACCTCCCTTGAATACACCACCACCAGTATTTTGTCATTTTAGATCCCAGGATCAATTTTGTTAACAGGATCTAAACAGTTAATGCCGACATTGCCTGGCATTAGAGGTGAATGCTGGCTGCTTATTGCAGAAGTTTCTTACAGTCTCTAAAGATGGTTAACGTTACATGCCATAAATATACATAATTTTGTATTAACATATTCCATGATGTAACTATAAGTCATAGGGTGAGAAATAGTTAAAGGGGTATTCCAACGTTATTCTTTCCTTCTCAGGAGCAAGTCGGACTGAAAGTGACTGCAACAGGACCTGTGGGAGACCATGGTAAGTAGGTTTTACAATATACCAAGCAAAATATGAAACATTAATTTTGCTGGCACACCACTTAAATTGGATTTCTGTACATTAAAAAGGCATATATTTGCATATTTTTACATTAAATCTTTTTTTTTTTTGTATATATCATAAAACATCCTGCCATATGTACATGTAGATGCATTAGTTGGAATGACACTCAAACAAGCCATTAAGTAGTTAAAGTTCCGGTCAACAAAATATACTAAGAAAAATTTCAGAACAGAAAAATACATTCTAAGGCAATTAAAACAGTTTATGCACTGCACTAATGTTAACACTTGAAATACTGCAGTGATTTGACCAACTAATACACATGCAAAACAAAATCTTACAGATGAACCTTAAAGAGCACAAGACACATTTTATTTTGTCATTGTGTATATTTATTGTATACGTCTTGCAGATATTTTCAGCAATATTAAATGAATATGCAGGGCAATAGAGAGATTACACTGTATAGCAACAGTGAACAGTTACCATTTCCCACAACATTACTAGAGCCAATGTTTTACTTAAATTTATATACAATAAAAGAGTTTATAAAAAGGGCTTAAAGGGCCTTTCCCACATTTGACATTGATCATCTATCCACATCATAAATGATAAATGTCTGATTACTGGGGGGGAAAACGTTTTAATGGAGTGGCATGTGTCCTGCCGCTCTGTTCAGTCTCTAATGAGATGGGGGGGAAAAAAAAAAAGCTGGGCAATAGCCCACTGTTCTGTTGACCATGGGGGCCCCTAGTAATACGACATTGATCACAATTGCTGTGTAGATAGATGATCACTATCAAATGTGGAAAAATCCCTTTAATAATGTAACAAGTTGCAGCTGCAGCTCACTATTACTGGGTCACTTTAATTCAGCATAACGTAAAAACATGCTGCACCTTATATGATTAAGGGTCCTGTCACATGGCATTTTAACCGCCTACATACATTCACAAAACAGAAATTACATATAACGTGTAGGTGTACTCAGCACATAAGCAATATGACCCTGCAATTTTTACACAGGGGGATTTAACTTCTGAACTAGCCCTAAAGTACCAATGAGAAATACAGACATTGCTTTGTACCGCTGTGTTGCAATATTCTTTTATACTTTTAAGCAGGACATCTTTTTCTACTTGTTAAAATAGTATAGAAACTGGACTGAAATGCGTCTGTACATACGTTTTAAATACGTATTTAAAGACTTACCTAATACAGTGGTCGTTCTTTGTGAACAAGGTGCTTCATGAACAAAGTTTATTGACAAAAGGGACAAATCATCAATTGGCTTTGATCAATCAAGTGCACGTGTATAATAACATTTAATAGCATGATTTTAAACAAAATAAAAATCTTTTCTTGGGGAATTTGGGGAGAGGGGCGGGGCGGGGCAGGGCAGGGCAGGTGAAAAAAAGTTTGCATGTATTTAGACAATAAAGAAAACATCAAATGCTTTTCATTATGTTAAGGACTGGATTCTTTAACATACCTAAATATATTATGATGAAATAAGCTTTTGTTACAAAAGACATGAAAAGAGAAAGGTAGCCAATGTGTTCAACACCTTTTTGTGGGTGCAGACATTCAAAGCTTCCAGATTCTCCAGAGATGTGGTAATCTTAATACACAAAGGACAAGTTGTCTTTAATATAAAAGGCATTATTTCTTAATATAATAAATACTTTCCAAGGCTGAATACATATATATGCATTTGTTTTATTATACATAAACAATTTCTGTCACATGAATATGAAACTGCCAATATTCTCAACTCTGTCAACCTTTTGTATTATTCCTATTCTTATTAAGGTTTTCAGAATGACCTCTTTTATAGACTCTTTGTAATTACCAACAGTGGAGATACAGGACTGCAATATAAAGACATTGATAAAAAAAAAAGGGACTTGATTCAATGAAAAAGACAGCAGACGATGCAGTATGATATGGATTCTACTGCATTTTACTCTTAGGATAGATAGCCAGTATAGCCATGGATGTATGGGGAAGATATAACAAAAATGTACTGAAAGACTAAAGAATAAAATCCCTTGATTTGGAGAATTGTGATTGTAGTGATGTTATTTAGTTATTCTTAAGTAAATGCTGCCTACATTCTACTCCATGGAGCACTGGTTTCCATACTCTGCACTGGTGAGCTTGTACTTTACTGCAAATGTTCCTTGCTGGTGAAAGGAACAGTGTAAAGATGTGCATTAGAAGAGGGCCTTTTGGGGGGGGGGGGGGGGGGGGATTTGTCCTGGGAGTGATGTCATGCGAATTATTTTATTAAAAGGCCATGTACTTTCCACTTCTATTCAGAGCTAACATGAGACCACTCTATAAACAGTATTTGTCCAGTGGACAGACCCCTGCTTGGAGCAGTTGCTACATTAGGATTAGATCTATTTGTGCTCTACAGCAATGAATTTTATATTGGACATTAAGCAAGTTATGTTATCCCCAGCAATTAGATACAGCGCTCGGCACAGCTGAATCTCCCCAATGCTAGTGCAGGTGAATTGCGGGATTCCCATACATGAAAAGTACCAGTGCAGGGTGCTCAATTCAAGAGGCACAGTCCATCAATAATTCAATAGAATTCAAGAATGGCACTCGCCCATCTGGCAGATAACTGTGACATTTATTGTGCAAGTATAAACATACAGCAAAGCAGCATCTTGTGAGAGGGAATGCCGACAAATAGGTCATAGCTATTTCGCACATGCTTCTAGGTAGAAATACCGGTAGAAATACCTGGCAGTGACATGGGCAGGTGTATGTTTTAACCCCTGAAAGTGCAAGCGGATTAAAAACTGTTAAAAACACACACATCGTGCAATGTAAATACTGCGTTTTTTTAAACGAATATACTCAAGTCAATCTTCTCGTTTAGCCCTGCAGGTCCCTGCGATTTAAATATAGTCCACTTGCCAATATAATCAAAGAATCTATAAAAAAAAGAACTGGTATTTAATTCAGAAAGACCCCAGTTAGCAGAATTAGCTGAGGGCAAACCGATGGTTGCCTTCAGAAAAGCCAAAAATCTGAGACATTTTTTGACTTGCAGTAGGTATGGCTCACAGCGGATTGGAACAACAAAAGGCAACCACAGATGTGGAGGTTGCAATTGGTGTGGTTCTTTAAAACGGAGAAATTTTTCCCTAGGAAGAGTGTCATTTGGAGGGGAAAGGTTTCATATGCTGACGGAGAAAATTTGTGGTCTACGGAATAGAGAGAGTGAATGCAGGAGGTTTTATATAGGTAGCACTATACGCCCGGTTCACACTTGCTTCCGAGAACACATACACATGATAGAAACGCAGAAGGGTTCCCTGCGACTGATACATCATGTCAGGGAAGAACATGCAGGCAATACAGCTGTATTAAAATTCTGTGGTATATTCTATATATATATATATATATATATATATATATATATATTCTTTGGTATAGAGCGTATACAATTAGAAGCCAGGGGTGATAAAAAGAAGCTCCTCTGTCAAAAAGAAGCTAAATGGATCCTGCATACTAAAGCGCTGGGACCTGCAGGGCCAAACGATAAGATTGACTTCAGTGTATTTGTTTAAAAAGCGCAGTATTTACATTGCATGATGTGTGTGTGTTTTTAACTGTTTTTAATTCACTTGCACTTTCAAGGGTTAAAACATACACCTGCCCACGTCACTGCCAGGTATTTCTACTGGTACTGACGTGGTGAAGGGAGTGGTCAGAAGAAGCACGTGATACATGCAAAATAGCTGTCACCTACCTGTCTGCGTCCCTCTCCCACAATGCTGCTTTCCTGTATGTTAATACTTGCACAATAAATGTCAGTTATCTGCCATTCTTAAATTCTTTTCTATTAAGTTATATGTTATTGTTGAAACACAGACCCTTAACAGAAAAAGAGTAACTTGCTTAAATAAATGAGAATTTCTGAATTACCAACCAGAAGTCTGTGTGCTGAACGTGTATCTATGAAGTAGAAAGAACAAGAAAATATACCATGAGCTTTGGACATGGGGAAAAAGTTGTACATTTTCTTATTTATTATGCCAATAAACTTTTATGTTGTTATTCTTATTGGGATTGTTGCAATAAGAAAACTCCAATCTTGTCTACTGGCTGTGTGTGTGGTACCGCAGCAGAACCCAAGTTTAAGTAATATATCTGGGAAAAAGCAGGCCCTTTTTTCTAATTTTACAACATTCTTTTAATTGTCATTTACTTGTCTCGCAGCACCATGAGTTCCAGCATATAATATAAATGTGATTGACCTTTTTAAAAAGAGAGCGAAAGTTTGCCCCGTAACAGGCTTGTAAGGAGACATTTTCTGCAATACTTTCTGGTGTATGTTGCAGTCTACTGTTTATTTCAGACAATAAGAATGGAAGATCATTGTGGAAGTAACTGGATCAAGACAAAAGAGAAGAAAGCTACCCTCTTGTTTTCTCTGCATACTTTATGCAAATACACAAAAACAGCAGTCCCCTACAAAGGATAATATGTGCAGATTAAAACTGAGCGCATTGAACAGTTAGGATAGAAGTTCAGCTGCAATAGCCTTTTTCACTTCAAGTTTTTTTAAACCTTTATAGGTGGAAGTTAATTTTTACAGTCTGTAGAAAGGAATGACTGCAAATGCTACACTATACTGAAACAGGGGAAATAACAAAAGCAGGATGAAACAATTCTGATAAAAACCTAATACACATATGACAATAGCACCCCTTAGCAATTAAGGCAGACCTCAGTTCACAACTTACGGTACTTACTGGCCACTTTGGCTGAACCAGATTGCAAGCATCTAAAAATAATAGTGTTAAGTCTTTCTTGAGGCATATCTTTTGCACCAAATATCAAGTGTGATGATCGTATACTATTCTTTGACTGAAAACAGACATATTGAAATAAAACATTCTTGTTATCTTTTATTTTACAGCTGCTATATTACTTACATAATTATATGCCTATTGTAGGAATACATGCAGAGACCCACTGCACACCAACGTACACTACAAAAAGATTTCATTATATGTAGAATATGAATAGAGTTTTGGTCCTATCCATAGTGAGAATAGTTATGGATCACCAGATTCGGTTCCTGTTCAGCAAAGTGCACAATGACCCTTATTCTGAAACTGCATTGCTTGACTGAATATTATGATACAATGAGTCTAAATTAATAGTACATTAGTCAGCTGGGTGTGCAACACATCCAAAAAAAAGTTTATGACATAGGTTACCAGTCTCTAGAAAGTTTGGTATTCTGGTCTCTTTTAGGTGGGGCTGGAGGAGGTCCCCTTCGTAATGTTGCATAGCCTGATAAATGGCTGCTGCCATAGCAATTAGCTTTTTGATGTTCACCTAAAAGTTCTGGTGGTGGAGGAGGCAGTACCATATCATCCATAGTAGCAGTGGGTTCAGGCCTTGATAAACGGGCTGAGGACAGAGAACTATGCCGAGTAATAGATTTTCGCTGCAGAGTCTTGTTTAGGTCAGCAAGGAATCCAGGCTGTACACTAAGGCCAGGCTTGGGCGAAGTTGGGACTTGGGGACTTACAGGGGCAGGTTCTGTAGTTTCAGTCTGCATTAATCTCATGCTGTCATTGCGTTTTGGCCTAGTAGGAGGTGGAGCTTTCTTTACAGATGATTTTGACCACGTCTGGGGCTGTGGATTCACAACTGCGACTTTCGGTGAGGTATTCCCAGAAAACAACATTGGTGGTGCATCTACAGGTGGTGGAGGAGGGGGTAAAAGCTCAAGATCTGCTGGCGGAGGTGGAAATTCAGACTCAGAATCAGAAGGAGGAGATGGAAATTCTGTTGTGTGTTCTTTTGGTGTAGGCATCATTTGTGCAGAGTGACTACTTCCTTGTTGAAAGACCATTGGTAAGTTTACCCCTGAAAGATTTAGTTTAACTGGTTTTGGCGGAGCTGCTGGTGGGGGTAATGACTCTTTTGAAGGAGATCCGGGAGACTCTGAAAATTTACACACAAGGCTGTCCACAGATGTCTTTTTGGATTCATGATACTCAGCAGAGCTATTGGACTTAATACTAGAATTTCTCTGTGGCGTGGGGGGAGGTTTTTTCCCTCCAGGACTTGAAGTCTTGGTTGCCTTCTTAACAGGGGATCCTGTTTTATCTGGTGTTGGGGAGGATGGTGGAACAGGGGATGTTGAAGGAGGGGGTGGAGGAGGCGGAGGTGGTGGAGGAAGTAATGCTAAGCTACTTTCAGGAGGAGGAGGAGGAAATTCTGGTGATGGAACAGAAAATGGCTGCCATTTTGGCTTTGCTTTCACAGCTGGAGGAGACTGAGGAACAGTACTTGGTGTTGCTGGCTTAGGTATATCTGATGGAGGAGGTGGTGGAAACTGACTAACAATCTGTTTAACTGAGGGCATGGCTGACTGTGGAGAGGAAGGAGGCTTGGCAGAGAAGCTTTGCTGTTTTGGTAATGTTGGAGGTGGTGTGGGCCCACTTGGGGTTGATGTACATACTAAAGACTGTGGAGTTTGGGACAGACTAAAATGTAACTGTTTTTTGGGCGCGGTAGGTGGTCCTGCAGCTGCAGTCGATGGTGGATTAACAACAGGGGCTGTATTTTTACTTACTGGCACAAACTGTTTCACAGGAGCTTGGAATGAAGGCGGCGGAGGGGGTGGAGGTAATGGTGGGGGTGGAGGAGGTTGAGCAGTCTGGATAGTGTTATTCTGTGGGACTTGATTTATCTTTAGAGGAGGTGGTGGAGGTGTAAACTGAGGTGTGGATGGCGCACAAGGGTTAGGCCTTAACATTGCCATAGCAGAACCAGGTGGAGGTGGTGGGGGAGGAGGGGGAGGGGGTGGTGGGGGAGGAATAGCTCCATTTGGGGTGACAATCATTTGAGGTTTTGTACCTAGGGTAGTATGTTGGGCTACTTGGGTTGCTGAAGTTGCCTTGAAATGAGGCCCTGGGTATTGGGCAGCATTTTGTAGCCTTGTGATTGTACTGTACTTTGCAAACAATATTGGTGTGGATTTGGATTGTGTCGGAAGTGGCGGAGGAGGAGGTGGGGGAGGTGGTGGAGGTGGCGGGGGAGGAGGAGGTGGTGGTGCAAGTGGTGAGGGTTGAGATAACGCATGTGGAGACACAGCTCTTATCTGAATCTGTGACTGGGGAGTCAATGAAGTTAAGGGGCGCGTTAGGGTTTCAATGCGAGCCTAGAATGACAAAAAAAACAAAAAAAAACCCACATGAATATAGTCAAATGCATTTACATGCAACACGTATAGAAAATAAACCATAAGACAACAGTTGTTTAAAAGTAAGAAAGATAACATATGGAGGCAGAAAAATATTAATTTTTGCAATAGGTAAAATCTGTATTTATGCCTGCCTATGCATTCCATCAAATAGTTGCTTAACAATATTATTTCCTGGACTGGAAGATAAAAGCCAAGGAACAATTATGCAGCACAGAATTACAAAAAGCATCAAAAGTACAAATAAACGACATGGAACATAAATGCACATAACCAACTTTGATACATGAAAAAATAGTAGGGAAAATACAGCATTATAAGCAAGGCTATGTTCACATTACAGAATGTGATTTTTTTGTACGATTGTATAGAAGTGTTATTGCTACATTTTTTTTTTACATCCAATGAGATATATATATATTTATATATATATATTTTTTTTTCTCCTCTAGACAGGTTGTATGCAACTTATCCTGTCCATCATTGCAACAAGTGCCAAACAAATCATTTAAAAAGTAATTTTTTTATTAAATTTCAATAAATGGAAACCATTGTGACTTGTGTTTGTGAATGCATTTTAGTCACACTAGATGAATATAAACAAAAAAACAAAACTGATGAGTGTGAGCACAGCCATAAACTGTAAAGAGAGAGAAGGATGGTGAGAAGAGGCAAGTTAAGCAGAACATAACTGGCATTCCTACACTGCAAAAAGGGGCTCTAGAAAAGATGAAGCATTCCCAAAAGAGCCAGCTGGAAAGAGAAGAGTAGTCCTCTGTGTCCCACTAAGAACACTCTCTACCTCTATTTCTTTTAAGCCACTTTAACTCTTATTGCACATCCATATCTATATGTTAATATCTGGTCCTATGCCTGGATGTTAAAACAGAAAGCTTGTAATGTACATGGTATCTTTCCATAGATCTCGTATAGAAAAAGTTGTCAGTAAATAATAAATCCTCTCCCCTTCATAACTATTTATGAGATAAGGCTTCGTAGATTGAATGTTTAAGGTCCACATACACATTAGACATGTCAAGTGAACTTGCCAATCATTTAATGTGGCTTTGGCCCTCACAACAGCTGATGGGAGGCAACAAATAGGCATCTTGATGTTCAACTGCCCAATCCTTTTGTTTCAGTGCAGATAAGCCGCCACTATAGAAGTCTGGCAGTGACTTAACCCAGCCCCCATTTTGAACATATGAACGCTCGGCTGAGCCAAGTTTTTCATCTATAGTGGTCCCCCGACATACAACTGTTTCAACATACCATGGCCTCTCAGAGGCCATCATATGTTGAAGGCAGCATCAACATATGATGCTTCTGTATGTCAGGACCATCGCAAGAACGGCTATCCGGTAGCATTGACTGCTTCAGCTGCTGTCCGTTAGCCGTTTAATGTGCCCCACTGAATGACACTTACATGTCCACGCTGCTCCAGCCCGTCATTTCACCACTCCTCTGCTGCCGCTGCCCTGAGCAGTCAACACGTCTCCCATTAGGCGGCATGAGCGGCAACGTGATGATGGCGACAGAGAGCAACGGCACAGGGCAGCGACAGCAGAGGAACGGCGAAATGATGGGCCGGAGTGGCGGACAAATTTAAGTATAATCCATGGTACGAATTCCTCAATATACAATGGTTTCAACAAACGATAGTCCACCTGGAACCAATTACCATCATATGTTGAGGGATCACTGTATATATGGGAGTGTTACAAAATAGCTTGTTAATCCAACAGCTATCTCTAGCTATGGCTAACTCATCACACTGCATTACTTCTATCTCTTTTAAAGGGGTTATCCTGAATAAGAAATAGATAGCTGCTTCATTTTACAAACAGCTCCATTCATGTCCCCAGGGGTGGCAATGTATTGTTAGAAATCAGCTCTGTTTTTCTATTCTTGGATAATCCCTTTAAGAAACAATTTAAAGGGGATCTGGTTTTACACAGTGTTAAGCAGTGCTGGGAAATGCGTTAAACGGAACCATACACCCCATATGTTGAAAGTATGCATTAAGGTGTCCACCCTGATGTATACCATCCAACATACACTGCTAACACAGTGTAGATCGAGCCTAACTTAAAGGAGAATTCTGGCAAAAGTAAACTTATCCCCTATCCACAGGATAAGGAATAAGCAGCTGACCACGGGGGGGGGGGGGACATCCGTGATCTCACTGAAGAGCGTGTGTTGTCTACTGATAGACAGCGCGCCCTACATGAATTTCTATGGGAGCACCGATGATGCCAGAGTGCTGTACTCAGGTCTTTTTGGCACTCCCATAGAAATGAATGGATCACTCTTCACTGAGAGCTGGCTCCCTCCAAGGTAACATAGGATAGGGAATAAGTTGATTTTTGCCGGATATCTCTCTTAAGCCTTTTGGGGCACCTCCACGTCATCTACAAAAAAAAACATGGCACTCATGGCAATATTCTGCCCAGACTTTGGAGGAAAGTGCAAAAGTATAGAGACTGCAAGGAGATACCGCTGAAAAAGGTTCAGAGGACCCAAAATGACTGATACTATTAACTGTGTTAGATCTACTCATGTAATAAAATACTGGATTTATATTGACACAAAGTCTTATGAGTGCCTTGGATTTCTTCTGAAATGATTGGTCCAAGTAAAAACAGGCTCTTAACATGCACCATATTAATAATACAAAGTGTAAAGCCTAATCTTCAATGCAGACAACAACATATCTGGTAACATTGAACAGGATGATATTTTGGCAAGAAAAATATTATGTTAACCAGAAGCCAAGGGGTACTTGTGTTAAGGTTCATGGTTTCAAGAAAGGATTAAGGACTTTTTTCCATTTTGTTTTATTTTTTAGAAAGTTAGTCTGGAAAATTCCAGTTAACAACATCCAGGTTAAATGTGCTTTTTCATATGACCCCTGACCTTAATACTGCCCCGTACAAATCGCTGTGGGCTTGATTGCCTTAGCCGTGGTGGGCTTCACATTTGGAACCTGGGACAATGAGGCAACAGGAGAAACACGAGCAGTGAAACAAAATGCGTGGCGACAGAACAGTAGCATGATGCAAATGCAAATATGTTGACCCCATCCATTAGGATTTCCCATATTACAATGAGATTCGACAAAGTTCATATTTTTAACTACTATAATTTGTGACAGACTGAAATAACATTGGATTTACAGTCACTAAGGTTTCCGCAATGGTCTACAAACTTGCCCAGTGGAATGACCACATAACAACAAAACACATGGCAATGATTTGATATATTCTATGTTGAAATTATTAACACTACAGTAATCTACATTATGGAATGGGAAAGCAGATGTGGGGCACCGAAATAACAGATGAAAAACCAGCAGCCTGCCAGTCATGCAAACCCAGCTGGTCATGCCTTAATCTGTTTAATGGGCATTATTTGCAGGTGCTGCTACCTTGCTGGATTCCTCCAGCTGGGTTCCTCTCTTCCAGGCTTCAGAGAATATCGAGCTCACAATGCTCTGGGAACGTACATGGCTGGTGGCCAGGGAATCAGAGAGTCCGCTATCTGATTGGTTTGAATGGTTTGACTGGGATTCTGTACACAGAAAATAGGAAAACAATAATACATTATATTATAATATACTGTTATGTGCATTGATAATTAAAAGTCAACAGGCAAATGGCATGAAGGTAACTTGTATGTTCTGTCTATTGCCAACCACTGTGTGCACTTATTTATTTGCATGGAAAGCAAAGTGGAACACAACATGAATAAAATAAATGTAGAAAGTTAATATAGTTCTTCTGTATTTAGGTCCAATGCATTCTATTTCTGTGGTTAAAACAGATGATGCTTGAACGAAAGATGGTAAACAAGTGTGTGACTGGTTACTGAATTTTAGCTATATGTGCGCTGCATTTAAAAAATATATCCTTTTGGATCCTAAGTATGAGGGTGAACCAATTCTTTATTTTTAAGGCCCCATTTTATTAATTTCGATAGGAAGGAAAAATGGCAATTGAAAGCTGTTAAAGAGGACTTGTATTTTACCCAAACCTCTAGAGTTACTACTTTAGGGTACCCCAAGTCTAGCCGTTTTTAGTTGATGGATGCACCCTCCCTCTGATTTTTCTGCCAATTTGAAGTTTCAGGAAATAGGTGTGTGCTGAGAGTGTGATTTGCATACAGGAGGCGTGCTGTCATACTGAGGGGCATGTATGAGGTTCTGGCAACATGACCTTTAGAGGTGTATGTCCTCTCCAAGATCCTGCAAGTGTAGGGGATTTTTATGAGGACACTACATGGAAGGCTCTCATGCTCTATAGTACGTTTTAGGACAGATCCCACAATTCTCCTCATGTGCTACCCACGCTGCCTGTCAGTGGAGATTTCCTGCACTCTGCCATAAGAGGTGACAGTTTATATTTATAATGGCCGCACACAGGGAATCTCCACTGGATAGGGCTGCCTGACAGGTCGTGTGAGTAACAAATGACAGGAACAGCAGGATCTGTCATATGGATTCTAATGGCTGTTGCCCTGAATATTATGTGCCACTCTCCCCCTGGTAATCAGTGAGATACACAGTGCTGTCATTATTAGTGGGCACAAAAGGCCCTGAGAAACTTGTTCAGAGTAGTGTATGTATTATGTACTATACAGCACATGAGATCCATGTAGTGTTACAACCATTGTTCCCTACGCTCACTTGCAGGATCTTGGAGATTGCATACACCTGACAAGGCCTCAAACATGCCCCTCAGTGTAAGTTACCCACCTGTATGCAAATCACACACCCCAGTGCACAAAGTATTATAATGAAGTATCTGCTCCTCTTATGATCACTTGAATCATCAGAAGGCAGAAAAGTCCTAATATCTTTAATTCTTACTAATTCTTAATCTAATTTGTAATTTTTTGTTCTGTGATGAAAATTACAAAGAAAGGTGACACCAGTATATAGAGCAGACAATAGGAGCTCAGTGCCCCTGCCCTGTAGAATGACCACTGCACAGGTCACAAAGCATGCTTAGAAGCCTGTCCCAAGCAAAGAATAGGGTCTGGAGATATCACTAACTGCTGTTAAAAACAATACAGACAAGATGATTGACCCCACAAAAAATGTACTAAATGTAAAATAAAAAACAAAATCAGAAAAAGGTAAAAGAAAAGGAAAAGAGGTTTCGGTATCTAGCACTAAAAAGTAAAACATAGTGGGGGGAGATTTATCAAAAAACTGTCCAGAGAAAATGTTGCTGAGTTGCCCATAGCAACCAATCAGATCACTTATTTCATTTTTGAAAAGGCCTCTGGAAAATGAAAGAAGCAATCTGATTGTTTACTATGGGCAACTCAGCAACTTTACCTCTGGACAGGTTTTGCAAAATCTCCCCCAATGTTCAGTTTAATGAACTTACCACTTCTCCTTAACAGTATAATGAATAATGTAAGTTCATGGCATTAACTAAAATGATTCTGGGAGAGATTTATGAAAACCTTAGAAGGGGAAAATTGAGCAGTTGTCCATAACCAATTTATATTGCTTTTTTTCCCCCTTTCAAAATGCTTTTTTAAAAACTAAAGAAGCTGACTGGCTGCAATAGGCAACTACTTCCCTTTCCTCTGCACAGGTTTTTAATAATCTCCCTTACTATCACTACTTGGTCATTGGTCATCTCAGTGGTACATTCTACATCTGAGGGGTGAATAATAATTCACATATGCTATGAGCTAGAAAACAGCTAGGAAAAATACTAAATGTTAGACCATCTAAACTTAGGCTAGACAGTAGGGATCGACCAATTATCGGCTTGGCCGATATTATCGGCCGATATTCACGATTTTTGATGTTATCGGTATCGGCAATAACCTTGCCGATAATCCGATAATGTCCCGCCCCGCCCCCCTTAGCCCACGACGCCCCCCCACCGCCCCCCTTGCCTCCCCTATCCCCGGTTTTATAATTACCTGTTCCCGGTGTGCGGTGCACTGGTAGGGGGGATGGCTGGGGGGCAGCGGCGGTGTGCGGTGCAGGGGTAGTGGGGGATGGCTGGGGGGCAGCGGCGGTGGTTGGGAGGACCCCCGGACAGGCAGGGGGAGAGAAGCGGGTGGTCTCTGATTCAGCCAAAGCCGCTGCAGTTAATTGATTTAAAGCGTCCGCTTTAAATCAATGATCTGCAGCGGCTTCTTGGGGGGGGGGTGGAGAAATAGCCCATAACTTATACCGGAATATCGGTATAAGTTATCGGCTATCGGCCTGAAAGGCCACAGATTATCGGTATCGGCCCTAAAAAAAACAATATCGGTCGATCCCTACTAGCCAGCGAAAGAATGTGCCACATTTATTAAAGTTTAGACCATCTTTATTACTTGTGTCCCAAAGATTTGACATATGGCTGTGCACCCACCTTCTGTTTGAGTATGCCTCACAATGCTCAATAGGATTTAGGTTTGGAGACATGCTTGACTGTAGACAAGACACACTTGTCTTTGTTCTCCTCACCTGGTTGCTGCCCCACAAGCTTGATGCCATCTGAACCCTATATATTAATCTTGTTCTTATTGGACCACAGGACATTTCTGTAGTCCATGTCAGCGTTTTTCATTTTCGTTACTCAATTCTGATAAGAGAATCTGAGAAACTAAAATGAAAATGATGGTAACAGATCCCATTCATGCCTATGGGCTTTTTTCAATCTCCACTATACGCCTAAGTTTGTTCTCCTGCTAGTCCAGGAGGAGACCAAACTCACTGTATTAATTGTGGCAGGTAACTGAACAGAGCCACCTAGTGGCCGTTTTTTCTATTACATTTGAAACATATTTAAGTTGTTAATTTTAAAAGCAAGTGAATGGGAAAGTGTCTGCTAATTACACAAGTAATACTACAGTCATGGCCATAAATGTTGGCCCCCCTGACATTTTTCAAGAAAATGAAATATTTCGCAGAGAAAAAGGTTGCAGTAAGGCTGTGTTCACACCAAGTTTTTACAATACAGTTCCCATATGCCAAAAGATGCATCAGCCTGTGTCCGTTTTGCATCTTGTTTGGTTTTGTCAGTTTTTTTTCCCTACCCAAAATTATAGCCTACCACGGTTTCTGTTCTGGGTGAAAAACCGTATTGAAACGTATACTTTTTTTTTGTAACATGGGAGTCAATGGGAACCGTACAGAACCGTATGTGCGTACGGTTCCATCCCGGTTTTCACCATCCGGTTTTTGATTTTGCACAGTTTATTTTTTCTTGGAATTTCAATCAAACAAGTGAAACTTTATTCATGATGGAATGAAAAGTTAAAAATGTATAAGTTTTTTCTTAAAAAAACAGATGCAACCGGACATCATTTTTCAAACCGTGTACTGGTTAAAATTTTTACACACTTTGATCAGTTTAGTTAGGTTTTGAGGGATCAGTTTTTTTTTTTTAAATCAAAAACCTGATACGGGAACTGTATTGCAAAAGCGTGGTGTGAACCCAGCCTAAAACATGTTTTTCTATACACATGTTTATTCCCTTTGTGTGTATTAGAACTAAACCAAAAAATGGAGTAAAAAAAAGCAAAGCAAATTGGACATAATGTCACACCAAACTCCAAAAATGGGCTGGACAAAATTATTGGCACCCTTAAATTTATATTTGGTTGCACACCCTATGGAAAAAATAACTGAAATCAGTCGCTTCCTATAATCATCAATAAGCTTCTTACACCTCTCAGCCGGAATGTTGGAGCTCTCTTCCTTTGCGAACTACTCCAGGTCTGTCTTATTGGAAGGGCATCTTTTCCTAACAGCAATTTTAATATCTCTCCACAGGTGTTCAATGGGATTTAGATCTGGACTCGTTGCTGGCCAATTCAGAACTCTCCAGCACTTTGTTGCCATCCATTTCTGGGTGCTTTTTGACGTATGTTTGGGGTCATTGTCCTGCTGGAAGACCCAAGATCTCGGACGCAAACCCAGCTTTCTGACACTGGGCTGTACAGTGCGATTCAAAATTTGTTGGTAATCCTCAGATTTCATGATGCTTTGCACACATTCAAGGCACCCAGTGCCAGAGGCAGCAAAACAACCCCATAACATAATTTAACGTCCACCATATTTCACTGTAGGTACTGTGTTCTTTTCTTTGTAGGCCTCATTCCATTTTCGGTAAACCGTAGAATGATATGCTTTACCAAAAAGCGCTACCTTGGTCTCATCTGTCCACAAGATGTTTTCCCAGAAGGATTTTGGCTTACTCAAGTTCATTTTGGCACATGTAGTCTTGCTTTTTTATGTCTGTCAGCAGTGGGGTCCTCCTGGGTCTCCTGCCATAGCATTTTATTTAAATGTTGACGGATAGTTTGCACTGACAATGATGCTCCCTGAGCCTGCAGAACAGCTTGAATATCTTTGGAACTAGTTTTGGGCTGCTTATTCACCATCCGGACTATCCTGCATTGACCTTTCATCAATTTTTCTCTTCCGACCACACCCAGGGAGATTAGCTACAGTGCCATGGGTTGTAAACTTCTTGATAATGTTGCACACTGTAGACAAAGGCAAATCTAGATCTCTGGAGATGGACTTGTAACCTTGAGATTGTTAATATTTTTCCACAATTTTGGTTCTCAAGTCCTCAGACAGTTCTCTTCTCCTCTTTCTGTTGTCCATGCTTAGTGGTGGCACACATAGACACACAATGCAAAGACCAAGTGAACTTCTCTCCTTTTCATCTGCTTTCAGGTGTTCTTTTTAAATTGCCCACACCTGTTACTTGCCCCCAGGTGAGCTTAAAGGAGCATCACATGCTTGAAACAATCTTATTGTTCCACAATTTTGAAAGGGTGCCAATAATTTTATCCAGACCATTTTTGGAGTTTGGTCATTGGACATTATGCCCAATTTGCTTTTTTCCCTCCCTTTTTTGGTTTAGTTCCAATATCCACAAAGGGAATAAACATGAGAATAGCAAAACATGTGTTACTGCAATCCTTTTCTGTGAGAAATAACTTATATTCTTGAAAAATTGCCGGATTGACAACATTTACGACCATGACTGTATATTTTATATGGTGACAAGTACTCTTTAAAAAAATCTTTTAATATAAGGCATCATTAACATTAAAATCAGTTTCAGATAATTTAATAATGACCTCTGTGACAATAATGGACATTTCATAATGGATTTGTCTAACACGGATATGAACATAACCTTAGTCTGCATGTCTTTAGCAAACTGGCTTCCTTATGTGACAACAGCGAAGCAGACCAATTTGATGCAGTGTGCAGCGTATTGTCAGACCACTCACAGACTGAATCCCCAAATTTTCAACCTCTGCAGCTATGCTAGCTGCACAAATATTTTCCCCACCCATCTCTCCATTTACAATGTCTTTCCTTTCTATATTGTAGTTTCCCTTTCCCCAGTTTAAACACTCCTCCCCCCTTCTGGCCATCTTCTCTTCTAAAGTCCCAGAATTTAAAGTCACTGAAGTCATAAACTTAAAAACCACACACTTTAAGTCCTTGAAGGGGTACTCCGGTGGAATTTTTTTTTTAAAAACAACTGGTGCCAGAAAGTGAAACAGATTTGTAAATTACTTCTATTAAAAAATCTTAATCCTTCCAGTACTTCTTAGCTGCTGAATACTACAGAGAAAATAATTTTCTTTTTGGAACACAGTGCTCTCTGCTGACATCCTCCATTTTAGGAACTGTCTAGAGCAGCATATGTTTGCTATGGGGATTTTCTCCTACTCTGGACAGAAGAGAGCACTGTGTTCATGATGTCAGCAGAGAGCTCTGTGTTCCAAAAAGAAAATAATTTCCTCTGTAGTATTCAGCAGATAAGTACTGGAAGGATTAAGATTTTTTAATAGAAGTAATTAAAAAATCAGTTTAACTTTCTGGCACCAGTTGATTAAAAAATAAAAAAAAAGTTTTCCACCGGAGTACCCCTTTAAGGACCTTTATTTTTTGCACCACTAATTCTATTTTGTAATGACATCAGTCATTTTACACAAAAATCTACAGCGAAACGGAAAAAAAATAATAATAATTGTGCGAAAGAAAAAACACCAACAAAAGTTAGATATTATTTCCATCATTTACACTTTCAAAATAACAGAAAACAAAAAAATGGCGTCTGCAAAAGTTTGGGGACCCTACAGAATTTATAGCATGCACTTCCCCCTTTGCAAATCTGAGACCTGCCAGTGTCATGGATTGTTCTCAATCATCATCTAGGAAGACCAGGTGATGTCAATCTCAAAGGTTTTAAATGCCCAGACTCATCTGACCTTGCCCCAACAATCAGCACCATGGGTTCTTCTAAGCAGTTGTCTAGAAATCTGAAAATGAAAATAGTTGATGCTCACAAAGCTGGAAAAGGCTATAAGAAGATAGCAAAATGTTTTCAGATGTCAATATCCTCTGTTCAGAATGTAATTAAGAAATGGCAGTCATCAGGAACAGTGGAAGTTAAAGCAAAAATATCAGACAGAACAGCTCGCAGGATTGTGAGAAAAACAATTCAAAACCCACGTTTGGCTGTACAATCCCTCCAGAAAGATCTGGCAGACACTGGAGTTGTGGTACACTATTACACTATAAAGAGATACTTGTACAGATATGGTCTTCATGGAAGAGTCATCAGAAGAAAACCTCTTCTATGTCCTCACCACAAAAATCAGCATTTGAACTTTGCAAATGAACATATAGACAAGCCTGATGCATTTTGGAAACAAGTTCTGTGGACCGATGAAGTTAAAATTGAACTTTTTGGCCGGAATGAGCAAAGGTACATTTGGAGAAGAAGGGGAACAGAATTTATTGAAAAGAGCCTCTGTCCAACTGTTAAGCATGGGGTGGATCAATCATGCTTTGGGGTTGTAATGCAGCCAGTGGTACAAAGAACATCTCGCGAGTAGAAGGAAAAATGGATGCAATAAAATTTCAGCAAATTTTGGATGCTAACTTGATGCCATTTGTGAAAAAGCTGAAGTTAAAGAGAGGATGGCTTCTACAAATGGATAATGATCCTAAACACACCTCGAAATCCACGGGGGATTACATCAAGAGGCGTAAACTGAAGGTTTTGCCATGGCCTTCACAATCTCCTGACCTCAACATAATTGAAAATCTATGGATAGACCTTAAAAGAGCAGTGCGTGACAGACAGCCCAGAATCTCAAAGAACTGGAAGACTTTTGTAAGGAAGAATTGGCAAAGATACCTCAAACCAGAATTGAAAGACCCTTGGCTGGCTACAGAAAGCGTTTACAAGCTGTGATACTTGCCAAAGGGGGCAGTACAAGATATTATCTCTGCAGGGTGCCCAAACTTTTGCAGACGCCGTTTTTTTGTTTTCTGTTATTTTGAAAGTGTAAATGATGGAAATAAAATTTTGTTGACATATTATAAGAATGTCTAATCTGTAATTTGATGCCTTTTGGAGATTTTTCCATCTTTCCTTGGCTTCTTTATGCACATTAATACAAATTTTTACCTGGGGTGCCCAAACTTTTGATCCTCACTGTAAGTTTGATTTTGTCGCACTTCTGGAAAAAATCATAACTACATGCACGAAAATTAATATGTTTAAAATAGTCATCTTCTGACCCCTATAACTTTTTTATTTTTCTGTGTACGGGGCAGTATGAGGGCTAATTTTTTGCGTTGTGATCTGAAGTTTATAACGAAACAATTATTGTATTGATCAGACTTTTTGATCACTTTTTATTCATTTTTTCATGATATAAAAAGTGACCAAAAATAGCTATTTTTAACTTTGGAAATTGTTTGCGTGTACGCCATTAACCGTGCAGTTTATTTAACAATATATTTTTTATAATTCAGACATTTACGCACGCGGCGATACCGCATATGTTTATTTTAATATACACAGTTTTTTATATGGGGAAAGGGGGGTGATTCTAACTTTTATTAGGGGAGGGGTTACATGATCTTTATTATTTTTCTTTTCTTTATTCACTTTTTTTTTTTGCAATGTTATAGCCCCCATAGGGGGCTTTAACACTGCACACACTGATCTTTTACATTGATCATTGTTATCCTATAGGATAACATTGATCAATGATTCTGCCGCTTGACTGCTCATGCCTGGATCTCAGGCACTGAGCAGTCTTTCGGCGATCGGACACACAGGAGGAAGGTAAGAACCCTCCATGTGTCCTCCAGCTGTCGGGATGCCGCGGCAGTCCCGAACAGCCCACTGAGCTAGCAGGGGGTAGTTTAGTTTCACTTTAGACACGGCGATAAACTTTGAACGCAGCGTCTAAAGGGTTAATAGCGCGCGGCACCACAATCCGTGCTGCACACTATTAGTGCCGGGCCGGACCTGCTATGACACGGGGCCATGCCGTGGCCCCACGTTATAGAAAGGGCATGGACTCAGTCCTTAAGAGGTTAAAATGCACACCTGGCACTCACACACACTTGCTTTTTATGTTGCTTTTAAAGCAGTCTCCTCCCCAGTCAAAACGCAGTAGCTGCTATTTGCTGCTTCTGCCCTATTCTGTTTTAAATCTTTTTTTTTTCATTAGGGTATATAGTCAAAAGAGTTTAAGAATAAAAAGAATAAAAGGTAAAAGCACATCTAGTTGCATCCCATCTGACTCTATGTTTGTTTACCATGAGTCTCCGAATAGCGAATGGTGTCATTCAATATGGAAACTTCCACTATACCTGGTAAACTAGAAGAACTGGAACCAGATTTAATACTAGAGCTGGACAAAGATGTCCAGTCATAAGCAGCTTCTGTCCTCTTCAAGGCTTCCTGATAATTGGTGTAAAGCTGCTTTCCATACTAGAATGACAAGAGAAATGTTACTATGTTACAAACCAACAAACTGCAAAAAAAATACAATACAACAAATGACATGTAATATAAGTGAAAGTAGTATACATTAAATATACACATATAAGCAAATGCTAGAACACCCACTTTTTGAAGAAGTATACCCACTTCTGAAGCAAGGTGCTTCTGTTTATGCATAACCATCAGAAAGAAATGTCTAAACGGTGTACTGGGTCTTTATTTGCTTTGATGTTTTATTTCAGTATGTCACCTGAACATTCCTTCAGGCAAGTTCAACGTACCATTTGTTAAGAATCCATTTCAATTGCATAATAACATTGTCATGACTATAGCGGAGAGCCACATGTGCAGCTCTGTACTATGACCTCTGCTGTTTCTTTTGATGTCAGGTTGCATGACACTTCCTTACTTAGATAATGTAGATGAGATTATATAGACTGAGTAAACTGATCACTGCTTCTTTCACTGTGGCTAAATAGATCAGGCCCTAGCATTTAGATAAACAGAATGACCTAAACACGTTTGCCTTTGGGCTCAGGTAAGATGACAGATACATATTACAGTATTTCAATAAATCACCTTTGCGATTCGAATTCCATTAACCCACTGGTGTAATGTTCGGACATCATCACAGCACAGATACTTGATATACTGAGACTTTTTCTGAATTTGTGGATGCTGTGAAAATAATAGTTGCAAACATGACCATTGAATATAGCGAAATTGGTAGTAAGAGGTAGTTCATGGAAAAGGATTTTTTTATCATCTGAATTCATACAATGGTTTAATTAAAAATTATATGAAAGTGTTCCATTAGGTATTAGGTAGCTGTGGTTTCCATTTATAAAACCTGTGGCCATTTTTATGTACAGGTTTTGAAAACAAGGTGATCAGTTTAAAGCATTTTAAAACACCATAAATTAAAACATAAAATTATTAGTAAAGGTTTTTCTCTATTTAATTCTATTCCAAAATTTAAATAAAACCAATAATACTATGGGATAGGGACAATAAATACATTAAATGTTGTAACAAGCACATTCAAGGAAAAAAGCAGAAAAGGTTCACTAAGAAAATTATTAGAGATGAGCGAACTTACAGTAAATTCGACTTGTCGCGAACTTCTCGGCTCGGCAGTTGATGACTTTTCCTGCAAGAATTAGTTCAGCTTTCAGGTGCTCCGGTGGGCTGGAAAAGGTGGAGACAGTCCTGGAAGAGTCTTTCCTAGGACTGTATCCACCTTTTCCAGCCCACTGGAGCACATAAAAGCTGAACTTTATGAAAGGAAAATTCATCAACTGCCGAGCCGAGAAGTTTGTGACGAATCGAATTTACTGTAAGTCCGCTCATCTCTAAAAATTATCTAGGAATCATATAAAAGACTCCTAAAATTCACTTTGCTGCTTGAAATGCATTATCTTAATATTTTTATTTTAAATTAAATGTTATACTGTCGGCCATAGTTGTTAAAGGAGAACTCCAGAACATAAAAATGGTCGCCCATACTGCCGGCAGTAAAAAAATAAAGATGTACATACCTTCCTCCGCTCCATGGGGGCCTTCGGTAATCGGCTCCGGCCTCCGCCGTGATCCACTTCCTGGTTGCCGGTGGTCGGAGAGTCTTACTGCGCTCAGCCAATTACCGGCCGCAGTGAAGTCTCGGCCGGAGATAGGCTGAGCGGCAGTGTGACATTTTCGGCCCTGGCAGCAGGTGCCGGTGTAGTGAAGGATTTTGTGTCCTGAAGTGTTTTCACACTGCCGCTCAGCCTATCGCTGGCCGAGTCTGACTTCGCTGCGGCTGGTGATTGGCTGAGCTCAGTATGATTCATCCGACCACCGGCAAGCAGGAAGTGGATCACGGCGGAGACCGGAGACGGTTACTGGAGGCCCCGGGGGAGCGGAGGAAGGTATGTACATCTTTATTTTTTTTTACTGCCGGCACTATGGGCGGCAATTTTTATATTCCGGAGTTCTCCTTTAATGATAACTGAACCAATGAAAAATGAATGGAAAACAAAACAGACCATGTTAAACGGCAGGCTAGTACAGGTTATTAAACAAAAATGGGGGAAGTGCCTAAAAC
Source organism: Hyla sarda (assembly GCF_029499605.1). NCBI lineage: Eukaryota > Metazoa > Chordata > Amphibia > Anura > Hylidae > Hyla > Hyla sarda. The sequence continues at coordinate 102,251,511 of NC_079196.1, forward strand.
TAAATTTTATTAATATACATTAAAATATCACCAACTCAGAAAGTGAATCCCAAAAGATTAAAGCAAGGTATATACCTAAATATTCCGTAAAAATTCAGCAGCAAAATGCTATATATGTGAAAATTGGTTATGCTATCATGCCAAGGGGCAAGCATATTCTAGAGTATATAAAACCATATTGTGTAAAGAGCATGCATAAATAATGTGTGTGGCATGCCATATACCTGTGTGCAATATACGTCACAGAGGTAGAAAACAAGCCGGGGTTCCTTGGCACAATCCGTGCAAATGAACTTGCATGAAGCAAATTGTTAAAATAATTTATTCCAATGCCAGGATAAAACAGACGCGTTTCGGAGCTTGAACGGCTCCTTTTTCAATGTTAAAAATTGCTTGTGTGCATTCAATAGAACATGCAAGACAGGCACCAGACAGGCGCCAAATGACTAATTGGAGTGATCTGACATCATCACTCCCCTCAGGAGAACCGCATGTTGATGACATCTGGTGTAAACAGTGTAAGATGACATCCATTCTTTCAGATAACAATGTAGCATGTGTAGTTTGCAGCATAATAATTTACTTAGAGTGTGCATCACATTTCACTATATAGTGGGGAGACAATCAATAGCAGGAAACATTGGTGTCTGGTTAAACGTGCGCATGGCAGAATCCGTACTGTCAGTAAGTGTCATGCCGATCCGACGCGTGTCACTCGGGACGGCGCCCGCAGGGGATCTAAGCGCTGGTGGGGTTGAATAAACCCATGATAGACACCGTCTCTATCCATGCACGGATAGAGTGGTTTTTCATAGCATAAGCTACTTTTAATGGTCGCGCTCGTACAGTCTCTGAGCATAACTTTTTATGAATGAACCCGAGGTCATCAGAGTTCGTGCAACATATAGCATTTTTCTGCTGAATTTTTACGGAATATTTAGGTATATACCTTGCTTTAATCTTTTGGGATTCACTTTCTGAGTTGGTGATATTTTAATGTATATTAATAAAATTTAGTTTTAGGTACTTCCCCGATTTTTGTTTATTACGAATAGCTGGGAACTAGTAAAATATCTGGCGTTGCATATAACCTAACTTCATATGTTTAGTAGTAGTACAGGTTATTGCCAGACTAAAATTTGTCCATAGTGGTTGTAGAATAAAGCTTGCCACTAGGTGGCAGAATATCCATACAAATAGGACACACTCAATGATTTCTGTAAGATGATGTAAGAGAATCCCACTGCTCATATGGAACTTAAAGGGGTATTCATGGCAAAACCTTTTTTTTTATATATCAACTGGCTCCAGAAAGTTAAACAGATTTGTAAATTACTTCTATTAAAAAATCTTAATCCTTCCAATAGTTATTAGCTTCTGAAGTTTTCTGTCTAACTGCTCAATGATGATGTCACGTCCCGGGAGCTGTGCATGATGGGAGAATATCCCCATAGGAACTGCACAGCTCCCGAGACGTGAATCATCAGAGAGCAGTTAGACAGAAAACAACAACTCAACTTCAGAAGCTAATAACTATTGGAAGGATTAAGATTTTTTGTTAGAAGTAATTTACAAATCTGTTTAACTTTCCTGAGCCAGTTGATATCTAAAAAAAAAGTTTTGGCCTGGAATACCCCTTTAAGCTTCCAAAGCCAATACATTTCCAGAGGCTGCAAATAAAACAAGCCAGTTCCTTCCCCAATAAACAAAGTTGTTTACAACCAGAATAGAGGAATGTGTTGCATAATCTCTTTTCAGGACATTCCAGCCTATGAGATGCCAGTAATAAGAGCGTACCTTTAATACCAGGCAATAGTCTGTAGGAGCTTTGTACTTGCTCCGATACTCTTGTCCATAATAAACATTGACATGATCCAGTTGAAGGAAGCAGACAAGGTCCCGAGATGCCTAAGAAAGAACAACAAGACAACAATGTACTGTTAGACTAGAGGCAAGTAAACCAATTAGTTAATAAAAAATGTATCAATGTGATTTCCAAGCTGACAATAATATGCAGGGCTCTGCTCCCACCAGCATACAATCTTAACTCCTTAAGGATGCAGGGATTTTCCATTTTGCTTTTTCGTCCTCTGCTTCCAATAGCCATAAAACGTTAACCCCTTAAAGGGGTTGTGCGCTGCCCAGCCTTTCAGAGCTCCGCTCGCAGCGTCCGGAAGTTCATTACTCCGAACGCTGTGTGCGGGCTTCCGTGTTCGTGGCCGCCCCCTCGTGACGTCACGCCCGCCCCCTCAAAGAAAGTCTATGGGAAGGGGGGCGCGACTGCTGTCACCCCGTTTGTAATCAGTCTGATTACGGGCGACTACAGGGCCGGCGGCGTGTGACGTCACGCCTCCACCCCCATGTGACGTCACGCTCCGCCCCTCAATGCAAGCCGACGGGAGGGGGCGTGATAGCTATGGATAGGGGATAAGATGTGTAAGCACCAGAGAACCCCTTTAACAAATTTTTGCTAAAGTTGGATATCAGAATGAAACATTTTTTTTTCACTAAAATGCTGGTGTTCGCCCAAATTTTTTATTTTTACAAGGGTTAATAGGAGAAAAAGCCCCCCAAAATGTGTAACCCCATTAATTCTGAATTTGGAAATACCCCATATGTGAATGTAAAGTGCTTGGTGGGCGAACTACAATGCTCAGAAGAGAAGGAGTGCCATTGGGCTTTTGGTGAGAGAATTTGGTTGGAATGGAAGTCGGGGGCCTTGTGCGTTTGCAAAGCCCCCATGCTACCAGAACAGTGGACCTCACAGAATTGAATAAGCGGTGCAGTGAGCATTTACAGCCCACTGGCTTTTGACAGATTTTTTGAACAGTGGGCTGTGCAAATGAAAAATAAAATGTTCTCATTTCCACGGACCACTGTTCCAAAAAATCTGTCAGACACCTGTGTGGTGTAAATGCTCACTGCACCCCTTATTACATTACGTGAGGGGTGTAGTTTCCGAAATGGGGTCACATGTTTGGGGGTACACTGTTCTGGCAGCATGGGGGCTTTGTAAACGCACATGGCCTTCAATTCCAACCAAATTCTCTCTCCAAAAGCCCAATGAAGCTCCTTCTCTTCTGAGAATTCTAGTTCGCCCGCAGAGTACTTTACATCCACATATGGGGTATTTCCACACTCAGAAAAACTGGGGTTACAAAACTTTTTCTCCTAATACCCCTTGGGAAAATAAAAACTTTGGGGTAACCAACATTTTAGTGAAAAAAATCTGATTTTTCACCTGTGGGGTGTTAAGGCTCACTATACCCCTTGTTTCGTTACGTGAGGGGTGAAGTTTCCAAAATAGGGTCACGTGTTTTTTTTTCTGCGTTTATGTCAGAACCGCTGTAACTATCAGCCACCCCAGTGTAAATCATTAGTTTAGACCGCAAATGTACATGTTGCGCTCTCACTCCTGGGCCTTGTTGTGCGCCCGCAGATCACTTTACACCCTCATATGGGGTATTTCCCTTCTCAGGAGAAATTGCGTTACAATTATTTTTTTCTTTTTGCCTCTTGTAAAATTGTATAGGGCAACACCAGCATGATAGTGTAATTTTTTTTAATTTTTTTACACTTACATGCTGGTGTAGACCCCAACTTTACCTTTTCATAAAGGCAGTCAATAAACAGCTGGAGGCTTCGTTTTGGAAACACTACCGTATGAGACATTTTTTAAAAATTTTTTTTTTTTTTTGGGGGGGGGGGGGGGGGGGGGGTTTGATCTAGTGTAAGGGGGGTGTATATGTAGTGTTTTAGCCCTTATTTTGTGTTTAGTGTAGTTTTTTTAGAGTACATTCACACAGACGGGGATTCACAATGAGTTTCCCGCTGGGAGTTTTAGCTGCGGCGGAAAATTTGCTGCAGCTCAAACTTAAAGCAGGAAACTCTCTTTAAACCCCTGCCCGTGTGACTGTACCCTGTACATTCACATGGGGAGGCTAACCTTCAACTGACAGACCGTGCATGCTGGGAGTTGTAGTTATGCAACAGCTGGAGGCACACTGGTTGGGAAACACTAAGTAAGGTAACAGACTACCAGTGTTTTTGCTCCAGTGTACCTCAATGCGGTCTGTCAATGCATGCTGGGAGTTTTAATTTTGCAACAGCTGGAGGCGCACAGGTTTGGAAACACTGAGTTAAGAAACAGACAGTGTTTCCCAACCAGTGTGCCTCCATTTGTTGCAAAACTACAACTCCCATCATGCCCGGAGAGCCGAAGGGCATGCTGGGAGTTGTAGTTTTGCAACATCTGGCCATTCAGATGCTGCCAAACTACAATGCTCAGCATGACTGGACAGTCTTGGCATGCTGGGAGTTGTAGTTTTGCAATATCTGGAAGTGCACAGTTTGGAGACCACTGTATAGTGGTCTCCAAACTGTAGCCCTCCAGATGTTGCAAAACCACAACTCCCAGCATGCCCAGACAGCCTTTGGGTATCTGCACGATAAGAACAGATAGATAATCTCCAAACAGCAAAGTGGGATGGATAGGAGCGCTGAGACAAGGTAGAGGTTTAAAATGGTTTATTTCCCATCATGCAACACGTTTCATGGTTACCCGCTTCCTCAGGCATATTGGGTTCAACAAATTACAAGGTATATAGGGAAAAGGGAAACTGTGGAGCAGGCAATATCCGCCGAATATTAAGCAGAAATTGGTCCATCCTACTGGATGACATCATTTTAAAAAAATTGTTACCATCCCAACCAGGTATTACATTTCGTCGGTCCCCGAACCTGAGAAATATGGTGGCCCCTAGTAGGTTAAAAACTGAATCCTTTTTACAAAACCATTCTGTTGGTTCTAATGCCCCGGACACTTTCCATGTTGGCGATCAAGGTGTCTGTGTTGTGCTATGATAGGCACGCCCTCTGTTTCATTCAAATCTGAAAATAAAAGTTTTCAAATAAAAAAAACACTATTCTTGTGATAGTTCGTTTGCCATTTATCTACTTACCTGTTCATGTGGGATTCAATACGTTGGCCGCACCGTACAGACGGCGCGGTCACGTATGAATAAACACAGATCTAATATAAAAAATGGTTTTGTCTTGCACAGTGTTTCACGCCATCTACTTCTTAAGCATGATAGATGCATTGATGTTTTAAAACTGACCATACTGGAAACTGTTCCAGTTTTCGGTCATAATCACATACAGCGATTAAATAATAGGGAATCCTTTTGGATTTTCTTTTTAGTGTCAAACAACCAATTTTATTGTAATAGGCAAGAAGGTAGCAATGCCAAAGTAAAGCAGAAGTATCGGGACGCAGCCCGAATCAACAAAAAGGCAAAATCAAATAAATAAAAGGGAATAGGAAAATAAACAAGTCCATGGGTCAGACATGTGTGGATAAAAACAGACAGCAGGGTAATAAAACAGAACGGGTGTTGTCAGTTATTACGTTAGTTGGATTTTCTTTTTAGTCACTTTATTTCCAGATGGTCTTAATGAGACATTGGAAAATGCTCGATAAAAAATTATTCTAAAGAGTATTGTGATATTTTTATAATATATTCATTGTTCTTAATTATGGTGTATTTGTTTTATTGGATATTATTTTTGTGATATTATTATGTGTTTTTATATTGTTGTAATGGGTTAAAAGGGCTTGGCCCCTCAAGGGGTTAACTAAATTTTCCTCCTTGAAGGGGTTAACCCCTTTTCCCTATATATACCTTGTAATGTTGAACCCAATATGCCTTAGAAAGCGGGTAACCGTGAAACGCGTTGCATGATGGGAAATAAACAATTTTAAACCTCTACCTTGTCTCAGCGCTCCTATCCATCCCACTTTGCTGTTTGCAGATTATCTGTTCTTATCGTGTTTTTACCCCAGTGGGAAGAAGCTGCAGAGACATCTTGATGAAACACCTTGTTCCATTGTTGTACTTGGCTGTAGTCCAACTCCTTGCGGTAAGCGCAGTTTACATTTAGCGTTACCGATCACACTCTGGTGTTACACTACGCATCCGTTTGTGCTTTTTATTTGGGTATCTGGGCATGCTGGGACTTGTAGTTGTGAAACTATAAGGCAGCAGTGAAGATCTTCACTGCTGCCGCCGGTCCTCCCCTCTGCCGGTACCCGCTGTATGCCGGTGTCTGCCGCCGGTGACTATCCCCGCCATCTTTGCCCCCACCTCGCTCCTATCCTTTAGAATGATCAGGGCTGTCCCTGACAGCTCCAATCATTCCTATTTTCCAGGCTATCGGGTCACCAGAGACCTGAGCAGCCCGGAAAAGCCATGATTCGCTAGTCAGAATTGACAGGCGAATCACGGCGATCAATGACGGGGGGGGGGGGGGGGGGGGGGTTCGGGACCCCCCATGGTGATATGCCGGCATGGCTGCTGATAGATATCACCAGTCATCCCATTCCGATCCCCACATCTGGAGACACAGTGATCAAGGAACACAGCGCTGTAAGTGACACTTTACAGCGCCATACATTTACGGCGCTCGTAGTTAAGGGGTTAAACTTTCTACCTACAGACCCATATGAGGATTTTTTTTTTAGCGACACCAATTGTTTTTTGTAATGACATCACAGTTTACTACAAAATCTACAGTGCAGCATTAAACATTTTTGTGGGGAGAAATTGAATAAAAACAAAGAACGCCATTTTGCAACTTTTGTGGGCTTTTGTTTCCACGCAGTGCACTTTTTGGAAAAAACAACACATTCTGTAGATCCATACAATTACAATGATCCCCAATACATTATATATATATATATATATATATATATATATATATATATATATATATATATCTATATATAGATAGAGAGAGAGAGAGAGAGCGCGAGAGAGAAAGGAGAGAGAGAGAAAAAGGAGAGAGAGAGAGAAAAAGGAGAGAGAGAGAAAAAGGAGAGAGAGAGAGAGAGAGAAAGAGAGAGAGAGAGAGAATCGCGCATGGGGGCAGGGCTTCGCTGGCTCAATTTACATATCCATTGTATGTGACTTCACTTCACTAGGATGTAAAGTCACAGACAATGAATATGTAAATTAAGCTGGCGAAGCCCCACCTTCTGCACAGAATTCCCTGAATTCAGAGGATCTTCTGGGGGACATACCTCATGAACTACTGGACATTTAACCCCCCCCCCCCCCAAAAAACTACAGTAATCTGTAAATAGTTCAGAAGACAATGGTTTTGAATCTGTAAATTTTATCTTTCTACTCTACTCTTTATATGTTAATTTCGCTCACATATATCTTCCCATAGTGTGGGCTTTATATCGGGGTTTAGGTAAAGAAACACTTCCTTTTTTTATACGCTCCTAGGGGAGTCTGTTCAAATTATGGGAGTTGACAAAGAGAAGAAAATCCTGCTTAAGAAGAAAATACAGCATATCCTCATTTTTTCTCGGCTCCACTCCTGTAAAACAGACACCAGACGGTCCCCATTCAAAGTCTATGGGACCCATTGGGTCCTGTTATGCAATAGACCGTCCAGTTTGGTTCTTTGTCTCTGCAACGGACCTCCCTATTCTTTAAAGAAAAGAAACTGTCAAGAAGGCCATTTCCCATCCCATCCCCCACCTGTGACCCTTTTCTGGTTTGTTTAAATTTTTTTTATAATTTGGACATGTCATAGAGACATGTCTAAATGTTTGATCAGTCAGCAGTTTGGATACGGAACCGCACTCATCTAGCATCGATAGACTAACTACAGAATCCAACTCCTGCAGTGAACAGAGAGACAGGGTGGAGTGCTCTCCCTGCTCATTCTACCAATCGGTGGTGGTCTCAACACCCAGACCCTGATCAATCAAAACTATGACATGCCATTTTTATTTTGTGGAAACAGGGTCATGATTTCATGGTATGTGGACCATCTTCTACCAGGTTTCCTTTCAGTTCCTGCCAGATTTCAGCATTGCCAAGGTGATTTACTGGTCACATTTTCTATACTTAAAGAATCTTTTAATGAATGCAAATTCCTACAATTACCGTACATTATTTTACTAAACATTTGTACAATTCAATATAGAACACAAACTGTCACAATTCATTTTTACATGTTTCTTTGAATCTGTGATCCACCTTAGCTCAAACAGCATTGCCTGCATATTATTGTATAGGAGCAATAACGTGACATGTTACGGAGCTTAACGTCTGCAAATCTCTACTTCATTTATTACTGGATACTAATATGTATGAGACATCTGTAATGAATAAGCCTATGTTTAAGTGTGTGTGTGTGTGTGGGGGGGGGGGGGGGGTGTACAAAGAACACCACTAATGTATGCAGTGACCCCGTGTCATGAATGCCCAGTCTACAGCTCTAATTCCGTGTTTAGGTATGTTTCCTCACCTTTGCTTTCCCTTTTGGTACATAGTAAATACCAGATGCTCTCAGCAGAAAATATCTCTTCTTCCAGGATTTCTTTCCATCATCTTTCAGCCACAGGACTCCCTCTATTTCTGGGACAGTTACTGAACTACCACAGAAGCATTCCTGCAGATAAAAGACAGGGGATAAACAAATCCAAAGTTTTTGTGGCTGGACTGTTCAGGTTAGACCTCTCCCCCCCCCAAATAGTTAAATTATTGTCAGTTTAAAGGACATTAGAAGTGAAATCTCTTACATCAAAAAACTCTACATGTGTCCACCATGTGGTGCCGGAAAGACAGAGTACTATTGCTGGATCAAAGAAACATAATATTCCCAGTATATGCTTTCCATGAGGAGAACATGATTGTAGCTTTTAACAACCCTGAACACTGTATTTATTTTATTATGCTATCTAGTTTTATATACTCTCATTGGTGACATTATAGGGCTCAGTCATCTAAATGTTCTCGTTATTTTAGCTTATATAGGTAAAAAAATGTAAAAAAGTATCCCTGGTATGAAGTAGGACAAAATCTTCAATTCAGAAAAATAAAATATATCTAGCTAGCCTACCATGACAAGGCTACACCAGAAAAAAGGCCTTCCCCCTGCATCGCACTTAAAAAATAAATAAATAAAAAACGGGTTTCATTTTGAACACTGGTTTCACCTAAAATGTTCATACCAGGTTTCAGAAAAGATCTCACATCCTTTTCTCTAGGTAACCTTTGTAGCAATAGGTTTGCAACATTTTTCTCTGAATCTTTCACAGAATAAACATTAAAGTTATTAGATGGGTCCTTGTTGGATTAGTTGTTTTTCCAGCACATCCCACAGATGCTTAACCCCTTAAGGACGCAGGACGTAAATGTACGTCCTGGTGAGGTGGTACTTAACGCACCAGGACGTACATTTACGTCCTATGCATAACCGCGGGCATCGGAGCGATGCCCGTGTCATGCGCGGCTGATCCCGGCTGCTGATCGCAGCCAGGGACCCGCCGGCAATGGCCGACGCCCGCGATCTCGCGGGCGTCCGCCATTAACCCTTCAGGTGCCGGGATCAATACAGATCCCGGCATCTGCGGCAGTTTGCGATTTGAATGAATGATCGGATCGCCCGCAGCGCTGCTGCGGGGATCCGATCATTCATAACGCCGCACGGAGGTCCCCTCTCCTTCCTCCGTGCGGCTCCCGGCGTCTCCTGCTCTGGTCTGTGATCGAGCAGACCAGAGCAGAAGATCACCGAAAACACTGATCTGTTCTATGTCCTATACATAGAACAGATCAGTATTAGCAATCATGGTATTGCTATGAATAGTCCCCTATGGGGACTATTCAAGTGTAAAAAAAAATGTAAAAAAATGTAAAAGTAAAAAAAAAGTGAAAAATCCCCTCCCCCAATAAAAAAGTCAAACGTCCGTTTTTTCCTATTTTACCCCCAGAAAGAGTAAATTTTTTTTTTATAGACATATTTGGTATCGCCGCGTGCGTAAATGTCTATTAAAATAAAATGTTAATGATCCCATACGGTGAACGGCGTGAACGAAAAAAAAAAAAAAGTCCAAAATTCCTACTTTTGTAATGCATTTTATTAAAAAAAAAAATTATAAAAAATTAAAAGTTTTTCATATGCAATTGTGGTATAAAAAAAGTACAGATCATGGCGCAAAAAATGAGCCCCCATACCGCCGCTTATACAGAAAAATAAAAAAGTTAGAGGTCATCAAAATAAAGGGATTATAAATGTACTAATTTGGTTAAAAAGTTTGTGCTTTTTTTTAAGCACAACAATGATAGAAAAGTATGTAATAATGGGTATCATTTTAATCGTATTGACCCTCAGAATAAAGAACACACGTCATTTTTACCATAAATTGTACGGCGTGAAAACGAAACCTTTCAAAATTAGCAAAATTGCGTTTTTCGTTTTAATTTCCCCACAAAAATAGTGTTTTTGTGAAAACGTAAAAATTAAATTGTCTGAGTCCTTAAGGCCAAAATGGGCTGAGTCCTTAAGGGGTTAAAGGGGTTATCCAGGAAAAAACTTTTTTTTTTATATATCAACTGGCCCCAGAAAGTTAAACAGATTTGTCAATTACTTCTATTAAAAAATCTTCATCCTTTCAGTACATATGAGCTTCTGAAGTTAAGGTTGTTCTTTTCTGTCTAAGTGCTCTCTGATGACACGTGTCTCGGGAAACGCCCCGTTTAGAAGAGGTTTGCTATGGGGATTTGCTTCTAAACTGGGCGGTTCCCGAGACACGTGTCATCAGAGAGCCCTTAGACAGAAAAGAACAACCTTAACTTCAGAAGCTCATAAGTACTGAAAAGATTAAGATTTTTTAATAGAAGTAATTTACAAATCTGTAACTTTCTGGAGCCAGTTGATATATAAAAAAAAGTTTTTTTCCTGGATAACCCCTTTAAAACATCAGTGATTTGGTTCCTTAACACCATTCCTGAACAATTTTTGCAGGATGGCAGGACACATTATCCTACTAAGGCTGGGTTCACCCTACAGTTTCTCCCATACGGGAGAACATACGGCAGGGGGGAGCTAAAACCTCACGCTCCCGTATGCCTTCGTATGCGCTCCCGTATGTCATTCATTTCAATGAGCCGGCCGGAGTGAAACGTTCGGTCCGGTCGGCTCATTTTTGCGCCGTATGCGCTTTTACAACCGGACCTAAAACTGTGGTCAACCACGGTTTGAGGTCCGGTTGTAAAAGCGCATACGGCGCAAAAATGAGCCGACTGGACCGAACGTTTCACTCCGGCCGGCTCATTGAAATGAATGACATACGGGAGCGCATACGAAGGCATACGGGAGCGCGAGGTTTTAGCTCCCCCCTGCCGTATGCGCTCCTGTATGGGAGAAAACGTAGTGTGAACCCAGCGTAAAAGAGGATGCCAGTAAGTTTTTCTAGCAGAACAATGGCCAGATCATCACACTGTCTCCACCAGGTAAGCGATGCACATGCACCAGGCTATATTATGCCATTTGTGCTACAGTAGCTAAGTTGTTTCTGTTGCCCGTGGACAATATATGTAGTAGCATGGTGAACGCAGGACCACTGCTTTATTCAAGCTCCTCCTCCATGAATTCACACAGTGAGAAGGAATGGCCGGAGGTTAGGAACACTTCTAATAATTGTTAGAAATAGTCATGCATTTATGACCTCTCATCTTGTGGATACGTGATAAATATATTCCTATCATATTTTCAATCATATAATATACACCTTTATTTACAGCTCTTCCCTTCGATATTATAATATAATATTATACAGTATTTCTTTGGCACACTGTACTTAACACATTGCAGCTGTTCTTCCTTTTATGCATTTTTACTTATAAATTAATAAGAATCTGTTTGGCAGACAAAAAAATATTGGATAGAAAAGTTATAATGTAACTGTATGAAAAAGCACAGACACCGTCTTTCCCTTGCTATCCAGATGTTCCTTTGCGTATTTCAACAATGAGTAGTGAAAGAGTATCTATCATTATTGATTCATTGCATAGTGTTGGAGAGCTTGGAACTATGTGCCCCATCATCAGTCCTTTCTAGTTAAAGGATTTATAAAAAAAAAAAAAAAAAAAAGGCAAAAAGGCATAGAAGAATCTTAAAGAGTTACCCCCATTTGTAATAACTTTTGATGTGTTGTCCAGACATGTCAAAAGGTTGAGAACACCCTGGGTCTCACTGGAACCAAGAATTATAACCCACTGTATTCTTGCTGTCAATCAAACCCGATTCCCCACAGATTATAACTGTAAGAGTGAATTGGGCAAGGTGGCCGGCCAGGCAGTGATGTGCACTACCGGCCATTTTACCGGGTTACAACGCATGACCGCAGCAGGTCTATTTATCACAATGTCAGATGTTCGTCTATGCTACATCAGTGTACAAATAAGTTGTTTTGTTATTTTTCTAAACCCACAAGTGGTGTATTTTTAACTCTGTACTGTAACATATAGGAATGAGGGTCTAAATATGCAGATCAAATTTTATTTCAAGCTATAGAAAGGGTAACTCTGATCTCCGGAACGGGACCCCGACTCTCAAGGAGAGCGCATGTTGTATACACTACGCACTCCATTCCTCTGTATAGGAGCACAAGAGATGCCCGATTGCTGTACCCCAAGGATCCCATAGAGGCAGGGTCCCATTTAGCAGATCTCAGGGGGGAGTCCAAGGGGTATGACACCCCCCCTCTTGCATTCAGATACTTATCCCCTATCTTGTGGCTAGGAGATAAGATATTTTTCACCAGACATGCCATTTAACAATAGTAATGACTGGAAGACATGACTGATGTTAGTTGGAGCAGGAATACATATAGGAGACCATAAGGAGGTAACGTTTGACCGCAGAGCTAAAGAGCAAGGAACAAGAAGAAGACATGAAAAGTAAATTATGAATTCTGGTGACAAGAAGTGTACAAAGGAAGACTTTTACTACAATTGGTATTCTGCGAGTTGTTAAACTAAGAAAGTCATTCTGGCTCTTTAATGCAACACTGCATATAATTTAATGGGTGTCTATCACCGATAGTCTCCAAAAAGTATACTGTGCAGTGAGAAGTCTCTGTATAAAATAATGCAGTCTGTTGCACTATTTTATATAGAAAAAAGCAACTCTAATGGACACCACAGAATAGGGCAGCCTTTTGGCTTCTGCCATCTGAATGGAGACCAAAGGATGTGTTGGATGCATGTGATGGCTAATGGGTCAAAAGAGAGTGTGAAAGGAGCTTTAATAGACAAAATGTGAATAACTTTAATAAACGCCACCAAAATGTTATAATATTTGCACTCACCTCTAATAAGACTTCTTTATTTCTATCAGCCATCTCAGAAGTCTCTTTCTTTCCTAAAAGATAGTTCTGAAATAGAGAATTATTTATTAACAAATGAATGATGACTCACTGCTTCATCAGATTCCTTCAGCATTTTGGAAGAAAGATTAAGCAAAAAATATAAATTATTTATAGAGCTACCCACACATGCAATATGCCCAATCAACTGTTAAAAAGATGAACAAACTGAAATCTGTCTTTTCACAAGTCAGCACAACATCCAAGGGAAATCCAGACACAACCCAGGCTGCTACTCAAAGATCTAATACACAAGACAAATCTGCTAAGAGGGCCATTTTGGTAAAGAATGGACTTCTGTAAGTAAACATACCCTTAAATTCTACACCAACCAACAACCCACTTTAGAGTGTCCCTGCCATTAAAAAAAAAACAAAAACAAAAAACTACTTTTGACATATCTGTCTGACACGTCAAATGCTTTAATTGCTTGGGGAGTGTTGAGTTCCCGACTGATCTCTAAATATCGCTGGGAGAAGTGTGAGCTAGAACATTTCCCTGCCCATGGTAGTGATCTCCATCCAGAAGCACTGGACGAGCTCCATCATAAGTTCTGAAATGCTTGATTAAGATCAGCGCACATCTCCTGGCGATATCTAGAGATTTTTGGAGTCTGAACACTCAAATCCCGAGCAACCACAACTTTTCACTTTTATAAATGACAGAGACACTATAACGGGAATATTTCAGCAGCCATTCACATTCCAAACTGCTGACACTGTTAGCTGTTAAGGCAAGGAGACACAAGGTACATTTCATTTATATGTATATGCTTCCAAAACATACAGTCAAAAAGGTGTTCCTAAGCCCCTGAGGTGCTAAAGGCAGAAACTCCTTCTTGCTCTCATCCCATCCCATCTTGGTTGCAGCTTCCATTGGTAATAAAACAGTAGAACTTAAAACACATAGGGGGAGATTTATCAAAACCTGTCCAAAGGAAAAGGTTTTGCTAAATCTCCCCTATTATGTGTATGGCAAGTATAGGTGAATTTACAACCTTCAGTGACTGCGCCAATGATCCAAGGAACTTTTTACTGTTGATACAGTGAGTATGCAGAGTAAACATAAACAAAGTCTGTAAAGATGCCCAGAGTTAAAGAGGACCCATATTCAGTACCTAATCCTAATCATGTACATATAATGTTTATGTGTCTAGCTCCTATCTTTCTCTCAAATACCTTTTATCTGTTGCCCAATTGTTTTTATCACTCCTCACTTTTCATGACTCCGCTTCCTCCCTGAGTCTGCTGTGCAGTGCTGGGTCTCTTCATCCAATCGCTGCAGGCTGCTTAGGACAGGAGTGAGCACAGGAGTGCTAGTCCTGCCCTCATTTATTGGACTCTGTCCCTGCCTGAGCTTCTGTTTAGACAAATGATGCTGCACAGGATTGTGTTCTGGATGGTAAAGGGACCCTAGTGGTCTTTTTTTCTATAAGCCATGATTTATATAAAAAGGAGACACATTTTTTATGAAGTATATCAGAAAGGGTAATGTTTTGCCAAGATGTACAGGATATAAAGAGTTTTTTAATAGGACAGTCTACATTTAATATATTTGCATGTCAACAGTCATTGCAAAATGCTCCTCCACTGGCATATATTAGTACCTTTTAAAGGGAAACTAACCAGCACTAACCTGAATATACAGGTAGATAAGACAAGTGATGCTGATTCAAACGCTTCTTATCAAAGTGCAGGTATAAAAGTTGGAAACAGGGCTTAGCTTCCAGCAGACTGGCAATCAAGAAGGGGAGCAAGGAGGAGGTCCACCCCTCAATCATCTCAGGGGGCTTGGGAATGCCTTTTTGACTGTTTGCACCAACAATTTTATAAAGTCACAATAAGGTGGTATTCTACTCCTCTAAGACTTTCAAAACATTACCCAGAAGCTTTTAGTTTTTGTTGGAGAGGTTGCGGCCTTATTGGCTCTATAACTCACATTTTTGGAGTTGTCGCAAATTAGCTTCTTTATGGTCAGACGCAATCGAAGCAATTAAAAAACTATCAGATATTCCTTGCCAAATGAACCATGCCCTCGCTCTTCTCTGAATAGGCATAGATAAGATTCCTTTAAACTCAAGGATTCCTGTATGTCATATTCTACAAACAATTACATTACTGATTGCTAGAAACTGGAACCCAGTCTCAAAGAAAAAAATGGAAATGTTGGAATGAAAATATAAATGTGTCTCATAGCATCAACAGGTATTAACTCTTATTTATATATTTCATAATTAATAGAGGCGGAAACATGACAGGCTGGTAGAAAACTTTCATATTTTCTGTTTTGTCTGTTTTCTTTAATGTATTTATAATGTTTTATTTTATTTATATAATAATTATTATTGCTATTTATGTAAAATGTAATTTTTTTTTTATTGTAAAATGTAATAAAAACTATTGGAAATTGACTGTTTGCACCAGAGAATAATTTTTTTTTCTATATGATGGAAGCACAGAAATATATGACAGGTACCATGTCTTTGGAATGTGAAGAGCAGGTGACAGATTCCCTTTAAAGCCTTCTAGTAAGCCTATGCAGTGGTGTAGGTAAGGTAAGGAGCAGTAGACTGGTGTGGCATATACCCTAGGAGTGGGTACTTTAGGATATACCAATGTACGAATGAAGTTGAACTGCTGAATAGTAGAACTATTATTCTACTGTAGTTAGTGCCCGGGATCTCCTTATCCAGTTTCGTCTTATTCTTTGCTTGTATTATACGTGTGTACGCTTGCTTCGTATTGGGTTTTCTGCTTCTGATGTTGTTTTCAGTGTAAATGTACTTAGGGGTTCACTTTTGCATGCTGTGTGGAGCTGTCCATGTGTGGTTCCCTTTTGGAGGGAAGTGTTGCAATTTCTGGCAGATCATCTGAAGTTTCCGTATGTTTTTGCCCCAGAGGTGTGTTTGTTGGGAATTATCAATGGCTGGTGTCTGGCCCACATAGGCGTCTGTTGGTGCGTTTTCTTCTTTTCTGGTCACTATGGTGTGGAAAGAGACTATTGCTCCCCCTCTCCCCAGTTGGGTAGCCTTGGTTAATAGGTATTTCCATTTATATCGTGCTTTTTACGCAAGTCGAGGTTGTCCGCAATAGTTTGATAAAGTTTGGATGCCTTGGTTACTTTTGGAGGCTTCAGCTGATTCTCCTGTAAGAACTGGGTCACAGACTTAGTTGGCCTGGTCCTTGTTGCCATGTAAGGGTAGTGGGTGGGAGTCTCTGGGGTTGTGTATGTGAGTGCATGGATACATGTCTGTGTTGTTGGGCTGGTTCTCTCTGGGAGCTGCGCAGGATGGGTCTATTCCTGAGCGACATTGTCCGAGTGCATCATTATCACATATTCAGCTGCTTTTTGTTTTCTAGGCGCTGTGTGTGTGGCTAGTAATGTAGCCAGAAACTGGAAGACTGACAGTTTCGAATCTGAGGAATTGGCAAATAAAGTACATGTAAGAAAGTGGACACTAAATTAAAGGAGAACTATGGCATTTTTTTTATTCACCCTCCGTGCCCAGCTGCAAAATGAAACAAAAACAACTTGCCTACGTTCCCCCGTTGCTCCGATATGGGTGTTCCGTTCTCTGGCCCTTGTCTTCTTCCGCTTCCTGCGGGTCGGTGAGTCATGCTGCTCTCAGCGTATCACCGGCCGCAGCGGGACATTGCTGCTGTCTGTGATATGCTGAGAGCAGCATGACTCACCAATCCGCAGGAAGCAGAAGAAGACAGGGACCAGAGAACGAGACACTGATATCGGAGCAACGGGGAAATGTAGGCAGGTGAGTTAAAGTTTGTTTTGTTTCATTTTGCAGCCCAAGCACTGAGGGTTAATAAACAGACAAACGCCATAGTATTCCCTTAACAACAATGGACGTAAACGTACGTCATGGTGCCGGCCGTGGTACTTAATGCCCCATGACGTACATTTACGCTCCACCATTACCGCGAGCACCGGACCGGTGTTCGCGTCATGTGCGGCAGGTCCCGGCTGCTATCAGCAGCCAGGGACCCGCGGGTAATGGCAGACATCCGTGATCACACAGATGTCTGCCATTAACCCCTCAGATGCCGTGATCAATACAGATCACGGCATCTGCGGCAGTGTGGTACTTTAAATGGATGATTGGATCGCCCGCATCACAGCTGTGGGGATCCGATCATCCATAATGGCGGACAGAGGTCCCCTCACCTGCCTCTGTCCGTCTCCAGGGGTCTTCTGCTCTGGTCTGAGATCGAGCAGACCAGAGCAGAAGATCACCGATAACATTGATCAGTGCGATGCCCTATGCATAGCACTGAACAGTATTAGCAATCAAATGATTGCTATAAATAGTACCCTATGGGGACCATTTAAGTGTAAAAAAATGTAAAAATCCCCTACCCCAATAAAAACGTAAATCACCAGTTTTTCCAATTTTACCCCCAAAAAAGCGTGAAAAAAAAGTTATAAAAATATTTGGTATCGCCTCGTGCATAAAAGTCTGAACTATCAAAATATATTGTTAATTATCCCGTATGGTGAACGGCGTAAACGTAAAAATATAAAAATTGTCCAAAATTGCTGCATTTTTGTAGCATTTTATTCTCCCAAAAATTTATTAATAAATTAGTAAAAAGTAAAACCTAAGTAAAAGTGGTACCGATAAAAACTACAGATCTCGGTGCAAAAAATTAGCCCTCATACCGCCCGCTACATGGAAAAATTAGAAAGTTATAGGTGGTCAAAATAGGGCAATTTCAAACATACTAATTTTGTTAAAATAGTTAGAGATTTTTTAAGCTGTACAATTACAGAAAAGCATATAACATGGGTATCATTTTAATCATATTAACCCACAGAATAAAGAAAACATGTCATTTGTACCATAGAGTGTACACCGTGAAAATAAAACTGCTAAGTTGCGGTTTTCTTTTCAATTTTCCCACATAAATATTTTTTCGGGTTGCACTGAACATTCTATGGTAAAATAAGTGATGTCATTACAAAGTAAAATTGGTGACGCAAAAAACAAGCCCTCATAAGGGTCTGTGGATGGAAATCTAAAAGAGTTACGATTTTGAGAAGGCGAGGAGGAAAAAACGAAAATGCAAAAATAAAATTGACCTGGCCCTTAAGGGGTTAGACAAGGTCGATTCACTTCGGTAATTGGTAATCAATTCTACATTTATTTTTATTTACAACAACCTGTAGTCATGTATATTTCAAACTTTAATTCTGGATTTTTTGGGCTCTTATCCATTCCTTCACATGACTGTTACTTCATAAAATAATTGCTTTTTTTTACTTTTCTGCATTAAAAATTCAGGGACAGTTGAACTTACAAAACTTGGCAAGTTGGTCAGACTGCCCTCATTCTACCCACTGTGTGCCTTTCTCAAACTTTTGCTTATTCTATTTGTTTGCTAGCCCTAAAACACTTCTCACTGGGTCATTCCCTGACACTCCTCCTTAGCACTTCAGTTCATTTTCTGTGCAACTTTTTTATGCATTGTGCTATTCAACCCTCATGATCTCTGTTCTAAAACATTACACCAGTTATTAACAAGTACAAAACCTTAACTGTACTTTTCTTTATGAACATTAATAATACAATTTCAACAGACGTGATATAAGCAACATTTTACCTACAAAAGAAAACATTAACATTAAAGGGGTACTCCGGCGCTTTACATCTTATCCCCTGTCAAAAGGAATAGGGGATAAGATGTTAGATCGTGGGGATCCCACCGCTGGGTACCCCCGCGATCTCTCCCGCAGCACCCCGTTTTTCAGCTGCACAGAGTGAGGATCGCTCTGTGGCTGATGACGGGCGGTGGGCGTGACGACTGCACTACCCGTCATCAGCCACAGTCCCCTGCCCTGCTCGTCATCAGCCACAGAGCAATCCTCGCTCTGTGCAGCTGAAAAACGGGTGAGTTGCAGAAGAGATCTCTTTTGATAGGGGATAAGATTTTTAGCGCTGGAGTACCCCTTTAAAGAAATACTTCTTCAGTAAACCAGATGTATTAAAAACAATTGCAGGTAATAGTGTATCAAAGACTCTACCACAACTTTCCTCCAAATACCATGATCTCTCAAATTTTTACTTTTTTTACTTTCACACATACATTATCCTGCACAGATTTGATGTGCAGGATTTGAAGCTGGGTTTAGTCATTTAGTTTACATTGAAGTCTGCAGCAGAAGATCCTGTGCATCAAATCTAACCTGTTGGTAGAGGCTTGTAGTGCAGTTGACCCTAATAATAATGATATTTACCTAGTCCCAACCGGTGGTCCCATTTGCCCATTATCTTTCTTATTCGGGCGGCAGGCTTGGTGCACCACCAGCACTCCAGAAGCATGCTGACATCAATGCTGTAGTTTCCTCACTCCGTTTGGCTGCAAACATGCTTGAAGAAGCAGCAGCCGCGACTTCAGCATGCTAGTGGAGAGCCGCCCGTGCACTAAGCCTTCCGCCCAAATCAGGAAGATAAGAGTGAACAGGATCAAGAGTAAGTAAATATCATTATTATCAGCGTCACCAACCATGCCAGCCTGTACCACGGAAATTCCGCAGAAGCAGAGTCCAATTGATTTCAATGGGATTCTGCTGCTCTGTTTACAAAGCAGAATTTCCGCACCGGAAACATCTGGCCCGGAAATTCAAATTCCGGTGTTACCCCCTATATATTTCCTGTATAGTAGTGCTTAAAACTGTACACCAAATAGTGTTGCAGACACATTACAACTAATGCCAATTTAAAAACCCAAAAGAGGTATTCCAGTGTGGAATCCAGTCCCAGCTTCCTCTCACGTGTCAACCTTGTCAATGGTAGCAGTGATGACTTGCCTCAGTCAGTGGGCACGGGATCAAGACAGGTTAGTATGCAGTATGCTTTGTTTCTCCTTTTTTTTTTAAATGCACCCTGACTTAATTATAAAAAAAAAAAAAAACTTTTTCAGGACTGAAATATTTTAATTCTTCTTCATTCAGTTAATACAGAGTGTGCTATTGTATTTCTCGTAGAAATGTCCCATTTCTTTAGTGTCACATGCAGTAATTGGAAAAGGTAATTAAAAGGACTAGCACCAGATGAAACAGTAAATGTTATTAGGGCCCGGAAGCATTTAATTTTTGTATATTATAGCCATTCACACGGAAGGGACATAAGACTGCTGTGTACTCTGTATGTTTCAAAAAATTGAGACGATTAATCATTTGTACAAAAAGGACGATGTCTAAAAAGAAAAAAAATCTGAACTAGCTTTATTTCTAATGATCTTATTGAAATAATGAAACGGAGCAAGCAGCTGTGCTAAAGTAAAAAATGCTTTGCTTTTAACAAGGCTATTCTATTATACTGTAGCAGCTTTATTACTGCAGCCTTGTGGAATTGTTTAATTTAATATGTCTTTCCGGCAAGCAGCCTCATTGTTCTTGTAAGCCAGAAGCACACAGTGCCTTGAAGACTGGTTGATCATAAGTGTGTGCTTTCACAGCTCTCTGTATGTATTGAGTTGCAATGCTCCAGACATTGCAGGTGTCAAGGTAATTAGAAAATCCTAAGCCCCTTGGTGAAGGATAGCGTGTAGTACAAGGAAAGTTATAATTACTAATGGCAGAATGTGCACTGTCTACCATTTCTACTGGAACTCATGGTATTTCAGCACTTCAATAGTAAAGTACCTCTGCGCTACATAGAAGATGACTAGCCAGCTGTTACAAAGCTACAAGTATTGACTGCCCATTTTTTCGATGGCGGTCTGATTCAGCTGAGGCAATGGAATTTCAATACGCACAAGCACATGCAAATAAAGAAACCTTTCAAAGATTTTAATTGTTATCTTCTGAGAACCTAGTATCTAATGACAGTTGTTCGCAGGCAGATCGAATGGCGTTTTGTTGAAAAGAACAAAAGGATCAAAATGGGATTCTAGAATAATCTGTATATATAAAAGTGGGGACAATGGAAGTGCTGACCCAGCAGCATTTATGTTCAATAAGTTAATATTGCAGCTACCATTAATAACATTATAATGGATGTCTATATAATGTTTATGGACTTTTTGAGTATATAGTGCTTACATAGAAATGATAAACAGTAGAGCTGCACTTGTGAACCACTTAAAGGGGTACTCCACCCCTTTACATCTTATCCCCTAACCAAAGGATAGGGGAAAAGATGTCCGATCATGGCAACTGGGAGGGACCCCCGCTATCTCATAAATGTTCAGAACACCAGGGTGCTGGGCCACAGATCAAGGAGGGGTCCCAGCAGTCGGACCCCCCTCGATCAGACAGCTTATCCCGTATCCTTTGGATAGGGAATAAGTTGTCAAAGGGGAGAGTACCACTTTAAGGGAAGGAATGAGGTGCAATAAAGGGTTTTCAGAGATATTATACAGATAATATCCTTAGTAATAATACTGTCGCTCAATGTTATACCCCTAAAAACCACACTGTACAAGCAATTGAGGTTATAGTGTAGATGCCTTGTATTGTCAGCACAATACAAATGGTGCTAGTGAACTGTGAATGGAGACGTGAAAGAGGCAATGTCTGTGAGAACATCATGGACCAGTATGATCCCTACAATGTGGCAGGCAATGCCACATGCCATGTTTTGTTTTTTGTGTGAATTTTTGTTAAAGGGGTACTCCAGCCCTAAGAAAGGCTATCACTTATCCGTCACACCCCGTCCCATAGACTTGCATTGAGGGAGCAGGGCGTGACGTCACGATACTCCGGCCCTGTGGTCGTGAGTCTTCAGACACTGAGCTATCGTCGCTTTGTGCAGCGGAGACAGGCGAGTGCTGCATGAACGATTGCGGATAGGTGATAAGATGTCTTAGGGCTGGGGTACCCCTTTAAATTGAAGGCACAAAGAATGACAAAAGATTCATAGACTTATATGGCAGTTTTTTCCCAAGGAGGGTGCTTGCAAAACTGTATGCTGCGAGTTATAGTTTTGCAATGGCTGGAGGCAAAACTGGTAGGGAAACACTGCCTTAACTGATGGTTCACTATAAATGTTTATAGTTCATGTTCATTCATTTCTTGAAGAAAGAAAATGCAACATAGATTAGATTAAAGAAAAGCTGCTTATATAATGCTTTGGTTTCTAAAATGAGTTAAAAATATCTTACTTGTGGATTTTTGAACAATGCATATTTTTCAATACGTTCCACAAACATCAGCTTGTTCTGACTATCCCGAGTCCAGTTCAATAAGTTCTCAACTAAATTTTCATGGTCTTCAAAGATACGGTCTGTAAGGAACACAAAGTTATATCAGTTAAATTATAAAATAAATAATATTAATATACTAGTAGAAAATAAAAATAAACAAATAAGTATAAAAAAGTCAAAAAAGAAAGTGTTCTAAATGTTCACTGTGACAAGCCTGGCTTTGTTAATACAGTTACCTAGCTGTCAAATGGAACAGTCTTACATAAATATTAAATAAAGTTTCAACAGCATCTGTGCCGAGAGTTAAGCAGGTGCCAAAAACATATTGAAGGTCTACACAATGAAAAATCCCAATTAACCCTGAAACTACAGTATATTCCGAGGGGACAAGGATTAACCAACTGTGGCAAGTCAATATAATAAAGAATGAGCGACTGGCTGATGCTTTTCGGCTTTTTTCATTAATTACATATTTTATGGATTATGAGAAGAAAATTAAGCCATTTTATTTGGATTAGAGAAATTGTTCCTCTATTTTAATGAATAAAAGCAGTGAGAATTACAAAAAACACAAATTCAAGCTTTTTTTTAAATCAGAAATGGCTACAAATGCTCATCCTCTTTCCTAATTAAAACGCTCAGCTACCTTCTGTTTTCTAAACGTCTACAAAATCAGATTAAAGGGACTAGAGTCTGTTACTCCATGAAACTCACTCCATCAGCAGGTAGGGGTTTAGACAACATTAATAATCATACATATCATGGTGAACTCATGTGCTTGTAAGATGATATCCAAGTTTTTCTTATCTGCTAAAGTGCCCCAAGAGGCCACTGGATGGTGTTCAAGGCTTTCTACCAGAATTCGTATTCCCCTAGCTTTCAATCAAACCTGGAGGGTCTGGAGGACTTTCTCTCGACTCGGTCTCTCCCACGCCTTAAGATGGCGCAGATGGAAGGGTTGGACGCTCTTATCTTTAAGGACGAAATTGGGCAGGCTATTCATGACATACCCCACCGGGAAGACTCCAGGCCTGAATGGGCTAATTGGGGATTGGTAAAAACTGCAGTGATTTGTTGGTGCCTAGATTGTGGAGTCTCTATCAGGCAGCCGCAGAATTTAAGCAGCTTCCTGATTCTTTCAGAGAGGTGCTCATTGTGGTCCTCTTCGGTATTGCTGGATTCTTATGGCCCCGTTTCCCTTCTAAACTTTGATATCAAGATCCTAGCCAAGATGTTGGCCCAGAGACTCAACAAGGTTGTCACAACCATTGTTCACCCTGACCAAACCGTGTTTATGCCAGGTAAAGCTACTGACATTAATGTTCAACGACTCCACCTCACCGCTTCCAGAGCTGATGACTCCCCTGGGTTTGTGCTGAGCCTTGACAAGGCAGAGTCTATAAGGCCTTTGATTCCACGGAGTGGCGATATTTGTTGCTTGGGGCATTAAATATTGGGGCTCACTTTTGTGCTTGGGTCCGTTTTCGCAATAATTTAGATATCTTAGAACCTTTCTCCTTAGGGTGCAGGACATGTCAGGGTTGCCTCCTCTCCCCCCCCCCCCCATTTGTTTGCCTGGCAGATGAGCACTGGCTGCTGCTGTTAGAGTGTCGCCTGCTATTAGGGGAATCCCTAGGGGGTCTTTAGTTGAGAAAGTCTCCATGTATGCAGACAATACCCTGACGTTATGCAGTTTTTAACTGACCACTTAAAGTTCCCCTTTCTCTGGAAGTCTGCCTAATGGGACTTATTGCTTCTTTTCTGTGCCTGTAAGATTGTGGCTATGTCCTTCAAGGATACGGTGTCCTCCGCTTTCGAGGTGGGTTAATTTAGTTAACAAGTATGTTCCCCTATATTGGGCCCTCTTTGATAAAATGTGGCTTCCTTGGCTGATGTTAGAAGCCTTGGTGAACAGTGGGCGGTCTACTGTTCTGTAAGATATTCCCTTTGTTTTTCCTGTGTATTGCAGTTGATTTGGGGGGGGGGGGGGGGGGGGGCTGCATTCGTTTGTCTGGCTGTGTGTTGTGGTGTGACTGGTTGTATGGCTTGCTCAGTTTAATTAGCTGCCGCAGCGGCTCTCCTGTACTTGTGCCGCTCGAGTTAGGAGCACCTGGTTCCTGAATTGTGGACTAAATTACCCGCGGTTGTGTTTTGTTTTTTCCCGCCTGCTATGCTATTCTATTGGTGGGGTGGGCGGCTGATGTGGCTGTACTTGCTTTATGTTTGCTGTTTACTTATTGCAAAACTTAAAATAAACCCTTTAAAAAAAAATAAAAAAGGAGGCCACTTGGCAAACCTGACTAGGATAAGTACCCTTCCCTGTCCCAGCCCTGTGCCACTGTCGCACAGCACAGGGGTTGTCTATCAAAAGGATGCCACTTGGCTGGGAGGGAGGCTGTGGTTGCCTCTGACTCCAATGAATTGGCACTTGTGGCTAATTAGCTCACTAGAAAAAGATACTGTAGATAACTTTGGCAAAGTCACGTCTGGCTTATAACGTTTCACTTCACTTAAGAAAGTAGCACGTCATACAGATACAAGGTTCTCACATTTCCAAAAGCATTGTTAAATGTCTCTTGGAATCTTTTCTAATGAAATGGTCTGATGAAGATTAAGTAAATCAAAAACATTTAACCATAATTCTGATCTGCTGGAACTATAAAACAGATAAATTCGGTACATAAATTTATACTGAAGTATGAAAGAGAAATGTGGGCAAGCCTACTCTTTTCGGAAAGTGTCAACAAAGTGGGTTCTAGCTCGTCAACTTGCACCCATCTCTAACCCCTATTCAGGAAGGTGAGGCAGCCTGTAGCATTGAAAAGAAGAATGTGCACACCTCTCTTTCGTTTTATAGGAGTTACCGAAACTAAGCAAAATAATTTTCCTCTTTATTCTTCCACAACCTAGTTGCTGTAGTGAACAGCCCCATCGCCAAGGAACCATTTTACTGGAGGGAGACAAGCAGCTATCATGTTGTGGACATGCCATAAATGTCTTTGATTAAAATACCTCTTTCATTATTGCTACACTAAATTTAAAATGTTAGGAACCTTAGTAAATATGAGAATTTTATTGGATTTCTGGGAGGCACCCTTTACAGTGCATAATTACAGTTGAGAAATACTGATCCACTAACCCATTTGTAGTTCGGAAATTGTCTCAACTAATGACCAATCCAGGCTGTATCCACAGTGGGATTTGTCCATCAAGTTGTCCAGCACCTGTCGTACAGTTTGTCTTTCGTCTACCATCATTGTCTTGGAGCTGTCATCTGACATGTGCACTCTGATCACAAGCTGTTAAGAGGATGAGATGAGTAAAACTGCAAACAGGAAGGTCCACACAATAAATGTATATTTCAGCTAGATAACTACCGTAATCAAATAGGTTAAGAAAAGGAGAAACCATGACTTCTTATAGCATTTATAAAATAGGTCTCCATTACTACACCTTTGCTTTTAATACTTGTTTTTTGCTTTTTTTTTAATGTTGTCCTTAATAGGTTTTATATCAGTGCTAGCAGCTTGGTTCCTTTTACAGGAAAAACTAGATGGTCCGCAGGCACTGTTTGGGTAACAGTATATACAGATCCTACTTAAATGCATTCAGAGTTTCAATACAACATGAAAGAAAAGGGATGCAAAAACTGAGTAAAATTAAAGGCTACTTACTGTAGCCTAGAAGAACATGAATTTTTAGCTCTCAAATCAGACTGGAATTTGTTACAAAGTAAAATTTAGTAATTTCAATAGTTCTAAAACACTTTGTTTGAGGATACTGAGGACTGTAATATGGCAAAGATGGATTAAGTTCATAGTTTTGCTGCTGAAATATGCCTGGGCATTCTATTCATCTCTTAATGTCATGGTTACATAGTCACTTGTGGAAAATAAAGTCCATCAAGCTCATCCTTTCTCAGATCAATTATACATTATTCATCGCTAAATTAATTATGACCCTCAATGCCATTTGTCGTTCGATAAGCATCTAGCCTTTTGCGAATGTTGTCACTGTATCTGCTATCACTAAGTCTCAGGGTAGGTTACCTTTTTAACTTGAGCTTCCTTTATCTTTTCTAAAGCTATTCGAATCTTCTCTGCCTTTATTTTAGCAGCCTGTTCCTCCTGTGGAAAGAGAATACAAAAAAAAATAATAATTGTAACATTCAAAGTTACAAAAATTTTACTTATTTTAAAGTTTACTTTATGCTACAGCATCTGCCTATTTATTCACACACTGTAGCAAAAGTATACACAATTATTTTAGACATAGCATAGTTTGTATGCCTTAAAGGACAACTGCAGCGCAATATACACTTATCCCCTATCTACAAGATAGGGTATAAGTGTTTGATCGCGGGGGGTCCGACCGCTGGGACCCCCCCGAGATCTCCCCAACGGGGCGCCGCCATTAGCGCTCATAGTGAGCGCTAAGGCGCGTAGCGTCGACCTAGAGGTCGACGGTGACGCCCCGTCTCCTCCCCGTCCCCATACAGTTCTATGGGGGAGCCGGGGAGGCATGAACGCTGCCTCCCCGCCTCTCCCATAGAGATGTATGGAGGAGGGTAGCCGGCCGCAACGTCATGCTGCGGCAGTCACGCCCCCTGCACGGGAGAGCCACGACACAGCCGCGGCCCCGTACAGGAGATCATGGGGGGTCCCAGCGGTCGGACCCCCCGCGATCAAACACTTATCGTCTATCTTGTAGATAGAGGATAAGTGTATATTGTGCTGCAGTTGTCCTTTAAGTACTCTGAAGGTGTAGTATTGCATCCAGCACCAAGATGCCTAATCATCATTTGTTCTTCTTTAGACCACCAATGCCTTTAAAGGGGTACTCCGGTGGAACACTTAATTTTTTATTTATTTTTTATTAACTGGTGCCAGAAAATTAAACAGATTTGTAAATTACTTCTATTAAAACATTCTTTACCCTTCCAGTACTTATTAACAGCTGTATGCAACAGAGGAAATACTTTTCTTTTTGAATTTCTTATTTGTCTTGTCCACAGTGCTCTCTGCTAACACCTCTGTCCGTGTCAGGAACTGTCCAGAGCAGCATAGGTTTGCTATGGGGAATTTTCTTGTGCTCTGGACAGGTCCTGATACAGGCATCAGGTGAGAGCACTCTGGACAACATAAAAGAAATTCAAAAAGTACAGAATTTCCTCTCTAGCATACAGCTGCTAATAAGTACTGGAAGAGTAAATATTTTTTAATAGAAGTCATTTACAAATCTGTTTAACTTTCTGGCCCCAGTTAATACCACCGGAGTACCATTTAACCCCTTGGGGACCGAGCCCACCAGTTTTGCAACAGCTGGAGGCTCCGTTTTGGAAACTGTGTCGTACAAGACATTTTACATTTTTATTTGGGGGTGGGGGGGGTGGGGTGGGGCGGGACGGACGGACTGTGTAGGGGTATGTGTATATGTAGTGTTTTACCCTTTATTTTGTGTTCCTGTAGCGGAAAATTTCCTGCATCTCAGACTTGCAGCAAAAAACTTGCTGTAAACCCCCGCCCGTGTGAATGTACCATGTACAAAACTACAACTGTTGCAAAACTACAACTACTAGCATGCCCTTTGGCTGTCCTTGCATGTTGGGGGTTGTAGTTATGCAACAGCTGGAGGCACACTAGTTGCAAAACACAGAGTTTGTTACTTAACTCAGTGTTTTGCAACCAGTGTGCCACCAGCTGTTGCAAAAATTCAACTCCCAGCATGTACGGTCTATCAGTGCATGCTGGGAGTTGTAGTTTGCAACAGCTGGAGGCACACTGGTTGTTAAACACTGAGTTAGGTAACAAACTCAGTGTTTTGCAACCAGTGTGCCTTCAGCTGTTGCAAAAACTACAACTCTCAGCGTGCAGTGACAACTCTCAGCATGTAGATATGCAACAGCTGGAGGCATACTACTAACACTCCCAGCATGCCCTTTGGCTGTCCATGCATGCTGGGGGTTGTAGTAATGCAACAGCTGGAGGCACACTGGTTGCAAAACACTGAGTTTGTTACTTAACTCCGTGTTTCTCAACCAGCGTGCCTCCAGCTGTTGCAAAACTACAACTCCCAGCATGCCCAGACAGCCGAAGGACATGTTGGGAGTTGAAGTTATGCAACAACTAGAGGAGAATAGTTTGGAGACCACTGTGTGGTAGTGTCCAAACTGTAGCCCTCCAGATGTTGCAAAACTTCAACTCCAAGTATGCCCAGACTGTCCAGGCATGCTGGGAGTAGTAGTTCTGCAACATCTGAAGGGCCAGATGTTGCCAAACTAAAACTCCCAGCATGCAGGGGCATGCTTGGAGTTGTAGTTTTGCAACATCTGGAGCACTACAGTTTGGACACCACTGTATAGTGGTCTCCAAACTGTGCTCTATGTTGCAAAACTACAACTCCCAGCATGCTGAGACTGTCAAGGCATGCTGGGATTTGTAGTTCGGCAACATCAGGTCAGATGTTACAGAACTACAACTCCCAGCATGCCTGGAGTTGTAGTTTTGCAACATCTGGAGGGCTACAGCTTGGGCACCACTGTATAGTGGTCTCCAAACTGTGGCCCTCCAGATGTTGCAAAACTACAACTCCCAGCATGCCCAGACAGCCTTTGCCGCACCCGCCGCCATCTTCCCTCCCGCTCTGCCTGGACATCAGGGCCGGGCAGAGCGGGGATTTCAACTTTATCCCCCCTGCCCTCAACTGCCATTGGTCGGTCAGTCCTAACCGACCAATTGCAGGGGATAGGAGGAGGTGGCACCCCTGCCACCTCGCTCCTTTCCTTCAGGATGGTCGGGGATGTCTCTGACAGCTCCGATCATCCCTATTTTCCAGGCTATCGGGTCATCAGAGACTCGATCAGCCCTGAATCTCCGCAAATCGCCGATATGAATTGATCGCTGACATGAGGGGGTAAAATTGCACGGGATGCCTGCTGAATGAAATTCGTGCAGGTGTACAGGTACGCCTTAGGTCCTTAAGTACCAGGGAGCTAGGGCGTAGGAACAACCCCACAAGACCTCCTGTTTAAGAGATACTATTCACCAAATTGTCAAGTCTATGCAATTCTAGTCAGATCCTTACAACTGCTCATCTTTCCACCTCAACAACTGATTCACTAGATACCACATATATCTCATCAAGGGGGCATTGTAATGAGATAATCAATGTAATTCCCTTCAACTGTCAAGACTGATCAGTGAATATATTCCGCAGAACTATACATATGAAATACAGAGGTAAATACAAACTGTGAATAAATGATAACAAGTACTATATGTATATACACATGCGCATACATAGACACATGCTTGGATATTTAATACAGTTAATTAAGGATTGAAAAGAAGGATAAAATAAAAATTAAGCAAAAAATGCACAGCGTGCAATATAGTGTTATTCTGGGTTAAGACATAGTTCATAAACTTCATAAAATAGGGAAGAAGAAGGAACGACCTAATTTCATATATCACATATATTACTTTCATATATGTATAGTTCAGTTTGCTCATTATATACAAAGTATTACATTAAATCTGATCAATGACAGTATATAAATGCCAAGGCTCTACAGATCATGACCATGATCTACAAAGATATTTTCTATAGAAATGTAACAAAAGTCTGTGGGCTCAAGGTTTACTTAGATAACTAAAAAAAAAAAAAAAAAACCCTGACAGAAATGACATTCATCATACAGTTATTACAGTATAGTATTATTACATTTCTTGGTTTTTGATTCCTTGGTACAACCTGTGACTTTCATCTTTACCAGCCAGTGCAGAAACTTTTTGGGAGCATTAGACTATGCTTTTGTTTCCTTCTGACAAGAGCTTTAATAAATTGAAAACTATTTTAAAGGGGAGATGTATAAATATGTGTCTGTGTGCAGCCACTTCCCAGCCTTTTTTTTTTTTTACTGTGTTTTTTAATCACGTGCACCAAATGTATCAAAACGGTGCATACATTTTGCACAATCACCTCAGAACTTGCTGTAGGATGTAATTTTCCTAAGGCAAGGTAGAGGTGGTATGAATTTGTTTCTTTTTTGAATGTACAAGCAATATTTTTGCACCCTTTTAAAAAAATACGCAGTTAATAAATAGTCAAGAATGAAGCACTGCATTTCACAATCACTTTTTCCAAAGCTGTCTATTTTGAAATTGTGCAGAATTTTTGCGTAAAAACGGAGCAAAAAATTTTGCACTAAATTTCAGCCAATAAAATGTCAGGAAGGCAATGATAGATCTCCCCCAAAGTGTCTAATAGCTTAAAGGGGTACTCCGCCACAAAACATTTTATCCTCTATTCAAAGGATAGGGGATAAGATGACTCCTTAGGATAGGATAGGGGATTAGATCTCCGCTGTGGCACCCCAGTCATCCAGTGCACAGAGCGAACTCTGTTCCGTGCCGGATGACTGGCGACTACAGCCGCCACGCCCCCTCCATTCATGTCTAAGACATGAATTACTGGGGTGTGGCGTGACATCATGAACAAGAAAGCTCCATGCTTCCTTGTTCCAGATGCTGCCGCTGCTGGCCCTGAGATCACGTGGGTCCCCAGTGGCTTGACCCCTGTGATCAGACATCTTATCCCCTATCTTTTGTATAGGGGATAAGGTGTTTTCTGGCAGAGTACTACTTTAAGTCACAATGTAATCCAATCCTATTTCCAGAAACACTTAACTGGCAACACCACACTGCTTTACTATAGCTTTCCATGTAGAATGACCATGACTCGATTACATTTAGTACACCTGCATATTATTAACTGAGCTTGTGATTAGTATATCACATCTAATTAGATTTGCCCAGAATTTCACTTTGGAAAATTTGGGAAAAGTTCAGCCTTATTCCTAGAAAAGGAGCAGTTCTTTCAATATTGCTGCAAGGACAGGTTCTGGCACTTTATGAAAATAATTCATGATTTCATGTTTGATTTTATATATATACATACATACACACACACACACACACACACACACACACACACACATATATATATATATATATATATATATATATACACACACATACACACTTTTTTTTTATTTATGCATTTTGATTTCACTTATTCCTTAGCTTTGATCTCATAAATTCTCTTGGTAACAAGCTCAGGTTCCTAACCACGGACAGGGAGATAACCATATCAACAACAACAAAAATTATTAAATAATTCCAGTGGTTAAATGGTTTGTTGCAGTGTGGCAAGGAAAGGGTGTATTTCCCTTGCTAACTCTGGAGAATCCTCCACCTGTGGCCTAATTAATGATGTATCAGAAAGTGAAAGTGTGTTTAAAAGGAAAGGAAACAGAATAGTTGGGGCTCTCCCTGGGAAACAGCATGTCGCTGTGGGGAGAGACACACGGACCCTGTTGAGGAAACACACAGCGGGAGCTGTGAGTGGTCCAAGATGTGGTGTGAACTGTAAGTAAAACAGGTTGCAGGGGCACATGTTTTATGCTGGCTGAGGGTAGCTCACCAGTTAGTAGTAAGGGCATACTTACATGTGTAGTCAGTGACCAGACGGTCTAGGACTTTGGTTTGTTCATGAGCTATGTTTTGTTTTACCTGCAACCTGTGTAATAAAGCTGGCGAGGTGCCAGACTTGTATGCTGAACGGTTGTCTGGCGAGTTATTGCGAGGAAACGTGTCCGGTGGCAAGTGACCAGGACGATCCCAGAGCTAATCCCCGAGATGGAATGTCACAGGTTCCATGGTTGTTTCTTTTAAGACAAACATGCCAGGCAAACTAAAACTGGGTGCTCCTGTAACCCTGCCTTATGCCGCCCGTATGTAATTCATTTAAATGAAAACCGCATACAGGGCAAAAATGAGCCGACCGGAGTCAGCATTTCATTCCGGTCGGCTCATTGAAATAAATTACATACGGGCGGCATAACGTCAGGGTTACAGGAGTGCCCGGTTTTAGCTCCCCCCAGCCGTACGGGGTCCCGTATGGCTGAAAAAGTCATGTGAACCCAGCCTTAGTACGGACCTGGCTCAGGCCAGCATGTCGCAACCGTACAGAGCAAGAAAGAGCATGAAGAATATTCATGGCTTCTTTATCTCATAGTTGCATACAAACATTCACAAGATGGACAGTCCCTGACTAACTGGTAAAACTGCACCTACCTAACGGAAAGGGAGAAAATAAGACCCTTATCAACAAGCATACTATAAACCTAACATATAGGTCCTCATTTACTAAGAGTGTAGGGTTTTTACTGGTGGTAAATGTTGTTTCAGACTTGTAGGATTCCTCTCTATTTACTAAGGGGATCACAGATTTACAAGTCAGTAACATTTTCTGACCAGCTTTTTCTAGGTGGAAATTTCCAGCCATATATTAACAGGATTTTCAGTGAATTAAACAGTAAATAGGTCGTGTTGTGAAACCCCGCCCTTTTTGGGCCAGACATGCCCACCTTTGTGACAGACCACGCCCCTTTTTCGGGTTTCACAATGCATTATAGCGGGACTCGGGACATACAGGTTACACCCTGACTCCCCAAGAGGTTAAACAAGTAAAAACGTCAACACAAGAATCTGACTACCTGGCAAAGCTTCAGGGGGAATGTACCATTTAATTCTGGATTCAAATGAATGGCAGTCCAAGCAATGCAAGGATACTGGGTGGCTGAAATGAAGTGGTTCTCTATAGTGGCACATAAAAGAAATACCTAAGCGGGGAATACTCTATCAGGGGTGTGGAAATTTTATAAAAAACTTCTTGTCCACGGGACTAAAATGGAGCAAAATCTACTTGTCCCTGATGACGATCCACTTGTCCGGGCCAATTTTCGCTTTTACGCTCTCATTTTTCCTCCTCGCCCTATAATAGCCATAACTACCTACTATAATGATACCTTTTTAATTTTTCAATAACATTCTCTGGACCAAAAAAAAATGTATATTATATATTAGGTGAAGTGAAATAGTAAAAGATAATTTTGCAGATTTGGTGTTTTTTCTTCTTTTCATTTACCTTGTGGTTGAGCTAACATGTTGGTTTCATACTTTAGGTTGGCCTGATTACAGCAATACCAGATTTGTATAGTTTCCGTGATGTTTTACAAATGAAAAAATTCTGAACTTTTTTGAATTTTTTTTAATTGCTATTTTTTTTTACCCCTGTAGCTTTTCTTTTTTCACATACCAGGCTGTATGAGGGCTCATTTTTTTGTGCCATAATCTGTTTTTTTGTATTGGTACCATTTTGGTATTGATCAGACTTTTTAATCACTTTTTAACTTTTTTTCTGGGGATATTATAAAAATTGCAATTCTGTGGTTTGGCATTTTTTTTTTTTTACATTTACCGTATGGGATACATAATGTTATATTTTAATAGGTCGTACATTTACACACGAAGCGATACCAAATAGGTTTATTTTTATTATGTTTGCATGTTTTTATATAGGAAAAGGGGGTGGTTTGAACTTTTAACATAAAAGGGGTTAATGTGTATCTTTTAAACTTTTATTAAAACTTTTTTTTATTTACACTTTATTAGACTTCTAGGAGGAATCATTAGATTCCTCATACAGATGAATAGAGTTCAATTGAACTCAATTGATCTGTGTGCTCTGCGATCCATTGATAGAGCCTGGTCCAGCCAGGCTCTATCAATGACAGAGCCACGGGACAGCAGGGATCAGAGGTAAGCCCTCCGGCTACCTCTATAGTGGATCGCCCACCTGCGATCACTCTGCGGGGGGGGGAGCATACACCAGGGAGCATACACAAGTCCCTTTAGACGCTGCTGTCAGTTTAGACAGCGGCGATCTGAAGGGTTAATAGCCAGCCGCGGCGATCGACGTATGCTGGCTATTAGCGGTGGCCCCCAGCTACTGAAAACAGCTGGGAGCTGCAGAGTATGGAGCGGGAGTCCGGAGCCGGCTCCATACAGACTGCTGAGAGCCGCATGCAGGTTATTAGCGGCAGTGTGAGGTGGAAACTTGCGCCCCGTGCAGACTTGTGCCCCTGTGTGGAGCGAAGGCAGAGGACGCAGGTCTGCACGGGGAGAAAGACGGCAGAGCAGGGGAGATAGGACGTACACAGCTTCTCATCTCCCCGCCCCCTGCTCTGCATTCGGAGGATGCAAGTTTCCACAGCCGGGGGCTGCAGAGTATGGAGCGGGCACGAGTCAGGAGCACGCTCCATACAGACTGCAGAGCGCCGCAGCGCTTGTCAGGTCCGTCCCTGCTTGCCCGAAGCCGGGCTAAGGGCCGGAAAATTCACCTGCTCGGCGCCCGGAACTGAATGTCCCGGGCGTCGGGCGATAGGAATTCCACATCCCTGCTCTGTACTATATCAGGACCATGAGGTGTTTTAAAAGTGGCAGCTTAAGAAACCAAACGTAAAAAAAAATAAAAAAAATTTCTTTTTAAATGTAAGTAATAGTAGAAGACCTTAAAGTTCATGAACTAGTAAATTTAAAAAGTTTTTATTGATTTCATGATTTTACCAAGAGTATTCATGGCTTATCCACTTACAAAATGAAAAAATAATTTTTTTTTAAATCAACAAAGCGATGAAACAAACGTTATTTAGTATCAATCTATTTCTTGGGAATATATAAACATGTGAAGGAGATTGCTGGGTGAACTAGATTCCAAAGAAAATCAAATATTGAAGAGAGTAGGCAGCCATCTGGCCAAATCCAATGAATGAACAAGAGTGTTCCCGCTATATTCTTGTGCCAAGCATGCATAGCACTGTACAACAAATACGTATCAGGTTTCTCTCATCTGTTCCACTTAAGTTTCGATCTATGAGCTAGCTGAAGTCTCAGGTTCCAGGCTTCTTCAGTCTTTTATGTCTGCATGACAGTCAGACAGGAAGTGATGACACTTTATATAGCCTTGTGCAGTGTTCACATTATTTGTCAAATATAATTCACACTATCACAGACACTACGGACTACTGTAACATGAACACTTTACTGAGCGCTCCCAGTAAGTGCTTGTTTACCACTGATATGCAGTTGTCTATGGGTAAGCCATTCTTTGTCCTGCTTTTAAAACACAAGAAAAATTGCGCTGGAGAAATCTGGCCAATTACTATTTTACAACACTGGTTTAGTTTCTTTTCTCTTTTTCCTCTAATTTTTGTCTGTCATTGAATTGATTTGTACTAATCACTTACTGTATTTAAAAAAAATACACAAAAATAAAATTTTGTTGACTTTGTAAATAAGAGCTTAACATATTATTAGTCTGTGTTTATTGAATTTATTTTAATGAAAAAATAGCAGTGTTAATTTGTGTTAGATATCAAACAAGGAATTAAACTCCTCTCCCCCCCCCCCCCCCAGTCACTACCTGATTGTATGCAATGCAGCAAACCTTGTGGGCTTGTGGTCAGTCCCAAAATTTGGGGTTTTCACTATTTGATTGACTAAATGTATGCTTCACTGAATAGTAAGATGGGTTGAAAATTTGATGAATAATCAGGTGTAAATGCTAAGCTAAGGGGGTGTGGTTTAGGAACCTTCTATACACAACCCTAAACATAATTCATGTCCCTCGAGCTTCTAAATCACACTCCTGCAGTCTTGTATTTAAACCTAGATCTGCTATAACGTTCTTACCCATCTGACTATTCATAGAAAAGTACAGATAGTCACCAAAATAGTGAAACCCCAATATTTTGAGAATTTTATAGCTAATTCTTTTGGCCTGACCATAGGTTCATTTTGAAAAGGGGATATGCCATGAAACAACAACTCTTATCTGTACAAACTACCATGTTTCCCCGAAAATAAGACACTGTCTTATAGTTATTTTTTCTCAAGAAAACACACTATGGCTTATTTTCAGGGGATGTTTTAGGGATCGACCGATATTGATTTTCTAGGGCTGATACGGATAATCTGTGAACTTTGATAGCCAATAATTTATACCGATATTCTGGTATAAGTTATCGGCCATTTCTCCCCCCCGGAAGCCGCTGCAGATCAATGATTTAAAGCGGGCGCTTTAAATCAATGAACTGCAGCAGCTTTTGCAGGGCCAGAGACCGCCGCCGCCACCAACAGTTTCCTTCCCATGCCTGTCCTGAGGTCCTCCTGAGGACAACCACCACCGCCACTGCCCCCCCCCCCCCGCCTATCCTCTGGCCAGAGACCACCGCCGCCTGCTTCTCTCCCCCCTGCCTGTCCTGGGGTCCTCCTGAGTCTAACCACCACCACCGCTGCCCCCCTCCATCCCTGGTTTTATAATTACCTGTTCCCATGGTCCACGCTACTTCTCCGGTGGCGTCCTGAGCTGTCACTGTGTGCACTGACGGTGACGTCGTTTTGAGGACGTCACTCATCATTGCGCAGTGCAGCACACAGCAATAGCGCAAGATGCCGCAGGAGCCAGAAGTAGCGTGGACCCCGGGAACAGGTAATTATAAAACTGGGGATGGGGGAGGCAATGGGGCAGCGGCGGGGGCGGGGCATTATTGCCATATCGGTCGATCTCCAGGATTTTTTTTATAGTACAACAATCTACATTTCCCCTCCATTTCATGAACCGTACCCACCCGGCCTGCTGTACGGTACTATCTTACTATGTGGGTGCACCAAAGAGTACTGGAAATGGCTTTTACTTACTCACAGTGCTAGGCAACCGCAGGGACTTGGGAGCCGCCATCACACAGAAGTAGCGTCCCCACGCTGATCAACTGGGACATGGGACCCGCCGCCACACGATATCAGGACATCCCTACGGTACCTGTCAAGATGGCGCAGATGAGACGGGCTAGCCATCTTCATTGCCTTTAATAAGCAGCACCTACAACTATGGCTTATTTTCGGGGTATGGCTTATATTGAGCAAATACATAGAACTCCTGTTATGGCTTATTTTATGGGTATGTCTTATTTTCGGGGAAACACGGTATTAAGATCTCCTCATTGGACCCCCTCCTATGAGCCATGAACCAGATCAGATAGCTGCACTGGAATAGTATTTCCTACAAAAGGTGTTGTGTTCATGGGACAACCCCTTTAACACGAATGTCAAGTTCTGGATAAGTCAGTACACATGGGCCACGTTAGCCTGTTATTTTGCTTCTCCATGTTGGCTGCTGGCTGCAGTGCTGGCAATACACATATGAAAGAAACCTGCCATTGGAAGTGTTCCATTAAGGCACAGCTATGGTCAATGGCTGCAGCTTAGATACACTGCATCCATGTTCCATCTGATAAGAGGCTTAGGTCTCTGCACTATGCTTTCTTCATTATTTACACTGCCGTTCTGAATACTGTTATTAAGGTGCCCATACACTGCAGAAATTTGGCCATCTATCTAAAGTGCTTCCTATTCTCTGCTGACAAAAGATGTTGGTGAACTGAAGGCAAGCATGGTCAGGCCTGCAGGACTTTTTTAGGCCGACCCTATTGTTCTGGGAGAGATGAGCCACTGCCAGACATGTCTGGTTGTGGCTTATCCCTCCCTAAAAAGGAAACAAATACCCAGAAAAGTCAAATGTACATGTGTATGGGGAAGTCGAGAGGTAATGTCGGGGAATGAACAGTCAGCCGACAATTCTTGAAAGTGTAAGAGGCCACTTAACTACTTAAGGTCACTTTAAAAAATAAAAATTATGATTACCACCCAGGAAAACCCCTAAAAGTATATTTATATACTATAAAAAGAAAATCCCAAACTATAAAATGTCTGGAGATTAGAAATCTAAAACTTTCCAGAAGACAAAAATAATATAACTATAAAATAATATGTAATATGAAAAAAGAACAAAAAAAAGTAATTTTTTTAGCCAACACTCAAAAGTCATACCAACACTATTACAGAGTGTACCTAGTTTCCCCCAAGCAACCTCAAACTTGCTTAATAATAGAGGATAATGCAGTATCTCTCTACTATTTATAACTGTGAAATTTACTGCAATTTTGGGAACTACCCTGTCCCATTAAAGGGGTACTCCAAAACATTTTTTTTTTCAAATCAACTGGTGCCAGAAAGTTAAACAGATTTGTAAATTACTTCTATTTAAAAATCTTAATCCTTCCAGTACTTATCAGCTGTTGTATACAAGAGAGGAAGTTTTATTGTTCTTTTCAAACTGACCACATTGCTCTCTGTTGACACCTCTTTCTGTGTCAGGAACTATCCAGAGTACAAGCAAATCCCCATAGCAAACCTTTCTTGCACTGGACAGTCCCTGACACAGACAGAGGTGGCAGCAGAGAGCACTGTGGTCAGATAGAAAATAACTATACAACTTCCTCTGTAGCATACAGCAGTTGATAAGTACTGGAAGGATTAAGATTTTTAAATAGAAGTAATTTACAGATCTGTATAACTGTCTGGCACCAGTTGATTTAGATTTTTTCCCCCCCACTGGAGTACCCCTTTAACCCCTTAAGGACCAAGCCCATTTTAACATTAAAGGGGATAAGATGTCAGATCGACGGGGTCCCGCTGCTGGGGACCCCCGGGATCGCCGCTGCGGCACTGCGCTATCATTACTGCACAGAGCGAGTTCACTCTGTGCGTAATGACAGGCGATACAGGGGACCAAGCAGCGTGACGTCATGGTTCCGCCTCTTGTGACACCACGGCCCACCCCCTTAATGCAAGTCTATGGTGGGGGCGTGACGACCGCCACGCCCCCTCGTATTGACTTGTAATGAGCGGGCGGGCCGTGATGTCACGAGGGGCGGAGCCATAGCATAACGATGCTCCGGCCCCTGTATTGCCCGTCATTACGTGCAGAGCGAACTCGCTCTGTGCAGTAATGATAGCGGGGTGCCGCAGCGGCGATCCCGACGGTCCCCAGCAGCGGGACCCCGGCGTTCTGACATCTTATCCCCTATCCTTTGGATAGGGGATAAGATGTCTTGGGGCAGAGTAGCCCTTTAAGGACCAGGCCAATTTTATTTTTGCGTTTTCGTTTTTTCGCGATCTCAGATGTCGGCCATTGCCGGCGGGTCCCCGGCTGCTGCTAGCAGCACGAACCTGCCTTGTATGACACAAGCACCGCTCCGATGCTCGCATTCATACATAAGACGTAAATGTACATCCTGGTGCACCGCACCAAGTACCACTGCACCAGGACGTACATTTACGTCTGTGGCCGTTAAGGGGTTAAAGCCTTGCCCTGGTGGAGTTTCAGTCAACTCACATTTAAAAGCTAGATCTATACAAATAATCTAAAACTGTGAGCATACCTGAGTGTGGGAGAGAAAAACGGAGAGACCGACACAGGCGCCTTGTGCGTTACCACTAGACAGGAATAACAGATAAAAACAAACACAGTGAACGGGCAGGAATTGCCCCTTAGGTAGTGGCCGCTCACCTTGAGCGAATAAGGTATTCGCATATAACCCACACCGTGGGTGACAGAAGGATCGGAACTGCTGCTGAGCCTGGGTCCCAGGAAAGGAAGAGATCCGATCCTGATGGAAGTGGAGGCGGAGAAGGAAAATATGACCCTTACAGAGGCGCTGCTAGTTCCAGAGTAATGTAAAAGCCAACCAGAGGTATTGGTAAAACACCGGAGTGGTTTATTAGAGCATAAGAAGACAATGAAGTACACAGATGATGCGTTTCGGGGGAGCAACCCCCTTCCTCAGATCAGTGTACATGATACAGGTACAGATAGAGTTTAAATACACTAACAAATGGCAGCAAAAAGCAGGCGGAGCCAAACAATGACATCACATCAGATACATAGAAACGATGTATAAAATAATAAAAGTATAATAATAAACATATTCATATAGGGTACATGGTATATGTGAGCCCAGAACTACTACAAAATGTGAAAGATGAAGTTAATGTATTAAAGAAAAAACCGGCGATGGTACTGTTGACATCCGGTCTCCAGATGTCAACATCCTGCCGCTGCACAGCGGAGGATACTGACAACAAAGGAGCCGGCGTGAAGGACGCGTTGCCAAGGGGCGGAGGCATATGGTAGTGGCTAACCAATAGGACCCCGAGGATGATAGCACTGACGTGCCGAGCGCTGAATGTACACAGGGTAAGTGAGCGATCGTGCCCCGGTACTATCAGTGTAAGTGTGGAGAAGGATGCCGGCATCTATGTCAGGTCAGCGCTAAGTGCACATAGTGTGAACCTGCATCCCTGCGCAAATAGGGTCGGTGCAGTGGGAAAATACATGATAGTGTGGACAGCCCTGACAACAGGTATCAGTATAGAGTGGGGAGAAGCATTATTACTGTAGTGATATGGTGGGGATGTAATATAATAATATTATAATAATACAATATAGTAAAATCAAGGGAAAAAAAGAGAGAATAAGATGGAATAAAAATTTTAATTGAAATAAAAATTAAATTAAAATTAAAAATAGGGGCCAGTGGGGAAATTAATCCAATAAATTACTGGACCCCTAGATGTAAAGGGCAGAGTATGAGTGTATATAACAAGTGTGCTGGATGTAGGAGCCATGAAAATATATTGGAATGAATAGAAATATAAAAATATATAAATATAATTGAAAAAAATATATAAAAATTATTCATCAAAAGGGGGGATATAAACTGGGGATATACATATATATATATATATACACATCCCCAGTTGCATGTGCTGAAATGCTAATAGATATACATGTATAACCATGAGAGGCACATGGGAAATATGGCCATCCATCAGTAGCATATGGGGGGGGAGGGGCAAAGTGGATGCATGGCCATATGTAGTAAAAATAGAACATAAATAGAACAATATATATACATACATACTAGGGGTGTGAATCGCCAAGAATTTGGCGATTCGATTCGAATCGCGATACCAGTGTGGCGATTCGATATATCCCGATATATCGCGATACCGTCTAGGTGACGATACATCGCGATATATCGCCCACCTGGGAGCATTCATAGATCCCAATAGACGCCGCTGTCAGCTTTGACAGCGGCGATCTAGTACTCCGGTGCGCACTTTTCTCATGTTATCCCGTCCGGGCTGCAAAATAAAATAAAACGCACTTTATCTTACCTGCCAACGAGCCCGCGGAGCTCCGGTACAGTCCGGTACAGGTGTTCGGTCCCCGGGCTGTATTCTTCTTACTTCCTGTTAGTCCGGCACGTCACATGGAGCTTCAGCCTATCACCAGCGGAGACGGGACATCGCTGCGGCTGGTGATAGGCTGAAGCTCCATGTGACGTGCCGGACTAACAGGAAGTAAGAAGAATACAGCCCGGGGACCGAACACCTGTACCGGACTGTACCGGAGCTCCGCGGGCTCGTTGGCAGGTAAGATACGGGCGTCCGCAGATAAAAATTTCACAGCCCTAAAAGAATCGATTCAAAAATATTTTGAATCGATTCTGTATCGGCAAATGAAAAATCGCGATTATCGCGAGAATCGATTTTTTCTTACATCCCTAATACATACTAACCTATACATGCACATATATATATATATCACATACATATACATGGATAAAGTAACTACTAAATTGTGTGCAAAACACAGAAAAATACACTGATAAGGGATTAAAAATTACATTCAATCATCTCATTGAGACCATGCGGGACGAGAGTGTTAAGGGTATGTATCCAAAAGTTCTCTCACCTTCTAAGTGTCTCAAATCGTTGTGAGATATCCTTGGCTATCTGCTCGATAAGAGTGGCCTGTAACAGATTAAAATTGCCAGAGTGGTGTTCGTTCATGTGTCGAGACACACTGTGTAGAGCAAACCCATGCACTGTATTGCTGCGATGTTTATTAAAATTGCCAGAGTGGTGTTAGATAAAAGCCGCTTCCATGTGGCCTACAGTACGTAGGGAGGACTATTCGCTGCTTCCGTGAGAGACTTAATAAACATCGCAGCAATACAGTGCATGGGTTTGCTCTACACAGTGTGTCTCGACACATGAACGAACACCACTCTGGCAATTTTAATCTGTTACAGGCCACTCTTATCGAGCAGATAGCCAAGGATATCTC
Organism: Hyla sarda; assembly: GCF_029499605.1. Lineage (NCBI taxonomy): Eukaryota > Metazoa > Chordata > Amphibia > Anura > Hylidae > Hyla > Hyla sarda. Next base: position 102,293,838 of record NC_079196.1, read on the forward strand.
ACAACGATTTGAGACACTTAGAAGGCGAGAGAACTTTTGGATACATACCCTTAACACTCTCGTCCCGCATGGTCTCAATGAGATGATTGAATGTAATTTTTAATCCCTTATCAGTGTATTTTTCTGTGTTTTGCACACAATTTAGTAGTTACTTTATCCATGTATATGTACATGTATGTGATATATATATATATGTGCATGTATAGGTTAGTATGTATGTATATATATTGTTCTATTTATGTTCTATTTTTAATACATATGGCCATGCATCCACTTTGCCCCCCCCCCCTCCCCCCCCATATGCTACTGATGGATGGCCATATTTCCCATGTGTCTCTCATGGTTATACATGTATATCTATTAGCATTTCAGCACATGCAACTGGGGATGTGTATATATATATATATATATATATATATATATATATATATATATATGTATATCCCCAGTTTATATCCCCCCTTTTGATGAATAATTTTTATATATTTTTTTCAATTATATTTATATATTTTTATATTTCTATTCATTCCAATATATTTTCATGGCTCCTACATCCAGCACACTTGTTATATACACTCATACTCTGCCCTTTACATCTAGGGGTCCAGTGATTTATTGGATTAATTTCCCCACTGGCCCCTATTTTAAATTTTTAATTTAAATTTAATTTTTATTTTTATTCCATCTTATTCTCTCTTTTTTTCCCTTGATTTTACTATATTGTATTATAATATTATTATATTACATCCCCACCATATCACTACAGTAATAATGCTTCTCGCCACTCTATACTGATACCTGTTGTCAGGGCTGTCCACACTATCATGTATTTTTCCCACTGCACCGACCCTATTTGCGCAGGGATGCAGGTTCACATTATGTGCACTTAGCGCTGACCTGACATAGATGCCGGCATCCTTCTCCACACTTACACTGATAGTACCGGGGCACGATCGCTCACTTACCCTGTGTACATTCAGCGCTCGGCACGTCAGTGCTATCATCCTCGGGGTCCTATTGGTTAGCCACTACCATATGCCTCCGCCCCTTGGCAACGCGTCCTTCACGCCGGCTCCTTTGTCGTCAGTATTCTCCGCTGTGCAGCGGCAGGATGTTGACATCTGGAGACCGGATGTCAACAGTACCATCGCCGTTTTTTTCTTTAATACATTAACTTCATCTTTCACATTTTGTAGTAGTTCTGGGCTCACATATACCATGTACCCTATATGAATATGTTTATTATTATGCTTTTATTATTTTATACATCGTTTCTATGTATCTGATGTGATGTCATTGTTTGGCTCCGCCTCCTTTTTGCTTTTTGCCGCCATTTGTTAGTGTATTTAAACTCTATCTGTACCTGTATCATGTACACTGATCTGAGGAAGGGGGTTGCTCCCCCGAAACGCGTCATCTGTGTACTTCATTGTCTTCTTATGCTTTAATAAACCACTCCGGTGTTTTACCAATACCTCTGGTTGGCTTCTACATTACTCTGGAACTAGCAGCGCCTCTGTAAGGGTCATATTTTCCTTCTCCGCCTCCAAAACTGTGAGCAGGATGTGGGGTAGTGCACATATGAGACATAAAATGCATAGGAGAGGCTGCACAATATGTAATGGCAGTTGCGAGGAGGACGTCACAAGTATTGCGCTAATGCCAGGGAATGCCATGCGCAAATTCAAGCAACCTGGTGGAGATTTAAAGTTGGAAGTATCACATTGCCTTACTGTTAAAAATTATGATTTCTTCATTCTTCAAGGGCTAGCATTTCTCTGTGGTCTCTCCTGTCTGATAGCACTGCTCTGTGCTCTCTCCTGTCTGATCGTACTCCTCTGTGCTCTCTTCTGTCTGATAGGACTCCTCTGTGCTCTCTACTGTCTGATAGGACACCTCTGTTCTCTCTCCTGCTTGATAGGACTCCTCTGTGCTCTCTCCTGTCTGATAGCACTCCTCTGTACTCTCTCCTGTCTGATAGCACTCCTCTGTGCTCTCTCCTGCCTGATAGCACTTCTCTGTGCTCTCTCCTGCCTGATAGCACTCCTCTGTGCTCTCTCCTGCCTGATAGCACTCCTCTGTGCTCTCTCCTGTCTGATAGTACTCCTCTGTGTTCTCTTCTGTCTGATAGGACTCCTCTGTGCTCTCTACTGCCTGATAGCACTCGGCTGTGCTCTCTCCTGTCTGATAGTACTCCTCTGTGCTCTCTCCTGTGTTCTGATAGAACAGAGGATTATATCAGACAGGAAAGAGCACAGAGGAGTGCTAGTCCACCCTCACTTACTGGACTTTGTCCATGCCTGTGCTTCAGCTTGGACAAAGCCATGATTGTATAAGCCACGATTTCAATAAAAATAAAATAACATTTTCTTATGAAGTATATAAAAAAGGTTAATGTTGCCCATTTTATTATAGTCCTTTAAATATTCTTTACTAAAACTTTTTTCTTTGCTAAAAAACAGTGTTGGCAGCATAATCTAACAGCCAAACGTGTTGTACAAAAATCATGCATGCTGAATAACGTTCTAGGCATATTGCTATTTTAATCAAGTCCCCTTTACTTGAATGAGGGTGAGCTGCATTATCAGACACAGCCCAGAGACAAAAGTGACACTGTTTATAGACACTTGAGTAAAGTGCAGTACTAATGCAAGTACAATAATATACCTACCAAACTACTTAGTAAAAAACTGAAAAAATATTGTGTGATGATTTGCATTAACAATTAATACTTGATTTGTCATGTTTCAGGGAAAAATGTAGTGAACCACAAAGCACCCATTACATTACAATACAATACAAGAAACCAAGCCTATAGTTAGCCTTTAGGCTGAAATGTAATACATGAATTATAGGGCTTGTAAAAGTTAAAAAGAAACACCTAAAAGAAAATAAGGATACTACAAACATGTTAAAGCCATTAGATAAATTAAACTTATAAAATATATATACGGTACATGCTGCCTAATGGTAATGATGCAAAAAACATATATGGAGTAATATACAGTCAGGGTACACAAGGGAGAGAAGGCAGCAGTTCATGTTCGACAAAGTCTTGCAGTTAATAGTCATTTCCATTCATAATTTATAGGGCTGTGTAATTGATGTATACAACTGGGAAAACAACATAGGCAGTTGGAGGCAAAGGCGTGACACGTGTCCAAATAAAATCAGATTTACACAGGAAATTCTCAAACTATTAAATGTGTCATGCAAGGAAGCAGCGCATGCAAAGATTATGTATAGAGGAATGAATAGGGCACGTTTATAATAGCTAAATTCCAGATAACAATTTTATATTCCCCAGGGGTATTGCAGTATTATCTAAAGAATACTAGATTAAAATATTTTCCAACTATAACAGCTTACATGCCACTGACAATCATGGCCACATATATTAGAGTGGGTTTTGACTGTCAAGCACAATAATGCTTTGTATAATGGTAAAACATTTGTAAAGAGTATCTGTCATTTCAAAAGATTAAAAAAACAACCCAGCATGCTTTGGTTAGATAAACCCTTAAGTGCTCCTACTGTTATTAAGCCCCCGTCCAAGGTGCACAGCTATTTCTCATTCTCTTCATTTCAGGGGAGGGGACCAGTGTTGGGCTTTTCGACAGTAGTACACATACGTGAACTATTGTCTTACTTCTTTGGCACATGCTTTTCTCTGCTGTGCCATGAAACAGCGCTGGAGAAAGAGCGCAAAACTGAACAGGCTCCCAATGTATTGTGCTGATGACGTAAAAAGTACAGCACTTTATGGCATGTGCAGGGAGGGGGGGGATATTGATACACTGGGTTAGCAAGGTGCTATGTGAACAGAAAGCAAAGAAACAGCGGCAGGATCACAGCAAGGAAAGGGTTGCACTAAAGCACTGAGCTGCCACTCTTACTACTGCTGAGAAGCTAAAACGGAAGGGATGGGGGGATTACACTGCAGCACTGTGGACATAGATACACTGGTATTTGCACAAGGGGAAGGTGCCCAGAGATTTAAGGGTGGTCAGAGATAAGAGGGACATCCTGATTTACCTTTGAGGAACACTGTGGATCTTTTTTTAGCAGACAGACAGCTTGCAGGTACACAGTTATGGCTTTTTCATGCTCTCTCCTGCACACAGCACATGCTAAAACTGCCCCACTTTCTGTAATTTGTCCTGATCTGACTGTTACCAGAGATATTTCTCATAACAGGAGTGGACAGTAGATTGCAGAAAAATGAGACACCTAGTGCCCAATACTTTAGGGCTATGGGAGGAAAGTTGGTAAAAGTAACAGTGCTCATTTAAAAGGTAACTATATTTTAAGATAAAACATTATACTGTGCACAATCATTTTTCTAAATTACTTTCATTTTCAATCTAGCTTGTAAATAGATGTATGGCACAGCCATTGCTCCCATACCTTTATAACTATGCATTAGCATCCTGTTCTGTCGTCACAGCATTTGTAACCAGTGCCATGAAATGGATGTGATTCTATGGTGCTGTGTCCTGGAGCTGTAAAGACAGAGCAAGACACTCCATCTTTTAATGCATAGTAATGAGCAGTGGGTGTACCAACAATATTCACTCTGTACACCTATTTACTAGCCGAACTAAAAATGAAAGGAATTTAGAATTGTTGCGTACAGTGCCACACTATATACATTTTCATTTAAATTTATAGTTGAGCAACTGATAAAGTTAACACATGTATAAAAAAAAAGGGTGGATAAAATATGGGTGCGGTACGATTTGCATTGGTATTAAACAAATATGGGCCACTTACTGCCCAAAATTTGCTTGCCAAGACTTTATCTTAATAAATATGGTGATCGTTCCTAAACTCCAAGGCTATGTTGGACACCAGTAAATCATCTTTATTCACCTAAACACTACATCTACTACTCTTTCAGTGTCATGAGCTTGGGGACACCTGGAAGAGGGAAACTAGCTGGTCATAGAAGAACATTTAAACAAGAAACACCTAATAGGCTTTGTTCACATGTACATCGTGGTTTCCAATATAATGGTGCCTCAAACACACATGTGAACACGGTTTCATGTTTGTATTCCTCCCCTGTGGTTGAGTACATAACATAACCATAAAAGAAAGGTAGTATTTAGCAAAGACCGTGAATGAGCGCATGCTTGCATGTTGTACACTGTTCCTCGTGTTTTCATTTCATAGTTGGTACAATTTAGCTGCAGGGAAGAGGTAGATCATGCAGATGGAAAGGGCTAGCTTCATCACCTTAGTCAGCAAGTGTGAGGGCTTTCCTGCAATGTTTCTGAGCAGAAGGGAGGTCTCCCTGTCCAGATAGGAATGCTTGCACAGAAAAAAAGAAACAGACAGGAAGAGAAAAAAGTGGAAAATACAATTAAAAGAATAATCAGAGCAAGACATATTCATTTGCGAGTTCTGAATAATGCAGTAGGCATGCAAAGGAAAAGACAATTCCCTAACGCATGATAGGTTACCATCCAGAATAAGACAAATCGGCAGATGTCCATGATCTAGAAGTATTGTTACAGAGTAACTATATCCTGCAAGAAATCAAATAAATATGGAGAGTGTGGAGGCCCACTCAAAAATACTACAAGTTACTTTTTTATTCCTTTACAGAAAGATTCCCAAACCTTTCCTACTGCCATAAAAGACCCAACTGGTTGCTTGTTTGGCATTCATCTAGCTGCACAGTACAGTACTAGTGCAGTATACCCTGAAATAGCAATACATAGAACTTATTGGTGACCGATTATACGTCTCACTGTTTACCTACTGGGTGGAGGGCAAGAGGATTCACAAGCTTTCTTGAATGATACAATATGATTCATGTCTCTCTTAGGATAAAAAATACTGGCCATTGTTTAACCACTGCCTTTGGTTTGGAGCTGCTTTAATGACAATGTCATAAGATTATTTCCCAATCATAAGAGAATCATAGTTAGGCTGTGCTGTGAGTGGTGGTACTGTCCAACATTTAACAAAAACAGGGGATTTATAAGAATGGGGCAGTGTTTCCCAACCAGGGTGCCTCCAGCTGTTGGAAAACTACAACTCCCAGCATGCCCAGACAGCCTTTTGATGTCTGGGCATGCTGGGAGTTGTAGTTTTCCCAACAGCTGGAGGCACCCTGGTTGGGAAACACTGGAATGGGGGCTTAGTAGGAAAGGTGCTGTGTAAAAAGCATAGTAGTCAAAGCTAATTCAGTTTTCTCAATGCTGACCCGATTTCTAGATACTAATAGTAATTGTTAAAGGGGTACTCCGGTGGAAAACTATTTTTTGTTATCCAAAGGATAGGGGATAAGATATCTCACCACGGGGGTCCCGCCGCTGGGGACCCCCGCAATCTAGTATTCACTACCCACCTGTTTGAGCTGCACACCGCGGTGCCAGCTCACAAATAGCCGTGTGGCGACCACAGGACCGGAGTATCGTGACGTCACCCCCCGCCCCCTCTATGCAAGTCTATGGGAGGGGGCGTGACGGCCGGAGTCGTGAGGGGGGCAGATAGATGCAAGCACTGTGCTTGTGATTCAGGAGAGAGCTCTGTATTCCAAAAAGGAAAGAATTTTTTCTGTAGTATTCAGCAGCTAATAAGTCCTGGAAGGATTAAGATTTTTTTATAAAAGTAATTTGCAAATGTGTTTAACTTTCTGGCACCAGTTAAAAAAAAAAAAAAAAAAAAAAAAAAAAAGTTTTCCACCAGAGTACTCTTTTAACAGCTTAAATATGGGTACATGTAAGAGTACAACACGGTATAGATAATAAAACTCCAATTGGTTGTTATGAGTGACATGTCACTTGTTCTCTGTGAATAATTAAAATAAGGTAAAATCCTTACATTTAAACAGGTCTGTCCCTTTAAATGTTAACAGCTATAAGGGCCAGCTACAAACTCTGCAAGCCCTGGCAATTCATTGATAAATGTGATTTCCCACTGTGTAACATGGCAAGGCCAGGTCCCCCCTTATAATCATCAGAATACTGTTCCTCGATGATTCCTCCTGGAAGTGTATGAATAAACTGACATTTGGCTGTGACTATTGTCCTTGCCGAAAAGCTAAGGGGGAGATGTATGAAAAAGTGTAGAGTAAGAGTGGTGCTGTTGTCCATAGCACTGTGGACAAGAAAAAAAAAAGAAATTCAAAAAGAAAAGAATTTCCTCTGTAGCATACAGCTGCTAATAAGAACTGAAAGAGAAAAGATTTTTTAATGGAAGTAATTTACAAATCTGTTTAACTTTCTGGCACCAGTTCATAAAAAAAAAAAAAATAATAATAATAAATAAAAAAATGTTTTTCCACCCCTTTAACTGGACACGCTATGGGGACACCTCCCCAACTGGTAACACCCCATTATCAATGTATTTATCATTTACAAGTAAAAACAACAGAAGAATGGCATAATGCAGAGATCTAAGAAAAGATGCTCCAGAATTATTATTTTATGAAGAATACAAGTAATTACTAAACACAGATGTGTGCTACAAGTGGTCTTTAAAGAACACCCCCCCCCCCACACCAAATAATAATACTGCCAAAAATAGGAGTACTTGAGATGTTTTCCTATGTGGATTTTCAATAACTGTCAGACTATATTCCCAGAAACAGGCCTAACTAAACAATGGTGGAACCAAATGTTATTTTATTGGCTTTTTTGTCATTTAAAGAGGAAATGCTCTTCAAATAGCAGAGAGTCATGCATAGCAGTCATGTCATCTAAAGCCAAGATAAAGAAGGCATGCAAATCTTTCCTTTAACTTACAGGGCTCACTTCTGCCTCTTGTGTAAAGTCAAGGTGCCGCCTGGCTTGAAAGGGTCTTCCCAATGTAACATGCTGTAAATTTGGGTCAGAAAGGAAGGAATAAAAGGTGTACAGGAACAGAGGGTGAGAGAGTGTGAACAAGGGGTTCAAGCAAAAAGACAAAAGAAATATTAAACACATCACGATAACAAATATGCTATAAGAGCATTATTCTATAGTCATGCAGCAAACTAACCACATGCAGGACAGACATGAGGTCTATCAGAGGAATCATGCTTCAGTATCTTCATTAATAACTAGAGATGAGCGAACTTACAGTAAATTCGATTCGTCACAAACTTCTTGGCTAGGCAGTTGATGACTTATCCTACGTAAATTAGTTCAGCTTTCCGGTGCTCCGGTGGGCTGGAAAAGGTGGATACAGTCCTAGGAAAGAGTCTCCTAGGACTGTATCCACCTTTTCCAGCCCACCAGAGCACCGGAAAGCTGAACTAATTTATGCAGGAAAAGTCATCAACTGCCGAGCCGAGAATTTTGTGACGAATCGAATTTACTGTAAGTTCGCTCATCTCTATTAATAACATAAAATTAGCAGTAAAGCAGAAGTTAGAGGACGGATCATCCAAGTGACATGAAGTGCCGCTAAAATGGTTGTTGTCTCTAAAAGGCGATGATAAAACACCATTTTGTCAGCATTTTTTGTCTCAAAACCAAAATTATAAAAAAATGTATTAGTATGTAAGTAAGTTAAAGAAAAACAAAGCAAAAAAAAACCTAAACAAACATAATGTATTGCCTATTCTTTTAGGCTTCAACCAAAACAGATTCCTTTTATTTCAGAATGGGCCTGTAAAATACCTTATTACATGTACTCCTGTCCCATGTGTGCTTTCTAAGTCAATCTTAAAGCAGACCTGTCATCAGGGTTTGAGGGTACAAAGTAAGGACATTGCTATACAGGGCTTTTGACCCTGAATCTGAAACAGAGAAAATGTCGGCAGATAAGAACCATTTGGCCCATCTAGTCTGCCCAATAATCTGAATCCTATCAATAGTCCCTGGCCCTATCTTATATGAAGGATAGCCTTATCCCATGCATGTTTAATCTCCTTCACTGTATTTGCAGCGACCACTTCTGCAGGAAGGCTATGTGCTGCAGTGGGGGATCATTAACATTATATTTTTATAGTTCGGACATTTACGCACGCAACAATACCAAATATGTTTATTATTTCTTTTTTTATGCTTTTTTGTATTAAGGGGGTATTCCGGGCAAAAACATTTTATAAGATGTCTGATCGCGGGGGGCCCGCTGCTGGGACCCCCCGCGATCTCCCTACAGCACCCGCGGGAGCTGCGTCTCCTGTTTCGGAAACCTTCAGGTTTCTAGGACTTGGGACGTGACTTCACGCCACGCTGTCACGCCCCTTCCATTCATGTCTATGGGAGGCCCATAGACAAGAATGGAGGTGATGTGGCGTGACGTCATGTCCCCAGTCCAGAAAACCCGGAGGTTTCCGAAACTGGAGACGCAGCTCCCGCATAGAATGCAGGTGCTGCAGAGAGATTGCGGGGGGTCCCAGCAGCAGGCCCCCCATGATCAGACATCTTATCCCCTATCCTTTGGATAGGGGATTAAATGTTTTTGCCCGGAATACCCTTTAATATGGGGAAAAGGGGTGATTTAAAACTTTATTGGGGGAGGGGCTTTTTCACTTTTTTTTACATTTATTTTACACTTTTTAGTCCCCATAGGGAACTATTTATAGCAATCATTAGATTGCTAATACTGTTCAGTGCTAATGCATAGGGCATAGCACTGATCAGTATTATCGGCGATCTTCTGCTCTGGTATGCTGGAAGGCAGATCAGTGCAGAACACCCTGGGAGATGGATGGAGACAGGTGAGGGGACCTCCGTCCGCCATCTTGGCTGATCTGATCACGGAAATCAGATCAGCCATTATAAGTGCCGCACTGCCCAGATGCCGTGATCTGTATTGATCACGGCACCTGAGGGGTTAATGGCAGACATCAGCGTGATCGCTAATGTCTGCCATTATTGGCGGGTCCACGGCTGCTGACAGCCGCAGGGACCCTTCGGGAATTAAGCGAGCGCAGCTCCTGCACTCATGTCACAGCCATGCCGTAAATGTAGGGCGCTATGCGCCAACTGATGCTATGCAGCCCCGTATATTTATGGCGCATGTCCTTAAGGGGTTAAGGAAGCTAATACTAAAAGCTAAGCCCTAGCCAAGTGTATATGAACTCTAAAGCACCTTAATCTTTGGTATTGCAGGTATACATGAAGTTTGCAGATAAATATTCTTTACAATAAACCTGTTTATACAAAGCAGCAATGAGCACACATACTTCCTAAAATGCAATGAGTGTTTATCTACCGGGCCTTGCTGCAATGCGAAAAGGAATGACTGGGAAAAAAATGTGTTTCTGTCACGCAATGGAATACTCAAAGTTTTATAAAGTGCTGGAAGGTTACAAGTAGACAGATCCTAGAAAGAAGCCTCTAGGAGTTGTACAAGCGACTAATTGCATTATCCCATGAGCGCCTTCTGATTGTTTTAATAAATGTTTCAGTGTTAAAAATCATCAGTTGCTATGGAAACTCCACATTGCTCTGGGATCAAGGGACCTACCAAATCTAAAATCCTACAATCTTGGTATGTCAAATAAAAAGATATCGCCCCTCATTATTTTATTTAAGGCCTAATATGTACATGGAAAAATAGACTATAACAGGTCTGAGTAAAAACCTCCTTTTATAGAAAAGAGTAGAAGTTTGTGCACACATTAAAGGATGGTGAAGCGTTAATTCGGAGTTGGTTAACAACAATATCAATGCATGCAGTAGATTAGTAACTGGTTTTGTAGCACTAGAGATGCTTCACATAATCTTATGATAGTCTTTTCTCAGCCTGCAATGATCAGACACTAAATAAACAATGGAGCCAAAAGACAAATCATCCTGGTTCTGCCAAGGTATGTATAATTCTGTGAATGGTCATAGCAAATCATTCTTATACAGATTCCATATTTTTTTTTAGTATCTCCTGGCTGGACAACTACAGTAGAATTTCTAGACTAATCATCAAGTCCAGCTCATGTAATGGCTCCCATGTTACATCTTTGTGAGAATAAGCCCCCCCGCTTCCGTGTTTAAGGGCGTCTTGTGACATGAGAAACGCAAGATGTAAAAAGTGTCCCGGCAGCTCAACGGAGCTGATCGGGACCATTGCGGTGAATGTCCCAATCAGCTGAGAGGATGGCGGGAGGGTGCTTACCTGGCATTATATGGCATAGCATTGAACAGTATATGGAATCAAAAGATTGCATGTTATAGTCCCCTGAGGGCTAAAAAAATAAACAAAGTGTTGAAAAAAAAAAAGTTTATGGAAGTGAATTAACCCCTTCCTAATAAAAGTTTGATTACCCCCCCCCCTTTTCCCATTTTTTAAATAAAATAAAAATAATCATATATGTGGTACCGCCGCGTGCATAAATGTCCGAACTATTAAAATATAAGGGTAGTTAAACCGCACAGTCAATTGCGAACACATTTAAAAATACTATTGTGCATTTTTGGTGACTTCATAATCCATAAAAAAATGATTAAAAAGAAATCACAAAGTCCCATCAAAACAAAAATGGTACCGATAAAAACTACAGATCACCGTGCAAAAAATGACCCTCATATCACCCTGTAGCAGAAAAATAAAAAAGTTATAGGGGTAAGAAGATTTTAAACACTCATTAAGGTGTCATTTTTTACCGAAAAGTGCACTGCGTAGAAACGTTACAAAGTGGCATGTTTTTTATTTCAGCCCACAAATAAGTTTTTTTTGTTTTGCCGCAGATTCCGTTATAAAATAAGTAATGTCATTACAAAGTACATTTGGTAACACAAAAAATAAGCCCTTATATGGGTCTGTAGGTGCAAGATTGAAAGAGTTATGATTTTTAGAAGGGGAGGAGGAAAAAACAAAAAAGTGTAAAAACGGAAATTGGCCTCGTCCTTAAGGTCAAAATGGGTTTCGTCCACAAGGGGTTAAGGAATCTGACAGCAGGGTCACCCACACTAACCTGCTTATCGGTAAGATTTGGTGCAGATTTGTTGAGTGGATTTCCAGGTGGATTTGCCACATGTAAACTGAAGCAAAATCAGCAACAGAATTTTCCTGTACCTTAATTCCCATTGAATTTGGTAAGGAATAGCTACAACAGACTTGCATACTTTCTGCAGTAAAAAATGATGCACATTTCTTTTTCATTGATGTTTTTTGTTGCATCTGAAAATGATTTGTTAAAATCTGCACAGATTATCCTTAGCTTTTACGCTTTAGGTCAAAGTACTTGGTTTACAGAGCGTTTTATCAGTTCCTAAAGCAAATAATGTGGTATTGGCAATGGGTCTATTGAGTTTAAAAGGGTACTCCAATTGCCCAGCGTTTGGAACATTTTTTTCCTAACACTGGGTGCGGGCTGCGGGGGTCGTGACGTCACACCACGCCCCCTCAATGCAAGTTTATGGTAGGGGGCGGCCGCAGCCACCAGGCCCCCTCCCATAGACTTGCATCGAGGGGGAATGGTGAGACATTACAAGGGGTGTGGTTGTAATGTCACGACCCCTGCAGCCCGCACCTAGCGTTTGGTACTAAATGTTCCAAACCCTGGGGCAGTGGAGTATCCCTTTAATGGCAAAAGTAGTCTACATGTGTCTACAGTTGGTCCCTTTTTCCAAATCAACAGAGAGATTAAAGGTAGTCAATAATTTACTATTAAGTTGGATCCGTTAAACTCAATGGATTTGCTGCCACTACACTTTTTTTGAAGGAATGTCAAGGTACATCTACATGTACTGGTGAAATGCATTGTGTACCCAAAACTTTACTGATCAGTGATCTGATGCTCTCTGGCTATTATATGAAGGGACATTATAGCTTAGTTTGATGCCCTGTGGTACTGTTGACAAGTGGAAAAAGAAAAAAGAAAAAAACAAGCGGGATGTCTCACTACTGCAGCAAAATCATAGTATAAACTACAGTAGATATGAGGCAGACATCAACATGAAACGAAATCCTAAACACTTGTTGGTTCGATTCATAGGAAACAGACAAAGTATAGGCTCTTATCTCGAATACTTTGTGGGGTACAGGTTCTGTAAATTCATATTAGGCAGATGCAAAGAAGAAAATGTGTACAGAGCCACAAGTCCACGTAAAGTTGTACAGTGGCCAATCAGTGTGCCCTAAAAAACACCTTTAGGGTCTATTCACAAATGCAGGATTTTAAACTGCATATTTCAATGTAAACTAAATGACTGGACACAGCTTTAAATTCTGTACAACAAATCTGCGCAGAATACTGTAGGTGTGAATAGACCCTTAAAAGGTCTGTAGGATTTTCTATCTGGATCATGGGAAACATTGAACTGTCTACTTCATAAAAAGAAGGACCGCCACCACTGTAGTATAATATAGATTTAGCACCGCCACCACTGTAGTATAATATAGATTTAGCACCGCCACCACTGTAGTATAATATAGATTTAGCACCGCCACCACTGTAGTATAATATAGATTTAGCTCCGCCACCACTGTAGTATAATATAGATTTAGCACCGCCACCACTGTAGTATAATATAGATTTAGCACCGCCACCACTGTAGTATAATATAGATTTAGCACCGCCACCACTGTAGTATAATATAGATTTAGCACCGCCACCACTGTAGTATAATATAGATTTAGCACCGCCACCACTGTAGTATAATATAGATTTAGCTCCGCCACCACTGTAGTACAATATAGATTTGGCACCGCTACCATTGTAGTATACTATAGATTTAGCTCCGCCACCACTGTAGTATAATATAGATTTAGCACCGCCACTACTGTAGTATAATATAGATTTAGCACCGCCACCACTGTAGTATAATATAGATTTAGCACCGCCACCACTATAGTATAATATAGATTTAGCACCGCCACCACTGTAGTATAATATAGATTTAGCACCGCCACCACTGTAGTATAATATAGATTTAGCTCCGCCACCACTGTAGTATAATATAGATTTAGCACCGCCACCACTGTAGTATAATATAGATTTAGCACCGCCACCACTGTAGTATAATATAGATTTAGCACCGCCACCACTGTAGTATAATATAGATTTAGCACCGCCACCACTGTAGTATAATATAGATTTAGCACCGCCACCACTGTAGTATAATATAGATTTAGCACCGCCACCACTGTAGTATAATATGGATTTAGCACCGCCACCACTGTAGTATAATATAAATTTAGCACCGCCACCACTGTAGTATAATATAGATTTAGCACCGCCACCACTGTAGTATAATATAGATTTAGCTCCTCCACCACTGTAGTATAATATAGATTTAGCACCGCCACCACTGTAGTATAATATAGATTTAGCACCGCCACCACTGTAGTATAATATAGATTTAGCACCGCCACCACTGTAGTATAATATAGATTTAGCACCGCCACCACTGTAGTATAATATAGATTTAGCACCGCCACCACTGTAGTATAATATAGATTTAGCACCGCCACCACTGTAGTATAATATAGATTTAGCACCGCCACCACTGTAGTATAATATAGATTTAGCACCGCCACCACTGTAGTATAATATAGATTTAGCACCGCCACCACTGTAGTATAATATAGATTTAGCACCGCCACCACTGTAGTATAATATAGATTTAGCACCGCCACCACTGTAGTATAATATAGATTTAGCACCGCCACCACTGTAGTATAATATAGATTTAGCACCGCCACCACTGTAGTATAATATAGATTTAGCACCGCCACCACTGTAGTATAATATAGATTTAGCACCGCCACCACTGTAGTATAATATAGATTTAGCACCGCCACCACTGTAGTATAATATAGATTTAGCACCGCCACCACTGTAGTATAATATAGATTTAGCTCCACCACTACTGTAGTATAATATAGATTTAGCTCCGCCACCACTGTAGTATAATATAGATTTAGCTCCGCCACCACTGTAGTATAATATAGATTTAGCTCCGCCACCACTGTAGTATAATATAGATTTAGCACCGCCACCACTGTAGTATAATATAGATTTAGCTCCGCCACTACTGTAGTATAATATAGATTTAGCTCCGCCACCACTGTAGTATAATATAGATTTAGCTCCTCCACCACTGTAGTATAATATAGATTTAGCTCCGCCACCACTGTAGTATAATATAGATTTAGCACCGCCACCACTGTAGTATAATATAGATTTAGCTCCGCCACCACTGTAGTATAATATAGATTTAGCTCCGCCACCACTGTAGTATAATATAGATTTAGCTCCACCACCACTGTAGTATAATATAGATTTAGCTCCACCACTACTGTAGTATAATATAGATTTAGCACCGCCACCACTGTAGTATAATATAGATTTAGCACCGCCACCACTGTAGTATAATATAGATTTAGCTCCGCCACCACTGTAGTATAATATAGATTTAGCTCCGCCACCACTGTAGTATAGTATAGATTTAGCACCGCCACCACTGTAGTATAATATAGATTTAGCTCCTCCACCACTGTAGTATAATATAGATTTAGCTCCGCCACCACTGTAGTATAATATAGATTTAGCACCGCCACCACTGTAGTATAATATAGATTTAGCTCCGCCACCACTGTAGTATAATATAGATTTAGCTCCACCACCACTGTAGTATAATATAGATTTAGCTCCACCACCACTGTAGTATAATATAGATTTAGCACCGCCACCACTGTAGTATAATATAGATTTAGCACCGCCACCACTGTAGTATAATATAGATTTAGCACCGCCACCACTGTAGTATAATATAGATTTAGCTCCGCCACCACTGTAGTATAATATAGATTTAGCACCGCCACCACTGTAGTATAATATAGATTTAGCTCCTCCACCACTGTAGTATAATATAGATTTAGCTCCACCACCACTGTAGTATAATATAGATTTAGCTCCACCACCACTGTAGTATAATATAGATTTAGCTCCACCACCACTGTAGTATAATATAGATTTAGCTCCACCACCACTGTAGTATAATATAGATTTAGCACCGCCACCACTGTAGTATAATATAGATTTAGCACCGCCACTACTGTAGTATAATATAGATTTAGCACTGCCACCACTGTAGTATAATATAGATTTAGCACCGCCACCACTGTAGTATAATATAGATTTAGCACCGCCACCACTGTAGTATAATATAGATTTAGCACCGCCACCACTGTAGTATAATATAGATTTAGCTCCGCCACCACTGTAGTACAATATAGATTTAGCACCGCTACCATTGTAGTATACTATAGATTTAGCTCCGCCACTACTGTTGTATAATATAGATTTAGCTCCACCACCACTGTAGTATAATATAGATTTAGCTCCACCACCACTGTAGTATAATATAGATTTAGCTCCACCACCACTGTAGTATAATATAGATTTAGCTACACCACCACTGTAGTATAATATAGATTTAGCTCCACCACCACTGTAGTATAATATAGATTTAGCTCCACCACTACTGTAGTATAATATAGATTTAGCACTGCTACCGGTGCTAATATAGATTTAGCACCGCTACCACTGTAGTACTAGTATACTACATTTTATCTTCTATCGCTCTCTGTACCTTTTGGGAAACCTCAGACCCGGCACACAGACTTTACACGAGGCAGATGCCAGCTCGCCAACTTCATTAGCCGTATTTGCACACTGCCATATGTGCCAGCAAGCGCAAGAACCACAACATACCACAGCGCAAGAAGAACTACACACCGCAGCAGGCACTGCGGACCCAGCGAAATACCCCTGCTTCTCCACATCTAGGCCTACATACTAAGAGGGGCTCCGCTAGCAGCCACTCTCACTGCAAGAACCAGGGAGGCTTGAATGGCTAAGGGTGAGCAGTACCATGTACCAGTATCTATTACAGGATCATCTCTCATTTCATTTGCACATTATTGATGAACATTGTTAACAATCGCCACAATTTTTGCATAAATACCGTATGTTTATTCCATGATTAAAATCATTCTGCATTACGCACAGGTCAAATATTTTTCCCCCCTTCATCTTGGAACATTATCAGCATTGTTTTTACTGCAGTTGAGTGGTGGCCCCCCTTTTTTCAGCTTTTAATGTTTTATATATATTTTATGCTGCTATACTTATTTATTCATTATATATATATATATATATATATATATATATATATATATATATATATATATTTATTTTTTCTTTGCATCATTTGTACATTTATCTTACCATAACCACCCACGAGGGCCCTTTGTATATGCATTTGACTACTTCTTTTATTTAATATATTTTTTTTAGACCTTAAGCTCCAAATTCCTTTCTCATATTTCTGTCTCCTTCACAAGCTTAGATAACATAAGTCACATTAAAAGATAAACTATTGAATAAAATAAAGCTTCATCTATGGCCTGGACAAAAGATCAATTGAATTTCCAGGGTTAGTGGTTTTTAAAAAGTCTGACACAGTTACTTTAAAAAGTTTTAGAGACATCTTATTCTCGGGTTAGCAAACAAAGGGAAAAGACTTTTACTGTGTATCATGATACAGAATAGAATAGTTATGAGTCTTGAGTCATATGTTTTCCATTATACACCATTCTGATTTGAGAAAATTTGACTGAAATGTTCTTTATTTTCTTAATGAAGTTCCAATCCTCTTAAACAATTCTTTTCATGTATTTCTAAGAAAATTCTTTTCTAGGAACCACCCCACAAGGAGCAGACGTCAGAAGTCCATAGGGACCTGTGTACTAGAGCTCAAAACCTACAATTACTAATCAAGATCTTTTATGTGCACTAAATAAAAACAAAGTACAACACATGTGAAAGATCGAATGTCTCAATGCTCAATGTATCTAAGCACTAGTAAGGCTTTAACAATGCAAAAGAGGACCAGTCAGCAGCCTGTTTGTTAATATGTAAATGACGCCTGAGTGCCTGTGGGAAGTTCTTCAGTGCAGCAATAGCCCAGGATTGTGCCTACCCTCCCTGGTCTCTTGCCATAAGGAACGCCCCCCTGGGCACTTAAGGGAGTAGTCCAGTATCCAAAAACATATCCCCTATCTGTTTTAGATGGCGGGGTCTGACTACTGGGACCTCCCCAATCTCCTGCCCGGCGCCCTGGCTTTTTTGTCTGAATGAAGTGTGTTGACCACTGCATAAAGCTTTGTCAGACATGCCCCTTCCATGTATCTCTATGGCAGAGAACCCATGGTGAACCCACCATTAGAATTTGAAATGCAAGCTGCACATGTAACATGCAGATTCTGTGTTCGATTTCGCCCATTGCCTTACAATATCGGAAATCCAGATCGGAACAGAAGGTGAATGCTATAGATGTGAAGAAAAAAAAAAAACTGCAGCATGCCTAAAATATACCACAGAGGTGTTTTTTGCCAATCGTATTTGTTAAAACCTATATTATTTACACTGTAGATACAGTGGGGCACAAAAGTATTTAGTCAGCCACCAATTGTGCAAGTTCTCCCACTTAAAAAGATGAGAGGTCTGTAATTTTCATCACAGGTATACCTCAACTATGAGAGACATAATGAGCAAAAAAAATAAAATCTAATTTTCAGATTTTTAAAGAATTTATTAGTAAATTATGGTGGAAAATACGTATTTGGTCACCTACAAACAAGCAAGATTTCTGGCTCTCACAGACCTGTAACTATTTCTTTAAAGTGCAACTGTCACAAATTTGTACCCCATAAACTAATCGCAGGGTAACAAAGTTCTTTAGAATTACTCTCCAGGTGTACATTTTATTGCTTTCTAGCAGCTTTTATCACGCTAAAAATGCTTTATAAGACAGTCATCATATATCATATATCATCAACAGTCGGCTAGGCGTGACTATGGCGTGGCACAACGCCTATCTCCTGTATGTCATCGCTAGGACTGCTGTGTGATTGGTCCCAGCACATAGGCCCCTTTATTATCCTTATCTGTGGCGGCGATCATACAATTGTAAGTAAAACAAGTGCCCGTTCTTCTATCAGTTTACAATGCCCATTCTCCTATTAGGTTACAGTGCTGTCACAGCCGGTTAGCTTGCATAGCAAGCGGCAGAGCATTACGCTGCGCACTGGGGCCGGGAGCAAACGCTTGCTATGAAATCTACCCGCCTGCAGTGCCGGTGATCGGAAGAAAACTGTCTCCTGGTGCTGCGGGGCGTAAGCGCTCTCTCCTGATGGCCCCAGTATGCTGTGATATCATCACCGGCGCTGCAGGTGGCTAGTTTTTATAGAAAGCTTCGTAAAGTGGATTCGTAAGAAGCATTTCAAGATCCTCGAGTGGCCTAGCTAGTCGTCAGGTCTCAACCCCACATAAAACCTTTGGAGGGAGTTGAAAGTCCCTGTTGCTCAGCGACAGCCCCAAAACATCACTGCTCTAGAGGAGATCTGCATGGAGGAATGGGCCAAAATACCAGCAACAGTGTGTGAAAACCTTGTGAAGACTTACAGAAAACGTTTGACCTCTGTCATTACCAACAAAGGGTATATAACAAAGTATTGAAATGAACTTTTGTTATTGACCAAATACTTAACCTCTTAAGGACCGAGCCCTTTTTCACCTTAAGGACCGGAGCGTTTTTTGCAATTCTGACCACTGTCACTCTAAACATTAATAACTCTGGAATGCTTTTAGTTATCATTCTGATTCCGAGATTGTTTTTTCATGACATATTCTACTTTAACTTAGTGGTAAAATTTTATGGTAACTTGCATCCTTTCTTGGTGAAAAATCCCAAAATTTGATGAAAAAAATGAAAATTTTGCATTTTTCTAACTTTGAAGCTCTCTGCTTGTAAGGAAAATGGATATTCAAAATAATTTTTTTTTGGGTTCACATATACAATATGTCTACTTTATGTTTGCATCATAAAATTTATGAGTTTTTACTTTTGGAAGACACCAGAGGGCTTCAAAGTTCAGCAGCAATTTTAAAATTTTTCACAAAATTTTCAAACTCGCTATTTTTCATGGACCAGTTCAGGTTTGAAGTGGATTTGAAGGGTCTTCATATTAGAAATACCCCATAAAAGACCCCATTATAAAAACTACACCCCCCAAAGTATTCAAAATGACATTCAGTAAGTGTATTAACCCTTTAGGTGTTTCACAGGAATAGCAGCAAAGTGAAGGAGAAAATTCTAAATCTTCATTTTTTACACTCGCATGTTCTTGTAGACCCAATTTTTGAATTTTTGCAAGGGGTAAAAAGGAGAAAATTTTTACTTGTATTTGAAACCCAATTTCTCTCGAGTAAGCACATACCTCATATGTCTATGTTAATTGTTCGGCGGGCGCAGTAGAGGGCTCAGAAGGGAAGGAGCGACAAATGGTTTTTGGGGGGCATGTCACCTTTAGGAAGCCCCTATGGTGCCAGGACAGCAAAAAAACACACATGGCATACCATTTTGGAAACTAGACCCCTCAGGGAACGTAACAAGGGGTAAAGTGAACCTTAATACCCCACAGGTGTTTCACGACTTTTGCATATGTAAAAAAAATATATTTTTTTTTTACCTAAAATGCTTGATTTCTCAAAAATTTAACATTTTTAAAAAGGGTAATAGCAGAAAATACCCCCCAAAATTTTAAGCCCAATTTCTCCCGATTCAGAAAACACCCCATATGCGGGTGAAAAGTGCTCTGCTGGCGCACTACAGGTCTCAGAAGAGAAGGAGTCACATTTGGCTTTTTGAAAGCAAATTTTGCTATGGGGGCATGCCGCATTTAGGAAGCCCCTATGGTGCCAGGACAGCAAAAAAAAAAAGCACATGGCATACCATTTTGGAAACTAGACCCCTCGGGGAACGTAACAAGGGGTTAAGTGAACCTTTATACCCCAGAGGTGTTTCATGACTTTTGTATATGTAAAAAAAAAAAATTTTTTTACCTAAAATGCCTGTTTTCCCAAAAATTTTACATTTTTAAAAAGGGTAATAGCAGAAAATATCTGCCAAAATTTGAAGCCCAATTTCTCCCGAGTACGGCGATACCCCATATGTGTCCCTAAACTGTTGCCTTGAAATACGACAGGGCTCCAAAGTGAGAGCGCCATGCGCATTTGAGGCCTAAATTAGGGACTTGCATAGGGGTGGACATAGGGGTATTCTACGCCAGTGATTCCCAAACAGGGTGCCTCCAGCTGTTGTAAAACTCCCAGCATGCCTGGACAGTCAGTGGCTATCTGGCAATACTGGGAGTAGTTGTTTTGCAACAGCTGGAGGCTCCGTTCTGGAAACAGTGGCGTACCAGACGTTTTTCATTTTTATTGGGGAGGGAGGTGGTATAGGGGTATGTGTATATGTAGTGTTTTTTACTTTTTATTTTATTTTGTGTTAGTGTAGTGTAGTGTTTTTAGGGTACAGTCACACGGGCGGGGGTTCACAGTAGTTTCTCGCTGGCAGTTTGAGCAGCGGCAGAAAATTTGCTGCAGCTCAAACTTGCAGCCGGATACTTACTGTAATCCTCCGCCCATGTGAGTGTACCCTGTACATTCACATTGGGGGGGGGGGAACATCCAGCTGTTGCAAAACTACAACTCCCAGCATGGACGGTCTATCAGTGCATGCTGGGAGTTGTAGTTTTGCAACAGCTGGAGACACACAGGTTGTGAAACACCGAGTTTGGTAACAAACTCAGTGTTTTGCAACCAGTGTGCCTTCAGCTGTTGCAAAAGCTACAACCCCCAGCATGTACGGACAGCGGAAGGGCATGCTGGGTCTTGTAGTTATGCAACAGCCGGAGGCATACTACATTGGCTGGGGATTCTGGGGATTGTAGTTATGCAACAGCTGGAGACACACTGGTTTACTACTTAACTCAGTGTGCCTTCAGCTGTTGCAAAACTACAACTCTCAGCAGTCACCGACAGCCAACGGGCATGCTGGGAGTTGTAGTTATGCAACCACCAGATGCACCACTACAACTCCCAGCATGCACTTGAGCTGTTTGTGCAAGCTGGGAGTTGTATTTACACAACAGCTGAAGGTACACTTTTCCATAGAAAGAATGTGCCTCCAGCTGTTGCAAAACTACAAGTCCCAGCATGCCCATAAGGGCATGCTGGGAGTTGTGGTGGTCTGCCTCCTGCTGTTGCATAACTACAGCTCCCAGCATGCCCTTGTTGCATGCTGGGAGCTGTTGCTAAGCAACAGCAGGAGGCTGTCACTCACCTCCAACGATCCACACAGGACTGTCCCTCGCCGCCGCCGCCGTCGCTCCTGGGGCCCCGATCCCAACAGGGACGCCGGGGATCGGGGTCCCCAGCACCCGGGGTCGTCTTCCCGCTCACGTCCTCCGGAAGAGGGGCGGAGCGGGTTGCGGGAGTGACACCCGCAGCAGGCGCCCTGATTGGTCGGCCGGTAATCCGGCCGACGAATCAGGGCGATCGTGAGGTGGCACCAGTGCCACCTCACCCCTGCAGACTCTGGCTGTTCGGGGCCGTCTCTGACGGCCCCGATCAGCCAGTAATTCCGGGTCATCGGGTCACTGGAGACCCGATTGACCCGGAATCCGCAGCAGATCGCTGGACTGAATTGTCCAGCGATCTGCGGCAATCGCCGACATGGGGGGACATAATGACCCCTCTGGGCGATATGCCGGGATGCCTGCTGAACGATTTCAGCAGGCATCCGGCTCCGGCTCCCCTCCGGCTAGCGGTGGGGGCCGGAAATGCTCAGGGCGTATCCATACGCCCTCGGTCCTTAAGGACTTGGAAATGGGGGCGTATGGATACGCCCTATGTCCTTAAGGGGTTAAAGGGGTACTCCGGTGAAAAACTTTTTTTTTAATTTTTTTAAATCAACTGGTGCCAGAAAGTTAAACAGATTTGTAAATGACTTCTATTAAAAAAATCTTAATCCTTCCTGTACTTATTAGCTGCTGAATACTACAGCAAAAATTTCCACTGTAGTATTCAGCAGCTAATAAGTACAGGAAGGATTAACATTTTATAGAAGTAATTTACAAATCTGTTTAACTTTCTGCCACCAGTTGATTTATAAAAAAAAAAAAAAAAAAAAAAAAAAAAAAAAGGGGTTTTCACCGGAGTACCCCTTTAATTTCCACTATAATTTGCAAATAAATTCTTTAAAAATCAGACAATGTGATTTTATGGATTTTTTTTCTCATTATGTCTCTCATAGTTGAGGTATATCTATGATGAAAATGACAGGCCTCATCTTTTTAAGTTGGATAAACTTGCATATTTGCTTGCAGACTAAATACTTTTTTGCCCCACTGTATAATGATGGGTTTACATATAGAAGGGGATAATAACAAACTGTGTAATTCTTAGATTATGTAAACTTAGACTAGACAGTTTAACAATGTGCCAGATTTTTAACAGTGACTTGTGACTATTTTGAAAATCTGATGCCTCTTTAGACTGTCTAGTTTATGCTTGCACTATGCATTAGTTGACTTTATGCCACAAATATTTTTTGGTATTTATAAACCTATTTATAAACCATTTATAAACTTTTAATTGAAACCATACCAATCTTTAAAGGGGATAGATTCACATTCTAGAATTCTTGTCCATTGTTCAGTTGTTTACTGCTTTAGAAAGCATCTTGAGCATCAAGCAACAGTTCTTATAGGGAATCTCTTTTCAGTGTGACACGCACTAACCTGTTGGTACAGGTGTGTAGCACAGGTGACATTGATGAAAATGATACTTACCATCAGTGGCCCCGTTCTCCCGCTAATCTCCTAATTTGGGGCAACAGGCTTAGAGTGTGTGGGCGGGGCTCCAGGAGCACACTGATGTCATGGCTGCTGCTTCCTCAAGGCTGCTCGCAGCCGGGCTGAGTAGAAAAGCAGCCGTGACATCAGTGTGCTACTGGAGCGCCAACTGTGCACCAAGCCTGCCGCCCGAACATCTCTAAGCCAAGCACTTCAGTCCCTTCTTTCTAGTGATTTTGGAATTTTATTAACTCCAAAGCCCCCACTGATTACAACCAGTCAGGATTTATTTTTGTCTAACAACAGTTATGTGTTAAAGGACATCTGCAGCGGAAAACACTTATCCCCTATTCACAGGATAGGGGATAAGTGTTTGATCGTGGTGGGTCCGAATGCTGGGATCCCCCATGATCTCCTGCACAGGGCCACGGCTCTGCCGATACGCCTCCTCCATTTAACTCTATGGGAGAGACTGGGAGGCAGCGTAACCAGAGAGGTCGACGCTACGCGCATTAGCGCTCACACTGGATGCTAATGCCACCCCCCCACACCGCGATCAAACACCTATCCCCCATCCTGTGGATAGGGGATAAGTGTCTTACGCTGCAGTTGTCCTTTAAATAAATTCTGAAAGCAGTGCTGGATGGATGGAAGAACGAAAAGCTGCACGTAGCAGCCAGAACTATAACTTGATATGTGCTCTTATTTGTAGTGTTGCTTCATTCTTTTTATTTTAGATGCATTGAAGCGAATAATTTTTTTTTTAAAAAGGTGGACACAGCTTTCAAGAATTTCGTAAATGTTCCCAAATGTATTTCAACTTTACCCTTCATACTTTCCACTGAACACATTTTATGTCTACAGTTCAGTTCTGTCCCTAAATTCCTTAATGTCACCAGCTATAAAAAATGTGACTTTCCAGAACGTAAGCAGGCTTGGCAAAAGGAAAACATGACTTACTATATTAGAAATAGACTCTATAATTTTAAACAGGTCGAAAAATCCACAGCCGTCTGCCACATGCCTGCTTTCTCAGACGTGACTGTTTCAAGATCTTGATTTTATGTGGTACAAATGAAATGCTTCTATGGCTACTAATGTTGCATTTCTTACTCTTGATTGTACCCCATAGACTTATAATGGAACTGCGAGGCAAAGATTGCTGCGAGGCGGGGAGGAAAGTGCACTACTAGGTGCTTATCCTCACTTATTCTCCTGATTGTTGGAGGTCTATACAAATAACTGGATTAAGTGGTCCCCTATCCGTTTCTACCAGTGATTACGTGACTAGACAACAAGTGACTGCAGTGCTGACCTCAGCAGTCTCAATAGGTCACGTCCACAGCCAAGTATTGGCTGTTATGTCATTGCTGGAGCAGGAAGCACAGAGACTAGTGGGGGACTGGGGAAGCATTTTTTTTAAAGAATTTAAAGGGGTTATCTGGTATACGTAAACATTCCAGAGCCTTCTGGTTTCCAACTCTTTACAACTTGCTCCTGCTTCCGAAAAAAATATGTCTTACCAAAAAACTGCCTGTTTAGTCAATCACCACCTAAGCCGGGACACTGCTGGGTGGGACGATCCTGCCAAGGAGACTTGTCTTATTAGTAGTAACAAGCGGTGAAGAGTGAGGGATTGGAAAGCGCTAGAATGGGTGCTGTGGGGACCAGGGAAGGTGAATATCATTTTTATTGTTACTGCAACCCCAGAAAAATAGATGATACCCCTTAAATATATTTTCTATTTATTGGGCTGGGTTACAGATGTATACAAGGTGACAAATATAATTTTCTCTCAAATTTGCAATCAAGTAATAATTAGGGTATGTTAACACAGATTACACCAATTTCTGCACAAAGAACCATTCAGTGCCACTTTAGAAAACCTCATGCCCATTGACTTTAATGGGAAACACTGAACTATGCAAAAAGAAATAACATTTCACTTTATTCTGCATGTCTATGTTATGAAGTTTCGATTAAAATTAATGCAAGATTCATAGCTGCTCCCCCTGCGCTGACCGTGGCCTAAAGGAAACCACAGCACAGTGCTTCAGAAGGTGTGTGTTTTGGGGTGAATTTACCCTTAAATTGTAGAACTAATTAAATACAAGAATAAAATTGGATCCTGTGCACTTTGATATCAATCTTGAGGGGCAGATATTTTTTTCTTGGTTCTGGCTCTCATCAATGGGTAAGTGAAAATACGAACAATGAGAAAGAAACAGCTTTCTCACAAGTCTATACAAATGCGCTTTCATTCTAAGTTCTAAAAAGCCAATTACATTGGTAAGGTAGACAGGACTGCCAAATAAGAGTATAACATGCCCCTTGATAGTACAATGCAGCATGAACACGCTGTAACTTTCACCAAGGGGCCAAAATCTTAATGCTGAAGGAAAGTGGGAATAAATAGAAAAAGAGGCTCTTGTCTAAAAAGAAAACTTCTAGCTGCACAAAATGCATAAGCTTCCTTTGTAAATACACAGCTCTGTGACATGGTGAGAAGGGATTGCAAAAAGGCCAACTGCAGTGCCATTAATACAACCAGGGCTAATTGGAATTGCAGCATTTCCAATAACTGAATGAATATCATTAAAAGTGCACAAATCAAGGGAAATGAAGAATTACTTTGGAGGAAAACACTCAAAAGCTTGGTACAGAATCTGCATCTTCTAATGATAGTCATGCCTTGTGCAGTAGTCTGGTTTATTACAAGGATATGGATGTCCAAGGATGGAATTTGCTTTCATTGTCCTTTTAAGACTGCAGTTACATTCATTATACTAGATAGAGATGAGCGAACTTACAGTAAATTTGATTCGTCACAAACTTCTCGGCTCAGCAGCATTGACCCCAACCAATCAAAACTTTTGACACAACTCTGTGACATGTGAAAAGTTGCTTTACTTTGAAACTTTAATTTATTACATTAACTTTTTCATAAAAGAGTTTTTAAGGCTCTAAAAAACAGCATTGCTGTTCACAGTGTGTGTAAGAGTTTGCTGGGGCACTGTACGACACTCAACGACTTTTTGTGCATGAGCCCTATTAAATGAAAAAGGACCCATTCACAAAAACATAATGGGCATTGTACAGTATCCTCTGCAAGTGTCTATTGTCTGTCCACACTGAATCTAAAGGGGAGGTGGAAGAGAATAAGTACACTTTAATATCAGCAAAAAAAAAAAAGTTAACTGCCTTACCTCGGAAATGGGCTGACCTTGTATCAGGTCTAGCTCCTGAGGTCTTGTCATTTTATCAATATCCAGGGAGTCCATACTAGAAGCTGCTGAAGTAATGCTGGAACGTGAGGAGTTGCTAACAGAACGAATATCACTATCGCTGACGGTGCCTGCTGATGCTGTCCGTCTATGATGGATGGTTACAGCAGGCTTAGCATCTTCTACTGCTGTTTGTCGTGCTGCTTCATCCATACTTAGAGAGGCCTGTTCCAACTGTGCAGTGATATCATCCAATGAAAAATTGGCATGAGAAGGTTTACTTGTCCTCCCTGAAGAAGGAGGCAATCCTCTTAAACTGCTCTGTTTGGAGCTTACGCGTCCAGCTGGTGGCTTCTGGGAAGATCTGCGTTCATGAGACTTAAGGGTGTTCTTGGAGGACTGGGACCCAATGCTGCTAAGTTCCTGCTCAATTGAGCAGAGATCCGCCATGAGAGCATCTAAATCCACTGTCTCCCCTTGATTTAATGCTTCTACAAAGACATAAAACATCAACATCAGGCTCACGAAAGGGATTTTCTATAGCATAGTCCATTTTTCCTCAGAAACGGTCTTGTGTATGAATGGTAACAAGCAGATAACAAATAAAATAATAATAATAAACAGATAGCTTCTAACTGTAAATGAGCCAAATGTGTGCAGCTGTCATGCTGCAAGTTATTAAAGTACTTAAAGTGTACATGTTGTCAACAAAAACGTTTTATATAATGTAGATAATACCATTATATGAATACTTGTAATATACATTGGTTAAAAAAATGTGTACATTTTTGTCCCTGCAGCTATTGCCCGTGTGTCTCTATGAGGAGTCCAAACACAGGAAGTGAGGGTGGACAAGCAGGGATCTGTGGAAGAAAAAGCAGGACAGTGTGCACTGAGGCTCTATAATATGCTCCTGGCTCATACATCAGGATGATTGACAAGCCAGGAGTCTGCACAGAACCCTGCTTTTCCTGCCCTAACTTCCTGTATTTGGACTCCTCATAGAGACACACAGGCAATAGCTGCAGGGACAGCATTTTTTCACCCAAAAATACACCATTTTTAACCAATGTATATTACAAATATACATAAAATGGTATTATCTACATTGTATAAAAAGTTTTTTCTGACGGCAGGTACACTTTATTAAGCAGAAAACTGTTCCATTTCATTGGCAAAATCTCTCAGAAAAGATAGATTTTCATATAAGTATATCCGTAGCCATGTCATAACTATATCCATAGCACCAATAATATTCAGTGCATAGGGAAAACTCATACTTGAAGGGGTATTCCCGCCATTTAAAGTTATGCCCTATATATAGCATAGCATAGGGGATAACTAGGTGATTGATGTGGGTCCAACCACAGACAATCAGAACAAAGAAATGTCTCCAGCAATGAAAGGATCACGTGCAGCCAGTGTTCTGTTTAGAAGTAAAATATTGCCAAGCTCCACTCCATACAGAATAAATTGATTGCTTGTTACGCATGCACAATCCGCTCCTTTTCATTGCAGGGATATTCATCCTGCATTCAAGTGATTGGCATGGGTCCCAGCATTTGGACCCCCACTGATCACCTAATTATTCTTTTATCCTATTAAGGGACAACATTAAATTGTGGGAATACACCTTTAAAGTGTAGCTATCATTTTAAGAAAACTGTCCCTTTGATATGTCAGAAGTTTTGAACAGTGAGGGTCTGGGTGCTGAGAGCACCTACGATTGCCAAAATAAATATGCCGTAGTGCTCGGCTGTAGCTGTTTTTATTAAACAGTGCTAAGACAGCAAAACAAGCAGTAAACAGATTTCTTTAAATAAAATAAAATGTCACAAATCACTATGCCATGTCAGAAGTTTTCATAGTGATAGTGCTCCTTCAGTTACGAAATAAAAACTTTAGTCTTCAGATATACGCAGATATAATGCGTCTAATTCTTTTAGATTATGTACTTTAAGTTCAGAGCCATGTTTTGCAAAATGATTCACACATTTGGAAGCTGTCTCTTACCATTAATGTTGTACATAGAAAACCTATATGAGAAGTTGGCAAGATTAGTCTCCTGGCGGAGGGGTGACCTCTTTACGGGTTCTTCTGGCTTCTCAGTATCCAGACTCTAAGGACATAACAGGGAAAATGTACTTATACCAGATCTAAGTTAGTTAGCATATCTCACAGACTATGCCTGTCAAATAAACTGTAACCTTAAGCGTATGGTATCAAAGAACAGCTATCACAGGTGGAGAAATCCTGCCACATGCAATGCCCAATGGTTGCAAGAATTTGCTGGTGATGCCACACTGCAACCAGATTGCTTCTTTAATTTTTGAAAAGGCCTGTGAAAAATGAAAGAAGCGATCAGGAACTTTTCCTCTGGACAGGTTTTGATAAATCTCCCCCACTGTGTATCATACAGGTGGCAACACACAAAAACATGCAAGGAAAAAAATCTTTGAATATTAAAGGGGTACTCCGCCCCTAGACATCTTATCCCCTATCCAAAGGATAAGGGATAAGATGTCTGATCGCGGCGGTCCGACTGCTGGGGACCCCACGATCTCTGTGCTTCACCAGGCATTCGTTTAGAGCATCGGGTGAGGCACCGGTGGCACGTGACATCATGGCCACGCCCCGCTCGTGATGTCAAAGTCACGCCCCTTCGATGCAAGCCTATGGGAGGGGGGCGTGACAGCAGTCACGCCCCCTCCCATAAACTTGCTATAAGGAGCGTGGCCGTGACGTCATGAGTCTCCGCCCCGCATTGACAGTCATCCGGCACAGAGCGAAGTTCGCTCCACGCACCAGATGTCTGGGGTGCCGCAGCCAAGATCGCAGGGGGCTCCAACGGCAGGACCCCCGCGATCAGACATCTTATCCCCTATCCTTTGCATAGGGGATAAGATGTCTAGGGGCGGAGTACCCCTTTAACCCCTTAAGGACCAAGCCCATTTTGACCTTAAGGACCAGGCCAATTTTATTTTTGCATGTTCGTTTTTTCCTCCTCACCTTCTAAAATCCATAACTCTTTTATATTTCCATCTACAGAGCCATATAAGGGCTTGTTTTTTGCTTGACCAATTGTACTTTGTAATGAAACCTCTCATTTCACCCAAAAATTTATGGTGAACGCAAAGAAAAATTTTTTAGGGAGGAAAATTTAAATGAAAACAACAATTTTGCACACTTTGGAGGGTTTCGTTTTCACACAGTACACTTTATGGTAAAAATGACATGTGTTCTTTATTCTGCGGGTCAATACCATTAAAATTATACCGATGGCTAGATAATTTTCTATTTTTGTACCACTTAAAAAAAATCTCAACCTTTTTCTACAAAATCAGTCATATAAAATCGCCCTATTTTGACCACCTATAACTTTTTCATTTTTCCATATATGGGGCCGTTCCGGGGGCTCCTTTTTTGCACAGTCATCTGTACTTTTTATTGATATGACATTTGCATATATAAAACTTTTAGATCACTTATTTTTTTGGGAATAAAATGTGACAAAAAAGCAGAATTTTTTTACATTTTTTTTTACATTTATGCCGTTAACCATACGGGATCATTAACATTATATTTTGATAGTTCGGTCACTTAGGTAGGTGGCGATACCAAATATGTTTATAAAGAAATAAAAAAATTACACTTTTTGGGGGTAAAAGGGACAATTTTCATTTTTTATTGGGGGAGGAGATTTTTTACTTTTTTTACTTTTTATTTTTACATTTTTAAACTTTTTTTATTTTTTTTTACACTTTTTATGTCCCCATAGGGGACTATGGATAGCAATCAGTTGATTGCTAATACTGTTCAGTGCTATGTATAGGGTATAGCACTGATCAGTATTATTGACGATCTTCTGCTCTGGTCTGCTCGATCTCAGACCAGAGCAGAAGACCCGAGGTGATGGACGGAGGCAGATTAGTTGACCTCCGGCCGCCATTACAGATGATCGGATCCCTGCTGCAGCGCTCCAGGCGATCCAATCATCTATTTTAACATGCGCATTGCCGCAGATGCCGTCATCTGTATTGATCACTGCATCTGAGGGGTTAATTGCGGACATCCGCGCGATCGCGGTTGATAGCAGCCGGGACCTGCAGTGTATGACGCGAACACAGCTCCGATACTCGCAGTCATACACAGAACGTAAATGTACGTCCTGGTTCACTAAGTACCTCCGCACCAGGACGTACATTTACATCCGTGGTCGTTAAGGGGTTAAACATTAATAAATCAAAAACAATTTTAAGACAGCCTTGCTTTTACCTGGGTAAGCTTGTCCAGCTCCCCTAGCCAGGCTCCAAACATCTTATCCAGGTCCTGGTCTTCCTTATCACTGTCCTCCTCTGCTCCATGATCAATTTCCTCATCTGATAATTGCTCCATCTGTAATAGAATTGAATTACAAGTCAATATGGGAAAACCAAAGCTAGCATTCTTGTCAAGAGGAAACCTGAAAGAAAGGTTAGCTTCTTGCTAGAACTATATGCAGAGACGACAGGGAGCTATTTACTTCATTTAAAGGGTGTGTAGATTATGGAACAATTTGCCATATGCTATTCCTCTGTTATTCCTTCTGACTATTTAGGAATAAACCAGCAAATGGGCTTAATTTTCTAGGAAGCATAAGAACAGTATAAAACAATGCAATACTAATAAAATACAGTACAACAATACAATACTTATTAAAATATGCGCCAGAAGCACTATTTCATGACAAATACAAGCATCTACTAAAAAAAACTGAAAGCGCTGAAAGGTTCTTGTTAAAAGAACAAATTTCCTGATCGGGATCAAGGATAAACTAGGGTTTCTTGGGCGCATTAGAGAGAATGATTCTGAAGGACCACCTTGCACTGATAGAGAACATGGGCACTTCCACTTTTAAAGGGGTACACTGTACTGTATGCGCCTTATCCATTAGCGTTTTCGTTCCCTGAGTTGGCGTTCTGTCTCGTTCACGTTGTTGCTTATTTCCTGTTGTTTGGTCCGTGAAAACGACCATTCCCCTAATACTTTGCGGCCTGATTATGCACTTAGG
The DNA here is from genome assembly GCF_029499605.1 of Hyla sarda. NCBI lineage: Eukaryota > Metazoa > Chordata > Amphibia > Anura > Hylidae > Hyla > Hyla sarda. The sequence goes on from NC_079196.1 coordinate 102,325,704, forward strand.
TGCCACCTATTTTTCCTTGTTATTTCGCCCATCCATTTATTTGTTCACGCCTATGTGCATGCCCCCTTTTTTTTTTTACGCCCATAGGCGTCCTAGCTTCTGCCCCTTGTTTCTTCTTTCCACACTCATTATGTTCCATCGTTCGGTAGAGAAATGTGCGCCTGCGCATCCCTATGCTGCCAGCGTAGTGCTAACGTAGCATACGTTAGTAGCGTAGCCATGCGCAGTTCTCCTTCCAGTTCAGGGCTTACGTTCCTAGTGTAGCCCTGCGCATGCGCAGTTGTCGTTACAGCTCAGGGCTATGCTACTAAGGTAAGCCCTTATCTGTAAGGACTACTGTGCATGCGCAGGGCTACGCTACTGACTTAGCCGACGTTAGCACTACGCTGAGAACACGATTCACAAAATGACCAGACATGCGCACTACGTGCCGAAGACGACTCTCAAAATATACATCACGCATGCGTCTGGCGCAAAGGACGATTGGACCAGCCTAGGACGCTCACACAAGGGGCGGCAAAGAAAGTGAAAAACGTCATTCCCACGCAATTTCAAAGAATGAATATTCAAGAAGTGGGCCGGCTTGACTACGGACACGGGAGGAGGGAAATGCGGACGTCAACGCCGACACTGCAAGGCGGGCTGACAACAACATGGCCGCAAACGTTGTCAGCAGTCACAAAGCACCAAAAAACTACACTACTTCCTGCACATAGGAACAGTAAGTATAACGGATATAATATGCATTATTGACACAGCAAGCATATTAGAGAGTTAAACAACTTTACACAATGGGCAAATGTATTGATAAAGTCATAGCAGCGGAGTACCCCTTTAATTGCATCTTTGTAGTAGAAATTGCACACATAGGACGTGCTATCGATTGAAGGACCAGGAATAACTAGAAGTTATTGGTTTAAAACTTAGCTTTAGGGTGCATTCACACTTATAGGATCTGCTGCATATTTTGTGCAGCTGATTTTACTATCCATTAACTTCAATTGGTTGCAAAATCAGCTGCACACAATATGCAGCAAAAAATATGCAGCAGATCCTATACATATGAACAAACCCGCTTAGGGGGAGTTGCCTTCTGCTGGTCCTTTGGGGCCAATTGTGTCACTGGAGGATCCTCTGTAGGGCAAGTCCAACCCTGAGCAGGCCTCCTAAAGTAAAGCTGGCTATAGATATTAGGAAGACTGAATCATTTCTTAGTTTCAGTTTTATGTGAGTAGGACCTGGTGAAACCTCAGTTGATGGCTGCCACCAGAATTCACCAGAACCCAACAGGATGGATTTCATCCTTTTGTTTTTTAGTGATGATAAGCACTATCATTTCCGACTCCTCCTCTGACATAACATGCATGTTTTATGCCTATGCATGTTAAAAGAGGGATTAGACTGATAACCCTATGGCTCTATCATGATAACTGCCTGCCAAATAAAGAGCTCCAGCTTTCTCTGATGAACATGAATATCGCATCAATAACGTGGAACGAGATAAGTGGCTGCCAGGCACATCTGGTTCTGCTCATCTCAAGGATAACAAAACAATGAGACTGCAAAAATGAGATGACTTTTCTGTTTATGATATCCCTCAACAAAGCAAAAACATGCTGATGGCTTCTCAGTGGTAAGAAGTGTAAGGAATCTATAAGGCTATGCTTAGACCACATTTGTGTTAGGTATTCTTTGGAAAAAAGTTTGACAGAGTATCCTTAGGACACTACTTTTTCAATTAAATTAAATTTAATTAAATAAAAAAAAAAAAAAAAAACACATGGACCATTTGGCTTAAAAACAAAAAGAGAATGGAGCCCAAAAGAAATAAAACAGAGCACGCCAAAGTATACAACATTAGCATACTCACACAGTGCATACAGTGAACGGTTAAGATTCTCCACCACACCATCACCATTTCCTGTTATTATGGTTTCCGCTGCAGGCCTCTTAAAGTCTGTTATCTATGAGGTTTATGACCTAGACATCTCTCAGTAAATTATACAAACATAAAAAATAAAAGAATAAAAAACAAAAGTAACCACAGCACAAACTGAAGGAAGTTTTATTGGCTTTAACTGCTGTATAGCACTAGGTTTAGGTTGTTTCATATTTATTATTTTGTAACATAACTAGACTAGCCAAGAATTGACAAAGATGCACATCAGTACAGTTGTGACCTATGTGACGGATAGACACTGCTAGACCGTCTTTCAATGAGAACCCCGCTCACATGTGTCCTCCAGTCCACTCGGGGATCAAATTACAAGAAATACAAGTCTATGGAAGGGGAGGAGGAATGCCTGGGAACCGCTGGGGATGGACAGACAGTAGACAACTCTGTAAGAGACCTCACCCCAGGAATTTATCATGCCTTTCAAGCTGTGGCTGCTAAAGTTTAGGTTGCACGCAGACATAGAAATGTAGAATATCCTCCTCTGTGTGTGTACAGTGTATAGAGACAGAGATGCAGGATCTCCTCCTCTGTGTATGTGTGCAGTGTATGGGAGACTCAATAAATGTTAGGCTCCACCCACCGGCTGTGGAAAACTGTAAATTATAGATGAAGCCTGCAAAGCAGAAATATTCTCAAAAATGTCATATGCAAGTTTTTTTTAATGAACAAAAAAAAGAGTATTGCTCCTCATCTACACATACAGGGCAGATTATACAAAAAAAAGTCAACTGAAGTGACAGATAGGCCTTAGTTTACAATCATCTATTTAGAAGACAATCATACAGTGCCAATGTAAAAACCTGAGAAGAATGGCAACACTGATAAATGCTCTGTGTCCCACATTAAAATAATGCACACAACTAACGAAAGATGCAGGCTTTTATCCCAAAAGACTGAAAGAGGAACAAGAGAACAAACAGAATCATAGAGCCCCTGAAAAACTTTCCTCCTGCTGTGCCAGCAAGTCTGACGACTGCAAAGGAAGGCAAAGTGCTCCATTGATTCTGTATTTTTAACATCAGCAGAATGCTGATAAAGCAAAGTATGATACAGTCACTTCCTAGACCAAGTATACATTCTTTATTAACACACAGAACAGACAATACACATTACAGCAATGTAGGTAAAGGATATCAATATCTATCAGTATATTGATTTACATGACAATATGTTAAAGCATTCATCTGCATTATCAATGTCTGATTGGCAGGGGTATGACCCTGTGACATCTTGCTGTTTTGGTAGCATTACCAGTGATACAGTAGCAGTGAACTTTTGTAGTATGTCCTGTCCTTCGGCCCAGATTTCTTCAGCTGCTGCAAGGTTAGCCATTATTGTGAGTGGATATGTAAGGCAAAAGCGGAGTAGAGCTAAAAAGGAACTACTAAGTATTTTCCTTTTAATATGATTTTTATTGGGTTATTAAATATTCATATAACAATTATACAACATTAATTTGGATGCCATATAATGAGTTATACGTACATATAAACATAACATGTTACATTGAAATGTATTTTACATCTACTACCAAGTATTTTCCAATAGAAAGATTCCAGCCAATCAGGAATTGAGGTATTAGCCTAAGGAAATATGTTGATAAATCTCTCTATATACAAATAGGGATTGAGTTATCAATTAGGGCTGGTGGGGTGGGGAGAAGCCGTGGGTGACAAAAGGTGTCCCTTAAAGCCACAAGTGTCTATGCTAAGACAACTCCTTTAAAGGGGTACACCACTGGATTTTTATAATTTTTTTTTATAAACTGGTGCCAGAAAGTTAAACAGATTTGTAAATTACTTCTATTTAAAAATCTTAATCCTTCCAGTACTTATCAGCTGGTATATGCTCCACAGGAAGTACTTTTCTTTTTGAATTTCCTATATGTCTGATCACAGTGCTCTCTGTTGCCACCTCTGTCCATGTCAGGAACTGTCCAGAGTAGGAGCAAATCCCCATAGCAAAGCTATCCTGCTCTGGACAGTTCCTGACACGGAGATAGGTGTCAGCAGAGAGCACTGTGGTCAGGCAGAAAGGAAATAAAAAAAATAAAAATAACATCTTGTTGTGGATCATACAGCAGCTGATAAGTACTAGAAGGATTAAGATTTTTTTTATAGAAGTAATTTACAAATCTGTAACTTTCTGGCACCAGTTGATTTAAAAAAAAAAAAAAATGTTTTCCAGTGGAGTACCCCTTTAAATCTCAATAGCTGGGTGGCTTCCTATGTTTTACAGTATGTCCTAAGAATGTCAGGCTCATGGTCAAACTGGATTATTACAGTGAAACCTCTGAGACAACCACCCAAAATTCTAGGAGGATGGGGGTCTTTTTAAAGAAAATGGCAGGTATTCATTTATAATGGAACTACAAACTGGTCACAGAAAATCTTGTCTGGAGAAGGGAGTGGCGTTCTGGAGAGTTTTACTGTATTTAGTATCTACCATTAGCAAATAACAAGAAAGAGAAAAACGGAGTCACTTATAAAACATATATCATTTTATTAATTCCGTAGAATGTAAGTACATAAAAATTGTATATATATTAGTTAAAAATATTATTTTTCAAGGAGGAATAAGGCTAAAAGGTGGTGTCACCGGCTCTGCAATGAAGGCTGGGTTTAGTGTATATATTACTGGATCCACCACAATGAGATAGAAAAAATACAATAATCTTGCACACAAATTTGCAAAAACAGGATGTTTAGCAGCATGTAGAAAACATGTATATAAATCTCACAGTGAGAGCAAAAAATATATATGGCATGCAAAATAAAGTGCAGTGTGCATGTAAACAAACATAACATTGCAGGGATACAAAACAGTATGGCGATATACCAGAGTACAACAGCAATCAGCAGAGACCGGGACAGCACCACTCCAACGTACGTTTCGGTACACAACCTTCGTCTGGGAGAAGGTTATGTTTGTTTACATGCACACTGCACTTTATTTTGCATGCCATATATATTTTTTGCTCTCACTGTGAGATTTATATACATGTTTTCTACATGCTGCTAAACATCCTGTTTTTGCAAATTTGTGTGCAAGATTATTGTATCTTTTCTATCTCATTGTGGTGGATCCAGTAATATATACACTAAACCCAGCCTTCATTGCAGAGCCGGTGACACCACCTTTTAGCCTTATTCCTCCTTGAAAAATAATATTTTTAACTAATATATATACAATTTTTATGTACTTACATTCTACGGAATTAATAAAATGATATATGTTTTATAAGTGACTCCGTTTTTCTCCGTTATTTGCTAATTCTGTTTGGAGTTCACATACCTATAGCCAACACCAGTACCTGGATTAATCGATAGTGCTTGGTCACTTACATACTGCTTAGTCATAATAATAATTTTTCACTTCCAGGTCTTAGTTGTCCGTTTGGGTATTATTAGTATCTACCATTACTAAATTGCAGCCTCATTTTTGTTATTGTTCCAGGTATGTAAGCCCAATATAAAGGGAACCTGTCACACCAAACATGTAGGCCAATCTGCTAGCACCACATTATTGAGGAGGACGAGCTGGGCAGATTGGGGTAGATTTTTATTGGAAAACATTCAGTATAACATGTAGCTTAGTGACTGAAATCCCTGTTTAGAGAGTCCAGTGTGAAGTGTCACTTAGAGGTTGATAGCTAGCATGCTCATACAGGGAAGGCTGAAAATCATTAAAAAGTACCACCCTCTGGACTCCTAAGCATAGAAAGAGGCGGGATTTTACAACTCTATTGGCTCAGCTCATCCAGCTCTATAACATGATGGTAGTAGATTTAATAGCATTTGTATGGTGGCCGTTTCTCATCAAAAGTTCATTCTGGTAATAGATAGTACATTTTTAATGCAACAAAAAACAGCTGTTTCCTCTATTACCAAATAATCCCCGTGAAAAAGAGCAGGAACCTTTCCTCTGTAATCCTCCCTATACCCAACAACAATGTGCAGTTGTGTCAGAGCTGCTTGACATTTCACAGAATCACATCCATCAGCTTTATACATTTTCCATATTACTGGCTATTCCCCTTGTAAGGACATTTCCTATAGTAAATGTCAAAGCATGAGCTCTGCTAAGCATTTCTGACAAGCAATGTCTTTCTGTCATCATAATATATCACATGGTGCAAAATTAAAAAACTATAAACTAATCCAAATTCTTTCATCTTTATTAGACTTACCCTGAGGTTTAGTTACAGAAAAAGAAAAATATTGCTGTTTAGATACCTTTGCTAGACACTTATTTAGAAACAGTGTGACCTCCCACATGACTAAATGATAGTCTCAAACAATCGGAACATTATGGTTCTGATACCAAGGGAAAGGGAAGAACTGTATTAACTGGAATTTCTAATACCAAAGACATATTAAACATATAGGAAAGCACTCTTGCCAAGGAGTGTCCAAAATGTTAAAGGTTACATGTAATGATCCACTAAATGCTCTTCTAAACGGCTTATTCATAAAACTCCAGATAGCAGTATAATGTCTATATAGCATATTATTTTCACAAAGACACATTGCAATACACAGACAATAGACAAACAACCTATAACACTGAATCCACCAACAAATGGCATCGTTTTCCAAAATACAAACTTCCACCCACCACATTAGAGGCTCGTTCTTGAGATTTATAATGGTCCCATCAGCCAGACCCCTATTCATCTGGCTTTTCTAACATCTCATGAGGAAGCCTACAGTCAGAGAAGAAGAAAAAAAAATGTTCCCTTGGGTAAATCTAAAACACTGTTGTGCCTAGTGAAGAACCCAAGGATTTAGTTCAGGGGATGGGGGGGGGGGCTTCTCTATTTGAATATCTATCTTGTGCATTGCTCCCTCAGACCATACATACACCAAGTAGAGCACACACAGTTCCTAAAATATTCATAACCATAAATACGGACTTCAACTCATCAATGATTATAATGTGCTGGGTAAAAAAAATTATATCTCAATTGGACAATCAGACCATCAGGGAACAGAGTTAAGTGTAAAAGTCTGTATCAGTTATGTCTCCTGGGCAGTAACCCCAGCTCAAATGAATGTAATGTTGTCAAGAGTCTTAAATGCCATGTGTGGCCGAAAACAACTTATTCCCTATCCGCAGGATAAGTGTTTGATTGCGGGGGTTCCGAATGCTGGGACTCCCGCAATCTCCTGCACGGGGCCACGGCTCTGCTGCGGCTCTCCCGTGCAGGAGACGTGCTGGCTGCAGCTTGACGCTGTGGCAGACATGCTTCCTCCATGTAGTTTTATGGAAGAGGCGGGAGGCAGCGTTTGTGCCTCCCCGCCTCTCCTATGGAACTGAATGGCAAGGGGGCTTAGCCGTTGACTAGGTGGACTGTACGCGCATTAGTGTTCTCACTGAGCGCTAATGCGGGGGCCCCGTTCAGGAGATCGCTGAATCACTGTGGATAGGGGATAAATGTAATAATGCTGCAGTTGTTCTTTAAGAAAAAGCGGTGGAATTACATTATTGTGCTTTTTTTTTTTTTTTTTTTTTTACATGCTGCGGTGCTGCACTGCTGAAAACTGTCTGCAATGTGTTTTGGCTGTTGCAGATTTTTAGGAAGAACTGATCAAAAAGAAATTCACTGAAGCATCAAATTTTTTATTTTTTTTTTACTTAGAAACCTGATGTAGTCTTTAACTTTTGGTATGCATGATAGTAAAAACACTAAAAAGGTCTGTTTGCCTACAACAAAGGCTATAAATCCTGTCCACTTACTACAAAGAATTCACATCACGCATTACAACATAACTTACTGAGGGTCCCTGTAGGCCCCAACAGGTTAAATGGAAGGCCACCTCCTGCTGAAAACATCCCTATAAGAGAAAGTGTCAGGGGATAGGGAAAGGCCATTAAGGAAACTGGATTATTCCTAAACGTTTGCCATTTACAAGCCATTACTCACATTTCAGTGTCATATTGATTACTTGGCTGGAATGCCATTTTGCAGATAGTGGACATTTATAAGATAATACATTTCATGGCCAGCAGTGACACACAAGCCAGAATTAAAGAATATATTGTGTAAATAGAATAGCAAAGCCTTGGATGTATTAATATAAACTGAAGAAAATTATCCATGATATGTCACTTACCATAAAACAAAAAATTTTAAGTATTGCTTTACAATGAAAATTGATGTAAAGGCTCAGTTACCAAAAAGACACTAGCCTGAAATGTTACCACTGCTCCCCCTGCAGCTATGTAGAGTCCTTGGTTGCCATTTTGCAGGCACTTTAAGAGGAGGGAAAAGTGGAACTGTTTCTAATTGGCGAATAATAGGAAGGTCAAAAAAAATCTCTGACCCCCATCTCTACCATACTGCCGCCATGAGAAACTCTAGAACACGTGTGTAATATCATCATGCATGCCTTTATTAACTGGTCATTGGTTCTGTTCCGGTCTTGCCCTGGATCATGTGACGGGCGCTCAGACTCACACAAACTTAAAGAGTACCTGTCATCAACAAAAGCTTTTAATATGTTGTTCATAATAATTAATGAAGACATATTGGAATATATCTTCATTAAAAAATATTAATATTTATACCAGTTTTTTCATTTTATACTTTTGGCCACTAGAGGTCTCTCTTCTATGCCTGGTCTGCAGGTAGCTTCCTATGCTTTTCATAGTAAGTGTACAGCTTTTAGGACTAATGCTAAAAAGGGCACTGGTCCTTCCACAGGAAGTTCAGTACTATCAGCTCAGGACTCACTCCCAGCCTGAGATAGAGGCTGCTGTACCTCCCCTGTACTTAGTCTGTATGCACACTGCAGAGCAGTGTTTCCCAACCAGGGTGCCTCCAGCTGTTGCAAAACTACAACTCACAGCATGCCCGGACAGCTGTTGGCTGTCTGGGCATGCTGGGAGTTGTAGTTTTGCAACAGCTGGAGGTACCCTGGTTGGGAAACACTGCTGCAGAGGGAGAGCATCATACAGGAAGACTGGCAGAAGCAGAGTCCCGGCCAGGCTTCATGTGACATCATGCCTGCCAGGACCCGCCTCCTTTCACCCCTCAGAAAGACAGTGCTCCTGAGCTAATGAAGAGGAATAAAAAAAGATATTTCCACAGTGTTTTAAACCTCAATAAACACAGGGATAGGCATAGAGTAAGGGGCAGATGGGGAGGGGGATCAGGGAAAGTTTAGATGACAGGTACTCTTTAAGAGCATTGATGTGATTCTCATTGGAAGGAGAAAAAACAAATAACTGACGCTACACACAAAGGTTTCAGCAAATCTACGCACCAGTCACATGGTTCAGGGCAGGACTGGAACACAGCAGATAACTAGCTAAGGCACAGGAATCATGCTAACTACACTAAAATGTACATTGTCTAGGTGGCTAACAGGCCACAGGAAGAAATTCATGGTGAAAAGTGCTCCTTTAAGCATTTTTTTTTCCAATCCCATAAGAACCACCATAATGTAACACCAGTGATTAGATCACTTAACAGAAAGGAAAATAAATTCTACAATTACCGGCATGGATGGAATGTAGCAAGGCTACAAGAATATAAACAAATACAGAAAGGCCACTGTAATCCCCTTTGGATCATTCTTTTGGGCTTGCTTATGAGCATACATTACTACATGAATTACATGCAGATTGTGGTAGATTTTATCCATTTTAATGCAGTGGGCGACATCCATGGTATTTCAGTGAGGAATCCACTACATGGCAGAGCATACTGTAATGGAGTGTGTGTCATTTCTCTACAGTGTTTAGAACTTTACATTCAGAAGTGGATAAATTGTCAGAATCTCAGCTTATGAAAAGAAGTGATTTTAATCTTCTTGTATTTGAAGAGGTCATCCAGTTAAAATGCTTCCTGTTTCCATTCTTGTGGGAAAAGTCCCTCGTGTAGCTCATGGAACTGATGCGTGAGAAAAGCATTGCTATTTAAAAAAAATAGGTTTAGAATCACTTTTCGCAATATGCGCTGTAAATCTATACACATCTGTCTCATGGACTATAACTATATTTATAGAAAACATGTGACATGACTACAATAAATCCTATATGTTTCCCCCCGCAACTGCAGAGACCTCCGCGGGTTATACGAATGTGGGCTCCAGCGGGTCCCGTACGTAGAAACACTAAATTTAGACCGACATCTGCATCTGCCTGTGCGGACTGTTGAACACCACAACCTTGGGTCTGTTACTAGCTTTATACACTGCTCAAAAAAAGGGAACACTTAAACAACACATTGTAACTCCAAGTCAATGTGAAATCACACTGTCCACTCAGGAAGCAACACTGATTGACAATCAATTTAACATGCTGTTGTGCAAATGGAACAGACAACAGGTGGAAATTATAGGCAATTATCAAGACACCCCCAATAAAGGAGTGGTTCTGCAGGTGGTGACCACAGACCACTTCTCAGTTCCTATGCTTCCTGGCTGATGTTTTGGTCACTTTTGAATGCTGGCGGTGCTTTCACTCTAGTGGTAGCATTAGACGAAGTGTACACCCCACACATGTGGCTCAGGTAGTGCAGCTCATCCAGGATGGCACTTCAATGCGAGCTGTGGCAAGGTTTGCTGTGTCTGTCAGCGTAGTGTTCAGAGCATGGAGGCCGTAGGAGGGCAACAACGCAGCAGGACTGTTACCTCTGCCTTTGTGCAAGGAGGAGCACTGCCCGAGCCCTGCAAAATGACCTCCAGCAGGCCACAAATGTGCATGTGTCCACTCAAATGGTTAGAAACAGCATATCTATGAGGAAGGTATGAGGGCCCGACATCCACAGGCATACAGCCCAACACAGTGCAGGATGTTTGGCATTTGTCAGAGAATACCAAGATTGGCAAATTCGCCACTGGCACCTTGTGCTCTTCCCAGATGAAAGCAGGTTCACACTGAGCACATGTGACAGACGTGAAAGAGTCTGGAGACAGCGTGGAGAACGTTCTGCTGCCTGCAACATCCTCCAGCATGACCGGTTTGGTGATGGGTTAGTAATGGTGTGGGGTGGCATTTCTTTGGGGGGGCCACACAGTGCTCCATGTGCTTGTGCAAGGAGGAGCACTGCCCGAGCCCTGCAAAATGACCTCCAGCAGGCCACAAATGTGCATGTGTCCACTCAAATGGTTAGAAACAGCATATCTATGAGGAAGGTATGAGGGCCCGACATCCACAGGCATACAGCCCAACACCGTGCAGGATGTTTGGCATTTGTCAGAGAATACCAAGATTGGCAAATTCGCCACTGGCACCTTGTGCTCTTCCCAGATGAAAGCAGGTTCACACTGAGCACATGTGACAGACGTGACAGAGTCTGGAGACAGCGTGGAGAACGTTCTGCTGCCTGCAACATCCTCCAGCATGACCGGTTTGGTGATGGGTTAGTAATGGTGTGGGGTGGCATTTCTTTGGGGGGGCCACACAGTGCTCCATGTGCTTGTCAGAGGTAGCCTGCCTGCCACTAGGTATCGAGATGAAATCCTAAGACCCCTTGTGAGACCATATGCTGGTGCGGTTGGCCCTGGGTTCCTCCTAATGCAAGACAATGCTAGACCTCATGTGGCTGGAGTGTGTCAGCAGTTCCTGCAAGAGGAAGGCGTTGATGCTATGGACTGGCCCGCCCGTTCCCTAGCCAGAATCCGATTGAGCACATCTGGGACATCATGTCTCGCTACATCCACCAACACCATGTTACACTACAGACTGTCCAGGAGTTGGTGGATGCTTTAGTCCAGGTCTGGGAGGACATTCCTCAGGAGACCATCCGCCACCTCAACAGAAGCATGCCGAGGCATTGTAGGGAGGTCATACGGGCACGTGGAGACCACACTCATTCTGATTTTTTTTTCTTTTTAAGGACATTACATCAAAGTTGGATCAGCCTGTAGTGTGGTTTTCCACTTTGATTGTGAGTGTGACTCCGTATCCAGACCTCCATGGGTTGATAAATTTGATTTCCATTGATAATTTTTGTGTGGTTTTGTTGTCAGCACATTCAACTATGTAAAGACGAAAGTATTTCATACAATTAGTTCATTCATTCAGATCTAGGATGTGTTATCTTAGTGTTCCCTTTATTTTTTTTTAAGCAGTGTACTTTCTGCTACTACGTTTGATTTTCATGGATGTTCTCCTGTGACACTGGGGACTATTACTGCTCCGGATGGATGTCTCTTACCTAATTCCGGCAGTGGCTATACATGGACCGGAATAGTGTGAGCCTCGTACCCCGGATTTGGGGCAAGGAAGTAGGATGGGCTGTGGAGTTCCTGGACCCGTCTTTCCTCAACTGGACACTTATGTTTGTCTATATGTTCGTCTGTCTTGTCATGTTTGCTGTTGGTTTTGTTGTTTTTTTGTTTTTATCAGGTACACATTTTTTTCTGTGATTATGATGTCATACTCACATTGCTGGAATGGCGTGGTGCCACTTACTATGGACTCTGTGAAGGCCTTCCCCCTTGTTTACAGCTACCTCAGCGTTTCCATACAGTATTATGTGTAAATTGATATTGCATAATGTACGGGGTTTTAGTTCCCTGCATAAAAGAGTGAAGACCTTCTGGGACTACGCTATGTTGCGTCCTGACGTTATTTGTATTCAGGAATTGCATTTTACTTCTTAATTTCCTAAGTTTTTTCATAAATCCTATAAACGCTACTACATGTCTACCTATGCTACTAAGAGTGGGGGGGTACTTATTCTATTGCATGACTCCTTTTTATTTAATGCTGAAAGCACTTTGATTGACCCAGATAGTAGATATGGGGACTTATTGGGATTGATGGGGGATAAAAAGTTATATAAAGTCAAAAAGAAAATGTAACCAGCTCACCGCTCATGGTAGATTAGTCCCGGGCACTCAGATATCTTTTGGAAGCCAAGATGATGCCGAGCCATCTCCTCAGTAGGAACAATACGGCATAGGGGTTTTATCTTCACTGGGTGTTTTTTTCTTTAACGCTATTTTTTAAGTGAACGAATAAACGTTGAACTTTTTCACTGCTTTTTTCCTGAGAGCTGGATACCCCCCTCTTTGTTTCGATAAAAAGTTATGTTTGATTAATTCTTATGCACCTACTGATGCTCCTATTGCTTTTTTCAGATGGATGTGTACGTTGCTTGTCTCCCTGCACTACGATTGGCTGATTTGTGCTGGAGATTTTAACTTTATAGTCCATAGCTCTCTAGATCATACTACATCTGCCCCTCTTCGCAGATCATCTTCGCAGATCAGGGACCCAACAACGACAGGTACTTAAGTTGTTTGATGATTGTAATGTAGCTGATGTCTGGAGGGCACATAATGGCCAGCTTAGAGGCTATACATACTTCTCCCCTCGCAACATTCCTATACCCACATAAACTGGATCTTAGCCCATACTTCAGTAGCAGAAACTCCTCTATGCTAGACACATACCGTCGGCATGGTCCGAACATGATATAGTGCAGGAGGTTTTTAATCTGGCGGATCCTGCTGCGGACCCCTTTAGATGGAGACTAAATGAGTCCTTACTTACTATGCCACGGGTTAAGTCACAATTAGAGGCTGAACTGTCATCTTATTTTTCTACTAATGCTTGCCCTGCTAGTGCCCCTAGTTGGGTGTGGTTGGCACATAAATCTTTTATGAGGTGTCGTATCATCTCTATTGCTTCAGGGATTCAGAGGGACCACAAGGCCACTAGGACAACCCTTGAGGCCAAGTTGTGTAGACTGATGTTTGCACACCAGTAATCTCCCTCTCTCTATCTCTACAAGTCTCTCAGTGACACCAGGGTGCTGCTTGATGCACTCCTTCCACATTCAGTGGAAAAGGCTGTACGTTGGACCAATGTTACATATTATCGTTATACCAACAAGCCAGATCACCTATTGTCATCCATGCTACGTGGCACGGCATCCTTTAATAAGGCAGCACACTCTCTAACCCCGCCCTGGTGTACACACCTCTAACCCGATAAAGTTTATGATGCTTTTCATTCTGCCTTATATTCTGCTCCCTCCCATCCCCCCCTCGCTTCTGATTACACTTTCTTCTTTCCTTTCTTTTACCACACTTCCCACGCTCCAACCTGACGCCTTGGAAGTGCTTAATGCCTCTATTGCCCCGGAAGAGGTGGAGACTGCCATAGCTCGTCTTAAGAATGGGAAATCTCCTGGCCCTGACGGGTTCACGGCAGCATACTACAAGAGATTTGCCCCACTATTAATACCCCACCTTACTACTCTCTAACTCCATTCGCTACTCTGACGCTCTCCCCTTAGACTTTCTAGATGCTCATATTAGTTATTCCTAAGCCCAATAGAGACCATCTCCATCCCGCTAATTACAAATACTATCAGGATTGCTTTACAAGTATTAGTCCAACAATAAAACAGGCAGAAAAAGGATCAAACTGTTTGTGGCTTTCATTACATCTGACACATTTTCAGGACACCACTATGTGCAACTTTAACTAAAGTCAAATTACGATGGATCATATGGACAGCCAGGTGCGTGTACATGACTTACTATGGAAAGAGGGCAAGCCTAAAGAGCAAGTAATACAATAAGAAATGTTATACAAAGAGAAATTAGTTCTGGCATTCATGTTACCTAGACATATACCACCTACCTATATAAAACATTGTTGCAGCTATAAAACATGTTTTTTTCTAATGGCAGTGCTTTTCAGCAGGATAATGCACCATACATAGTGGTTTACAAAAGGATGGAGGAACCATACTGGCAAACAGGCTCATATATTTCTAGTTTGACTAGTATATCTTTGGTAACGCTGCCCTAACACCTTGGTTATACTATGAGCTAAAAGGAAATAAAAATGCTACACTACAAGAAGACCAAGGCTCACTAATATAGTGTAAAACTAAGCAACAGGCAAAATGTGTCAAATGTATTCCAGCCATGTCCCTGTGCATGAGTGGTAAAGCAGAGTCACCCTGGTAAGTGTTCTGACCTAAAAATACCACAACATCAGTGGCATTTTCTGTTATCCTAAGCTCCTGGTAAAACTCATCCCAGCTACAAATATAAATAAAGCTTTCTGCTCTATTGTCTGTTGTCATAGTAACCGCCAGGTCTCATTCTCTATATGGATTAACCCTGAAAAACCAAGTGACTGGGTAAAGAAAGAAAAATCCCTTTCAATAAGGCAAAGACTATACCGCCAGATGTAACTAAACAGCAGTATCCTCACTTGTGACGCTGCCGTAGTGACAGGATAACCATATATTTTTTCTGCTTAGGGTGCATTCACACCACGTTTTGGACATACGGGTGCCGGATCCGGCGGGGGGAGGGGCAAACCGGGCGCTCCCGTACACCGGCCGGATCAGCCCGTTACTCCGTTCACTTTAACCCCTTAAGGACGCAGGACGTAAATGTACGTTCTGGTGCAGTGGTACTTAACGCACCAGGACGTACATTTACGTCCTAAGCATAACCGCGGGCATCGGAGCGATGCCCGTGTCATGCGCGGCTGATCCCGGCTGCAGATCGCAGCCAGGGACCCGCCGGCAATGGCCGACGCCCGCGATCTCGCGGGCGTCCGCCATTAACCCCTCAGGTGCCGGGATCAATACAGATCCCGGCATCTGCGGCAGTGCGCGATTTGAATGAATGATCGGATCGCCCGCAGCGCTGCTGCGGGGATCCGATCATTCATAACGCCGCACGGAGGTCCCCTCTCCTTCCTCCATCCGGCTCCCGGCGTCTCCTGCTCTGGTCTATGATCAAGCAGACCAGAGCAGAAGATGACCGAAAACACTGATCTGTTCTATGTCCTATACATAGAACAGATCAGTATTAGCAATCATGGTATTGCTATGAATAGTCCCCTATGGGGACTATTCAAGTGTAAAAAAAAATGTAAAAAAATGTAAAAGTAAAAAAAAGTGAAAAATCCCCTCCCCCAATAAAAAAGTAAAACGTCAGTTTTTTTCCTATTTTACCCCCAAAAAGCGTAAATTTTTTTTTATAGACATATTTGGTATCGCCGCGTGCGTAAATATTCGAACTATTAAAATAAAATGTTAATGATCCCGTACGGTGAACGGAGTGAACGAAAAAAAAAAAAGTAAAAAATTCCTACTTTTTTTATACATTTTATTTAAAAAAAAATAATAAAAAATGTATTAAAAGTTTTTTATATGCAAATGTGGTATCAAAAAAAAGTACAGATCATGGCGCAAAAAATGAGCCCCCATACTGCCGCTTATACGGAAAAAAAAAAAAGTTATAGGTCATTAAAATAAAGGGATTATAAACGTACTAATTTGGTTAAAAAGTTTGTGATTTTTTTTTAAGCGCAACAATAATATAAAAGTACATAATAATGGGTATCATTTTAATCGTATTGACCCTCAGAATAAAGAACAAACGTCATTTTTACCATAAATTGTACGGCGTGAAAACGAAACCTTCCAAAATTAGCAAAATTGCGTTTTTCGTTTTAATTTCCCCACAAAAATAGTGTTTTTTGGTTGCGCCATACATTTTATGATATAATGAGTGATGTCATTACAAAGGACAACTGGTCGCGCAAAAAACAAGCCCTCATACTAGTCTGTGGATGAAAATATAAAAGAGTTATGATTTTTAGAAGGCGAGGAGGAAAAAATGAAAACGTAAAAATTAAATTGTCTGAGTCCTTAAGGCCAAAATGGGCTGAGTCCTTAAGGGGTTAATGACCCGACCGGAGTCAAACCGTGACAACGGTCGGCTCAGTTTTGACCCGTATGCGGTTTTGGACTGGACCTAAAACCGTAGTAAGCTACGGTTTTAGGTCCGGTCAGGAAACTGCATAGGGGTCAAAACTGAGCCGACCGGAGTCACCGTTTGACTCTGGTTGGGTCACTAAAGTAAATGGAGTCACGGGCTGATCCGGCCGTGGTACGGGAGTGCCTGATTTGCCCCTCCCCCCACCGGATCCGGCACCCGTATGTCCAAAATGTGATGTGAATGCACCCTTATCTGGATGTGACGGATGGAGGAAGATGAAGGAAGATGTAGATGCGGTGGTTACAATAGATGGGATCAGAGTTTTCTATGATCCTGGATGCTGAAGCACAGTTGAAGGCTTTGTTCACATTAGCATTGCTCTGTTCATTAAACCTATCAAAATGTCAGTACTCAAAGGGGTACTCCGGTGGAATTTTTTATTATTATTTTTTTTAAATCAACTGGTGCTATAAAGTTAAACAGATTTGTTAATTATTTCTATTAAAAAAATCTTAATCCTTCCATTACTTATCAGCTGCTGTATACTACAGAGGAAGTTCTTTTCTTTTTTAATCTCTTTTCAGTCTGACCACAGTGCTCTCTGCTGACACCATGTCAGGAACCGTCCAGATCAGGAGCAAATCCCCATAGCAAACCTATCCTGCCCTGCACAGTTCCTGACATGGCCAGAGGTGTCAGCAGAGAGCACTGTGGTCAGACTAAAAAGACATTCAAAAAGAAAAGAATTTCCTCTGTAGCATACAGCAGCTGATAACTACTGGAAGGATTAATATTTTTAAATAGAAGTAATAAACAAATCTGTTTAACTTTTTGGCACCAGTTGCTTTAAAAAAAAAAAAAATTCCCACCGGAGTACCCCTTTAAGCAGCATAAAAAAACTGCAGATCAGGTTTTCTTTTCGCTCAAATTCTGCAAAATGGACATGGAAGGAAAACCTGGCAGACCATATTCAAGTTAATTGGCTCTGTTAAAGGGGTACTCCACTGAAAAACTTTTTTTTTTAAATCAACTGGTGCTAGAAAGTTAAACAGATTTGTAAATTACTTCTATTAAAAAATCTTAACCCTTCCAGTACTTACAAGGTGCTCTATGTTCCAAAGGAAGTTCTTTTCTTTTTTAATTTCCTTTCAGTCTGACCACAGTGCTCTCAGTTGACACCTCTGTTCATGTCAAATCCCCATAGAAAACCTCTTCTGCTCTGGACAGTTCCTTAAATGGACAGAGGTGAGAGCACTGAGGTCAGATTCAAAAAGAATCAAAAAGAAAAGAACTTCCTGTGGAGTAGGGATCGACCGATTATCGGTTTGGCCGATATTCACGATTTTGGACATTATCGGTTTCGGCCAGAGACGGCCCCCTCGCCGGCCAGAGACCGCCACCGCTGCCCCATTGCCTCCCCCATCCCCGGTTTTATAATTATCCGTTCCCGGGGCCCGCGCTACTTCTGGTTCCTGCGACGTCCTGCACGCTGCACAGCGCAATGACGAGTGACGTCCTCAATGCGACATCACCGTCAGTGCGCACAGTGACAGCTCAGGATGCCACCGGAGCCAGAAGTAGCGCGGACCCCGGGAACAGGTAATTATAAAACCGGGGATGGGGGAGGCAATGGGGCAGCGGTGGTTGGACTAGGGAGGACCCAAGGACAGGCAGGGGGAGAGAAGCGGGCGGCAGCGGTGGATCTGCAGCAGCTTCTGCATGGCCTGGGGGGGGGGGGGGGGAATAGCCAATAACTTATACCGGAATATCGGTATAAGTTATCGGCTATCGGCCTGAAAGGTCACAGATTATCGGTATCGTCCCTAAAAAAAAAATCGATATCGGTCGATCCCTACTGTGGAGTATACAGCAACTGATAAGTACCGGAAAGATTAAGATTTTTAAATAGAAGTCATTTACAAATCTGTTTCTTTCTGGAACCAGTTGATTAAAAAAAATAAAAATAAAAAAAAGTTTTCCAGGGGAGTACCCCTTTAATGTTGGTTGTGCAAGGGATCTACCAGCTCTGTTTTTTTCCTCCAGGAATTATATAACAGAGCTTCTGAAAGGAGCTCTAACGTAGATGTGAACTTAGCCTTAGCTGTGAAGGAGTAAGCTCAGCTCCAGAGTTCACTCCATACATTTCTCCGCGACTTCTGCCATACGTATGGCGGATGGAGCAAAAATGTTAAGATAAAAACACAAAGGCTGGAGACTGGTGTATAAAACAACATTCTTAATACATTTCCCTCATGGTATTTCATTGAGAACTGTCAGATTGTTGGAGACCATATGGATGCCCCGTATTAATGGCACAGGAGTAAGAAAGTACGGAGATCACATTACGCTAATGCTTCACTCCACACTGTCCTCCACAAAACAGCCTAAGCTATGTAACAAAGATAAACATATTCTTTCCAAAATTATTTTGCTTTTATTCAATGTTTTACAGTAAGCAAACTGGGAACTGAAGAAAATAGAAGTAACCACCCTCTGACCTTGGCTACCCACATATCTACATATTTAGAATAACTAGTTGCTGCTGCTAAATAACATCATTCTCCCGAGCTTTGTTGCCAAACGTAAGGTTATGGACCTCAAAGAATTCCTTTGGCACAAGACACAAAAATGTAAAAAGAAATAGGGAAAGAAAAGGAAATGGTTCACAGCTGTTTGAATAAACACAGCTATTCACTAATGTAATTCCTCTTTTCAGATATACCATACGTGAGTGCAGGGAAGCGGGGAATACAGTGGTCCCTCAAGTTACAATATTAATCGGTTCCAGGATGACCATTGTATGTTGAAACCATTGTATGTTGAGACCAGAACTCTATGGAAACCTGGTAATCGGTTCGAAAGGCACCAAAATGTCATCCAAAAATAGGAAAAAGTGAGAATTAAAGAAAAATAAGTAGATAACTAATATAGATAAAGCAAATCCTTTCATATAAAAGTAAGAAAGATCTGCTGGGAGCTGTAATCACTGTCTATGTCAGTGTTTCCCAACTAGGGTGCCTCCAGCTGTTGCAAAACTACAACTCCCAGCATGCCCGGACAGCCAAAGGCTGTCCGGGCATGCTGGGAGTTGTAGTTTTGCAACAGTTGGGGGCACCCTGCTTGGGAAACACTGGTCTATGTAGAGGACAGGAGCTTCTTCAGGGTCCTGTACAGTACACACAGTGTCCTAAAAAAGTAATATGGAGTCGCCCTTACCTGATGTCCAAAGGAGCAGGTAACCCTTCTACAGGTAATGTGTACAGAACATGTAATACCTCCCTGTACTGTAGGGGGCGCTACCAGACATCAGTCAGTGCATACGCTTCAGTAATACAGGGGTTTTACGAGTAAATGCCTATTCTGATTGGTCGGTTCTTCCGGCCATTGACACTTCTCACAGATGTGGACTGTCTGTAGCATTGTATGTTGAGTCTGGTTTCAACTTAAAATGGTCCAGAAAAGACCATTGTATGTTGAAACTATTGTATGTTGAGGCCATCGTAAGTTGAGGGATGACTGTACTAGGTCCAAAAAAAAAAAAATATATCATGTGACAGAGCTTAAAAGAATATGTTTTTTCCTCTGCCAAAAAAGAATAAGTACTCAAAAACTGATAGCATTCTATACCACTGGCGATTCTAGTTCAGTTTTGAAAACCATATGGCCAGGTCTACATCTTCTGCTATAGGAAACCACAACTGCAGTAACACAAATCAAAACTGCAATCCCAAAGACGGAGCTGTAGTGTTTAAAGGGATACTACCGTGGAAAACTTTTTTTTTTTTTTTTAAATCAACTGGTGCCAGAAAGTTGAACAGATTTGTAAATTACTTCTATTAAAAAGTCTTAATCCTTCCAATAGTTATTAGCTTCTGAAGTTTTCTGTCTAACTGCTCAATGATGATGTCACGTCCCGGGAGCTGTGCATGATGGGAGAATATCCCCATAGGAACTACACAGCTCCCGGGACGTGTCATCAGAGAGCAGTTAGACAGAAAACAACTCAAATTCAGAAGCTAATAACTATTGGAAGGATTAAGATTTTTTAATAGAAGTAATTTACAAATCTGTTTAACTTTCCGGAGCCAGTTGATACATAAAAAAAAGTTTTGGCCTGGAATACCCCTTTAATCCTTCCCGTACTTTTTAGGGGTTGTATACTAAAGAGAAATCCAAAAAAGAAAAGCATTTCCTGTGATGTCCTGACCACAGTGCTCTCTGCTGACCTCTGCTGTCCATTTTAGGAACTGGAGAAAATCCCCATAGCAAACATATGCTTCTCTGGACAGTTCCTAAAATGGACAGCAGAGAGCACTGTGGTCAGGACATCACAGGAAATGCATTTCTTTTTGGATTTCTTTTTAGTATACAGCCCTAAAAAGTACTGGAAGGATTAAGATTTTTTAATAGAAGTGATTTACAAATCTGTTTAACTTTCTGGCACCAGTTGATTTAAAAAAAAAAAAAAAAAAAAAAAAAAAAAAAAAAAAAGTTTACCACGGTACAACAAGGCAAGTCTTTAGGTCACTTGAGGCAATTCCACCTACAGGCATTATTATGGCTGCTATTTGTGGTTGTTACTAATCTGAGTAGGAGACCGATTACTCACATTATTGAATTCAAAGGCTAAATAATTGTTCTGTATCAAACATTATGGCTCTGTAAACCACAGCTCACAGAACCCAAAAAAAAAACATGAATATTTTTGATTCATAGTATAGTAGATCACATGGCCATCAATATTTTTCTCACATCCTGAAAGATTTCGCTTTTTGCAATAAACATACTTGTATTGCAGTAAGGTTCTTTCCCTCATTTTAAGAGAGGAGGAACAGTGAGAAATTTATAACAGGATGTACTTCCTTTTACTATCCCAAGGATCAGTGCCCCGTGGAGAAATCCCCTGCAGAAGCAGGCATTTCAGTATTCTGTGCATCGCATACAGCAGCAGGAAACAAGGATCTATTTTACTGAGAATATTTGCAAGTATGCCTGTGCTATTTATATTGTATCGGGAGGAAGTAGCCTAAACTATAGTCATTACTGCAAGTGCTACTTGGGAGCAAGAAAAACAATCTGGTGCAGCTGCATCCGTTGCCAAAGACAAAAAAAATAATATACAGTTGTTATCCAAGTTCAGCTTCTGATGCTCTTCACCATCAGCCATATTATCTCTGCCATTCTCAGCCAACCACAAAACCAAGAGGCATCTAGAAAGTGCTGGAAACTATAACAAAAATCTAAATACATGACACCGGAAAAAGGGAGATGTCAATCTGTTGGCCAAGACCTAGCTCCGCATTTTTTCTTTAAGTGTGGACTGTGACCTTAGCATCTGTTCTACATTATTATGGAGGCTTCCAGGAACTCATTAATCAGCTCTTCAATAAAAACACAGTTGGCCCAAGAGTCGAGGCTTCTGCATCCACAGGATCGTAGCTCGGTGCCTATGAGTTGGAGTATTTGCTGCAAAACCATGAAATCGTAATATAGTTTGATGTATACAATATCCAGCAGCTCTCACCTGCCAGACAACATCTCTGGCCAGATTTAATAAATGAAATTGTTTCAGTATAAAGGAATGATATATCTTAGTGTACCCTGGAAAAGTTTGTTACCTTGGAAACATCCTATATTGAAAATGCATTCTGTGTCAAGTTATTTCTCCTCCAGATATCTGGATACTTGGCCAAATCCAACAACTCTTGAATAAAAGACAGATAAAGGGTATATGGAAAGCAGGTGCACAGCACAATTTCATATCTACAGTGTCCATTTTAGGACATTGTCAGTCGTCAGCCATAACTCCGTCCTCCGTCAGGTGAAACGGCATCCCGCCTCCTCCCTCAGGCCAATCTCAGTCAGGCATCAGCCGCAACTCCCTCCACCCTCCTTTGTCATCCTAAAATCTCTCATTCGAAACTCCGTCATCCCTCAGACGAAAAACTTTCCTGCCATGTAGCAGAGCAGAGTCAGTGTTGGCTCTCTGCTATACAGGTTCTGCTGTACACGCTATTCAATGTCGGCTCTGCTATACAGACTCTGTAGCACATGTAGTGTCTGTAGTACACATGCAAGTTTCACAGCATTGGCTCTACTATACAGTGCTGTGCAGCATTGGCTCTGCTATGCGGCAGGAAGTTGCGTCTGAGGGAGAATCAGACATGACTGCGTTTTGGACAAGGGAGTTTTGGATGAGGGAGTTGTGGTTGAAGGATTACTGCGATTAGTCCGAGGGAGGAGGCGGGATCAATGTCTAAACATATACACACACAGCAGGCACTATTCAACACAATCAGGATATGGAGTTTATGTGAAAGGTGGTTTGGTTGCCTAAGGCTATGGCAAAATTGGCATGTTGTACAGTCTGCTCCACAGGTCTTGAAAGTGAATGTGGTCCCACTGCAGTAACATGTGGGTCGCGACGCAACCACATTCACTCTTACTGGGTATGATACAGCAACAGGTTTTGCCTCATAAGAAAAAAAAAAAAACATCCAATAGATTTAAAATACATTAAAGAGAAAATGTAGTCAAAGACAGACAGAGTTCATGTAACTCCAGGCTTAGGGATGGTTTTCATGTGCATTAATGTACTGTATACAGAGGGAACATGAGGATATATAAGCATTAAAGGTGTCTGCTAGAATCCTAACCTCACACCTCATTGAAATAAACATGAACCCATGACCCTTTGTGTAAGTTTGAGGGGGTTGGGAAAGACAGTTGTTGGCTAAACACAGGTATGTGTATGTGTATAGCTAGCCTAAAGGGTCTGCCACATATTTATTTCTGGCGGGTTCTGCTGTTTTACCTCAAGCAGATTGTTATCAACCTGGACTTTCTTAGGATTAAAGTCTTTCTGCTGTTGCAGACGTGTCCTAATTGAATAGTTGTATACTCAAGACTTGATAGTACAGATGGTAGGACTTAAAGGGGTACTTTGGTGGAAAACACATGTTTTTAAATCAACTGGTGCCAAAAAGTTATACAGATGTGTAAATTATTTCTGTAAGTACTTATCAGCTGCTGTATGCTCCAGAGGAAGTTGTATAGTTATTTTCTGTCTGACCATAGTGCACTATACTGCCACCTGTGTCCATGTCAGGAACTGTCCAGAGCAGGAACAAATCCCAATAGCAAACCTATATTGCTCTTGACAGTTCCTGACATGGACAGAGGTGGCAGCATAGAGCACTGTGGTCAGACAGAAAAGAACTATACAACTTCCTCTGGAGCCTACAGCATCTTATTACTGGGAGGATTAAGATTTTTTTTTATATAAAAGTAATTTACAAATCTTTTTAATACCGTGCCAGGTCACAAACAGCCGGGTGGCGACCATGGGGCCGGAGTATTGTGACTTCAGCCCCTGCCACCGCTATGCAAGTCTATGGGAGGGGGCGTGACGGCCGTCACGCACCCTCCCATAGACTTGCGTAGCGGGGGCACGGGGTGAGGACACGGGGGCGGAGTCATGATGTCATGATACTCCGGCCACATGGTCGCCACCTGGCTGTTTGTGAGCTGGCACCGCGGCATGCAGCTCAAACAGGTGGGTGGCGAATACAAGATTGCGGGGGTACCCAGCGGCGGGACCCCCGCGGTGAGACATCTTATCACCTATCCTTTGGATAGGGGATAAGAGGTCTCAGGGCTGGAGTACCCCTTTAAGGGCCTTCTACACAGGGTGATTACAGCCCCATGTAAAAGATCCAACTATCAGCCAATAACTGCAATCACTTGTTTGACAGCTGATTGCTGGGGTTGTGTAGCCCTAGATATTATTGTGTAGCCCTAGATATTATTGAGATCTGTGCACAACAAGTGAAGAGCCACACAAACCATCACGCAATTGTACATTTGGTTTTGCACTGATTTAAAAAAATAAATAAATAACTAAGCATTTACATGGCTCCATTATTAACAAGCATCACTATATTAGATCAAGGCTCGTATAAGGCAGGGGTCAATATATCTATAAGGCCCCTTAGAAGGCAGAGTGATCTGGAGAGTTGCTCTCCTCTTGGAAACCATCCCCTCCTGACCAAGTCCCTTAGTGCTCCTGTGACTCCGAGCTATCAAATAGTTAGGAGGTAATGTTCAAGGTGATATAATCGTTCTATTAACTTCCATCATTGGAACTGCTTAAAAAAAATTGCCCTAAAAGCCAAGCAATTAGAAAGGCAGCAGAGATCCCTACACTGTGCATGAGATCATTTATTACATCTACATTTTCCTCTTTACTTGGCTAAATACCAAAAACTAATACAAAAACAGGAAGGATTATGTTAACCTGCATTACTTTGTACTGAATTTAAAGGGGTACTC
This sequence comes from Hyla sarda, assembly GCF_029499605.1. Lineage (NCBI taxonomy): Eukaryota > Metazoa > Chordata > Amphibia > Anura > Hylidae > Hyla > Hyla sarda. The sequence continues at coordinate 102,350,706 of NC_079196.1, forward strand.
CACTGGCCAGTGTTCGGAACATTTAGCTCAGAACACTGTGTGCGTGCTGCGGTGGTCGATGACGCCCCCTCCCGTAGACTTGCATTGAGGGGGCGTGGCCTGACATCAGGAGGGGGCGTGGCTGACCAACGCAGCGCGCACACAGCTAAATGTTCCAAACGCTGGCCTGTGGAGTACCCCTTTAAGTTAGAGTAGGAAATGTAGCCCAAAAAATACATGTCAAATTTTGTTTGTTACTTCTGGAGGCAGACATCAGCCCGGTTCCATCTGACAGCAGGAGGGAGTGACTACTAAAGAGCACTGTGTATAGGGTTGTATCACAATCTGGCAGATCAAATAAAAATGGAGAGGGGACTGAAAATAGCACAAGACAGACCAGAAAGTTTCTTATGATACTATACTATGATTATTGTAATATAATAGTTTATTTTAGACAGTGATACAAAGTGTTAAAAGAAAAATATGCAACATTTAATCCACAGTAAGAATATTTTTTAGCTAAACATAATATTATGTAGCATATTCTCCAAGCCTTCAACATATGATTAGAGGGAAAAGGCTGACTAAGATGTTGCAATGTCAGACTGGTATAAAACCCGTAATTACTTCAATCTGAGACAGTATTGCTCTGCAGAGGAAACCGAAGATGGAGAGGATTGATCTTAACTTAGATGGTTATTCTAACTGTAATGTAGCTACAATGGTTGCAAAGAGACAAAAGTTTATCAAGATCACATTGAAGGATTAAAATCCCAGCACTTCCCTTTATTTTCTTCTCTTCTTTGATGTAATTTTGTCTTATATTATAAGAACAACCAAAAAATATATAAAGAAATCTTTTCTATGTGTCCCAGGAGATCAGCCATGTCCTCCCCCTTTGCTCATTATCATGTAATCTGGCTGAGCAAGCCCTTTTAGGTGGGCTGACTCAATTATGGTAACGGCAGGGCCCACTGGATTGTTCAAGCAGCTCTTCATTTTCATTATTGTTGGCCACACATCCCCTAACACACAGGGAGATGTGTAGTCGAATAGGGCAATTGTAATCAAAATAGGGCGATTGTATATTACTGATTATTTACAAAAAGTTAGATTTTTTTAAGCGGTACAAAAATAGAAAGTGTACAGTGTGAAAACGAAACCTTCCAAAGTGTGCAAAAATGTGGTTTTCATTTAAATTCCCTGCCAAAAAAAATAATAATTTGGGTTTGCCATAAATTTTTTGGGCAAAATGAGAGGTTTCATTACAAAGTACAATTGGTCAAGCAAAAAACAAGCCCTTATATGGATCGGTAGATGGAAATATAAAAGCGTTATGGATTTTAGAAGGCGAGGAGGAAAAAAACGAAAACGCAAAAATAAAATTGGCCTGGTGCTTAAAGTCAAAATGAAAATGGGCTTGGTCCTTAAGGGGTTAAATAGGACTGAACTTCAGTGGTAGACAAAGTGCACAGATGAAGAAGGCACACAGTGGCCCTTTAAATCTTGTGAACACTGATGGTCACAGAAGTAGGACTCCAATCATTACTAGTTTAAAAAAAAAAAAACACATGATGAAAACCTTTGGAAAAATCTATTTAACTCAAATTAAGTATGTACCCTAATATATACTCTAGTCATTGGGGTCAAAGAGAAGAACACGCAGGGAACTTGGATATAGAAATGAGAAAAGCTTCTAAAACGAGTAACAATAAGTAATATCCAGTACAACCATGTATGTAGACCTAGGCTAGGTATTAAATCCAGATCAGTACAAGATAAGAAATGCAAAGCACTTTTACATTAATTATATCTGTATAAAACTTTAAATGGTCTTTAAAGGTTAATAAACCCTTAAAGTTGATAGCCGGGTGCCACTCTGGTCTTTTAAATAAAAACATGCTTTTGGTATCCACTTTTGTTTCCATAGAAATTATGAAGTAACCATCATTTTGTTTATTTTCCTACTAACAGCCCTGGAGAGAAAAGGTATACAGGATTACTATAAAAGGAGTCCATTTTGTTTAGTCAACAGTCTGTGCCTATAGCAGCACTAGAACAAGTTTTTCTTGTAACCTCTACAAAATTTACTGGAACAGTCTATCTCAGTAGATGGAAATAATCACAGAATCAAGTCTGATGAGAACGTTCTACATGGATAATTCATGTGTTCCTATTACAGCATTTTAAAAAAAGTGGACATAATAATCACATCCAAACGAGCTCTGCAAGCATGACATAGTGTCTTACAACAGCTACTCCAATAAATGCAGTTGATCATTAGGAAATGTGCAGATCTGTAAAGGATTTCACCCTCTGCAACCCCACAACCTCCAGAAGGTTTGTTTACATTTATTGGCTGCCTGGTATATTAATGACCCATTTCGGCATCACAAGACAAAAAACTCCAACAATGAGCATTGTAAAAGTCTTACATAAACATGCCTAAATATTAACACTTAGCCCTGTGTTACCTAGGCTGGTAAATCATCCTGCTGCATCTCCTTATAGGGCTCTACAATGTTGTACAACACATTCATAGAGGGAACAGTATAAAGACACTGAGGTACTTGTTAACTATCCACTGTATGTATCTGGGTAGAAGTCCTATATAGAACCACTTTAAAATGTCTAGTAAGGCTATGGTCACACAGCTATTATTAATGTGTATGGTCAAGAAGAATATGCATTGTGCAACAAAAAACATGTAATACGCCTACTAAATCTGATTGATATGGGATAAGCCATACCTGATGCAGTGTGTATTGTAGAGTGTTCCAAGTACTGCATTGGTCTGTATGCTTAACTGGGCCCTGACACTTTGAAACACTTTTGATATGCCGTAGAGACACGTCAAAATATTTGACCAGTCAAGGTCTGGGTCTTCAGATCTCTCTAGGACATATCACAGTCCCAAGAGACACCTGTCAGCACCACTCCACCCAAACCTCCAAAACCCAGGTTCAAAGTTTCAACCACAGGTTTGGGCACCCCGCAGATCACTCAGTACCTGCATTCATAGCGAAACATGCATACAATACCATTCAGAAGAAGGAATGACGACACGACACCCGAAGTTCCGCTTCAACTTGCTGCCTCCCTTGCCGATAGCAGGGCGTACAAATAAGGATACACTACACCTTCTCTCTAGGACATGTCAAATGTTTATTTTTTCTTAAGGTTAAACAAAAATGTCAAAATATGCATAAAAAAATATGTGCAAAATGAAATAAACCTGGAAAACGTGTATTTTCATGTTATGTGTAGGGCTGAAACAACTCATTGATTATTTGGCAACTAATCAATTATTAACTTAGTTGTCCACTACTTTCATAATCGATTAATCGATTAGTTGGTCAGCCCATTTCTAAAGTTAACATACACTTAACCATTATCACTATGTATATATGCAACTGTGGTCCTCGACAAGCTGTTCAGTGAAGAGGGGGTCCAGCACACACCATCTTCTGCTCCTTTCTGCTATTGCTCCTTTCAGCTATTGCGATACCCCGGTTGTCAGGCTCTGTGCTAAAGGCTAGACTCCCAATAGTTGCAGAGAGAAGATGAAGTAGAAAATAGTGTGTGCTGGCCTCCTTTTCACTAAATAGGCTGCTGGGGGCACATAGGATGGACAACCAGTGAATGTGTTGCCCCCTCTTATCTGGCCACATGTAAGAAACAGGGAGGGGGGTATAGCCCTTACAAGGAGGAAAAAAAGAAAATTCTATTTAAAAGTATTCGTATATGTATTTAAATATAATAAAAAGGTCCTCCTCTAAGTCTCTGCAAAGCTCAGCATCTAGAAGACTCCACAATCTCTTCCTTAACACACAATGAATCCCTTACCTAAAACACACAGAAGACCTTCAGTCCAATCTCCTCCCGTCAATAACTCCCTCCCTAATCTAACTCACAAATGATCTACTTCACTATGGTTATTTTTATTCGATTAGATGAACTGGCTGATTATTATTTCGGTTAATCGATTATGAAAATATTTGTTAGTGGCAGCCCTAGTTATGTGTACATACCCTAAAGGTGAGAACCTTATAGACAGAAATTATACGGTGTCCATTTTAGGACATCGTCAGTCGTCAGCTGTAAGTCCGTCCCGCATCAGGCAAAATGGCGTCCCACCTCCTCCCTCGGACCAATCTCCATCAGGCATCAGATGCAACTCCCTCCTTTTAAACTCCCTCATCCAAAACGCTGTCAAAAACCTTCCTGCCGTGTAGCAGAGCAGAGTCTGTGTCGGCTCTCTGCTATACGGGTTCTGGTGTACATGCTATTTAGTGTCGGCTCTGCTATACAGACTCTGTAGAACATGTAGTGTCTGTAGTACACATGCAAGTTTCACAGTTTCAACTCTCTATGCGTCAGGAAGTTGCATCTGAAGCATGACGACGTTTTGGACAAGGGAGTTTCAGATGAGGGAGTTGTGGCTGATGGATGATGGCGATTGGTGCAACGGATGAGGCGGGATGCTGTTTCACCAGTGTGGGACGGAGTTACGATTGACGATGTCCTAAAATGGACACCGTAAAATTGGACACAGCTTAACACACCCTATTTACATTTGAATATAAATACACATACAAATCGATGATTAGATAATACTGGTTAAAGCAGAACAGAACCTTAACCCTAAAGGTCCCCCAAAAAATGTAGTTCAACCTAGGAAGAAAAAAGCGGATCTCCTGTTCAGCACTTCTCCCTTCCAAGCGTCCTTATTGGTAAAGATACTAATAGCACATTTATTGAAGATAATTAAAACAATAAATTAACTTTTGTACAGCACTTTAAATAATGCTACCTGAAGAAGAGTCTGTTACAGACCAGAAAAATGTTTTTAGTGCTATACAAAAGTTCTTTATTATTTTAATTATCACCAATAAATGTACTCTTAGTTATACCTTAGTCTAGGACTAATTGAGTACACACGGTTTCACACCTCGTGTATCTGCTATTACGAACGAGAGGAAGGGAGAAGCGCCAAACAGGGGATCCACTATTTTCTACCCAGATTGTGCCCTCTAACCCTTATCCTTGTTCCAAGGCCCAGGAGGATGGTCTGGCTGCTAACTTGATATACCAAAATTTTATATGCCTGCTGCGACATTGAGTAACAATTAGTTAGACCTTTATTTTTAAAAAGGCCTCTAAAAAATAAAAAACAAACAATCTGATTGGTTGCTATGGGCAACTGGTCAACTTTTCCCCTGCACAGGTTTTGATAATTCTCCCCCAATGTGTTCTTAGCGCTACACCAAATGGTAAGCACAATACTTTGTGTTTGACCTGTCCTCCTCTCAGTGCCAAACTAGGAGCACGTTCTGCTTTTTTCTTTCTTTTCCATAAACATTAGTTGTCCATCCCTGCCAATTTTGTTGGAACTGGCTGACTCTTTAAAGGGAACCAATCATCAGATTTGACCCCCAGGGATGGTGAGGATATGAACTTGTGAACTAGTCCCTGCTACGCCCTTAAGTAGTCCCCTGGGTGGGGAGCTCCTCTCACCTAGTTCCCTTCTTCAGCCAGCAGCGACGCTTCCTCCACTTGATTGACAGGCCATGCCATTGCTCTGCTCCGTCTGTTTAGTGAGCAGAGCGATGACGTGGCCCGTCATTCTAGCGGAGGAGGCATTGCTGGCGGCCGAAGAAGGGGACTAGGTGAGAGGAGATCCCCGCCCAGGGGATCAAATTGTTTGAAGGACTTATAAGGGATTACATACAGGAATACATAGGGGATAATAGTATTATAAGTGATAGCCAGCATGGGTTTACTAAGGATAGAAGTTGTCAAACCAATCTAATTTGCTTTTATGAAGAGGTGAGTAGAAGCCTTGACAGAGGAATGGCTGTGGATATAGTGTTTCTGGATTTTGCTAAAGCATTTGATACTGTCCCTCATAGACGTCTGACAGGTAAGTTAAGGTCTTTGGGTTTGGAAATTTTAGTTTGTAACTGGATTGAACACTGGCTCATGGATCGTACCCAGAGAGTGGTGGTCAATGATTCGTACTCTGATTGGTCCCCGGTTATTAGTGGTGTACCCCAAGGTTCAGTACTGGGACCGCTGTTGTTTAATTTATTTATCAATGATATAGAGGATGGTATTAACAGCTCTGTTTCTATCTTTGCAGATGACACCAAGCTTTGTAGCACAGTACAGTCTATAGAGGATGTGCATAAGTTACAAGATGACTTGGATAGACTAAGTGTCTGGGCATCCACTTGGCAAATGAGGTTCAATGTGGATAAATGTAAAGTTATGCATCTGGGTACTAATAACCTGCATGCATCGTATGTCTTAGGGGGGATTAAACTGGCAGAGTCACTGGTAGAGAAGGATCTGGGTGTACTTGTAGATCACAGACTACAGAATAGCATGCAATGTCAGGTTGCTGCTTCCAAAGCCGGCAGGATATTGTCATGTATCAAAAGAGGCATGGACTCAAGGGACAGGGACATAATACTCCCCCTTTATAAAGCATTGGTACGGCCTCACCTGGAATATGCTGTTCAGTTTTGGTCACCTGTCCATAAAAGGGACACTGCGGAGTTGGAAAGGGTGCAGAGACGCGCGACTAAACTAATATGGGGCATGGAACATCTTAGCTATGAGGAGCGATTAAAGGAGTTACAATTGTTTAGTCTTGAGAAGAGACGTTTAAGGGGGGATATGATAAACGTATATAAGTATATTAATGGCCCATACAAAAAATATGGAGAAAAACTGTTCCAGGTTAAACCCCCCCAAAGGACGAGGGGGCACTCCCTCCGTCTGGAGAAAAAAAAGTTTAGTCTCAAGGGGCGACACGCCTTCTTTACCGTGAGGACTGTGAATTTATGGAACGGTCTACCTCAGGAACTGGTCACAGCAGGAACAATTAACAGCTTTAAAACAGGATTAGATACATTCCTGGAACAAAATAAGATTAATGCTTATGAAGAAATATAAAATCTCATCCCTTCCCCAATATCGCGCCACACCCCTACCCCTTAATTCCCTGGTTGAACTTGATGGACATATGTCTTTTTTCGACCGTACTAACTATGTAACTAACTATGTAACTATGTAACAGCAGTGATCCATTGACTGTAACAAGTCTTGTACTTTTACTACATTCCCATAAGGTCACGGCACACAGTTTTCACAATGGACGGCTCCAATATCGACCATCTACATAAAACCTGTGCACAAATTTTTTACCTCACATGTCCTATTAAAATTTTTCCTGTGTAAGTTCCCATAAAAGTCTTGCGCAAGTTGCATGTACATGCTGAATGTATTCCTATGAACAGCATTAGCAGTTGCCATTTCAGTGGTTTTTACTTGATTATTACCCAATGTAAATTTCACAACTGGCGTTCATTACAGACAGAAATTTTTATTGTAAAAGGACCCTTTGGGTAGATTCACGTGTTAGATTTTTTTTTGCAGAAATACCAGTAACTGAGTAGGCTTCTTTATACCTGAATGGGTTTGTTTTGTTGGCTAACACATGGATTTCTGACGTTCTATTCAAATGAAGAAATTTCGCATCACAATCCACCATGTGAGTCAAGAGATTTTCTGAGATAACAGACTGTACAGTACTGTTCTATACCAAGTAGGACTGGTCAACGGGAGTCTAACCACTAGGAACCCTACAGATCACCAACACAAAGGGACTGTGGCACTTTGTTTTGTATATTTAATTTTTTTAATGATTTACTACATATGCCGTTTTTTTTTAATTTTTTTTTTAGTTAAATTAAACTGACCTTCAACACCAGACATAACCCAAGAATGATAGTGATGTAGAGTGTAGTGAACATATGACTGGAAACCCCACTGATTTTACATTAATAAAATCTGACTGATCACTACTGGGGGGGCTGGGCGAAACCCTTTTAATTGTTTTTATATAAAACTAGATACATATGGGAAAAAAAGAGCAGATAGAGTGTGATTCCATTGGGGGATAAAAGGGACAATTAGGACTTTATCATAAAAATATAAAAAGTTTATTTATTATAATAAAATAATAGTGGCATATGATAAAAATTCCTTTACCTAATTTTCAAAAGATCACCATTCATGTTAATTACAACATATACAGGATTGTTACATGAAAAGTATCTAAAATCAAGGTCTTGCAGACTGTTTTCTTGGTGCATTTAAAACAACTATAAGAAAAGAAAATATGTATGGGAACCTCACAATCGGGCCATTGAGGCTTCTTGGGATTAAAATTGTCTCAATGAACAATTAGGTTTATGGCAGTAGATTGATGTTTTACATGGTGCCAATAATGCGCAAATCTTCAGAGTTTCCATTACTGGAGATAGATTGTGGGGACTGATCAACAATCTACATTCCCATGTCCAGACCATGCCAACACAAGGAAATTCCTAAACTCAGTAAGTAATCAAATTCTATCATGCTATATATGACTTCCGAACAGCAAAAGCAAAATATGACGTGATACAAAGTAAAGCAAACGTGGCACACTATGCTATTTCCTGCAATGTCACAGTATTTTATTTGGAGAATAAATTGAAACTGGAATATATTGAATTAGCTATTACACACTCCAAAATCCTAAACAAGAATATAGAATCTGTTGGGGACGCCTATCAAAACTTGTGCCGAGGAACAGTTGAGATTCAAATTTTTGTATTTGAAAAGGCCTCTAAAAACTGAAAGCTGGAACCTGATTGGTTGCTATGGGTAATTTCTCCTCTGCACAGGTTTTGATACATTTTCCGCTTTATTTTCAGTTCAGTTATTTCTTCGAAGCAATGTTCACACTTACAACATGTATGAAGTGCAAAGACACCTTCGAGATGATCAGTGTGAAATTTAGGGGCACTCGGAAACACTGCATATTATAACATCTTTTTTTTTTTCCAGGTTACCTCCATAGTAACAGATAAGAAAGCAATGTAGAAGGGTGGAGAGAACCAGAATGACAGACAATGAAGATTATTTTGTCTGATACATTTGGCAGTTTTCATTTCATTTCAATGAAATTTTACTGAAAGAATAATAGTGGAGATAAAGAATAATGTTACAACAAATAAGGATATAAGGCACTAATAGAAGATGAGTAAAGAAGCAGAGGTGTATAAAGCAAACAGACACATGGATTGTGGAGAACGACACCTTATAAATAAAATAGTAATACAAAGTGTGCCACATTTACACACTGTACTGTAGATAGATGCCATTACAATATTTTATACTACTTTTTATGTGCTTCATATGATCAGTTGCTCTATTTTGTTAAATGAGCCAATATCTGGTGGTTACACTTTATGACTGTAGTATCAAGTGCATACAAATATATAAACTAGAGCTTCTCTCTATGTAAGCCTAACTAAAACATGGCTACAGGCAACAACAATTCAATCACAACTTACACAGCCTTGAGCTATAGTTAGACATAGGCAGCAGTCATACTGAACAAGTCACATTCTTTACCTGTCCCCACATGTCTGTTCAGCATGAACACCTCCTGCCGCTGCCTTGCATATCTATGATCATTTAGATTTCAGCTGGGTTAAGTCTGGGCTCATTTTAGATTTATTGTGGAGACAGCAGCAAAAGATAAAGGTAAACATGCAACCCCAAAAAACAGAAGGCAGTGGATGCGTGCATGTATATGGAAAAAGAAAAACAACAACAAACAAAAACTTCAGCTCATAATCCTCTCTGTACTAAAAGACAGTGTGGAGGAAGGCTGGAGCTACAATTCTTAAAGTGCAACATCCCATCTTATAAGGTTATGGAATATACAGCTAGGGTAAGCGCCCCCTCCCATAGACTTGCATTGAGGGGGAGTGGCCGTGATGTCACGAGGGGCATGGGGCCGACCCTTGCAGCGCGAAAACTGCGTTCGGAACATTTACCTCCGAACACTGCCCAGTGGAGTACCCCTTTAAGCCGCAATAATGTTCCTTCATAGAATGATTAGGTCATTTACATGAAGGTGAAAAGACCCTATGAACAACTAGACGGAACTGTCTTGTCCTTTTCGAACAGAAGGGCTTCCCACGGAAACACTGCATTAGAATAGTTGCTCACAATGCAATTCCCCAACACAATGTTGTGCTGTGTTCACTACCATCAGTTACTGAAGTCTTGTCTTATTTATTCTTTTGGCCAAAACTGGGATTGGATCCAAGAAAACAGAAGTATAAAGGTTTCATTTATACTTTGCTTAAGATGAAATCCTGGTTTTGGTTTTGATGCTTTTTTTTGCCAATCACAATACAGGAAGAGCTGCTCATCACAACTGGCTAAAAATACTCATGTGACAAGTATTATACTTCCGGACCCTTAAAAATGAAAGAACATAAGCTGAAAGAGGTAGACTAAGATCTGTACACCCCATTAGAGTTATGTTACTGGAGGAATCATGGTGACAGGTTTTAGAACTGCATGCAGAGCCCACTCGTCATGACAGGACTCATAGGTTATACCATGGTATCTAAGAGGCAACATATCTGCTCCAGTGATCTGGGCATTAACCTGGTTTTAAGAGATGGCATGTATCAGAATCACCCTGTTATTCCCCACATCAGTGTACAGTGACCCCCCGACCTACGATGGCCCCGACATACGATCACTTCAAGATACGATGGCCTCTCAGAGGCCATCGCATGTTGAAGGCAGCATCAACATACGATGCTTTTGTATGTCGGGGCCATCGCATAAACGGCTATCTGACAGCGCAGACTGCTTCAGCTGCCACCGGATAGCCGTTTACGGTGCCCCGTGAGCTCCGGTGATTGTCACTCACCTGTCCTCGGGGCTCCAGCGCATCCTCTTCGGGATCCCCTGCATCGTTGGCGCTCTCCATCAACGTCATCACGTCGCTGCGCACGGTGTCCCGTCATCCAATAGGAGCAGCGTGCGTAGCGACGTGATGGCGGCGTTGGAGAGCGCGGTTGGCAGGGAAGCAGAGGCCTTACCAAAGCGTCGGGGACACCTCGGGGACGCGGCGACAGTGATGGACGGCGACATCCTGGGCAGCGGTGACGGTCCGGAGCGGCGGGGACAGGTGAGTACAACTTTCTCTAACAGTGGTCTACAACCTGCGGACCTCCAGATGTTGCAAAACTACAACACCCAGCATGCCTGGACAGCCAACGGCTGTCCGGGCATGCTGGGTGTTGTAGTTTTGCAACATCTGGAGGTCCGCAGGTTGTAGACCACTGTCCTATACTTTACATTGCACGGATCCCTCAACATACGATTGGCTGTCCGGGCATGCTGGGTGTTGTAGTTTTGCAACATCTGGAGGTCCGCAGGTTGTAGACCACTGTCCTATACTTTACATTGCACTGATCCCTCAACATACGATGGTTTCAACAAACGATGGTCCGTTTGGAACGGATTACCATCGTATGTTGAGGGACCACTGTGTGTATGTGTATATATATATATATATATATATATATATATATATATATACATACATACATACATACATACATACACACACACACACACACACACACACCTAGTAGCATAATCCCTTACTGCTAAGTGCATTTGGATAGTGGTCGCTCTTTATTAAAGCTGCATATCACATCATAAAGTTATTCTCTGGTGTATACGCCTATGAGGATTATTTGTCTAAAGTACTGTTTCTCCTCAAACAGGACAAAGTTATTAATAGTTCCTTCTCTGGTGTACGCTATAATTCCTGGCTGCAGTTATAATCCAAGTGTGGATTCAATGCAAGAATGGAAAATATCAAAATGAGCAAAGAGTGTTTAAAATTCCCAAGATAATCCTTACCATAAGTGACAATTTACTCAGTGCAGGTTGACACACACAATATGCATGCCAGAGACATGCAAAGGAATACTTTAGCCATATCATGTACAATCACTAGTCCTACAGTGCCATCTGTTTCATTCAAGCTCAGCTGCAACTAGGGATCGACCGATTATCGGTATGGCCGATATTATCGGCCGATAATCACGATTTTGGGCATTATCGGTATCGGCAATTATCTTGCCGATAAGCCGATAATGCCCCGCCCCCCCGCACCGCCCCCACAGCACCGCGACCGCCACCCCCTCGACCCACCGCACCGCGTCGCACCCCCCACCATGATGCTAGGCAGTATATACCGGTATGGATTTATTCCCATACCGCAATACCGGTCGGGCCCCACCCTCCGAGTGAATAAAAAAATTAAACTTACCCGTAATGGGGGTGGTCCAGGCCATCCTTCCTTCATGTAGTGTCCGGGGGCGTTCCGGGTGGTCCGGTCCTGGCTGTCCTTCTCCCACGGTCTTATTCTCCACTCCGGGCAGGCTCCGGCCTAGTACGCTGCATAGACGCCGCTACGCCGTGACGTCAGGTGCGTCGCTGCGCACGGGCGTCACTGCGCAGCGACGTCTAAGCAGCGTACTAGGCCGGAGCCTGCCCGGAGTGGAGAATAGGCCCGCCGGAGAAGAAGGAAAGCCCGGACCGGACCACTCTCCACCCGGAACGCCCCCGGACACTACAGGAACGATGGATGGATGGCCCGGAGCACCCTGGCAGGTAGGGGAGAGAAGCGGGTGGTGGCCTATGGCTCCGCAAAAGCCACTGCAGATCATTGATTTAAAGCGCCCGCTTTAAATCAATGATCTGCAGCGGTGTCGCAGGGGGTTAAATAGCCGATAACTTATACCGGAATATCGGTATAAGTTATCGGCTATCGGCCCTAACCTGCGCCGATTATCGGTATCGGCCCTAAAAAAACGATATCGGTCGATCCCTAGCTGCAACTATGCGGTTCATTACTGTAAGTGGGTCATGTGATCACTAGCCTTACCCACAGAAAATCAGTGCTTGAAAATGGGAAACGGCAGATGAGGGGGACCAAGTAAGTATGTTAAAATACACCTTTAAAGGGGTACTCCCTCTGGAAAATGTTTATTTATTTATTTTTTTTAAATCAATTCAACTGGTGCCAGAAAGATCAACAGATTTGTAAATTACTTCTATTTAAAAATCGAAATCCTTCCAGTACTTAGCTGCTATATGGTCCACAAGAAAAACGGCAGAAAGGAGAAAAATGCTCTCGTGTTGTATTTAGTAGCCATGGACATGAAAACCAACTGTAAATACCCAACCACCACCATCCAAGGTGTTGTACTGACCTTCTGTTGGTATATAGTGAGGCAAGTACACCTAGTTTCATGGGCTATGAGGGTGTGCAGGAAAAGTTGTGGCCAGTTTGCTGCTCTGGTCCCTTTTTGCCCGTTGTCCCGAGGGGTACGGAAGGTAAATGGCGAAAAAGGCAAAAAAAGAGTGCTATTGGGTGGGAATGTTGAATGAATATCAAAGAATGCCAGCGATAACACAGGACTGATGTTTATTCAAATTGATAGTTAAAATGATACAGGACAATGCTTTGGCGCACACAGGAAGCACATCAGGACTACAGACTGTAAATTTTGTAGACCTGAGGAAGGCGCGCGAGCACGCCAAAACGCGTTGTCCTATATCATTTTAACTATCATTTCAATAAACATCAGTCCTGTGTTACCGCTGGCTATCTTTGATTTTCATTCAACATTCCCACCCAGTAGCGCTCTTCAAAATCCCTCCTTTTTCGCCATATATGGTCCACAGGAAGTTCTTTTCTTTTTGAATTTCCTTTCTGTCTGACCACAGTGCTCTCTGCTGACTCCTCTGTCCATTTTAGGACCTGTCCTGATGAGGAGCAAATTCCCCATAGCAAACCTATCTTGCTCTGGACAGTTCCTAAAATGGACAGAGGTGTCAGCAGAGAGCACTGTGGTCAGACAGAAAGGAAATTCAAAAAGAAAAGAACTTCCTGTGGACCATATAGCAGCTGATAAGTACTGGAAGGATTAATATTTTTAAATAGAAGTAATTAAGAAATCTGTTTAACTTTCTGGCACCAGTTGATTTAAAATAAGATGTTTTCCAGTGGCGTACCCCTTTAAAGCGAACAGTGAACAGCAATACAATGATGGGTCACTTACAAGAATTGATGAAGTTCTCGCAGAGTTATACGTCTTTATTCTAGTGGTTGTATTGAACAGCTCTGCATCCTCAATATTCCCCGCTCAGGCCCGCCCCTCTCACGAATATGCAAAACTATTAACTTTCACATTGCTAGGACACGAGCCTGCCGGCACCTGCACTCTGCTCTTCTTCATCCTAGTGAGTCAATACTTTTATTAAAAAGCATACCTGGTAATCTATCACCTGGTTAGTCTCGAGCAGCCTGAACTGCTATAAGTGGGTTAGGGTCAGTTCACATAATGTGCAGTGGTGATGCGTTTTCTAATACAAATGCATTTTGGATTAGAAAACGCATCACCACTGCACATCATGTGAACTGACCCTAACCCACTTATAGCAGTTTAGGCTGCTCGAGACTAACCAGGTAATAGATTACCAGGTATGCTTTTTATGGAAACTGCAGTGATGAGGCTCCCTATGCAAAGGATTCATGCAAAATGTAGGCAGCATTAGAAAATCTTATCAGCGTAACCTGTTAAGGACCAAGGGCATACCTGTACATCCTGGTCCTGTTACTGATGTTTAAAGCACGCTCAGCGTGCTTCAAACCCGGTGGGTCCCAAATACTGTCAGCAGCCAGGACCCAGGGTTAATGCCAGGCATCAACGATCGGGCCAATGCCAATAACCCTTTAGATGCTGCAATCAAAGTTTTCTGCGGCATCTAAAATGAAAGTAAAAAGATCCCGGCAGCTCAGTAGAGCTGATCGGGACCTTCGCGATGAAATGCCAATGTTCAGAACAGCTGAGAGGACAGCGGGAGGGCCCTTACCTGCCTCCTTGCCATCCGATCGGTGATACTTTGCTGCCTCCAGCCTTCGCAGACTTGAGCAGCAGAGCACGGATAACAGCGATAAATGCTGAGCCAAAGCTCAGCATTGAACAGAGTATACAATCGCAAGAAAAAAGGTTAATAAATGCCCCTCCACTAATAAAAGTTTGAATCATCCCCCCCCTTTTCCCATTTTTTTTATGTAATAAAAAATAAACATATGTTGTACCGCTGTGTATGTAAATATCCGAACTATTAAAATATACATTTTTTTTTTTTTTTTATATTCCATATTCTTTATTATAAATTTATAATATTACATAATTCAA
This sequence comes from Hyla sarda, assembly GCF_029499605.1. Taxonomy (NCBI): domain Eukaryota; kingdom Metazoa; phylum Chordata; class Amphibia; order Anura; family Hylidae; genus Hyla; species Hyla sarda. The sequence continues at coordinate 102,365,831 of NC_079196.1, forward strand.
AAGAACAAACATACCCCTGCTTTCTCTCCTTTTACCCCTTGTAAAAATTCAAAAACTGGGTTTCCAAGAACATGCGAATGTAAAAAATGAAGATTTTGAATTTTCTCCTTCACTTTGCTGCTATTCCTGTGAAACACCTAAAGGGTTAACACACTTACTGAATGTCATTTTGGATACTTTGAGGGGTGCAGTTTTTGAAACAAGAAATGAAACAAGTATCGACAAAATTTTACCACTAACATAAAGTAGAATATGTCATGAAAAAACTATCTCGAATCAGAATGAAAGGTAAAAGCATCCCAGAGTTATTAATGCTTGAAGTGACAGTGGTCAGATGTGCAAAAAATGTCCGGGTCCTTAAGGTATATTTGGGCTGGGTCCTTAAGGGGTTAAAAAGTTATAGTGGTCAGAATATGACAATTTTAAGCTACATTTGGTGCACGTAGTTAGGATTTTTTTAAGTAGTAAAATAAAATGAAACCTACATAAATTGGGTATCCTTGTGATCGTATGGACCTACAAAATAAAGATAAGATGTCATTTATTTTAATTTTTTTCGAAAAAGTGCACTGTGTGGAAACGGAAGCCCCCAAAAGTTACAAAATGGCATTTTTTTTATTTCACCCTAATACTTTTTTTTTGCTTTGCCGCAGATATTGTTATAAAATAAGTGAAGTCATTACACAGTACATTCGCTGACGCAAAAAAAAAAAAAAGCCCTTATTGGTCTGAAGGTGCAAGATTGAAAGAGTTATGATTTTTAGAAGGGGAGGAGGAAAAAAACGGAAGTACAAAAATTAAATAAACTGGTCCTTAAGGCCAAATTGGGCTTTGTCTTTAGAGGGTTAAATAGGTAAGCATACTGCATATACAAAACTCTATACATTATTCTCTAATAATAGCCTGTGGTGTACTAAATAAGCAAAAAACCTAAAATTTACAGGTTTTTTTAATAGAAAATCTATAACAAACAGTAAATATTATGGGTTTGTTTTAAAGCCCAAAGTACACTGACATGTCTTTATGTCATGTGCCATTAGAATTACCGTAGTCTTCATAAATCAGAATAGAACATTCCAAGAAATGTACTGCCACTTCTCAGTACGTAGATGCTTATCGGGATAATGGTTAGCGAGATTTACCACGACTGTCACAGAGGAAAGTTAGGAAAATGTTCTCCCTCCTAGGCCTCCATTACATTTGTAAAAAAATAAATTGTTTCTTTAACATAAAAGCAGTAAGGCTAATATATTCTCCGCCAGAAAACAGTATGATTCTTCAGGGAAAAATTCTGAGTTGGGAAGGAATTTTTATCCAATGAGGCAACTGGTAAAAAATTCATAGAATTATGGCCTTCCAATCGGTCAACACTGATAAAATATTATAGGTTAAACCTGACTTGTGCTTTTTCAGCCTATGTTACAAAATATTCATAAATACCTTTCACTTTTTATCATCAACAAAACAAGAAATAATATAACTGAACATAACAGACTTCTTCACATTTCTAAGGGCACATACACATTACAGGTTCCGAGCAAAATCCACTTGCAGCAGAATCTGATCACAATGCAAACGTAGCTGAACTTCCAACGTGAATTCGGATTCCACCTGGAAAAGCCCATTATCAAAGAGATCTTGTATTTCAGGGATCAACCGATTCCAACCTCACACAAAATCTCGTAATGAGTTTGATGAAAGTCAAACTGGCAAAGCGCTCGCCAAGTGCCATGGTCCTGTTTGTTCTAGTAATTTCTCAGATCCCCAACTGATAACATCTATTTCCAATGTCTTTGTCACAAATACTTCTAAAGATTGTTATTGTACTTTAATACATGAAAAATGGGCTTGAGGCAACCATCTGATGTGAAGTTGACCTACAGCTTTCACTTTCGTAATAAATGTATTTTCTACCGACCAAAGCTAATGTATAGAGTAGTACAAGAGTAGTTTACCATCTATTACTAAAGCTTATGTAAATAAAAACACACTGGGGAGAATGTAACGATAACAAATACAGTGGAAACCCTTTAAAAGACCACCCCTTTAAGTAGACCACTCCCTTAGCTTGACCTGATTATGTCTAACAGATTTTTAGCCACTAATGCCAATAGATTATGTATAGTGGCCATTTTCTTCAAGTTGGCCACCCCCATAGAAGATTGGTTGTCATCATATAACAGAACAATAATTTACAAAAAAAACATCAATGCAATATATATATATATTTTCAATATCTAAACTGCATTCATTTCTATTCTGTTCATGGTTAGAACACCAGCACATCTGTGGACTTCTCCAGGGTCTCCCGAACACAGAGACAAAGCATTACTTAACCCCTTAAGGACTAAGCGATTTCACGTTTTTGCATTTTCATTTTTTCCTCTTGCCTTTAAAAAATCATAACCCTTTCAATTTTGCACCTAAAAATCTGTATTATGGCTTATTTTTTGCGCCACCAATTCTACTTTACAGTGACATTAGTCATTTTACCGAAAAATCCACGGCGAAAGGGAAAAAAAATTCATTGTGCGACAAACTTGAAGAAAAAATGCGATTTTGTAAATTTTGGGGGCTTCCGTTTCTACGCAATACATTTTTCGGTAAAAATGACACCTTATCTTTATTCTGTAGGTCCATACGGTTAAAATGATACCCTACTTATATAGGTTTGATTTTGTATTACTTCAGAAAAAAATCATAAATACATGCAGGAAAATTTATACGTTTAAAATTGTTTCTGAGCCCTATAACTTTTTATTTTTCTGTGTTCAGGGCGCTATGAGGGCTCATTTTTTGCACTGTGATCTGAAGTTTTTAGCAGTACCATTTTTGTTCTGATCAGATTTTTTGATCACTTTTTATTCACTTTTTTGTGGTATAAAAAGTGATATAAAATGCGCTATTTTGGACTTTGGAATTTTTTTGCGCGTACGCCATTGAACGTGCGGTTTTAAAAGCCGTATATTTTTTATAATTCGGACATTTCCGCACGTGGTGATACCACATATGTTTATTTTTATTTACACTGTTTTATTTTGCCGAGTGATTTAAACTTTCAATTCAGAAGGGAATACCTGAAAGGATTAACTTTTTTTTTTACACTTTTTTTTGCGAGCTCATAGCTCCTATAGCGACCTATGAGCTTGCAATGGCTGATTGCATACACAGATTGTTGCCTTGCCGTTGCATGGCAACAAGCTGTGTAATCGGCGGTTGATTGCTCCAGCCTGTAACTAAAGCATGGAGCAATCAGAGCCAGGATGCCGACGGAAGAAGGTAGGGACCTTCTTCTCTCCGGGTAGCTGATCGGGGCATCACGATTTTATCGTGATGACCCCGATCAGCCCGACTGAGCAGCCGGGAAGCATTTACTTTCACTTTCGATGCGGCGCTCAGCTTTGAGCGCCACATCGGAAGGGTTAATAGTGAGTGGCCGAACAATCGCAGCCGCTCGCTATTAGGGTCCCAGTTGTGAATAGGCGCCGGGACCATCCCGCTATCCCGCCGGGACCCCGCGTTATAGACAGGGACCGGACTTAGGACGTACTCATACGTCCTAAGTCCTTAAGGAGTTAAAGTAAGGCACATCACTGTCTGCTAAAGGTTGTGACTCACCCGCAGCAACAGTTAAAGGGGTACTCCGGCCCTAAGACATCTTCTCCTCTATCCAAAGGATAGGGGAGAAGATGCCTGATTGCGGGGGTCCCGCTGCGGAACGCCGCAATCTCACATGCAGCACCCACCTGTGCTGCACAGAGCGATGATCACTCCATGTCTGAAGGGTCACAACTACGGGGCCGGAGTATCGTGACATCACGACTCCACCCCCACATGACATCACACCCCCTAATGCAAGACTATAGGAGGAGTGGTGACTTCACAATACTACAGCCCTGTAATCGTGACCCTCCAGACACGGAGCGATCATCGCTATGTGCAGCATGCAAGATTGCGGGGGTCCCCAGCGGAGGGACCCCCGCAATCAGACATCTTATTTCCTATCCTTTGGATTGGGGATAAGATGTTTTAGGGCTGGAGTACCCGGTTAAATCTGCAGCAGCAAAAAGGCAAAAGCCTAAAATGAAATAGGATGACTTATAATTTTTCCGACCTTACAATGTCAAACACACAAGACTGTATTGTACAGGTCTAGATGAAACATATGCAGGCATTCTCATAACTTATACAGCATGCAGTGTTTACATGTCAATGTATAAATAGCCTAAGGGGAATGGAGAACATGAGGAGAGGGCTCAAGTCAGTCTACAGGTCAGGTAGACATATACGGCTTCATAGTTTGTAGCATACACTTCAGAACATAAAAGCCAACAAAGAATTTAGTGAGACTGTCACCTCCGTATGAGGTACAGGGGTGCAGGCATCAGAAGTTAGTGCGCATTTTGTAAACTTACATCAGCACAGTCTTGTACTTCGGCCAAACAGTCGGAAAAGCAGGCAGACTCTAAAAGGGGCATGCTTCCTTCCCGCCCTGACCCACTCCCAGCATGAAGCCTCAGCAAACATCCTGGGCATAAGTTTACAAGCTGCAGGCACAGGAAAAATGGTACCGTCAGTATGATGTCCCTATGCCCTAACTAATGGTGTGTTTCCCCTACATATCTCGTGGAGCCTGTTGCATTTTGCACATTTTATTTATGCCCAGGTGACAACATTTCAACATAGAAAGCTCATACACAACATACAAAGCTCACCATCACTAGTCCTACAGTGCCATTTGTTTCATTCCAGCACAGCTGCATCTATAAGTCTCACTATTCTATCTTGGTCATTTGATCAAAAGTCTGACCCAAAGAATATAATTTGTTTAATGTGTAAGAGGAAATCTGCTCTGGGTTGGCTGACTTCCTGTGAATGACAGGATAACATCATCACCTATTAGATCCATCCTGCTGGCTCCCAGACCCCTTCTAGCTCTATTTGTATGCTGCTGCTACTGTTATGGGATCAAGATATCCCATAAAGATGTGTTCATACATTGTCTCAAACACCTCAAAACTTCATAAAACACATCTATTGTGATTATAGGCAAGGGTCAAGTCCTGGAAAAAAAAAAAGTGTGAGAACTCCGTGCTGTGGAAAAAGTGCAAGATCTCCATTCCCATGCATTCCAGCAGAACTTGAGTCCTGATTATAGGTCAAATCACGTATTCCTTGGCAATACTTCTCTTAAAAATGCATTTTGAATAAGAAAATCAAAACTGCACATAGTGTGAACTTACCTTTACCCACTTATGAAAGTAATGATTTCATGTGTATGAACTCCAGCATCAGATGACCAACTGTAGTGATCAAACGCCCCATCCAATCTCTTTGCAAAGCCAGAGGTTTCATTGGAAATGTAGGCAGCATTAAGGAATCATTTCAGTGTGGAACTAAAATCCAGCATGAAGCCAAACTCATATGTCCTATCAGCTAAAACAGGTTAGCACAAGGCAAGAACCTTAAAAAGAGGTACTTTGCCCCTAGAGATTTTATTCCCTATCTAAAGGTTAGGGAATAAGACGTCTGCTCGCGGGGGGTTGGGTCTTAGGGACCCCCTGCGATCTCAGGGCCAGCACCGCGGCATTCTGAACAGGGAAGCTTGGGGCTTCCGTATTAGTGACTTCACGCCACGCCCCCTCAATTCATGTTTATGGAAGGAGGTGTGACGGCTGCATACTAGCTAATGTCTAGAGGTGGAGTAGCCCTTTATCATTATTCTCTAATAGCCTGTTCGGAACTCTATATAAGCAAACAAAGAAAAAAAAATCCTATAGTGCTTCTTTTAGCAGTTCAGCAACAGAGCACCCACCGAATGCTACTGCCTGATATGATGCAAATGCACGCATGGGTGAATGCTTAGTGACTATGGTTCTCTAATATCATATATGGTGCAAGTGTGTAGCTTTGCTGCATAAATAAGCATAAAGGAGAAATAATGGGACCTAAATCGGGAGCATCAAAATATAATAATATTTTCAGAAATGTAAAAATGGAAGAACGTTGAATATATCATTTCACTATGCATGTCTATATTTAGCTGCATCTGTTCTGCAATAAGATCATTGATCAGAAGTGCAATATGACCCACACTGTGCAAAGAGAAATAAATCCCCCAGAGGAGGTCATTTCTCCCATTCCTTGCAGAAGCACACAGTTTCAGTAGCAGCAGTGACACTTCATTGTGTGAGGGAGTAGCAGCAGTACTAATAATCATAAAGGATGTATCCTATGACTGTACAGCGACTAATGCGGGGGATGGGAAGCACAGGAAGCACATAATTACTCCTTAGTTAAAACACAATCATTATGTCATAGCGTAACAGCTGTACAACATGCTGGCCCAAATCCCACTCATCACTTGTACAATAAGATTGGAGGAAACTATCCTTCCAAACAATTCTTCCCAGTTCCTTAAAATCATGGCACTGGAGCAGTATTATTCCCATGACTGCATTACGTGTTTCCTATACACATTGTTAGTTCAGACTCTTGCGTCTATAGGATTACCTCAATGTTTCACAGACTAAGGTACTGCAGAAAGTGTCTATACATTCATTCATCAGCTGATTGTAATGAGCCAGTTGGGCCGAATAATGCCCAACCTAAGAAGCCCTTACAGAGGACCTGTGATCAACCCCCCCCACATAAGATCATTAAAGGGGTACTCTGCCCCTAGACATCTTATTTCCTACCCAAAGGATAGGGGATAAGATGTCTGATTGCGGAGGTCCCACCTCTGGTCTGATCCCCCCCCCCCCCCCCCCCGGGTGCAGCAGGGAGAACTATACTGCCAACCTAATGTGGGGGAACTACAACCTAATGTGGGGGAACTATACTGCCAACCTAATGTGGGGGAACCACAACCTAAAGTGGGGGGAACCACAACCTAAAATAGGGATGATCAGAGCTGTCAGAGACAGTATTTCAAGGCAACATGCTGGTGTTGCCCCATAATTTTAACTAAAAGGAAAAAAAGACCCCCAAAAATTGAAATGCAGTTTCTTCTGAGTATGGAAATACCCCATATGTGGATGTAAAATGCTCTGCGGGTACACAACAAGGCTCAGGAGTGAGAGCGCCATGTACATTTAGGTGATTTGACCAGGGGTGGCTGATCGTTACAGCGGTTCTGACATAAACGCAAAAAAAAATTGGGGAAACTACACCCCTCACAGAATGTAACAAGGGGTATAGTGAGCCTGAACACCCCACAGGTGTTTGACGAATTTGTTTAAGTTGGAAGTGAACATTAAAAAAAAAAAAAATTTCACACAAATGCTGGTGATATCCCACTTTTTTCATTTTCACAAAGGGTAATAGGAAAAAGCCCCCCAAAATCTGTAACACCATTTCTTCTGAGAATATAAATACTCCATATCTGGATGTAAAGTGCTCTGCTGGTGCACTATGGGGCTCAAAAGAGAAGGAGCACCATCGGGCTTTTGGAGAGAGAATGTGTTGGAATTGAAGGCCATGTGTGTTTACAAAGCCCCCATGGTGCTAGAACCGTGGACCCCCCCCCCACATGTGACCCCATTTTGGAAACTACAATCCTTACGGAATGTAATAAGGGGTTCAGTGAGCATTTACACCCTGTCTGACAGATTTTTTGAACAGTTGTCCGTAAAAATGAAAAATTTTATTTTTCATTTGCACAGCCCACTGTTCCAAAGATCTGCCAGTGGGGTGTAAATGCTCAGGCTTTGTAAATGCACATGGCCCCCAAATTCCATTCCAAACAAATTCTCTCTCCTTTAGCCCAATTGCGCTCCTTACCTTCTGAGCATTGCACTTCTTCTTGCAGAGCACTTTACATCCACATATGGGGTATTTCCATTCTCAGAAGAAACGGGGTTACAATTTTGGGAGGCTTTTTCTCCTATTACCCCTTGTGAAAATGAAAAATTTGGGGTAACACCAGCATTTTAGTGAAAAATTAATAATTTTTCATTTTCACGTCACACTTTAGCGAAAATTTGTCAAACACCTGTGAGGTGTAAAGGCTCACTGTACCCCTTGTCAGGTTTCTTGAGGGGTGTTGCTTACAAAATAGTATGCCATGTGGAGCTTTTTTTTTTTTTTTTTTTTGCTGTTCTTGTACCATAGAGGCTTACTAAATGCGACATGCCCCCAAAAAAAACATTTCAGCAAAATTTGCTTTCCAAAAGCCAAATGTGACTCCTTCTCTTCTGAGCATTGTAGTGCACCCACAGAGCACTTTATCCTCACACATGGGGTATTTTCTATACTCCTAAGAAATGGAGTTACAAATTTTGGGGGGCATTGGGGGACCTATTACCTCTTGTAAAAATTGTAAATTTAGGAGAGAAAAAAAACTGCATTTTAGTGAGAAAAAAAAGTTTCATTTACACATCAGACTAATGAAAAGTCGTCAAACACCTGTGGGGTGTTAAGGCTCACTGTAACCCTTGTTATGTGCCATGAGGGGTGCAGTTTCCCAAATAGTATGCCATGTGTTTTTTTTTTCTGGTACCATTGGGGCTTCCTAAATGTGACATGCCCCCCAAAAACCCTTTTCAGCAACATTCACTTTCCAAAATCCCATTGTCGCTCCTTCCCTTCTAAGCACTGTAGTGCACCCACAGAGCACCTTACATCCACATATGAGGTTTTTCCTTACTTGAGAGAAATTGGGTTACACATTTTGGGGGGCTTTTTATCCTTTTAGCCCTTGTAAAAACTCAAAAATTGGATCTACATGTACAAAAAATTTAGATTTTCAATTTTCTCCTTCACTTTGCTGCTATTCTTGTGAAACATCTAATGGGTTGACAAACTTTTTGAATGTCATTTTTAATACTTTGGGGGGGGGGGGGGTAATTTTTATGATGGTGGTATTTCTAATATGAAGGCTCCTCTAATCCACTTCAAAACTGAACTGGTCCACGAAAAATTCAGATTTTGAAAATTTTGTGAAAAATCTGAAAATTGCTGCTATACTTTGAAGCCCTCTGATGTCTTCCAAAAGTAAAAACATTTCAACTTTATGATGCAAACATAAAGTAGACATATTGTATATGTGAATGAATATATCATTTATTTGGTATGTCTATTTTCATTACAAGCAGAGAGCGTCAAAGTTAGAAAAATGCAAAATTTTCATGAAATTTTAGAATTTTTCACCGAGAAATGATGCAAGTATCTACGGAAATTTACTACTATATTAAACCCTTCCCGCTAAAGGACGTATGCATACGTCCCAGCACCCAACACATTCGCGCGATGGGACGTATGCATATGTCATAGCGATCGCGGGCAGCGCAGGAGATTGGCAGCGACCCGGCTGTCAATCACAGCCGGAGTCCCACCGCAGATCCCAGAGCCGCGATCGCGCCGGTCACGGCAATTATTAACCCCGTAGATGCCGTGATCAATCCTGATCAAGGCACCGCGATACGATCGGGGGTCGCCGTTGGTTGCTATGGCAGCAGGAGGTCAGATCATGACCTCCTGTCAGCCTGCTGCGGAAGCCTGTGAGATCCACAGCCACAGACTGGATCGCACAGGCTGTGCTATGTGCAGCTGATCGGGTCATACTGAGCTGCAGTACAAATGTATTGCAGCATAATATAACCTTTAAAAAATTAAATAAAAAGTTCTTCGATAAAAGTATGAAGTGTAAAAAAAAAAAAGGAAAAAAATAATGTCCATTTCCCAATAAAAGCCCTGTATTATCACCAAAACGCAAACTTTTTAACCAAAATAGTATGTTTAAAATCACTCTATTTTAACAACCTATAACTTTTAAATGTTTCCGTATAAGCGGCGGTATGAGGGCTAATTTTTTTACTTTTTATTGGTACCACATTTATGTAAAACTTATTTATTTATTTTTATATGAAATGTGACAAAAAAGCAGCAATTTTGCGTTTTATTTTTATTTTTTTACGTTCACACCGTACAGGATCAATAATATTATATTTTAATAGTTCCACAGGGGACTATTTATAGCAATCCTTCGAATTTAACCCTTTAAATTTCTTATTAAATATATTATACTGTGACTGATTGCTATGGGAACAGGTTCCTTTTTTCTGCTAGACAGTTTTAATAAATGAGGCCTATTAAGTTTAGTCAATCATCCGCCATTCTGTGAGTTATGTTATGTCAGTAATGGTCACAACTACAAGCAAAAGCTGTTCATTCCCATTTCCAGCTCTGTCGTAGGGCAGACGGGTCGGCAGCAGCCACTTACTTTTCTTCTCACTATATTGTGCTTTTAGAGAGCATTTCAGAGAGACATACTGTGAATTTCAGTTTAGTTTGCATATGTAAGACCTTATTGACATAACATTTTTACACCGAAAACTAAAAAAAAAACTAAATAATCTAAGTCCTTAAGGCCCAAATTCCTTAAGGCATTATACAGCATAACACTTTCATTTTTGCACCTACAGACCCATATTAGGGCTTGATTTTTGCATAATCAATTGTACTTTGTAATGACAATCATTTAATAACAAAATCTACCAGAAAACTAATCGTGGGGTGAAATTGAAAACTTTTGGGGGCTTCCGTTTATACATAGTGCATACAGTCACAAGGATACCCAATTTATATAGGTTTTATTTAATTTTACTACTTTACTAAAAATTGTAACTGCATGCTCCAAAATTAGTATGTTTAAAATGGTCATCTTCTGACCCCTATAACTTTATTTTTCTGCATACGGTGACGTATGAGGGCTCATTTTTTTTGCAACGTGATCTGTAGTTTTTATCGGTACCATTTTTGTTTTGATGGTAATTGTTGATCACTTTTTAAGCTATATGCAATATATAAAGTGACCAAAAATGCACAAAAAAAAAAAATGTGTACGCCATCGACCGTGCGTCTTAGGCTGCTTTCACACTATGAGCATTCATCTGTTATTAAACGTCCGTTTTCTGTGTAAAAACGGATGTATAATAACGGATGAAATAACGGGTGCTAACGGCTGAATAAATATTCATCTGTTAAGACCAGTTATCCCTCCTGTATGGCCGAACACCTTTGCCTACAGACTCCCACAGCCGGAACTACTACTACTCCCATCATGGAACAGACTTTCCATGATGGGAGCAGTAATTCCCTGGCTGCAGGAGTCTGCAGACAGCTGGGGAGGCTACATTAGTGTTTTTACTACAACCCCCATCATCGAACAGAGTATGTTCCATGATGGGGGCTGTAGTACAGGGGTTGAGGGATTGATCGCACCGGATTTCACTTCTGAGACCCGATGCGATCAGAAGTTATTAAGCAGAGGAGCGGGCGGCAAACCCTGCGATGTATCAGTGTGTTTTAACTTTTAATTTTTGAATCCCTCGCGGAGAGCCCTGAATGGTCGTTACTGAGGAGCCATTCAGGGTTCTCAGCGGGAGGTTTAAAAATGAACATTGTGACTAGCAGGGGCTGCCAGCACTATGCGCTGCCAATAGAAATACTTAATTCATATGGCGGCAGGGGTATATGTATATAGAAGCACTGGGGGGGCAGATATATAGCATTATCTGCCCCCACAGCGCTTCTATATACCTATGCCACTGCAGCGCTCTGTATGAAAAGTATTTCTATCAACAGCATCGGGCGGCCGATGCTGCTGCTAGAATACTTTTCACATATAGCGCTGCAGTGGCATAGGTATATAGAAGCGTTGCGAGGGCACATATACATGCGCCAGCGGGGGTTATATATTTAATGCGCCTGCGGGGGTTATATATTTAATGAGCCGGGGGGGGGGGGTATGTATTTATTAATGTCTGCACCCCCCCCCCCTGCAGCGCTATATATCTTGCCCCCCGGTGTGCTTTTTGGCCCCTGCTACTCACAATGTTCATTTTTAAATCTCCCACTGAAAGCCCCGATTGGCTCCTCAGTACTGGCCATTCAGGGCTCCCAGCGGGGGATTCAAAAATGAAAGTTAAAACACACTGATACATAGCAGGGTTGCGGAGCTTGCCGCCCGCTCACCTACTTAATAACTTTGGATCGCATCGGGTCTCAGAAGTGAAACCCAGTGCGATCAATCCCTCAGCCCCTGTAGTACAACCACTATCAAGGAACTGACTCTGTACTACAGCCCCCATCATGGAGCAAACACTAATGTAGCCTCCCCAGCTGTCTGTAGACTCCCGCAGCTAAGGAATTACTACTCTCATCATGGAAACAAGTCTGTTCCATGATGGGAGTAGTAGTAGTCCCTCAGCACTGCAGGAGTCTGCTGACGTCACCTCTTCTGAGCATGCTCACAAGTAATAACGAATATTATAAACTGGGTGCAAACGAATGACATAAAGGCTCAACAGTCAGCCATAGACTTCAATGTTAAAAATAACGTCCGCTAATTTACCCGTTTCTTGTGACGGAAGAAAAATTAGTGCATGTGCCGTTATTTCTTCCATCACAACTAACGGCCGTTATTCATGACGGACTATAACGGGTCATAACTGATAATTCAAAAATCCCATGGACTTTAATAGGATTGTTTAACGGCCGTTTGACAGGGCTTTTCTAAGGATGTTTGTAACAGATGAATCTTTATAGTGTGAAAGCAGCCTAAGCTAACCTATTTTAATAGTTCGGACATTTCCGCATGCAACGGTACCATATATGATTTTTATCTTTTATTACATTAATTTAAAAATGGTGATTCAAACTTTTACTAGAGAAGGGGTTAATTAACTTTTATGAATTTTTTTTAACCCTTTTTTTTATTTATTTTTTACACTTTTAAGTCCCCATAGGGGGCTATAACATGCAATCTTCTGATTGCATCAATGCTATGCCATAGCAGAGCATTGAACAGTGTTCTCAGTGATCTGCTGCAGATCGGTCTTCTGTAGGCTGGGAGCAGCAGAAGACCGATCGAATGGCAAGGAGGCAGGTAAGGGCACCTTCCGCCATCCACTGAGCTGATCAGGTCCCGCGATGTCGCCGCATTTTAAACGCCGCGATCAACTTTGAACACAGTGTCTAAAGGGTTAATGCCGGGCATTGGCCCAATTGGCGGTGCCTGGCATTTACCGTGGGTCCTGGCTGCCCTTAGCAACTGGGACCCACGGGGTTTAAAGCATTCTTCGCACGTGAGACTGGTTTAAACCCCATTAACGAGACCAGGGCATACAGGTACACCCTCTGTCTTTAAAATGTTATTTGTTTACATGGGACAAGCCTAGAGATGCAAGATTAACATGGCCACTGTTTGTCAGTCTACTGGATTTTCTTCATGATCCTAAACAATAATGTCCTACTGGTCTGTTTTTAATTTTGATAAAAAAAAAAAAGGTGGCTCGTCCCGAGACGGAAACCGTTGTAAGGTAAAGGATCCCGAATAGAGCCAGCACCATACCGGTCAGCCCCCAGCTGATTCCTGTAACTGGGGGCCGCAGTTAATTGCAGACATGCAGCGATTGCCGCAGGCGGCTACTAGCCCTTTAGATCACCACCACTGTGGATCGCCCAACAAGCCCCCCTCATGCGCAGCACGATCGCTGTGCGATCCACTGCTGAAGTACCCGGAGGGCTTACCTCACGTCCTATGCCAGCTGCTGCGATGTGGATGATAAAGCCTGGCAGGGCCAGGCTTTATCAAACCAGCGCAGAGCACAAAGATCAATGTGGTTCTATGAAACTAAATGTGGTTCTAAGGGACTAAAAGTGTAAGAAAAAAAAAAAGTTGAATAAAAAGTTTTTAAAAAAAGCACCCATTAACCCCTTCCTTATTAAAAGTTTAAATCACCCCCTTTTCTTAAATTCCATACAAAAAATATGTAACCATAAGAAAAATAAACATATGTGGTATCGCCGCGTGCGTAAGTGTCCGAACTCTAAAAATAGATCTTTAATTAAACCGGACGGTCAATGGCATACCCGCAAAAAAAAATTCCAAAGTCCAAAATAGCATATTTTTGGTCACTTTATATATCATGAATAAATGAATATAAAAAGTGATCAAAAAGTCAGTTCAAAACAAAAATGGTACTGCTAAAAAGTTCAGATCACTGCGCAAAAATTTTACCTCATACCGCCCTGTATGCAGAAAATTAAAAAAGTTATAGGAGTCAGAAAATGACAATTTTAAACGTATTAATTTTCGTGCATGTAATCAAAGAATGAATAAGGTAGCACACCACTTGCGGTAAATACGAAAATTTGTTTTATTAAAGCAGTCCAAAAACAATGTGACATTTCGGTCAATTATGACCTTCCTCAGAACTATGTGAGACAACATATTATCAGTATATAGTATATACAACAGACCGTCCATATAGTATTATTCTGGTCAAAAAACAAAGCAAAACAAAATTTTAAGAAATAGCATCACAGTGAAAACATAGGTAGATCTAGTTAAAATATTATGGCTAATATCAATGGTGGATAGTAATCTGTATAGAGGTTCCCACTTTATAAGACCTCTATACAGATTACTATCCACCATTGATATTCGCCATAATAATAATAACCTATGATTAACGATATAAGCAAAAATATATATATATAAAAATTCCCCAGAGTGCATCTTTAACTGCAGAGACAAATTAGGATCAGTGAAAAGAAAAAGATGAAGGGTGGAATGGCTTGTATATTCTTTTTCAAATTTTCTATGCAATTAATCATAATCCTTCAAATGTTTGTTAAACCAAAATAAAAAAAAAATAAAAAAGAAAGAAAGAAAATGAATATAAAATTAATAAACGCATACATATAAAACACATACATTTACTGGCATCAATAGGCCATACAAAAAAAAATTCAAGAAACAAAGCTTTGTAAAAGAGCTGACGTTGTACTTAAAGACAGAAAGTTAATACTCTCTTGACAACATATAGAACATAACTAATGAGAAATGGATTACTCATCATAATTTGTTTAAAGCGCAGAATCTAAATAAATATAAACTGAGGTACACCAACAGAAGCTGGAAAACAGTTGAAGGGGGAGTCTCACGTTTTACTTCTTATCCCCTATCCAAAGCAAACAAACTCCGAGACCATCATTGCTCAGGAACCACACTATTGCTCAGGCATCAAGGAACAGGAGGAGCAGAGTTATATAGGCAGTGCCTTGCAGGGATTGGAGGGGGATCCATAGCGATTGCACACTGTGATCCATAGCGATTGCACACTGGCCCTTTAAATCTCAGCCAGTGCCCGTGCATGGCCCCTAGAGGGCAGAGAGGAAACTGCAGCAATAGCTGAAGCAGCAGGAGAGTGTCCAGAGGAGGAAGCAGTATGCACAGCAGAAATATGGCACAGAGGATGTCGCCTGGCACTGGTAAGGAACCAGGACAAATACTACACCAGTGGTTGCCAACAAGGAAACTGTACACTGCTTAGTGAAGTTCTGTGAACAAGTCCCGTTTATCAGAAAAGGGCTTATGCACGGAACTTCGCTGACCATGGTGCGGTTGACCCGAAAACTGTACTGCCCAGCTTGGCCTGCATCTCCACTTTCATTGTAGCTAAAGATTATCAGACTCTTAACTTTGGACTTGTGTAACCAGAAAATGTCAATTTATTTAAAAATGCTTTTCTTCTGTGGTCTTTCGTGTGTCTCACTTTTCTGCTTTTGTGTGTAGATTACGATATGGTCAGTAGGATCATTATCGTTTAGCAGCAGATGAAAAAGTTAGTTACACACATCATAACAGCTGCCTGATACACAAAAGATAAAGCAAGTGTGGAAATCAAATAAAATTGGTGACCACTCAAATTTCCATTAAACAAACTGAACATTTTCAAACCACCATTTTCTGATCTCCAACACTTCATGGGAACACTCATTCACATGAAGGGGGCCTAATAGCATACCCTAAAAGCTGCTTGGAGGCACCTGTAAATTGCATTTGAAGGACCCCTTTAACACACTGAAAGCGTAAATTTCAGATCCCACGAAAATATGTTACCCAGTACCTAATCCTGACCATGTACATCTACCGTATATACTCGAGTATAAGCCGGCCCGAATATAAGCCGAGGCCCCTAATTTCACACCAAAAACCTAGAAAAATTATTGAGTCGAGTATAAGCCTAGGGTGGGAAATACATCATCCCCCCCCCCGTCATCATCCAGACCCCCCCGTCATCATCACCCCCTGTCAACCCCCCCCCCCGTCATCGTCATCCCCCGTTATCATCACCCCCTGTCATCATTCAGACCTCCCTTTCGTTGTATACTCCCCTCCCCAGTTGTTACTTTCTCCGTCCTTTCCTGTTGCCCAGTAGCTACAGGGACCACATCCCCATACTGGTGGGGAGGGTGAGCCGGTCCGGGCCACCCATCTTCACTGGGAGGCCCTCTTCTTCGCTCCAGCCGGCCCCGGACTAGTAGCGTTGCATTGACGACGACACGCACTGAAGTCCCTGCGTGTCATCGTCAATGCAACGTCACTAGTCCGGGGCTCGCCCGGACCAGAGAAGAGGGCCTCCCGGTGAAGATGGACGTCGCAGACCGGCTCACTTCCCCACTGGAATGCAGACGGTCCCTGCAGCGAAGATGGACGGAGAACTAATTTAAAAACTGTGCGTTTCATTAATTTTGGGGACAAATTTGCCTCTGTTCTCAGGATCGGTGGATGTCCAAGCAGTCGGACCCTTACCAACCAGGTTGTTATCCACTATGGACAGGGATAACAACCTTAGTTGGAAATACCTTTTTAAAGGGTACCAGAATACGTGGAAACCTTCAGGTGTATAGTACACAAAGGTTTGGCTACAGCAGCTCTGTCATGGATCACCCCACAAAACATCAGACAGCATGATCATTCGAGCAAAGACCACAAAAAAAAAATGGACACTGGAAGTATGGAAATAAGTCATATGTTCTGATTAGTTTAGTTACAATGTTTTTCCACTTTGTGTATGGAGATCATTTTGACTGCCTTAGGGCCACTATTAAGCAACAATTCTAGAATGCAATGACTAATACTAGAGTATGCCTACTTAAAAGGAATACTCCTGCTTAGAACTTTTTTGTGACCAAGCTGCCAGCATATAAAACAAAGTGGACTCACCTGTTGCTGCTCCCTTGGTGCCCCGGTATTGCTGCTCAAGTCTTCCAGTGAAGTCTTCTTCCTGGTTGCCAATGGTCGACACATCACACTTGCTGATTAACTAATCGCTGGCCGCAGGGATATCCCATCTCGATCAGCAACAGACTGAACAGCAGTGAGATGCATTGAGTACAGACACCGCTCAGCCTATTGCGAGACAAGGAGGAACATCACTACAGCCGATGGTTAGCTGATCAGCAGTAAGATGCTGTGACCACCAGCAACCAGGAAGAAGGTAGTGCCTGAGGACTGGAGCACAAATACCAGGGCACCGATGGAGCAGCGGCAGGTAAGTCCAGTTTCTTGTTTTATATGCTGGCAGCCCAGGGATAATGGCACAAAAAAGTTCTAGGCCAGTGTACTCCTTTAAACTTCCAAAAACAAGTGCCTGGCATCTGTGTAAGGAACAAAGTAAAGTCACTACCATCCACTAGTGATTTCACACAGTCATTCTCACAATGATTTTGTGATTGCAACTGGTAAATAAAGGTTGTCACGTTGGATAAAGATAAGATAAAAATAATAACTCTGAAATAAGAAATCACTGATCGATCTCAGCCTTGATATGGGACTTGGTCTACAACTCTAATTATGTGGTATAAAAATGTAATTAGCTATACATTACTGAATAAAACCCCAACCGGCAAATGAGATTTTATATCAGACAGGAGGCGAGCATTATTTGCATATTCTTTCTTTTACTGGGAATATAGCAGCAACATTAAACGTTTTATCACATAAATAAGAGAAAAAACTTTGATAACAGCTTGGTACAGGTATCACACATAAACATGCTACAGGTGAACAGGTAGCCAATAGGAATCCCAGGTATGCTATATAAGGACCTGACGATTGTAGCTCCTCCTCTTTCTTTGCTGCTGGGATTACAGATAAGTTCTATGTTTTTTAATGTGGCTAATTATTCTTCAATTATTCTTCAATTATTCTTCAATTAAACTCACTTTTCTTACATGCTGTCCTTTCTGGGACGTCTTATATATAATACTTTCTTCCTTACTTTACCATACCTTCCTTATACGTGGGCATAGGTTGCTTATCCTACCTTCTCAGGTTTTCCTATATATTCTCTATACATATATATATATATTTACATTACTTCCTTACTTTTCTCTTCATTCGCATTCGCGTTGTATTCGCGCCATTAGCGAGGCCGCATCTCGCGCTCCTCGCTCGCGCTGTTCACTCGCGCCATCCTCTGCATCTGTGACGTAGCTCCCTTCTCAGTTATCGCGAGATCTCGTTCAGTTGGTGATCAACTGGCCGTTCCCGCCCTCTCCTCATTCGCTGAGGAGAAAGTCAGTCAGTCCGGACCTCCACCATTGGCCTAAGGCTATTCTGACTGAATTTTCCATATTATACAGTACTGTACTGCCACCCGGTGTCCTTTTCAGGACACTGTCGTCCATTTATCTCAAATTTATTTAATTTAATTTAATAACTTAATATTTGCTCAGGTTTTCTCCTCATAATAATAGCCTAATAATACCATAGCATTATACATATTACTTAATATATTTTATATTTACACCATCCTATTATTACTTATCAATTAGTTATAATTAATTAATTTACCTATATATTTTAAAAGATTTCATATATTTACACTATGTCCTGTGAACAACTTTCAAATAAAGATCCTAAGGGTTCTTTACCACATGATATACAGGACTTAATTGACCAATCAGTAGCCAAATCTGTTAAAAGTGCAGTAACTGAGGCAATGTCCTCTATGCAGGATGCTATGGCTTTGTCTGTGGCACGTTCAATCACACAGCTTTCCGCTCAAAAACCTCATTCAGAAGGCGCACCTAAAAAACGCCCCCATAAGAGACCTCTCACATCAGACGACCCTTCCACTGTTCCTCATAATAAGGGTCAGGATCAATTATCAGGCATGCATTCATCTTGCTGCCAACATTCAGATGCTTCCACATCGCATCCTCAACCCTCTTCCCGGGAGGAAGATATTAATTTACGGGGTGAGAGGGCCTCAAAACGTACAAAGCCTAACTCCTTTAAGGAAACTAATGATTCCGACTCAGAGTATGATTCGGAGGATTGTGATAAGGCAGAACCCTCTTATGATAATATAGAATCTGAGGGTGATGACAATAACTTTGAGGAAACCCAAACTTCTGCCACTACTATTTATGATTCATTGGGGTTGCCTTATTTTGATCCCTCACAAATATCACACCCCAGATCGGGTGAATGGTCCACCAACCCTCAGGTTGACAAGTTCATCTCATACTGGCTAAAAAAGGGCTTAGATAAAAAACAGAGGAACAAGTTACGGGCAGAATGCCCAAGACCCACTCTTACAGTAGATACTGCACAAACTCCAGAAATTGACCCTGTCCTCATAAAATATATACAAAAATCCGGCAAGAACCCTAAAAATGGTGTGGACCGGAGTTTTAAATCATGTCAAGACAAATTTTTGGACCTCTTAGGCCCTATAGCCAAAATAATTGATATCACTGAGGAAGCTGCCGCCTCAGGTACTCCAATTGACATCCCTACCTTGAGGGGTTGGACCCAACGGGCCATGTGCCTATATGGCAATGTAAATCAGGCCTTCTGTACGGAACGAAGACGTTCCATACTTATGAAACTAGACCCTCAATTGGCCAACTTGGCTTCCTCAGAAGCCTCCAAACCAACAGAAGGTCTGTTATTCGGGGATAGTTTTGTTAAGGAAATCTCCAAGTACGTGGGTCTTTTCTCCAGCCTAGATAAAGCCCAAACGTCTTTAAAAAAGGTATTTTCGAACAAGATTTTTGGGAGGGCTGGGAAAAGTAGGGGCCGTTTTCCCAGCCGGGCCAATCAATACCGAACCCAATATAGAGGCCCCCAACCTCAACCTGACAGGTCCAACTTCACCCCTCCAGTTGTCCAACCACAACCATTCTTTCCAACCCGGGCACGGCCATGGAGGGCAAGAGGCCAGAGAGGCACATACAGATCCAGATCTGCAGGTAAGTCACCTCAATTTTTCCCATCCTCCAGTGGGTGGAAGACTCCTTCTTTTTTCCCAGAAATGGGAGGAGGTGTCTTCCGACCAGTGGATTCTGTCTACTGTGAAAGGCTATATAATAGAATTCATGTCTCTCCCAATACAATCTCATCTTCCTCATCCTATCCACTTCTCAAAAGAGGATCAGATCCTGGTAGACTCAGAGATAATAGAACTTTCCTCAAAAAATGCAATAGTTCAAGTACCCCTCAATTCTCCAGGGTTCATAAGCAATCTGTTCTTAGTAAAGAAAAAAGATGGAGGTCACAGACCTGTCATAAATCTCAAAATACTGAACAATTTTGTTCAATATCGCCATTTCAAGATGGAAGGTATCCATCTACTAAAGGATCTTCTCCTTCAAGACGATTGGTTGATCAAGATCGACCTGAAAGACGCCTATCTAACAGTCCCTATCCATCTATCCTCTCAACAATTCCTCCAATTTCTTTGGAAAGGCAAGAAATGGCAGTTCACCTGCCTTCCTTTTGGTCTGTCGTCGGCCCCTTGGTGCTTTACCAAACTAATGAAACCTGCCATTGCTGCGCTCAGATCCCGAGGTGTGCGTCTAATTATTTACTTAGACGACATTCTCATTATGGCGTCCTCTCGTACTCAGGCTTACACCCATATGGAGTGGACTCTGTCACTTTTATCTTATCTAGGCTTTTTGATCAATTACGACAAATCTATCCTTTCCCCATCTCAAGAACTGGAATTTTTAGGATTCCTGATCAATACCAAATCTGCTCTTTTAAGCCTTCCTCCAAAGAAACTGAAGACAATACGGAAAGAAATTCATTCCTTATTGAACAAAGATCTTATATCCCTTCGGGCCATAGCTCGTATAGTAGGTCTTTTATCGGCCTCAATTCAGGCAATCTTTCCGGCTCCGTTACACTACAGAGCCCTTCAGCGATTGAAGATTCAACACCTTCAAGACGGTCTAGGGTACTCGAGCGAGATCCCTCTCTCTTCAGAAGCCAGAGAAGAATTGATATGGTGGCTCCATCATATCCAGGAATGGAACGGGAAAACAGTTTTTCTCTCCAGACCGGATGTGATTTTGGAATCAGACGCCAGTCTATTAGGTTGGGGAGCTCGGATGGGATCTCTTTCGACAGGGGGCAAATGGTCCCCGTCGGAATCCCTTTTGCATATCAACTATCTGGAACTCAAAGCGGGATTTTTTGCTCTCAAAAGTTTTACAAAACATATGTCTCACTGCTGCGTTCTCCTTCGTATGGACAACATAACTGCTGTCCAATACGTAAATCGCTTAGGAGGGACAAAATCAGAAACTCTTGCCAACCTAACAAAGGAACTCTGGCATTTCTGTCTGGACAGAGACATTATCCTAAAATCGGAATACCTTCCAGGTTTATCCAATACTGTAGCAGATTGGAATTCGCGTCATCTTACAGATTACAGCGATTGGAAGTTGGATTCTGCAGTATTTCACCAAATCAATCTTCTTTGGGGTCCCCTTCACCTGGATCTATTTGCATCCAGGCTCAATCGTCAACTCCCACTGTTCTTCAGCTGGCGTCCGGACCCAGAAGCGTCAGGGGTAGATGCTCTCTTGCAAATTTGGCCTACACAGACTCTTTATGCTTTTCCCCCATTCAATCTGATATCCAGAGTGCTAATTCAGACTCTCATCCAGAAGTCGACCATAGTTCTAATCACTCCTTGTTGGCCGACTCAATCCTGGTTTCCCCAGATCCTGAGCATGTTACTGGACTTTCCGAGAATCATTCCATCCTTCCAGGATCTCCTCCTGGACCCTGCCAACAATCCACACCCTCTGATTGTATCCCATCAACTTCCTCTGGTTGCTTGGTTAATTTCGGGCCGAACTCATTTGACTCGGAATTTTCTCTCTCAACTAGAGCTCTTCTCTCAGAGGCCTGGGCTCCAGGTACCAGGACTGCTTACCGATCAGCCTGGAAACTTTGGGTTGATTGGTGCACACACAGGGATTTGGATCCCGTACGTGCACCTATCTCCCATATCTTAAACTATCTTTCCAAATCCTTTGATGATGGAAAAGCTTATCGTACTATCAATATTTATCGTTCAGCTATTTCCTTTTATCATGAACCCAATAATTCTATTCCTGTTGGTCAAAATTCTTTGGTATGTAAACTACTTAAAGGTATTCGCCTCAAACGTCCTCCTCAACCCAAGTACCAATCTACTTGGGACGTTAATCTGATTCTTGACTTGTTTCTCTCTTGGGAAGATAATGAACTTCTGTCCCTTACACACTTAACTCTTAAACTTACCACACTATTATGTCTAATTTCCATCAAAAGAGTTTCCGATGTTAAGGCACTTGATATCTCTCATCGTCAATATTCTCCCCATGGGGTACTATTCAGGATTCGAAAAAGAACAAAAACTAATATTCAGGAAGTATTTTATCCTGCTTTTCCACATCATGATAAACTCTGTGTTGTCAGATGTCTTAAATCTTACGAGTCCAGGACAAGTTCTTTCAGACCTCCCTCTGCTACTCAACTGCTTATTTCATTCCGTAAACCGCATAATCCAGTTTCCCCAGCCTCCATAGCTAGGTGGATTAGGCAGGTCATGTCTCTCGCTAACATCGATATCTCTCTTTTCGGAGCTCATTCTACTAGAGGAGCTGTTTCTACTAAGCTGATCGTATCAGGAGGTTCTCTTTCAGATCTTCTCAAAGCTGCAGACTGGTCTTCAGAATCTACATTTAAAACCTTTTATTTCAGACCTGTATCTCATGTTTCCTTGTCTTTACTCAGATAACTGTATATAGCATATCATTGTTTATATCAAGCTTTAAACTTGCAAATAATGTGAGCCTCCTGTCTGATATAAAATTGAAGATTTTCCTAACCCTTATGACGGAAAATATAGATTTTATGAAAGACAGGAGGCGAGCATTATCCCTCCCTACCCACCCTTTAACATTTTATGTTTTCTCTTTCAGCTTACTAATACTTACAGATTTTGGGAAAATCTCGCCTCCTTTACATATTCCTGGATCATCTCCATGTTCCTGTGTCAAGCATTTCTTCACCTTCTTCGTTGATAGTTACCTTCCAACATCCTTGTTTCTTCATTCCTGAGAGGACGTCTTCCGGAATTCACTTCTTTCCTACAGTTCCAGTTACTTCTGACAATTTTTTGTGATTTATTGTATGAACGTATATCACCAAAGAAAGAGGAGGAGCTACAATCGTCAGGTCCTTATATAGCATACCTGGGATTCCTATTGGCTACCTGTTCACCTGTAGCATGTTTATGTGTGATACCTGTACCAAGCTGTTATCAAAGTTTTTTCTCTTATTTATGTGATAAAACGTTTAATGTTGCTGCTATATTCCCAGTAAAAGAAAGAATATGCAAATAATGCTCGCCTCCTGTCTTTCATAAAATCTATATTTTCCGTCATAAGGGTTAGGAAAATCTTCAATTATATCTACCTTATTTTGACATCTAAAACACAATATACACAAATCAAAAAATAACATTGACAGTCTATAATATGCCTTTTTTGTTACCTATAATAAAAAGTCTATTGGATAGCCAAGTTAAATGAGTTGTCTAAGCTTAAACTTTTAACCCCCGCTGTGCCCGGGCTGTAAAACTATACATAATAAACTTTCACTTACCTGCCTACGATCCCCCATTGTACCGATATCGCAGTCCCGTTCTCCGGTCCCGGTCTCTTCCACTTTCTGCGGGTCGGTGACTTCACTCTGCGCTCAGCCTATCAGGGGACGCAGGAATGTCCCGTCGCGGCCACTGATAGGCTGAGCGCAGAGTGAAGTCACCGACCCGCAGGAAGAGGAAGCTGACAGGGACCGGAGCACGAGCGGCAATATCGGAACAACGGGGGATCGTAGGCAGGTAAGTCAAAGTTTATTATGTATAGTTTTACAGCCCAGGCACAGCGGGGGATAAAAGATTTCAGTTGGAGAACTCCTTTAAGGGGCTATATACACATTAGGCAGATGTTTGGTGATTAAACAACAAATGAACAAAAGATTTGGCTGGTGAACAATTTGTTCCATCGATGAAGCAATACACAAAAAAACCTGTGTGAAGTCAAGGCCTTATACCAGGTAATTTACCTTCCGTTGTGCTGACAAATTCTCTTAAAGTAAAACATGCTTATAAATGCTTGTCATGGTGCCAAAAGGCATCCAGACAGATCGTAATCATGCTAAATTAGTCTAAAATCGAATTGTCTTATATCAGTACAGGTATATATAGTTTACTTTCTATGTACAAGAGAAACTTTATAGCTTTCTAAAGCCAAATATTATTCACAAAGTACCGTATTTATCGGCGTATAACACGCATTTTTTAGGCAAAATTTTTTAGCCTAAAGTCTATCTGCGTGTTATACGCCGATAGACCTCTGCAGTTCAATAATTTAAAGCGGGCGCTTTAAATCAATGAACTGCAGTGGCTTTTGCGGGGCCAAAGACCTGCCGTCACTGCCCGCTTCTCTGCCCCTGCCTATCCTGGGGTCCAGAGACCACCGCCGCCGCTGCCCCATTACCTCCCCCATCCCCGGTTTTATAATGTTCCCGGGGTCCTTGCTGCTTCTGGCTCCAACGGTGTCCTGCGTTGTTGCTATGCGCTACGCTACGCAATGAAGAGTGACGTCTTCAACGCGATGTCACAGTCAGTGGCCCGGCGCACAGTGACAGCGCAGGACGCCTCCGGAGCCAGAAGCAGCGTGGACCCTGGGAACAGGTAATTATAAAACCGGGGATGGGGGAGGTAACGGGGCAGCAGCGGTCTCTGGATAGCAAGGGGGAGAGAAGCGGCAGGAGGACTCTAGACCCCAGGAAAGGCAGGGGGGGGAGAGAAGCGGGCAGCGACGGCCTCTCTCCCCCTGCCTTTCCTTGTGGCTTCTGCGGGGTCAGGGTATGCACATGCATGCACACACACGCACCCTCATTTTTACCAAGGATATTTGGGTAAAAAACTTTTACCCAAACAACCTTGGAAAAATTAGGGTGCATGTTATAGGCCGGTGCGTGGTATACCCCGATAAATATGGTAACTAGGATGCTAGATAAGGGACAAGACAGAACCCACTATAATTCATCATGGTGTAACTACTCACACCTAACAAGAATAAGCATACACAGTCTGCAATGCCTTTCATCGTTGAGAACATATCTAGTTTGCTCACTACAGAACGGGAGCGGATGAAGGGCGTACATTACATGTTAAAGGAAATCTGTCACCAGTGTCGGTAGAGACAGGTAGTGCAAGTGACACTGATGACAACGGTACTTGTCCCGTTCCGTGCAGGGGCTCTCCGGTAATCTACTCCATTAACTTAAGCTCCGGCCTTGGTTGGGGCATGGGCAGAGCTTAGTAATGTCACCGCAGGACTCAGCAGAGGTGACGTCACTAAGCTCCGCCCATGCTTCAAGCCATTGCTGCATTCTGCTGACTGGAGAACAGCAGAGGTGATGTCACTAAGCTCTGCCCGTGTGCAAGCCAGGAGCTGAAGTTAGCGGAGGAGATTACCGGAGATCCCCTGCACGAAACGGGACAAGGTAAGTACCATTGTCATCTGTGTCACCTGCACTACCTGTCGGTACCGACAGGTTAGTGCAGGTGACACTGGTGACAGATTTCCTTTAAGGATAAATTACAGGTTCTCAATGGGATTCAGTTCTGAGAAGTTTCCTAGCCATGGTCCAGTATTTTGTTCGAGGCACTTGGTTATCGCTTTTGCCTTGTGACATTGTGCTCCATCATGCTAGAAAAAGCTTTGTTCATCACCAAATTGCTCCTGGATTGTTCATACCACTTTTTTATGGCAGTGTTTTCAGTTAAAACTGAGTAAGCCCATTCCCTTGGATGAAAAGCCACCCCACACATGAATGGTCTAAGGATACTTCACTGTTGGCGCGGCACAGGACTTATAGTAGCGCTCTCCTTTTCTTCAGAAAATTATTCTTCCAGATGTCCCAAACAGTCAGGAGGGGGCAAAGAAAATAACTGCAGTCCAATCCCTGTACTTCCTACAAAATGTCAATTTGTCTTTGACGTTTTTCTTACAAAAGTGT
The DNA here is from genome assembly GCF_029499605.1 of Hyla sarda. Lineage (NCBI taxonomy): Eukaryota > Metazoa > Chordata > Amphibia > Anura > Hylidae > Hyla > Hyla sarda. The sequence continues at coordinate 102,392,007 of NC_079196.1, forward strand.
CTTCTTTGTTGCCCTTTATGACACCAAGACAACCTCCAAAAGCCTTCACCTCATTGAGCATGCTGAAGCATTAACAGCTGCCTGATGCCATTGCTGGGCAAGCACAGGAATCAGATCCTGTAGCTGAATCCTCTTTAGGAGACGGTCCTGGCACTTGCTGATATCTAAACATCCTCTAAGATCAATGTCTTCCAACAATCCAGGAGCAATTTGGTGATAAACAATGCTTTTTCCAACATTATGAAGCACCATGTCACAAGGCAAAAGTGATAACCACTTTTGCCTTGTGACAACCACTTTTGCCTTGTGACACAGTAAACAATCCATGGCCAGGAAACTCCTCAGATTCTCAATCCCATTGAGAACCTGGTATCATTCTGTAAAACATGAGCTTGCTGTGTTTGTCAATAAAAGAAGTTAAACAAATTATTAAATGCTTCTAATTGGACTTCAGTATACAAAATAAACATGTGACTAAAAATGTTAAGTCACTAAAGCAGCAAATTTTGGGAAAACCTAAATTTGTGGCAACCTCAACACTTTTGGCCAAGACTGTGTGATGTCCAGAGAAGCGTCAAATGCTCTTCACAGATTTGGCTGTCTCCCATCTCCTGCTGGCAGTGCTTACTTTTTATTAGCATAGTTTTATCTGACAGCACGCTCCTTCATGTGTTAATTTACTGTATGCGAACTAGCAGCAACATACGCTGCTGAGTCACACAAATGTTATGTAGATCTATCATACCAGAAGAACTCTCTTATACAGAAGATCTGTCTATACTACTTAGATTTCTTAAACTCTCTATAGTATATGGCTGTGGTCAAAATAAACTAGTGTGGACAATGTTGTAGTCTCCAGAAAAAAAAAAATATAGATTTAAAGGGTACTCCCACCCTAGACATCGTAACCCCTATGCAAAGGATAGGGGATAAGATGTCTGATCGCCGGGGTCCCGCCGCTGGGGACCCCCGCATTATTGCATGTGGCACCCACCTGTTTTTTCACCGGAACCGCTGGAGGGTCTGAGTCGCGACTCAGACTTGCATTGATGGGACGGGCGTGACGTCACACGGGGCGGAGTCCTGACATCATGGACTTCCGTTCCCAGAGTCGCGACTCAGACCCTCCAGCGGTTCCGGTGAAAAAACAGGTGGGAGTCGCATGCAATAATGCGGGGGTACCCGCCCCGGTGATCAGACATCTTATCCCCTATCCTTTGCATAGGGGAGAAGATGTCTAGGGTGGGAGTACCACTTAAAACTACTTAAAAAATTGTGAGTTCTACATACATACACATAATATACCGTATATACACATACAAACACAATGCATATAGAAAGTCTTCTGAGCCTTTCACTTTTGTCACGTTTTGCTATGTTGCGGCCTTGTGCTAAAATCAACTAAATTCTAATTTTCAAATGTGAAAAAAGTGATTCTATGTATGTGTGTATATGTGCATATTGGTGACAGCATTCAGTGTATGGATGTCACCCATCGGTCAAGCTTAAGCATATTTTGGTCATTTCAAAAGCTTAGCTATTATTATCACAAAAAAGTATCTAAATTAAAAAAAAGGAAATGTGCAATGCAGAAAAATGTATTTGACATGACGTCCCTCTGACCTGAGCAGCCAAGAAGAACTGACATCGGACAGTCACTACAGGTACAATATATCACTAACTATAGCCTGCAAACAGCAAATGGTATGGAATCTAATGACAAGTATATTTCATAGTTTGCAAGTTTTAATTGTTAAAAAGCATAATTTACATTTGCGGGAAAATCCCTGTTGCAGGGGGAGGGGATTGACCCAGCAAAAAGGTGTAGCTCCTTGTGATGTGTCATTTTGTGTCATTTTCTCCAAACGCTGGACCTCAAGCTGTTGCAAAACTACAACTACCAGTATGTCCAGGCATGCTGGGAGTTGTAGTTTTGCAACATGTAGAGATCCACAGTTTGGAGTCCACTGCTAAAACGAGCTATAGTTTATGTGTGAGGTTCCAGGGAGAAAGAATAAATGATACTGTTATATTTAAAGGAGTACTCTGGTGAAAATTAACTTCTCCCCTATCTACAGAATGGGACACCGGTACTCTCAGTGAGGAGTGCGTGTCATCTAACGTTAGAAGGTACGCGTTCCATTCATTTCTATAGGAGTGCCGATGATGAAAGATCTGTACTCGGGTCTTTTCGGCTATTCCCATAGAAATGAAGGAAGTGTGTGCTGGCTGCAGCATGCGCTACTCACTGAGCACCGGATCCGTCCCCAGAGGTTGGGCTCCCGGAAATCAGCTACTTATCTCCTATTCTGTGGATAGGGGAGAAGTTCATTTTCGCCGGAGATCTCCTCCAATATCCTTGCAAGTCCATTTCACCTATTATGAACATTTGCCTGCTGTTTTACCTTACACAGCTTTACATAAATATTTTCCCTTTTAAATAAAAATAGCAAGTGTCCTATGGACAAATAAACAGGAAAGATATTTAGCAGACAAGACTTTTATTTTAAAGGGTAATTGAAGACTGTTTCATTGTAAGTAGCTGCTAGGTTAAAATAATACTCAAGACTCTACAGTAGTTATTGCTGGCTTAGGAACAGGAATGTTGGCGTGAACTTGTAAAACGTTTTCAGCTGTTATTTCGAGACTACTCAGATAAACTACTCTACTACAGACAGAGAGAAGTCTTATTCTTGTTCTGACAGATGTAACAAACTAGGGTAAAAGCCATCATTACGGTACCATGAACGTAATAAGAACGATTATTGTCAGCTAACAACTTTCTCACTTGGATTGCTGATTATCATGTCTACAGCAGTCTAATAATGGTTTGACAGCTTTGTTCTTCTAAATCATGGCCATCATGAACCTTCAATGGAAAAGAGGTGTGTAACAGGCGCATCACAGTACAGACACCTATGTTCTGAGGATTAGAGGACTTTCTAGTGGTCAGACCAACAGTAATCAGACAATGATGATTAAAGGGATACTTGGCTTCTCAGCGTTTGGAACAAACATGATGTCATGCCCGACCCCTCAATGCCAATCTATGAGAGGGGCATGGCAGATGTAACGCCCCTCCCCCTCAATGCAAGTCTATCAGAGGGGGCATGACATCATGAGGGGGTGGGGCTATGACATCACAAGCTCCCTACACCGTCTCCAGTTTGTTCCAAATGCTGAGCAGTGGAGTACTCCTTTAAAGCTGGCCATACACATTATAAGATAGCTGTCAGCAGAACATAGTACTGGGCAACTGAATTTATTTAAATGGACACTGTCATCAACTTATTTTTTTGATATGTTGTAGTCAACATATCTCTAATATAGTTTCATAATTTTTTTTTTATTATTATTAGGTTGCATTTAACGTTTGAAAACCGGCCACTAGGTGTCTCCCTCCTAGTCGCCGGCTGCAGGCTGGCGTGACGTCACGCATAAATTTGGCCGGCATCGGTCCTAATTCATTCAGCCTGCGCTCGCTCCCTGCCTGTGAATCAGACAGGCTGGAGCAAGCACTGAGAGCGCCTTGGCTCCCTGGCCTCACACGCCGGCCCCGCATCCCGGCATCTACACACCACTGCTCTGCACACTCTGGTATGTCTCTTGGGGGGAGGTTGCTCAGGGTAGTGCTGCGGTATGTCTCTTGGGGGGGTTTGGGGGAGCGCTGCGGCCCTACAACTATTGTTTTCAACAGAGGGGGGGGGAGCGGGGTTCGGGGTAGTGCCGCGGCCCTAACAAAAGTTATTGCTTTCAACACAGGGTGCTTTCAGCTGTTTCACCACTACAACTCCCAGCATGCCCTGACAGCCAATAGATGTCAGCTGGAGGCACCCTGTATAGATGAACTAGGGCGGAAGTGTCGGCCCCAGCAGGCATCAGTGTCATAGTGCCTGCCGGGGAAGTCTGCCTGGTAGTGAGCACACTACCAGGCAGACAAAAAGGCCTTTTTAATATAGTAAAAAAAAAATTAAAGGCAGAGAGGGGGTTAGGGATAGATGGGCAATAGGTGGGGACAGAAAAAAAAAATAAAAAATAAAACAAGGATGGTGGGAGCTACCCTTTAATGTTTGGGTGGTTCAGGGTTCCCCCCTCCCCCTCAGGAGGTTTCATTAAATTCATTGTCCTGACCCTAAGGCCCCTCCTGAAGGCATTGTGATGCTACTGCCGATGGGGTGCATTGCTCAGTTGTGGGCTCCAAGCGGCGATTCTCCAATGTTATTTGTGTTTTTAGTTTTTTTATCCATTTTCCACAAACAAACAACAAAAACAAAAAAAAAAATGCACGGCCGTAAGGTTTTCTCCTGAGAACAAAAGAATACAACAGTTGAAATTAAACATTCCTGATCCGTCTCTCCACCTACATCTGCCATCAGGAGAGAGCTAGAAAACCAACATACACATCATGATTGCTTTACCACTGGTCTACTACCAGTCCTGCCAATATTGACAAGTACAGCAAACACCTAACTATGTGTATGGCCAACTTAAGGATGGATTCGCACATAGCATTTTAGTAAAGCATTTTTTTTCTTAGTTTTTTTTTCTGTTACAAAAAATTAAGAATGCTGCACAAGAGTTTGCTAAAAGCCAATAATAAAATATCCAACGAAACGTGAATAAACTTTTGATTTTACCTAAAGGGGGTTGTCTGCTGATGAAACCTGTGGGGTTTCATTATTTGCTTCTGATGCAAACTGTCTGCTCTGTTGTCTTGGTCCAACTTCCTGTCTGGTTAGGACACCTTAGCCAGGAATTCAACAAACTCCATCTCTCTCCTACTACCCTTCATGACTAAAACCAGATAGTTGGCTGAATTTCTGGCTAGAGTGTACACAGGAACAGGAAGTCTGTTACAGGATGTACACAAGACAAAAAGTTGGGTAAATTTAAACAGAGCAGACAGTTTGAAGACCACAGAATGTAGTAAAATAACCTTGCTTACCAATATATGTTACATTTGTTTCTTTATCTGATTGAAAACCAACATGACTGACTCCTTTTTCTGCAGACATCCAAAGTGGAGGAAAGTTCAGACACTTTCATACACAGATGGTTGGCTGCTGCTGTCTGAAACTTCACCCAACAATATAGTCTTGCATGCTGGAAGTGATGGAATCCATCATAAATAGAAGAGATCAAGCACCAGTGGTAACTGTCATATGATGGATAAGGAAGAGCGTTGTGTCTTCACCAACAAAAGTGTGAAGATAACTTAACAGACACCCATTTGTTGTTATTTTGTCATAAATGGTCCCGAGGGCATCATATAATAGAGGAATTGAGCAGAACCACAAATCCCTTTTTTTTTTTTTTTTTAAATAAATGTTTTACTTCTTCTGGCATCCTCCACGCTAAGCTAGTGAGCTGAACCCAAAAAATCAGCCCTGGGATCTAGTCCTTATGGGGGAGATTTATCAAAACCTGTGCAAAGGAAAAGTTGCCCATAGCAACCAATCAGATTTCTTCTTTAATTTTGCAGAGGCCTTATTAAAACTGAAAGAAGCGAGCTAATTGGTTGCTATGGGCAATTGGGAAACTTTTCCTCTGGACAGATTTTGATAAATTGCTCCCTATGAGCCTCAGGGCACTGACTCCTGGAACCCAGTGGTATGACATTAAACTATTTTATACATTATAATGAGAAGTTCCTATCCTATAAAGCTCTATGTAAACTTCTTTAGCCTGGTCTCTATGGCTACTTTTAATGATACATTCATTGTAAGCCGCTATTGGTGTGTCCATCATAAATGCACACAGCTGTCGAGGAGTGTCAGAATACTAGGGCAGTGTCTTAAGAAGCCTACTACCACTTAAAAATAGCAGCTGCTACTGGAATAAGAGGCTACGCCCTCCCTCAAGTCCCCAGCATATCAACACTTTATAAAAGCCTAAAGATTGATATTTAACTGAATGCTCACCAAGGCTTTATTGTTAAGCAGCAAAACTACATGACAGAGCGCACATGTCACTTCATGGTCACTGTCCATATGGGTTCTTCAATTCATTTGATGGTCTCTAAATAAAGGAGTATGACAACGCGCCGACAACGCTCTCAAAGACAGTGACTTTTGTGCAGTGAACATGATGTATACTGTGTATTCAATATTGTTTTTAGTGTTGAAGATTTCTTCACTACCTATATCTTGAAAGCCTTTTTTACAGACTAAATACTGGTTGAATAATGAAGGTGAAAGGCTAAAACAATCATTCATGAAGCCTGCCTGCACAGTGACTGAACCAGGTAAAAGGCTTCTAAGGCCACGTTCATAAGGCAGAATGTCTGTGCAGAATTCTGCATGAATATTCCGCATGTATATTCCACAGCAGCATTTGATTTTAATGGGATTCTGCTGCACTGTGGACATGGCAGGTGGAGTTTCTGCCGCAGAAGTTCTGATTCCTGAGTCCACAAAAAGAATAGAACTGTCTATTCTTTCTACAGAGTCCACATGAAAATGCATTGCCGTTTATGAGATTACACATTTCCGAGCGGTCCTAGTGGCAGAATGTTATGCTGGCACTACATTGTTGCTGAGTTGCTGAGTTGCCCATAGCAACCAATCAGATCACTTATTTCATTTTTGAAAAGGCCTCTGAAAAATGAAAGAAGCGATCTTATTGGTTGCTATGGGCAACTCAGCAACTTTTCCTTTAGATAGGTTTTGATAAATCTCCCCCAATGTCCACACGTAAATTTTCCATGCGGACATTCCACCGTCTGAACATAGCCTTAAAAAAATTGCTGATTTAGTAGATCTGCGTCTTTTAAGTAAATATCTGCGTGTCTGAAAAGGCCCCTACTTACATTTGGTAATCAAGATGTCAGAATTGCAGAGAAGGCCACCAGGTATTTGACAGTGTTCTTCTTTTGGATCACACAAATAAATCATTGGAGATGAGGTGGACTAGCCTTAAATTGGCACTGTCAGATCCAGAAACTTTTTATATATTGTTACTGATCAAAATTAAAGACATTTTGTAATATGTTTGGTTAAAAAATGGGAGTCCCCATACCTACTGGAACACTAACCAGTCCTGCAGAAGCATCAGGCTGGTCTATGAGTCATGGACAAGAGATGACTCATGGACAAGGCTGCATGAGCTCACACACCAATCACCTCCCACCACCACAAGGGAGGGACACGCCCCCTTCCCCTTAGAGGCTAACACTGTAATCTAACGAAAAGAGAGATTTTTATGATAAATATAGGTGATAGAGGCATAAAAAAATAGATGTACATGGCCAGGATTAGGTACGTAAGAAATTAATAATTTTTTGTTATTGGAACTGATAGTAGTATCCTTAGAAAGTGTACCTAACACTTATAATTCTTTTAAACTTTGTGTTTGAATAGGAGAGAAACTTAGGCCAATATACACTGCTCAAATAATATAAAGGGAACACTAAGATAACACATCCTAGATAGAAATAAACTATTTGTATGAAATACTTTCGGCTTTACATAGTTGAATGTGCTGTAGGGGTATAAGAAAAAAATCGATTCACTCGATTATCGCGATTTTTCATTTGGCGATACTGAATGGATTCAAAATATTTTTTAATCGATCTTTTTAGGGATGTGGAATTTGCATCTCCCAACACCCGGAACATGCTGTTCCGGGCAGGTGAATTTTTCCGGCTCGTGCAAACAGGGCCGGACCTAACAAGCGCAGTAGCGCTCTGGGTGTATGGAGCGGGCTCCGGACTCCTGCCCGCTCCATACTCTGCAGGCCGCCGCTAATAGCCAGCATGCTGCGATCGCCGCTGCTGGCTATTAACCCTTTAGATCACCACTGTCAAAGCTGACAGCGGCGTCTAAAGGGATCTGTGAATGCTCCCTGGTGGGCTAGTGGGGTGGATCGGCCTCCCGCAGTGTGATCCCGAGCGGGCGATCCACTATAGAGGTTGCCGGAGGGCTTACCTCTGCTTCCTGCTGTCCCATGGCTCTGTCATTGATAGAGCCTGGCTTGACTAGGCTCTATCAATGGATCGCAGATCAATGGAGTTCAATAGAACTAATGATTCCTCCTAAAAGTCTAATAAAGTGTATATAAAAAAATATATATATATGTTTTAATAAAAGTGTAAAAGACATTGTTTTTGAGACAGAATCGGGATATCTCGGCCCATAAACAGAATCTGGATATATCGCGATATATCGTATCGTCATACGTGTATGACGATATGTATCGTATCGCCAAATTCTTGCCGATTCACACCCCTAATGTGCTGCCAACAAAATAGCATCAATGCCTTCCTCTTGCAAGAAATGCTGACATACTCCAGCCACATGAGATCTAGCACTGTCTTGCATTAGGAGGAACCCAGGGCCAACCACACCAGCATACGGTCTCACGGGGTCTGAGGAGCTCATCTCAGTACCTAATGGCAGTCAGGCTACCTCTGGCAAGCACATGGCGGGCTGTGTGGGCCCTCAAAGAAATGCCACCCCACACCATTACTGACTTGCCACCAAACCGGTCATGCTGGAGGACGTTGCAGGCAGTTCTCCACGGCATCTCCAGACTCACGTCTGTCACATGTGCTCAGTGTAAACCTGGTTTCACCTGTGAAGAGCACAGGGCACCAGCGGCGAATTTGCCAATCTTGGTGTTCTCTGGCAAATGTCAAACGTCCTGCACGGTGTTGGGATGTAAGCACAACCCCCACCTGTGGACGTCGGGCCCTCATACCACCATCATGGAGTCTCTTTCTGACCGTTTGAGTGGCCACATGCACATTTGTGGCCTGCTGGAGGTCCTTTTGCAGGGCTCTGGCAGTGCTCCTTCTTGCACAAAGGCAGAGGTAGCGGTCCTGCTAGGTTGTTGCCCTCCTACAGCCTCCTCCACGTCTCCTGATGTACTGGCCTGTCTTCTGGTAGCGCCTCCATGCTCTGGACACTATGCTGACAGACACAGGCAACCTTCTTGCCACAGCTCGCACTGATGTGCCATCCTGGATGAGCTGCATTACCTGAGCCACTTGTGTGGGTTGTAGACTCCGTCTGTCTCATGCCACCACTAGAGTGAAAGCACTGCCAGCATTCAAAAGTGACCAAAACATCAGTCAGGAAGCATAGGAACTGAGAAGTGGTCTGTGGTCACCACCTGCAGAACCACTCCTTTATTGGGGGTGTCTTTCTAATTGCCTATAATTTCCACCTGTTGTCTGTTCCATTTGCACAACAGCATGTAAAATTGATTGTCAATCAGTGTTGCTTCCTGAGTGGACAGTGTGATTTCACAGAAGTGTGATTGACTTGGAGTTACATTGCGTTGTTTAAGTTTTTTTTTTTTTTAGCAGTGTATATAGAGATATATATAGATATATAGATATATTATACACTTAACAGGATGTGAGATCTGCAGGCATCACATGATCAGCACAGTCTGTTGATAAATACTGTAGTTTTGCATAAAAAGATTTAAAAGGGAACAAATCATCAGATTTTACCCCATATAATGCTTGGAAAAGCGTTATATAGGGTAAAATATTTATCCTTACCATCCCCGGGGGGACGCTCCTGCCCCCAGGGATGATGAGGATATGAACTTATAAGATGCTCCCCACCGGCCCCGTATGTAGTCCCCTGGGTGGGGAGCTCCTCTCAACTAGTACGTGTCTTCGGCCAGCAGCGACGCCCTCCTCGGCTTCACTGACGGGCTGCATCATCACTCTGCTCCGTCTTTTCAGTGAGCAGAGCGATGACTCAGCCCGTTAATCAAGCCGAGGGGGTGTCGCTGCCAGCCGAAGACACAGGACTAGGTGAGAGGAGCTCCCTACCCTGGGGACTACTTACAGGGCCGGGGATGGTAAAGATAAAAATTTGACCTTATATAATGCTTTGCCAAGCGTTATATAGGGTAAAATCTGATTACTGCTTCCCTTCAATATTATTAGTATTTTATTTATTTAAATCCCTGGTCATTCTGGGCTAAGAAGTCGAGCGGGTGGTGGTCTCCAAAGCACAAAATTAATAAAAAATAGAAGTCATGCTAAACTTTACCCATAACCAAAGTAAATGTAAATTAGTGACAGGGTGGAGCTCATTACACAGGGATGAATAGTCTGAGGGTCAACTACTGACTATACAGATTATGAAGGATTTGTGTACATCACAGCAGACCCAAAGAGGAAAACACTGTATAAGGTTGTGCATGGCCTACTGCCCTTGCAATCTACATAATGGTAGTGCTTGAGGCAATGAAAACATGACACATGTCTCGGCTGATCCTATGTCCCACAGTTGCCAACAAACACATTTATTCACCAGTGAACCATCCTTTCAAGAGGTGACGAAGAGATTACAAATCCCTTAGTCATAAAACACACCCTGACAGTTTCTGTACTTCCGCTAGTCACGATTTTCTCATTTGTACATATATTCAAACACTTTCCTATAACTGTAAATAAAGCGCTCACACAAGCAGCTATTGTGACACTGGCATTTACTTTCCAGATGAAAGTTAAACCATAGGTATGAGTGAACTTACTGCACCCCCTAAAAAAGGGTGATCACAGTTTTCCTTATGGAAGATATCCTAGAACTTTTTTGTTAACAAAAATCATAACAGAACCCACATGTATTTCTTTTGTAGTTGTCTTGGTTGTTTTGTTGTGTGGCACAAAGAACGTCTTAACTTAACATACAGAAGGCATTCCCATCTCATAAGGTAATGGCGTATTGCTAGAATTTTCTGTTCATTCATGATCACTGTTAGTCCGACCACTGGGAGCCACATGATCAAAAGTCCGACCACTGGGAGCCACAGCAATTGTGAGTATTAGGAACTAATGAAGCGCTGCACCCCCTTCACTGTTTTTTCCCTGCACAGTAGCAACCGGCTTTGAGGGGGAGGGATAAAAACAACCTAATACACTGCCTATCTTTGTGGCCCACACTAACCAATCACAGCTAAGTGCTTTTTTTTGTTTGCTTAAAAAAAATGCAAGTGCTCTGTGACATCTACCCCACTAGGTTAGCCATGTAACCCTATTCCAGTACTGGTTATTCTTGTGACGCTATATCAACAACACACGACTCAAGGTGTCTTCCAAAGTGTCAGAACTAGTTAACTCCTAGACAATTGTCACACAACTGCAACAAGAGAACAGAGCAACAAATTAAAAAGACTAAAGACATTCCTATATGCAGACATTAAGTATGTAAAAAACAAGACACAATGGGAAAGACAGCAGAAATGTAAAACACAGGTGTGCAAACACAAATGTCCCAATGGCCCCTCACACCTCATCACAGGGGTGGAGGGGGGGTTACAAGACCACAAACAAACTACAAGCCTGTCAACTACAAGTGGAATGTTGGCATGTCAACATCTAATCCAGACAACTGTAGGGTAGGACACATAAAAAAGGATTTTAAGAGGGGTCCATGGACATCCCATGTCCATATGTCTTATTAGAGCCAGTAGACCTCATAGGAGAGGTGTTTTCTGTTCAGGATCCCCCCCCCCCCCCTTTGTGAGACTCAGGTCAAGTAAAACTACATGAAACTGAATAGCCTTAGGAAATTTCCATCAATGAAATCAGCATTTTGCCTGGGACCTTGAGACAGCGTTCAGCTTATCGCCATAATTGGCTCCAATGTTTAGGAGGCTGTGCATGCCATGACAGTCCATTTGTAAGTGGTTTCATGGTTCTACCTGTTTTAGACACAAAACATCTATAATTCACATCAACCCTGGTTTGGCTGACATCGGATGGCAGCATATCTGTCCTAGAACAAAAGGATCAGGCAGGTGATGAAGGGCAGAGCCGGGAAGTCCCCATAAATTTTAGACAGTCAGGGGGTTCGGCTCACTGTTTCTCTAAGGTATACAGGGATTTTTAGTCAGTGCCAGATACTTATTTCCAAGGAAAACAAAAGGATCAATGTAACAATAACATGTCCACTCCTTTTTTTCCCCTGACATAATCTGTCAGGGAATAGTCGGGAGAAAGCCTTACACATAAGACAATTTGGCAGTCCTGCAGGTTTGGAGAACTTTTCTCTCGTGTGTTGGGGGCCTTTAGTACATCCATCCTTTCAGTATAGTCCCTTACCACAAATACGAGAGTGGCCGCACTATCCCAGAATCTCTTCTACTGCTTTCAGTGCTACATGTGTGGTGTCCCGGTACCGGATTGCATCCGTTACCTTATGGTGAGGTCCCCAAAGTCAGAGTCCCTAGGTACCAGTGGGATCCTCATCTATAGTTAGCCCCTAGTCACCCCTTTAATAATTAAAATAATTCAAATTCTAATTGTCTATATGAATATAAAGTGTACTTACCTTGTTGTTAGTGTCGCAGGACCTGCGGGTCACGTGATGCGTTCCAGAACTCTATGGTTTTTACTCAAGGACCTTTGGAGGTAGTCAGTTGATCACCCACCATGCTTTGTAACGGTGAGTGACAGCTGACATGGACCAATCCAAAACGGCCCTGCCCCTTCCCATATAAGGGAGCGGCAGCCATTAATCTCTTTCTTTCCTCGTGGGCCGCTGATGAGGACGGATCTGTGCAGCTGTCATCGGCAGCCACTAGGCCAAAGCCTTGCGGCAATGGCCATCATTCCAAAACTGTGAGTTACTTCAATTCCCTATTACTCCGCAAGATCACTGGACCTAAACAGACTCCTAAATCCAGCAGATCTCTGCAAAACCTAATTCTACTAATCTCAGGATAACTTATCGGTCCTAAGCAACTGTCAGTCACTGCCGTGCTGATAATAGACTCTGTTACTAAGACTGTTACCGTTACTGAATGTACCGCAATTCATCAGTATAGTTCCTGCAAGTTCAAGTTCAGCACTGCCGTGGACAATCATTTATTTCTGCATGCACTTATCGTTTCTGGGAATGGTGGCAATAGGCCTAGCAACTACCTCAGCGTATTAAACCTCACCCTGGCGTCACGAGTGACAAGGTTAAATTAACCCCTCATATTCCAACACAGCAACACCCCAACTACACCAAGGGCTACCACACATGGATATGCCACTATTTATATTTTTGTACACCAGGTGGATGATATTACATGCCAGTTATTAGAATACTGCTAAACTTAGACACTTTTTAAAAAGCACAGGTTACAAAGAAGACTTAAATTACACGACCAGTATGCTTATAGGTATTTTAAATGAGATCTGTTGAATGACAAAGAGCTGAATCATACAGCTATATAAAACAATTACTGAATAGAATTGTTAACAACCAAACAATTATATTTTGTGTTGATATTTGTCATGGAGCAGAACCAGCACCTGATGAAATCCCTTGGATTGACCTATGCAGTGGTAACTGACGTAAATCAATGGGTATTTTATTAGAAGAAACGCTGCCCAGTATCACAGCTCTTATTCTCAGAGTTTTCCGTTTCCATACACAGGGCAGTCAGCAGGAGCTTCTCTCTGCTCCAGACTGGGCACATGCCAGAGGCACAGAGGGCAGCCCGACACTGAACACTCACATATGCTACTATAAATGTGTGCATATGTTACAGGAGTAGACTGCAATCCTCACTTATCAGGCACCTGTGTGTCAAGAGGCAAACCAATGCCAAATATTCTTGCACTGAGTTATTGCTAAGACCTAAACAAAAATATAGACCAGACAATGCTTTTATAAAAAGGGACCTATGCATCTATACTGCAGAATAAAATGTTATCTACAAAAGGATGTGCCTTATGGTGTATTCACACATAAAGCATCCGGGCATATTCAGAAGATCACAGGTGTCTCAGAAGTCAGACCAAACCCCAATCCCCCACCCCCTTTCCACGACCAGACACTTATTCCCTATCCCGAGAAACTGATACATTTCTTTTTGCTGCATAACCCCTTTAATATTGTACTAAAAATTAACAATAAAAAAGGTAAATAAAAATCTTGCAGACAACACAGGAGTTAGTTTCCTCCTGGTCCATTTTATATCTAGTTGGTTGATTGTGGAGGAGGTAGGCATGAAGTTCCTGGTTTCATAGCAGTGGGTGAGGACTCCTGATGCAGCCAGTTGCTTTACATTTAGAAGGAAGTATAAGGATTGTGAAAATGGAGGAAAATTGCTTTCTTCCTGTCACACAATAAAATACAGTGGTCCCTCAACATACAATGGTAATTCGTTCCAAACGAGCCATCGTTTGTCGAATCCATCGTATGTTGAGGGATTCGTGCAATGTAAAGTATAGGAAGCTGTACTCACCTGTCCCCGCCGCTCCCAATGGTGACCCTGGGCCTCCGCTGGGCTCTCCTGGTCTTCTCCGGTCCTCTGCTGGGCTCTCCTGGTCTTCTCCGGTCCTCTGCTGGGCTCTCCTGGTCTTCTCCGGTCCTCCGCTGTCTTCCGCAAGGCCTTACTGGGCCTGCATAGCGACGTCATTATGCCGCTGCGTACGCCGTTCCTATTGGATGACGGAACGGCGTGCGCAAGAGCGTATTGACGTCACCGGAGGGGGCCGAGAAGACACCGGAGGACCAGCGCTGGACCCGAAGGGCACCCCGGAGCATCGTGGAGGTAAGTAATACTCACCGCACCACAGGGGGAACATTAAGCTGCTATCCAGCAGCAGCTTAAGCATTTTGCGCTGCCGGATAGCACTTAATGCGATGGCCCCGACATAAAAAAGCATTGTATGTCGATGCTGAAATCGACATGCGATGGCCTCTGAGAGGCCATCGTATGTTGATTTGATCATATGTCGGGGGGTCACTGTACTATTCATATTTATATCCAATTACTTTGCACTATAAAACACAGTTTTAAATAGTAAGACAAAACACTTTTACAGTCATATTATATATATATCTATCTATCTTAGGGATTGACCGATATCGTTTTTTTAGGGCCGATACCGATAATCGGTGCAGGTTAGGGCCGATAGCCGATAACTTATATCGGAATATTTAACCCCCTGCGACACCGCTGTAGATCATTGATTTAAAGCGGGCGCTTTAAATCAATGATCTGCAGTGGCTTTTGCGGGGCCATAGGCCGCAGCCGCCGCCACCACCACCACCCGCTTCTCTCCCCTACCTGTCAAGGTGGTCCGGGCCATCCATCGTTCATGTAGTGTCCGGGGGCGTTCCGGGTGGAGGGTGGTCCGGTCCGGGCTGTCCTTCTTCTCCGGGGGTCATCTTCTCCACTCTGGGCAGGCTCCGGCCTAGTACGCTGCATAGACGCCGCTGCGTAGTGACGCCCTGCGCAGCGACGCACCTGGCGTCACGGCGTAGCGGAAAGCCCGGACCGGTTCACTCTTCACCCGGAACGCCCCCGGACACTACAGGAAGGAAGGAAGGATGGATGGCCCGGACCACCCCCATTACGGGTAAGTTTAATTTTTTTTATTGACTCGGAGGGTGGGGGAGGGGCCCGACCGGTATAGCGGCATGGGCAAAAATCAATACCGCCTAGCATCACGGTGGGGGGTGCGACGCGGTGCGGTGGGTCGGGGGTGCGGTGCGGCTGGTCTAGGGGTTGCGGTCGCGGTGCGGTGGAGGCGGTGCGGGGGGCGGGGCATTATCGGCTTATCGGCAAGATAATTGCCGATACCGATAATGCCCAAAATCGTGATTATCAGCCGATAATATCGGCCATACCGATAATCGGTCGATCCCTAATATATATATATATGTGTACGTGTATACACACCCATTTACACCACACACATACGGTACAAAAGTCCATAGATTTCTATGGGGTAAACGGACGAAGAATGTTGCAATATGAACAATGCCTTAGGTAAAAGACTAATACAGACTGCTATGAGCCCATACTGTACATCTGATTTTATACAAACTGGCCCTTATTTACTAAGAGTGGAGTGCAGGTTTCTTTGTGGGTTTTAATCCCCTACAATTTTTTTCCACAGTATTTACTAAGGTTTCCCTAAATTTTTTTTTTTTTTTTTTTATCTTTTTGATCTGTGGGCTTTTCCTCAGCTCAAATTCACTACCTTTTCTGTGGTAACCTTAGTAAATATGTTGGGTTTTTGCAAAAATGTCAGTAACACGCCCCTTTTCTGTGGCCACGACCCCTTTCCCAGACGACCATGCCCCCTTTTTGGGTTCTCTCAGTAAAATGGAGAGTTAGTCGGGTTTTTCAAATTTCTGGCGCAGAATCTGGCACAAAACCCGACAAAACATGTCAGGTTTGCAATAGTAAATGAGGGCCAATGTGTGATAAATAAAACCTTTTACAACAAACTGCGCCTAAAGGCTGTCCGGGCATGCTGGGAGTTGTAGTTTTACAACAGCTGGAGGCACCCTGCTTGGGAAACACTGCTCTAGAAGCACACATGATACCATGTCACAGGGACTCAGGAGCTGTTTTACAGCATCCTTGTATGTGGCTTTAGGAAAGGTAAAATAGGTCCGCCGTTATTTTGTTCATGTAATGATAGACATAAAATGGCAGAAGGAGTTAAAAGGGGTACTCCGGTAGAAAACAATTTATTTTAAATTAACTGGTGCCAGAAAGTTAAGCAAACAGATTTGTAAATTACTTCTATAAAAAAATCATAATCCTTCCAGCACTCATCAGCTGCTGCATATTACAGAGAAAGTTCTTTTCTTTTTAAATTTTTCCAGTCTGACCACAGTGCTCTCTGCTGACACCTCTGTGCATATCAGGAACTGTCCAGAGCAGGATAGGTTTGCTATGGGGATTTTCTCCTGCTCTGGACAGTGCCGGACATGGACAGAGGTGTCAGCAGAGAGCACCGTGGACAGACAGAAAAGAAATTCAAGAAGAAAAGAACTTTCTCTGTAGTATACAGCAGCTGATAATCCTTCTAGTACTTAAGATTTTTTTTTGTAGAAGTAATTTACAAATCTGTTTAACTTTCTGGCACCAGTTGATTTAAAATAAATCGTTTCCCACCGGAGTACCCCTTTAACCCCTTAAGGACGCAGGACGTAAATGTACGTCCTGGTGAGGTGGTACTTAACGCACCAGGACGTACATTTACGTCCTAAGCATAACCGCGGGCATCGGAGCGATGCCCGTGTCATGCGCGGCTGATCCCGGCTGCTGATCGCAGCCAGGGACCCGCCGGCAATGGCCGACGCCCGCGATCTCGCGGGCGTCCGCCATTAACCCCTCAGGTGCCGGGATCAATACAGATCGCGGCATCTGCGGCGGTTCGCGATTTAAATGAACGATCGGATCGCCCGCAGCGCTGCTGCGGGGATCCGATCATTCATAACGCCGCACGGAGGTCCCCTCTCCTTCCTCCGTCCGGCTCCCGGCATCTCCTGCTCTGGTCTGTGATCGAGCAGACCAGAGCAGGAGATGACCGATAATACTGATCTGTTCTATGTCCTATACATAGAACAGATCAGTATTAGCAATCATGGTATTGCTATGAATAGTCCCCTATGGGGACTATTCAAGTGTAAAAAAAAAATGTAAAAAAATGTGAAAGTAAAAGTAAAAAAAAAGTGAAAAATCCCCTCCCCCAATAAAAAAGTAAACGTCCGATTTTTCCTATTTTACCCCCAAAAAGCGTAATTTTTTTTTTATAGACATATTTGGTATCGCCGCGTGCGTAAATGTCCGAACTATTAAAATAAAATGTTAATGATCCCTTACGGTGAACGGCGTGAACGAAAAAAAATTAAAAAAGTCCAAAATTCCTACTTTTTTAATACATTTTATTAAAAATAAAATTATAAAAAATGTATTAAAAGTTTTTTATATGCAAATGTGGTATCAAAAAAAAGTACAGATCATGGCGCAAAAAATGAGCCCCATACCGCCGCTTATACGGAAAAATAAAAAAGTTAGAGGTCATCAAAATAAAGGGATTATAAACATACTAATTTGGTTAAAAAGTTTGTGATTTTTTTTAAGCGCAACAATAATATAAAAGTATATAATAATGGGTATCATTTTAATCGTATTGACCCTCAGAATAAAGAACACACGTCATTTTTACCATAAATTGTACGGCGTGAAAACGAAACCTTCCAAAATTAGCAAAATTGCGTTTTTCGTTTTAATTTCCCCACAAAAATAGTGTTTTTTGGTTGCGCCATACATTTTATGATATAATGAGTGATGTCATTACAAAGGACAACTGGTCGCGCAAAAAACAAGCCCTCATACTAGTCTGTGGATGAAAATATAAAAGAGTTATGATTTTTAGAAGGCGAGGAGGAAAAAATGAAAACGTAAAAATTTAATTGTCTGAGTCCTTAAGGCCAAAATGGGCTGAGTCCTTAAGGGGTTAAATTAGTGCGCTGAAAAGAGTGATTCATTATCACTTTATTTATAGTGTAAGGCTTTATGAACAAGCAGTGATACATACAAAGTGCTGCTGTGCTTTTTGTGAATGGAAAACATCCAGCTAAACTATGTGATCTGTGGCATCCATGTAACCAGGCCAAATGTTATGTTGTTGTGAACCTGGCTCTTGCACATTGCTGTGAAATGACAAGTTGTACCATGCAGGTTTCAACAGCAGTAAAAAATGTTAGGAGGGCCATCGCTTGCATGTTACTACAGAACCTGCATAACTTTTGGTTTATTACAGCAAGCGAGTGTTTTATCAGCAGATAGAGAACACACAAGTGTGATCAGCTAACAGTGCCAGACACAAACATATCACATACAGTGCAATGTTCTTACAAGGAAAAAATGGTCTGATTTAACATTCACATTTCCCTAAATGGCAAATTCACAGCCAATGGTTGTTAAAGGGGTTATCCGTTGGCTGTCCGGGCATGCTGGGAGTTGTAGTTTTGCAACATCTGGAGGTCCACAGGTTGAAGACCACTGGTATAGGAACCTGTACTCACCTGTCCCCGCCGCTCCGGACCGTCACCGCTGCTCCGGATGTCGCCTTCCATCGCTGTCGCCGTGTCCCCGATGCTCCGGCAAGGCCTCTGCTTCCCCGGCATCCTTGCTCTCCGTCGCCGCCATCACGTCGCTACGCACGCCGCTCCTATTGGATGATGGGACGGCGTGCGCAGCGACGTGATGACGACGATGGAGAGCGCTGGAGGGGATCCCGAAGAGGACCTGCCGGAGCCCCGAGGACAGGTGAGTGATAGTCAGCGGACCACACGGGGCACCGTAAACGGCTATCCGGTGGCAGCTGAAGCAGCCTGCGTTGCCGGATAGCCGTTTATGCGATGGCCCCGACATACAAAAGAATCGTATGTTGATGCTGCCTTCAACATGCAATGGCCTCTGAGAGGCCATCGCATGTTGAAATTATCATATGTCGGGGCCATCGTAGATCGGGGGCTCACTGTACTTCAATTAAAAAACTTAATCCTTTCAATCCTTATGAGCTTCTGAAGTTAAAGGGGTACTCCGCCCCTAGACATCTTATCCCCTATTCAAAGGATAGGGGATAAGATGTCAGATCGCCGGGGTCCCGCTGCTGGGGACCCCGAGGATCGCTGCTGCAGCACCCCGCTATCATTACTGCGCAGAGTGAGATCGCTCTGCACGTAATGACGGGCAATACAGGGGCCGGAGCATCGTTACGTCACTGCTCCGCCCCTCGTGACGTCACGGCCCGCCCTGTCAATACAAGTCTATGGGAGGGGGCGTGGCGGTCGTCACGCCCCCTCCCATAGACTTGTATTGACGGGGCGGGCCGTGACATCACGAGGGGCGGAGCAGTGACGTAACGATGCTCCGGCCCCTGTATTGCCCGTCATTACGTGCAGAGCGATCTCACTCTGCGCAGTAATGATAGCGGGGTGCTGCAGCAGCGATCCTCGGGGTCCCCAGCAGCGGGACCCCGGCGATCTGACATCTTGTCCCCTATCCTTTGAATAGGGGATAAGATGTCTAGGGGCGGAGTACCCCTTTAAGGACCCAGGACGTATCCATACGTCCGTGGGAATTTCGGTCCCTGACGCCAGGGGCGGAGTACCCCTTTAAGGTTGTTCTTTTCTGTCTAGGTGCTCTCTGATGACACCTGTCTCAGGAACCGCCCAGTTTAGAAGAGGTTTGCTATGGGGATTTGCTTCTAAACTGGGCGGTTCCCAAGACACGTGTCATCAGAGAGCACTTAGACAGAAAAGAACAACCTTAACTTCAGAAGCTCAGTACTGAAAGGATTAAGATTTTTTAATAGAAGTAATTTACAAATCTGTTTAACTTTCTGGAGACAGTTGATATATAAAACAAAGTTTTTTCCTTGATAACCCCTTTAACTACTAAAGGTCTAATTGTCCAATGGATCCAGTGGAACAGACTACTGATCGCTTTGTCACAAATTTCCACAGACTACCTATTTATTACCAAAATAATAATGCATCGAGGAGACACCTATTATCTTAACTGCTTACAATGACATTGATATTGCACTGAATATATTGACTGCCTTACTATATTAACAGATCTTATTGTTGGGAAATCCTAACAAACAATGAAATGGTTAAATTGCCAATAATATGCACTTGTTAAAAGAGTCCTCAGAACCAGTCCCAGGCCTGCCGCCAAGGAAAGATAGGATTTTTGCTGGGTGTTGACTTCTGTTTATCAAAAAGAAAAGGGCGGTAAATCGGACACAGCCTTCCTGTTTGATTTGTAGGGCGGTGATTCAGTTTGTGGAGATCAGATTTGCTGTATATTATTTTTACTTCTGTATTTCTTTTTAAAGTCCAGTGAAAAATATTAAGAAATTTAAAATAAACCATGGTTGGGCCACTGACCAATTTAGCTTAATTCATTCAACATTGGGGCGGGGGGGGGGGGTCTTAAAATTCTGATTTAGATCCAGTTTATTTCCCCTTTAAAAGAAAAGTGCTGCAGCCAATGGAGCACAAGCAATGAAACAATATCAGCCTCCCCTCATGGAAGCGCTTGAAAGAGGACCTGTGGCCAATGCCCCAAAAAAAGATTTTACTATCATTAAATGGCTTAAGGTGCCCTGATCGCACAACTTAACAGTTACTTTATACACCCCACAATTCCAGAGAGATGACGGTTTATAGATTGTCTGACAATTTAGAGAAATAGTCAGATGGGCGTGAACTTCATTTTAACGGGAGTCAGTGGGTGTAGTCTATACAAGGGTGTGGGTGAGTATCAGCACACGGGTGTTGTGCAGTGCATCGGAGTCTCCACACTTCTCAGCATTGCAACATTCAATAGAAATTGCACTCGTACAACCAAAATTGTGTTCAGGGTTTCAACACTTTTACTTCACGTTTGTCTACATACAAAAAACTTCTTTTACATGGAAACAGTGTACAAGAACACAAAAATACTCACCCAGTGCTCGTTCGCTGATACGGTTTTTCAGCCTTGGTTTAACTTCTTACGCTCCAGCCGGAGCTCTGTTTTGGAGTGTCCATATTAGCTGCGCACCTTGATCCACTCTGAGACCAGCGTCTGAGGCTCACAGGTCAGTGGGTGTAGATGTTTTACATTGAGGGGCATGTATGTCTAATACAAATACCCTGCATCCCGTCCATCACCTGATAATCACTCTCATTATTAAAATTAACATCACACTCATCTGATTTATTCCTTAAATTATAAGACATACTATAAACCCTCACTGTTCTTACTGTTGTCCTGCAATCGCGTACCTATGGGTGATGGGTGTTTGATTACTGGCGGCCTCAGCATTGCAACCCCTACTGATCAATAAAATAGTGGTCCAGTGACCCCATATTCCTCATGCACTCTGCCACTTCATCCAAAGTAGGGCTTTTTATTTGCTTTGAAAACACCTTAAAAAAATCCTAATATATATAGATTTTTTTTTTACTCTCAGAAATTTCTGAGTGAATCTGCTGTCTGTGAATATACCCTATAGCAGTGGTTTCCAACTTGCGGACCTGAAGATGTTTCAAAACTACAACTCCCAGCATGCCCGGACAGCCGTTGGCTTTCCGGGCATTCTGGGAGTTGTAGTTTTGTAACATCTGGAGGTCCACAGGTTGGAGACCACTGTCCTATAGCAATGCTCCAATATCAGAGTTAAATCAGTTACAAAACCCCCTTGTATAAAAGTCAAATCTAGCATAAGGCAATTATAAAATAAAAGTAGAATCAGGGTAAGAGACTTCAGTTAAAGGGGTTCTCCCTTGTTTATACTGTATTTTGTTATTATGTTTGTGTGTTATGTGTGTAGAAGTATGTGTTTTTTTATGTGTGTTGTGATTATGTATATTTGTATTTTCTTACCTTTTGTGAAGATCCGGAAGCTGGCCCCTTTTTCTTCCAGTGGCTTGCTGTGTAACCTCGGCCTCCGCCATGTTGTGTTCGGTAAGTGGGATGTCGGGGGGTGTGTTCTTGCTTCTGTCCTTCCTATCTTCTGATGTCCGAGGTGAATCTTTTCTTCCTGTTTCTTCCGTGGCTCAGCGATGAATCTGCGGCCTCTTCCGGCGCATGCCCAGGTAGTTTTTTTTTTTTTTTACCAATAAAGTTTTTTTGGGTCTAATTGACACTGTCTGCGCATGCGCGAGTACGCAAGTGCTACGCTAACAGCGTAGCGTACGTTAGGTCTACGCTAATAGCGTAGCTTCGCGCAAGCGCAGACAGTTTGTCAATTAGACTAAAAAAAACTAAAAACAAACAACCTGCGCATGCGCCGGAAGAGGCCGCAGATTCGTCGCTGAGCCACGGAAGAAACAGGAAGAAAAGATTTGCCTCGGACGTCAGAAGATAGGAAGGACAGAAGCAAGAACACACCCCCTGACATCCCACTTACCGAACACAACATGGCGGAGGCCGAGGTACACAGCAAGCCACTGGAAGAAAAAGGGGCCAACTTCCGGATCTTCACAAAAGGTAAGAAAATACATATATACATAATCACAACCCACATAAAAAAACACATACTTATACACACATAACACACAAACATAATAACAAAAAACAGTATAGACAAGGGAGAACCCCTTTAAAGTGTCCCTGTTCCCACTTGTTCTCTTAGTCGGTAGAGGGTCTTCTAAGCACTTGGACTAGACTCGTGCTGCTCATGAGAGGATTGCTAACTGCTGACTGGATACAACTGCAGAAATCTCTTGGCATTAGGTCTTTTCTAGTTTTCAGTTTCTGGATGTAAATATGTATGTTCTTATTCACTCACAGCAAGCAGGTATCATGTACATGGCCTAAAACTGATATAAGTGATATGAAGAAAGTTTCAGAGCTCTTCAGTTTCCAATAAATCTGCTTTACAGAAAACCACTAAAACCCTTTTACCGGACTGTCAGGATTCCAATATTATTGCTTTGGGGAATTCGTTCTATACAACCCCTAAATATATTTAAAGAACCTCCAATCTGGGCCTTCACAATAGGAAGGGGGGCAGTGAGCTGTTTATGACAAACACTGTTTTCGCTAAATAAAACACCACTTTATGAGATTCTCAACACTCCAGCAGATCTGTGAAGTTTGACACTCCTGCCAGCAACCTTCTACTGGTAGAAGCATCGCAATCTGTAACATTCTTCTTTCATCAAGACAGCATCAAGGAAGGAAAAAAAACAGAAAATAGCAGTGACACGGAAAAAGGCAAAGACAAGTGGAAAGCACAGCAATGCATTCTGATGAGAGGGATCACCGCAATGGAGCAGAAGACGTAGCATACACCAGATTTTCTCCCCAGAAAAGCATCATAACTACCCATTTATATTCAGGACAAGTAACAACCCCTGCTGCCTATACCTAGTGAAATGTCATTTTTGGCACGCTGTGAAAGCTTATGCACATTGGCATGCAGCCTGTATGGCTAGTTTAGTATGGAGCTGTACAACTTCTACTTGCTGTTGGCTCCCAACGGAGCACTGCACAATTTGTTCTGGGGCATCCAACAAAAAGAATGCATCATACACCTCTATAGCTGTCTTATTAACCCATTAAGGACTCAGCCCATTTTGGCCTTAAGGACTCTTAACGTTTTAGTTTTTTCCTCCTCGCCTTCAAAAAAAAAAAAATCATAACTCTTTTATATTCTCATCCACAGACTAGTATGAGAGCTTGTTTTTTGCGTGACCAGTTGTCTGTTGTAATGCCATCACTCACTTTACCATAAAATGTATGGCGCAACCAAATAATATACTATTTGTGTGGGAAAATTAAAAAGAAAACCGCAATTTTGCAAATTTTGGAAGGTTTTGTTTTCATGCCGTATAATTTACGGTAAAATGACAGGTGTTATTTATTCTTTGGGTCAATACGATTAAAAGGATACCAATGATTACATACTTTTCTATTACTGTTGCATTTAAAAAATAAATAAAATAAAAATCACAAACTTTTTAACCAAAGTAGTACGTTTAAAATCCCTCTATTTTGAAGACCTATAACTTTTTCATTTTTCCGTATAAGCGGCGGTATGCATTTATAAAACTTTTAATACATTTTTTATCAATTTTTTGGGAATAAAATGTTCTAAAAAAAAAGCAGCAATTTTGACTTTTTTTTTTTTTTACGTTCACACCGTTCACCGTGAGGTATCATTAACATTATATTTTAATAGTGCGATATTTACGCACGCTGCGATACCAAATATGTTTATAAACATTTTTTTTTTTACTATTATCTTTACACTTTAATGGTCCCCATAGGGGACTATTTATAGCAATCATTAGATTAATAATACTGTTCAGTGCTTTGCAGAGAGAATAAGCACTGATCAGTGTTATCGGTAATTTTCTGCTCTGGTCTGCTCGATCTCCGACCAGAGCAGAAGACCCATGGAAGGCTGGATGATCGGCAGTGCTGCGGGTGATCCGATCAGCTTGTTTTTTGTGCCACCAATTTTACTTTGTAAGGACATCGATCATTTCACCACAAAATCTATGGTGAAACAATAAAAAATTATTATTTAAGAGGGCAAAATTGAAATAACTTTTGGGGGCTTTCAATTCCACACAGTGTATTTTACGGTAAAAATGACACATTTTTATTCTGTTGGTCCATACAATTAAAATTATATTAAACTTTTGTTTTACTTCTTTTAAAAATGATAACTTTTTGTCCGAAAATTACCATGTTTAAAAATGCCCTCTTCCGACCCCTATAAACTTCTTATTTTTCATTTTACAGGGCTGTATTAGTGCTTATTTTTTGTTTACGGTACAATTTTTGTTTTGATTTGCCTTTTTGATCACTTTTTATAAAATTTTTTTAGGGTATACGAAGTGACCAAAAATATGCAATTCTGGATTTGGTATTATTTTACATATACGCTATTGACAGTGCGGTTAAAGTAATGTTACATTTACGCACGTGGCGATACCACATATTTTTATTTTTGTTAACATATATATTTAAATTTTTTTTCAAACTTTTATTAGGGAAGGGGTTAAATTACTTATTAACTTTTTTTTTTAAACACAATGTTATAGTCTTCAATCTTCAAATTGCATACACTGTTCAATGCTATGCCATAGCATAGCATTGATCAGTGTTATCTGTGCTCTGCTGCTTTGGATTACCAATCGGATGGAGGGGAGGCAGGTAAGGGCCCTCCTGCTGAGCTCTCAGCTGATCAGGACACCGCCGTGGTACCGATCAGAACCGCTGAGCGGCAGGGAGTGTTTAACATTTTAGACTACGCCATCAACCTTGATCTAAAGAGTTAATGCTGGGCATCACGGCGAACAGCAGATAGCCACTGGGACCACCATGCTAAGACCCGCACTCAGCTCCTGAGCGTGTGTCATAGAAGAGGAGCGGGACAAGGGCATACAGGTGCACCCTTCATCCTTAAAGGGGTGCTCCCATGGAAAACTTACAGTACTTTTTAGGGGCTGTATACTAAAGAGAAATCCAAAAAGAAATGCATTTCCTCTGATGTCATGACCACAGTGCTCTCTGCTGACCTCTGCTGTCCATTTTAGGAACTGTCCAGAGCAGGAGAAAATTCCCATAGCAAACATATGCTGCTCTAGACAGTTCCTAAAATAGACAGAAGAGGTCAGCAGAGAGCACTGTGGTCATGACATGAGAGGAAATTAATTTCTGTTTTGGATTTCTCTTTAGTATACAGCCCCTAAAAAGTACTGGAAGGATTAAGATTTTTTTTTTTAATAGAAGTGATTTACAAATCTGTTTAACTTTCTGGCACCAGTTGTATTTGAAAAAAAAAAAAAAAAAAAAAAGTTTTACACGGGAGTACCCCTTTAAAGGGGTACTCCGCCCCTAGACATCTTAGACAGAAACTGGAGCTGACACTATTGACTTCTATGAGTGTTCTATGCTCAATGACCTGTCAGATGGGTCATGAGAGGTCACTGTGCAGGGAGGGGGAGGCTGAGCACTGACCACCTATTGTAAATGGTATGATCCCATCTTATCTGGTGTGACCTTTCACTCTAATCCTGTCTGTCATAATACGCAGGACACAGCGGGAAAGTTTTTGCTAAAGACCGAGCATCTGGCTATGATGAGGCACAGCAGCCTGAATAAAAACTGCAGGAGTTCCGGATTATTTTAGAATATAGATAGTAAAATGGACAATTAGAAGAAAAACTAAATCCCCATGAATTACTAAAAAATATATATTTATCAAAAACAGGTCAAATTGACTTGAATTAAAAAAGATTAAAAAAAACTTGAAGTTGACTTGAATTTAACAAATTGACTTGAATTTAAAAATAGATACAAAAATAATGATAACATCCAAAATAAAGGTGGTTACACACATTTATTTATTTTTTATTGAATTTTTTTTTTCGTTTTTTTGCGTCAAAGCCAGACGTGGATTCACAAGAAAGGAAAATGTGAGGAAACAACTTATACTTCTCCATTTTGCTAAAACCAAGTACTCACTGAACACAATGAAATTAGGAGTAATAATAATTAGAATCTAAAATTAGTTCAACCAATAGGAATATGGGTTCATTAGACCAACAACATGAGCCATTCACTGGCTTTTTATCTTTGCTGACAGAGGGGGTTCCCAAATAAAGGAACTCTGCCATGGACTTAGAATTATTTAAAGGGGTACTCCACTGGCCAACGTTCAGAAGTAAATGTTATGAACGCTGTTTTCGCACTGCGGGGGTCGGCAAGCCCATCGTGACATCACAGCAATGACCCCTCAATGCAAGTCTATGGGAGGGGGCGTGACGTTGCATTGAGGGAACGCGGCCGTGAAAACAGTGTTCGGAACATTTACTTCCGAACGCTGGCCAGTGGAGTACCCTTAAGAGTTATCACTCTAGGGCATATAGAGGATACTGACAACTTACAAAAGGCTGTACCCCATAGATCATCTCACCTTGGGAGCTGGTACAAAAAGGAGTTGTCCTAGGAGGGTAACCTATATGGCTGCCCATATGGTTATCAGATAGTTTGTCAAAAGAAAAAAAGACCGTAGATACAAATTTATATAGTAAATACAGTACTAGATGAATAACGGTGATAAAAATTAGGTCACGGTTCGGATGTGCACACTTTTCATGCCATTATTTTAGTTTCACTTTTCGCATGCACAAGTATCTAAATGCCATGCAGTGAAAAGTGTGGAAATGAGCAAAGATAAGGGAAATGAAAGAACATTCCTGCCACACCTTATCTCCGTCAGTTACAGAAGAAAAACAATCTTGTACTATGCCCTGGAAGTCAGATCACGGGGGACAGCAGCTGGAAGACTGGGTGAAGGGCATCACAATATTACTGGCCAAGGATCCAGCCAGATGCCAGCTTTTAACTGCTGGCTTGTGACTTTACGGTCTTTTTGATAATATACCCTAACAAGGCATACAGAAATATCTTCTTAAACAAGAGGTCTATTCACTATTTATTTCATGAAGTGCTTACATTATATGCGCCATAACAAGCAGTGGGAGCACTGTTTTTTTTTAAATATATATCCATATAACTTCTCTATTTATACAAAAAAAAATTATACTATTATACTAAAACTATACTATAAAAGACAGCTTAATAAATCTATTGTTGAATGGCAAAAAAAGACCAAATTTAGACCATTTTCTGTGAGACAACAGATCTTTTCATGACAAAAATAGATGCCAATAATACAGATATTTATCTAGAAGGTGATCCACCAAGTCAATGGTTCAGATTTACTAAAACGATCTCTAAGGGTACATTCACATGAGCAGATCCCCACATGAGCGAATATTTTACGCTGCAGATCCGCTGCTGAAGAACCGCTGTATGGTGCCTTTACATGTGCCTGCTCGGAGTGGCAATCCACCGCTACGAGCAGACATATTGAAGCGATATGCGAGTCGCCGCGCATGCGCAGTGTAGTCGCACACATTGCGGCCGCTCCCCCTGCTCCATGAGCTAGGCCGAGAGCTGTCATGATGTGCGAGTATACTGTGCATGCGCGCTGCGACTCACACATCCCAATCTGCCGCTCCAAGCCGGCACATGTAAAGGCAGCACACAGAGGTTCTTCAGCAGCGGATCTGCAGCGTAAAATACGCTAGGGATCCGTTCGTGTGAACATACCCTCAGGCTAGGTTCACACTATGGAATTTCTGCCTGCCATTCCACTTTGAAACTGCAGACAGAAATTCAGCTTACTAAAATGTAGAAAGAAGCTAGTCAATGGGTTTTACGTCCACCAATTCACACTTTCACGTAATTTTTGAAGCAGAATTTGTGAGCAAAATTTTTTTTTTTTAATTTCCGCCTGAAGAACGGAGGTGCTCATTCTTCAGGCGGATCTACTCATGGAAGACATAGCCATCTATTGGTGATGGCAATGTCCGCGTGGTCCTAGCGCCGACTGATTCAGCAAGTGGTGTCCGCACTCGGAATCTCTAGATGGAATTTTTCCGTCTGGAGATTCCATAGTGTGAACCTAGACTCAGGCTGTGTTCAAAAGAACCAGATTTATTAAAATGTATACGGCTGATTGTTAAATAAGTTTAGACCACCCTTTTTAGCACAAGGCCATGCCCCTTTTGTCCAATTTTTGGAGAAGTCTCTAGAAGTGTCTTAAACTCATAATAATGTGGTGCAAGAAATGCAAAACAATTTCTTGGAGCAATTTGCACCAGAATTATGGTGCATTTGCAATGGTAAATCTGTACCTCTGTCAGGTACCGTAGTTGTATAGTAGTTCATGCCAAACAACAGACCTGCATCTTAATTATAATGGTCGGACTAGGCAACAGATCATAGCGGTAATCGACCAGTAAGCAGTCGGTGGTCATTTAAAGGGCCGTTTACATCACAATTTGCTATACCATTTCACATATACTTTCGAGCCCCATTTTGACAATGAGGCATGCTACGCTTCTGTATCCAATAAAGTAAATGTTTACATGCTGGAAATGACTGGAACTTAGTCAGTGGTCGACTATACATGGGTAATTAAAGGCAATGGGGCCTGTGCCAGTACGCACACATATACATCAGTGATCCATTTTGATAGTATGCTGACATATGTGACATTTATAAACAGCCTACTACAGATATCTGGGCACAGATCAAAACCAGCCAAAGGACCAAGTGTTAAGAAGTGCAATATAAACTTTAATTTCACATGTACAACGCATTTCTGGACTGCTACAGTCTCTTCATCAGGTACCTGAAGAAGGGGCCAGAGGGGCCCAAAAACACCTTGTACATTTGAATTTCAAGTTTCTATTGCATAGCTAACCACTTGGTCCTTTGGTTGGCCTTGGCATGCAACCAGATATCCCCAGAAGGTTGTGTAGAGAACATTCATATTATTGTCCATGCTGGGAGGAGCTGCTACCGTTTGTGAGACTATACTGCTGTATAAATGACATGGAAGGGCAAATCATGATGTGAGCAAGACCAGACTGCCACAGACCAACAATGAAGGACAAGTTATTCAGAAAATGTCCATCTGAATGCCATAATGTGCAGTCAGTTTTACTCAGTGTTACTAAGAAGCTCTGAAAGTTTAGTATACTTAACCCAATATTTGCAGAAGTAGTCCGCATGATTTCACTACATTCACTTTTAGGTATAATTATCCTTGTGCATGCATAAAATCAGATGAAATGCATGAATTCAGACAAATTCCAAAATCTACTCATCCAGAGAATAAAATGAAAACAGACTCATCCAGGAGAGAATGATTTCACAATTTGGCTGCCATGCAAACTGGTCACAGATAGACCCGCTGACTCTCCCACTGAGAATTTAATTTCAGTAGAGCTGCTTGGCCAAAAGGTAATGTAATGAGTTGTTAATTTTCAATAAACATATCATTTCCCTTTTTTCCACTGTCTGCACCACCTCTCTGGCTGTCCTTCTCAAGGAATTCTCACTCAAAAGTGTTCATGTGGAAAGAAGCGCAAATTAGTGGCCGTCATAGAAACACATTGCAATATCACAGCTTTATGTGATCTGCCAATTACCGCTGTGAGACTGAGCAAATGCTCAAAGGCTCAAAGAAACTTGGAATACCAACCTTAATGCTAACAAAAACATTATATCCTAAACCAAAATGTATTTTACATTAAATAGAAAACATTAAATATTAATATTAACATTTACACACACATATATATATATAGTAAAAAGCAACAAGAATTAATATCCGCACTCACCGCAAGGATAGCGACCAAGAGCTCCTACATGGAGAAGCCGTGGGAACCGGGAGGTCACCTTTGCATAGCGTTCAGAAGGCGATTACCGGCAATTTCGCGCACTCAGCGATTCATCCGGCCATGCTGGCCGGATGACGCGCTGAGTGCGTGAAATTGCCGGTAATAGCCTTCTGAACTCTATGCATCAGTGACCTCCTGGTTCCCATGGCTTCTCCATGTAGGAGCTCTTGGTCGCTATCCTTGCGGTGAGTGCGGATATTATTTCTTGTTGCTTTTTACCTCCTCTATTAAAGCCGCTATTCCTTTGTTTATCCCAGCACCTCCGCTGCACCACTTAATTTGAATGGCCTTCGTATGTGACACACCATTATCCCATGATCCCTATACCACTGCACTTTGCTAATAGTAGCCACCTCTATGTCTTTGATCACACTCGTTTTATATTATATATAAATATATATATAAAAATAAATGTTACACACACATATACACTATTTTTATACTGCTGACATGTTCATGCATGACATGGTCCTAGCACTGTATTCAAATGGCAAGTACATCTTCTCAGATAAAATGATGACAACATGCCGGACAATGTGAATTCAGACTTAGAGATTCTCCTGTTCTCAAACACTCAAGTTCATGTTGCCTTGGTTGGTAATTTACAGCACTGAAACCAACAGTACAATGCGTACACCACTGCACTGGTCTCGGATGGTGAAAAAGACAAATGGATCCCATTATTGTCAATGGGGTCTGTCAGGCGCTGTTTTTTAGCGGGAGAAAAAGATGGCACTTGCAGTATCCGCGGACCCATTTAAATCAATGGTAGCGTAACTTGCAGCAGGTTTCCCACAATGGGAAACTCGCTGCTAGCTACTAGCGTGTGAACCCACCCTCAAAGAGCCCTGTTTCCCAACGCAGCACACTTCCAGGTTTGTGGTTGGTGAAAACCATTGCCCACTCAGCTGACCACTGGCTGCAGGTAAGTTCCATCTCAGCCACTGATTGGCTAATAGGACATTGGTTCATACAAACCAAAAACCCAGAAGTGTGCCGCATTGGGTGGCGCGGCACTGTGAAAGAGGCAGTGGCAACGGAACAGGCAAATAGGTTTGTTTTTTTATTTGCAGCCTCCCTAAAAAATGAATGTAAAAATAACTGCTAGCTGGAAACCCCCTTTAACATGAAGGGTCCACATTCTGGGTTTTCTTTGTCATCCAACCTTTATGACCATCACTAGAGGTATGTTTGCACTGTTTCACCCATTCTCTATACACTGCTCTCAGTAGTTCTAAGGGCTCAAAACTGCTGATCGACTCCTTTTAAAACTGGCTAACAACATTATATTAGTTGGCAGACAAGACGGTATCAGTGAAATCTGCACATAACAAAATGCCTACAATGAGATTGTTGATCCATCCGCCAAATTAAGCTGGATCACTGGACAGCTCCTAAGCAAGTGCACAAACCCTTATTCATATTTATGAGGAAACCCAGATAAAATGTAGGACAACAATGCAAAAATGACCATCAGATATGTTTACACGATATGATACATTTTGATAACAGATGCATTTTAAGTTCAAAGAAATGTTCTTGCAGATCTGTGACCCACACTTGTAATAAATATGTAAGGTTAACAGATGGATGTTGCCATTTATATAAGTTGAGAATTTCAGATGCTATACAGAGAACAAAGCCTGTACAGAAACACATCAAAGACCGGGCAGCAGGAAGTACTATAAAGTAGCCATACAAAAGATGGACTTATTTGCATTCTCTGTAGAAAACACAACGTACAAACTAGAGGCCCAAACAAGGGCCCATTACTACTTCAGGAGGCGCCCTCCTCTGTACTGAGGCTAATCTGAAAATACTATAATCGTGTTAAGTCAAAGTCATAAAAAAAGCTACTACAATAGGAAGCTTTCATAGAGACATAATCTAATTCTACATACTGCATTAAAGACTCACCCATTCTCAGCAAGAAGCAGCAGCCATTGACAGCCTACTCTATTGTGTCTGCATATCACCGGTCTGTAACACGCATTTATGACACTGATATAGGATGACGGCCATGCGAAGATCAACACCACTTACAGAAGCGCCATCTCAGCCTGTAATAGAGGGCCCATTGCTTTACCACCTAATGGGATGGTGAGACATATACGGTATAAGACGCACTTTTTCTTCCCCAAAACTGGGGGGGGGGGAAGTTGGTGCATCTTATATGGCAAATACACATCTATCGGGTCGGTCCCTGCGGCCATCAACGGCCGGGACCCGCGGCTTATACAGGGCATCACCGTTCCCGGCGATGCCCTGTATTCACACTTCAGACGCAGCGATCAAAGCTGACCGCCGCGTCTGAAGCGAAAGTCGGGCTGTTCGGGACCGCCGCGGTGAAATCGCGGCGTCCCGAACAGCTTACAGGACACTGGGAGGGACCTTACCTGCCTCCTCGGTGTCTGCTCCGTGCCGGAATCCCCTGCATGGCGGCGCTCTCCTTCGACGTCATCACGTCCCATCGCGCACGCTGTCCCGTCATCCAATAGGAGCGGCAAGCGTAGCAACGTGATGACGGAGAGAGCATGGATCCCGGGGAAGAAGGCGTCTGGAGCATCGGGGACACGGCGACAGCGATGGAGCGACATCCAGGGCAGCGGTGACAGGTCCGGAGCGGTGGGGACACGTGAGTACTACCTCCTATCCAGTGGTCTTCAACCTGTGGACCTCCAGATGTTGCAAAACTACAACTCCCAGCATGCCCGGGAGCTTGCTGGGAGTTGTAGTTTTGCAACATCTGGAGGTCCGCAGGTTGAAGATCACTGTTGGTTGCAGAGTCTTTTTTTTCTAGATTTTGCACCTTTAAAATTGGGAACGTCAAAAATGGGTTTAAATTAGAAGACAATAACGGATCAAAATGGATAAAGTAACGGTTGGGCAATGTCCGTCATTTTAACAGACTGTTAAAATAACGGACATTGTCCATCCATTAAGATCCATTGTGATCAGTTATTTGATCCGTTAAGTAATGGTCCATTATTGCTGAATAACAGGTGTCAAAGGGCAGGAACATGACAGCAGTCACGGCAGTGTGAAAAAGGTGCATTGTACTTTATTCCCCTAACTCATCTCAAGTGGTTCCATATGAAGAATTTATAGAATACTGAGTATTCATGAACAAACAGCAACTGTCAGATTTTGGGGAACTAATATATTCTTTAAAAGGTGTCCAAAGTACACCTTCATTGCAATGACTACAATACATGCAGTATTGGCAACAACAGTCAAACTGCTCCAGATAGACAGTCACCATAGAAGTGAGGCCGGTAGAAATGAAAGCCATTACCAGAGATTAGAAACGCTGGCAGCCATCTTTAAACATACGTTGGATCATAACAGTAAAGTATTGTAACAGTAAATATCAGATAGGCAACATTTACTGGTATTGCAAATATCATGCATGTATGAAGGGCATTAAAGACCAGCTACTATTCTAGTCACAGAGTACTTAAAGGGGTACTCCAGGGGAAAACATTCTTTTTAAATCAACAGGTGCCATAAAGTTAAACAGATTTGTAAATAACTTCTACTAAAAATCTTAATCCTTCCAGTACTTATCAGCTGCTGTATACTACAGAGGAAGTTCTTTTCTTTTTGAATTTCTTTTATGTCTGACCACAATGCTCTATGCTGACACCTCAGTCCCTGTCAGGAACTGTCCAGAGCAGGAGCAAATCCCCATAGCAAACCTCTCCTGCTCTGGACAGTTCCTGACTTGGACAGAGGTGTCAGCAAAGAGCATTGTGGACAGACAGAAATTAACTATACAACTTCCTCTGTAGCATACAGCAACTGATACGTACTAGAAGGGTTAAGATGTTTAATAGAAGTAATTTAAACATCTGTAGCGTATAGATGAGTAGTTCGGCACTGCTAACTTCTGAACCTGAAAGCGGGTGGACACTAAGTCGCTGTAGCGGAGTGGGGATACGGTGGTGCTCGGACTCACCTAGAATATACCATCAGTGCATGAGAAGATAAAGAAAAGTCGGCACTCACCGGGTTTCCAATTCAGCAGATTTTATTGCACGTTACTCACAGCCGTAGTATAATTCTCGGGGAGACGACGGATGGTACAAGGGGGGTACCACAGAGAGGCCTCTCTGTGGTAGCCCCCCTTGTACCATCCGTCGTCTCCCCGAGAATTGTACTACGGCTGTGAGTAACGTGCAATAAAATCTGCTGAATTGGAAACCCGGTGAGTGCCGACTTTTCTTTATCTTCTCATGCACTAATTTAAACATCTATTAACTTTCTGGCACCAGTTGATTACAATTTTTTTTCCACCAGAGTACCCCCTTTAAGGCAAGTCTGATTCACACCCCCTAACCCTTATATTCACACCCCCTAGCCCTTATATTCACACCTCCTAGCCTGGTTCATGGCTTATCAGATTAGAATTCACATCCCCATGTCAAATGAAGTTCCCACCCATCTATTCAGGGCAAATTGCTGCACAACTATGCATAGTGATGCCACAATTTTCTCAGCAGAATTGTGTATCCATTGGTCACTACATGTTGACAAGACTTTGTCCACATTCAGTAGCTGCTCCACAAAACCTTTGCCATAGACAGAACAATAACTGTTGCAATTGCTCAAACTAGATTGCAATGGTTATGGCTAGGCCCTGTTCACATCTGCATCAGAGGACCTTTTGGAAGCGTTCATTGAAGATTCTGTTAAATACCCCAGACAGAAGGGTGCAGCATGCTGTGCTATTTTTTGTCATGACAGAAACCCAACAGATTCCAACAGCAACAGGTTTAGTAATGCGTTGTTGCCGTCCGTCATGTGATGCTCTGGCATCACCATCATTTTTGCAGCTGTACTCTTCTAATGGAAAAGAACAAGAGAAACTAATAATGAAAATGGAAACATAGTCTTACATGGAAACAGCCCTTTAGGCCGGATGTTATAGCCAGCTCTCCCTACACCCATATACATTCAAAATGGTGAGAGGAAATAATCAGCTACTAGAAACCTTGGCTCATCTTCTTGGGCAAGTAAACGGATTGAGATTTTTAAAGGCAACATTCACAATTTTTTCTTAGATATTGATATAGTTAGACTGGAATCATTTACATATTGTTTAAATATATGTGTGTCTTGAAGAGGACCTGTAGACACTATGAAAAAAATAATGAGTTACACAAACCAGTAGATAGCTTAGGAGGGGGGCCGATTACATACCGTATTTTTCGTCCTATAGGACGCACCGGCGTTTAAGACGCACCCAATTTTTAGGGGCAAAATCTTAAAAAAATAAAGATTTTGAACCCAATAGTGGTCTTCAACCTGCGGACCTCTAGATGTTGCAAAACT
This sequence comes from Hyla sarda, assembly GCF_029499605.1. Taxonomy (NCBI): domain Eukaryota; kingdom Metazoa; phylum Chordata; class Amphibia; order Anura; family Hylidae; genus Hyla; species Hyla sarda. The sequence continues at coordinate 102,427,889 of NC_079196.1, forward strand.
ACAACTCCCAGCATGCCCGGACAGCCGTTGTCCGGGCATGCTGGGAGTTGTAGTTTTGCAACATCGGGAGGTCCGCAGATTGAAGACCACTGCAGGAGGAGGTAATACTCACGTGTCCCCGCCGCTCCGGACCCGTCACCGCTGCCCTGGATGTCGCTCCATCGCTGTCACTGTGTCCCCGTCACTCTGGAACGTCTCTGCTGCCGGCCGGGTATCCTTGCTCTACGTCGCCGCCATCACGTTGTTACGCACGCCGACGCACATACGCGACGACGTGATGACGAGGAAGGAGAGCGCCGGCCATACAGGGGATCCCTGAACGGAGAAGACACCGAGGAGGCAGGTAAGGTCCCCTTGGTGTCCTGTAGGCACTAACCCGGCTATTCAGTCGGGCTGTTCGGGACCTCCGCGGTGAAATCGCGGCGGTCCCGAACAGCCCGACTGAACAGCCGGGTTAGTGTCACTTTCCCTTCAGACGCGGCAGTCAGCTTTGATCGCCGCGTCTGAAGGGTTAATACAGGGCATCACCGCGATCGGTGATGTCCTGTATTAGCCGCGGGTCCCGGCCGTTGATGGCCGCAGGGACCTCCGCGATAGGGGTGTATTCGCCGTATAAGACGCACCGACTTTTCCCCCCATGTTTTGGGGAAGAAAAAGTGCGTCTTATACGGCGAAAAATACGGTACCTGTTCACAGAATGATAATTGACTCCGGCCGGCTATGGTTTTGTGGCCGGACTGAAAACCGTGGTATGCTACGAAACCGGATGCAGGGTAAAAATAAGCCGACCGGAGTCACTATCAGACTCTGGTCTGCTCATTTAAATGAATGAGATTCGTTGGGGGTCCGGCCAGGATACAGGAGCCACCGGATTTGAAATTTTCCAGAAATTTACCACCAATGAATCTCATTATTGAAATGAGCCGACCGGAGTCAGATAGTGACTCTGGCCGGCCCATTTTTGCCCTGTCACAAAACCGGATACGGGGCAAAAATGAGCTGGCCGGAGTCACTATCTGACTCCGGTCGGCTCATTTAAATAAATAAGATTTGGCATTGCATCTCACAAAGGTGGTGTGAATGCACCCTTATAAGATTTGTAGTCCTCTCTGAATAATTTCGTGAATCTGTCATATGGGCAGGACTTTGTCGACTGAGCTCCATGTGGTGACTATATGGATGCCTGCATATTTAATGAAGGGGGTCATGCCCCCATACAGTCGTCACATGGAACTCAGCCCATATAAAAAAGTCCCCGCTCATCTGACACATTCATTGAATCAGTAGAGGAGACCAAGACCTAAAATTTGGCAAAGGGGGCCCGATCGTCATGCTGTAAACCGGTAGGTGATCAGCACCCCTAAGCTATCTATCTATTGGTTAGTGTAACCACAGGTAAGCTACACCCAGATTTACAGACAGGACGTCCTTACCATAATCAAGGAGAAAATCAATGAATTTCCAGTACGTAAAATGGAAAGTATATAAATGTTTCACCAGGTTCCACTGTGTCTCCATTACTTCACCTTATGATTTAAATGACCTCTCTTGGCAGACACTTGCATGCTCTGTTATATCTCGGCCGATGCCTAGTGACACCAGAAAACAAGGTAGAACAGTTTTGCCCAGAAGGTTTCTACAAGTTTACAGAAATAAGGTGAGTTTTGTTCACATACTGGTTTCTGGGTAACCTGGGAGACGGCCAACATGGCTGCCAATTCAGCTACCACAGGCCTTGTGACTCAGTTTTTCCCAGACTCCTGAAAGACCCAGTTATTCAATGAAACCAAAGTTTGGGATGTATCACTGTATGAAGTAGGCAGATTCACCAGAGGGGTGTATGGGAAACCCTTGTACGAGTTGTAACAGCAGTGAGATCGCTTGTCAAGTAGATTTCCCAGATAAACATATGGCAGAGCCCATCTGAAGGTGAAATAGGAGTTCAGAATAATATCGGCAGCTAGGATAGATGTACCTTTTGGCCCGTAGGATACTAGTCTAGCCCTAAAACAACTATCTGGGTGGGGACACTTATTACTACAGATGCTTAAAGGGGTATTCCAGGCAAAAACTTTTTTTTTATATATATCAACTGGCTCCGGAAAGTTAAACAGATTTGTAAATTACTTCTATTAAAAAATCTTAATCCTTCCAATAGTTATTAGCTTCTAAAGTTTTCTGTCTAACTGCTCAATGATGATGTCACGTCCCGGGAGCTGTGCATGATGGGAGAATATCCCCATAGGAACTGAACAGCTCCCGGGACGAGAGTCATCAGAGAGCAGTTAGACAGAAAACAACAACTCAACTTCAGAAGCTAATAACTATTGGAAGGATTAAGATTTTTTAATAGAAGTAAATTTACAAATCTGTTTAACTTTCCGGAGCCAGTTGATATATATATAAAAAAAAAGTTTTGGCCTGGAATACCCCTTTAATATCCCATTGTAGCACCAGAAAAGAAGAAGAAAAGTTTTCTAGCTAAGCTAATGCTATACCTATAGACTGACTTAACATTTCACCATTACACCAAACGCTTGCATCATGAGCCAAATAGCGCACTAGAGACTATGAATAATTGAGGACCAGGGGAGATTGATTGAATCCAGAAGATAAGACTCAGAGACCAGTTGCTTCTCATCCGTCTCAGAGCTCCGCAGGATCCCACAAGTGACCTCCAGTGGTCCAGGAACAGAACAGATTGCAACATCACAATCCCTATCCCATCATATGGTGCGAGACGCCAACTCGATTGTAAACTAACTGCGGTCAGAGAACACTTTAAACACATGATAACGTAAAACAAGTTAAACTAATATTTGGAATATTTGACTTCGGGGGAATCCTGGAACATGGGAAGGTTTTACTTGCATGTTCCAACAAGCAGAGAGATGCGGTAAAATACTGACTGCTGACTCACAGGAGGGCAGTCTTGTGTATCTGTAACTGGTTTGTCTCCTTAGGGCACAGTAAGCGGCATTTATATAGGCCCACAAACCGTTCTATACATGCCCAGGAGGGCTGTGGTAAGGAATGAAAAGACTCCCTAAGAGAGAAGGCTATACCCATTAGTGTCACCAGCCTGGCCTGGGAAAGGACTTCATAGAGTCCCAACATACACAAGTAAAGAATTACACATAGATCATATAATATGGCAAGTACTTATAAATATATAACTCATATATTGTGTGTATATGTATATATATATATATATATATATATATATATATATATATATATATAAAACTCATTTACGTGATAGCGCATTAGTGCATTTCCATCCTGGAGACCAATGATATATGGGTACAGCTCTGGATCATTGGCGGCTGGTAGTCTATATTATTACAGGCATAATGGGGTTAACAGACGTGCATTGACACATTCCTGCCCAGGGCTACACACGATAAAATGGATCGATTAATGGGAAAATCCTTTAAAAGTCCAGTATACCGTATACTTTATTAGACAACCCAAAAAGTTAGAGGTTAGCCGCCTGTATCTTGGTGGTTACATTAGTATTGAGGGTATCTGCATTAGTGGTCTGCAAACTGCGTTGCAAAACTACAACTCCCAGCATGCCCGGACAGCCGTTGGCTGTCCGGGCATGCTGGGAGTTGTAGTTTTGCACCAGCTGGAGGGACACTGTTTGGATACCACAATCCAGATGATGGGGGCAATGACTGGCATAGATGTGATCCCAGGATCCCTTTCCAATCATTGCCATTTTCCATCCAGTGGTACAGGCTAGTGGATGGCCCTATAGGTCTGTGCCTCAGGTGGGGGCCCCCAGACATCCACATAGACCTGGATCCCTCCCCAGCAGCAGGTAACATCCAGCCATGTCCCAGCCCTGGCAGCCGCACACATGACATGCAGAGCCGCACATGGGAGCTGTCCCCACACCCTAGAATAGACAGCAGTGCACACAGCCGCGATAAATGACATCATATGGTGGTCTCCATACAACCCATGGCTAGCCTGCCATACACCATGTCCGTCCATGTGCCCCCTCCCCACACCCTGCACATCCCTGTCCTCACATCCCTCACAGGCCCCCAGTCATGGTGCGGAGATTCCCGGGCCCGCTCCACGCTCTCACCTCGGCAGCGGTGGATTCACAGCCCCGGTCTCTTCCCGATGTATTCCCAGTGCGGCTCCCGGACACGGCGCGGACACCCGGCGGCCTCCAAGCTTCCCTCAGCTCCCGGCTGGAGAGTGACGGCGGCACCGGGGAGGAGGGGGAGAGGGAGGGGAGCTGGAGGGGAGGAGGAGAAGGTGGAGATGGAAGGCCCGGCCTCCCTCCCAGCTCTATCCAGGCTGTCTCTGCGGGGAACGGTGCTCCTGCCTCCCTGTGTCCTCAGCACTCCCGGAGCAGCGGCTTGTGTGCGCCTATGAGCGGTACCGGAGCGGTACTTCTCCCTATACAGCGCGCTATGGTGCCGGTGTGTGGCCGCCTTCCTGACGGGTTCCTCCCAGGCTGGGTGTGCCTGGCTCCATTATCCCTAATGTCGCTTCCTCTCCTACCTCCGTTTTCCTCGTCGTTCCCTCCTCTGTCACCTCCTCCCATTCCTTTCCCAATGGTTCTCTGCTCATCCTCCTCCTCACCATTATCTCTTCACTTTTCTCTCCTGGGCTGCACTTGGCTATTGGCTGAAACTATTCTCTCAGAAACTCTAAATATTTAGAATTGAAAAAAAAAATTTTTTAGAGCTCAAAATTTCCATATGAAATTTCTGAAAATCCTCCTGAATTGGTGATTAACTCCTTACGGACCCAGCCAATTTTCACTGTAGGACCCGGCCATTTTTTTTGCACATCTGACCACTGTCACTTTAAACATTAATAACTCTGGGATGCTTTTACCTTTCATTCTGACTCCGAGATTGTTTCTTCGTGACATATTCTACTTTATGTTAGTGGTAAAATTTTGTCGATACTTGCATCATTTCTTGGTGAAAAATTCAAAAATTTGATGAAAAAATTTTAAATTTAGCTTTTTTTTTATTTGAAGCTCTCTGCTTATAAGGAAAATGAATATTCAAAATAAATGATGTATTGATTCCCATATACAATATTTCTACTTTATGATTGCATCATGAAGTTGACATGTTTTTACTTTTATATAAAAAGGAAAAAGAGCGAAAGAGACACGCGCCCCTAGTGAAGTACAGTTGGACAGTATTATTCCAAATAAAATACAAGAATCCCACTCGCCATGTTGTGTTGCGCCGAGAGCACAACACCTCTTATCGCATGTAGAGTGGTAATCACTGGTCCTGCAGCTCGCTATCCTCCCGGGCACTGGGATCTGTCAACGGTGATAAGGTTTGCATAACGGTAAAAAACTGGATATTTCTATGCGGCGCTGGACCAAAAAGGCGAAGGGAGACCAAGCTCTTGATGAACAAACTGGCATTTATTATAGCACATACAACGCGTTTCAAGCCCGTAATGGGACCTTCCTCCGGACAAGGTGCTTTATTTTTTTCACTAAAATGCTAGTTTTCCCCCAAATTTTAAATTTTTACAAGGGGTAATGGGAGAAAATGCCCCCCAAATTTTTTAACCCCCATCTCTTCAGAGTATGGAAATACCCCATGTGTGGACATCAAGTGCTCTGCTGGCGAACTACAATGCTCAGAAGAGAAGGAGTCACTTTTGGCTTTTGGAAAGCAAATGTTTTTTTGGGGGGAATGTCGCATTTGGGAAGCTACATTCTGGTCCTATGCTGCCAGAACAGCAAAAAAAACACATGGCATACTATTTTGAAAACTACACCCCTCACGGAATGTAAAAAGGGGTACAGGGAGCCTTAACACCTCACAGGTGTTTGACGACTTTTTGTTAAAGTTGGATGTGTAAATGAAAAAAACATTTTTTCACTAAAATGCTCAGAAGAGGAGGAGCGCCATTGAGCGTTTGGAAAGAGAATTTGTTTGGAATGGAAGTCAGGGGCCATGTGCATTTACAAAGCCCCCCGTGGTGCCAGCTCAGTGGACCCCCACATATGTGACCCCATTTTGGAAACTACACCCCTCACAGAATTTAATAAGGGGTGCAGTGAGTATTTATACCCCACTGGCGTTTGTTAGATCTTTGGAACAGTGGGTTGAGCAAATGAAATATTAAATTTTTCATTTTCACGGACCACTGTTCCAGAAATCTGTGAGACACCTGTGGGGCGTAAATGCTCACTGTATCCCTTATTACATTCCCGTGAGGGGTGTAGTTTCCAAAATGGGGTAACATGTGGGGAGGGTCTATTGTTCTGGCACTGTGGGGGGCATTGTAAACACGTGACCTTCAATTCCAGACAAATTTTCTCTTCAAAAGCCCAATGTTGCTCCTTCTCTTCTGAGCATTGTAGTGCACCCGCAGAGCAATTTACATCCATATATGGGGTATGTTCTTACTCAGAAGAAATGGGGTTACAAATTTTGGGGGGCTTTTTTCCTATTTTCCCTTGTGAAAATAAAAACCTTAGGGTAACACCAGCCTTTTAGTGAAAACTTTTTTTTTTCCATTTTCCCATCCAACTTTATGAAAATTCATCAAACACCGGTGGGGTGTTAAGGCTCACTGTACCCCTTGTTACGTTCCATGAGGGGTGTAGTTTTCAAAATGGGGTCACATGTGGGTATTTATTTTTTTGCGTTTATGTCAGAACCGCTGTAAAATGAGCCACCCCTGTGCAAATCACCAATCTCTCAATCCTGACCCTTGTGCGTCCGCAGATCATTTTACGCCCACATATGGGGTATTTCCGTACTCAGAAGAAATTGCGTTACAAATTTTGGGGGTCTTTTTTTTCCTATTACCGCTTGTGAAAATAAAAAGTATGGGACAACACCAGCATGTTAGTGTAATTTTTTTTTTTACTCTAACAGGCTCATGTAGCCCCCAACTTTTCCTTTTCATAAGGGGTAAAAGGAGAAAAAGCCCCCCCCCCCCCCAAATTTGTAGTGCAATTTCTCCTGAGTACAGAAATACCCCATATGTGGCCCTAAACTGTTTCCTTGAAATACAACAGGGCTCCAAAGTGAGAGAGTGCCATGCGCATTTGAGGACTAAATTAGGGATTGCATAGGGGTGGACATAAGGGTATTCTACGCCAGTGATTCCCAAACAGGGTGCCTCCAGCTGTTGCTAGACTCCCAGCATGCCTGGACAGTCAGTGGCTGTCCGGAAATGCTGGGAGTTATTGTTTTGCAACAGCTGGAGGCTCCGTATTGGAAACACTGCCGTACTATACTTTTTCATTTTTATTGGGGGGGGGGGGACACAGTGTAAAGGGTGTATATGTAGTGTTTTACCCTTTATTATGTGTAGTGTAGTATTTTAAGGGTACATGCGCACTAGCAGGCGTTTACGGTGAGTTTCCCGCTAGGAGTTTGCGCTGCGGCGAAAAATTTCTAGCAAGAAATTTACTTACTGTAAACTCGCCCATGTGAATGTACCCTGTACATTCACATGGGGTGGGCAAATCTCCAGCTGTTTCAAAACTACAACTCCCAGCATGTGCTGACAGACCGTGCATGCTGGGAGTTGTACTTTTGCAACAGCTGGAGGCACACTGGTTAGAAATCCTTCAGTTAGTTCTGTTACCTAACTCAGTTTTCCAACCAGTGTGCCTCCAGCTGTTGCAAAACTACAACTCCCAGCAAGTATTGATAGCTGAAGGGCATGCTGGGAGATGTAGTTATGCAACAGCTGCAGGTACACAACCACAACTCCCAGCATGCCGAGACAGCTGTTTGGGCATGCTGGAATTTGCAGTTTTGCAACATCTGGAGGACTACAGTTTAGAGACTACTGCAAAGTGATCTCCACACTGTGGCCCTCCAGATGTTGCAAAACTACAAATCCCAGCATGCCCAAACGTCTGTCTGGGAATGCTGGGAGTTGTAGTTTTGCCACATCTGGAGGGCAACAGTTTAGAAACCGCTGTATAGTGGTCTCAAACTGTAGCCCTCCAGATGTTGCTAGGCAACTCACCGGCTTCCGTAGGATCCAGGGAGCTGCATCGCCGTCCTCTGCTGCCAGCGATCCCCACCGCTGATCGTCACCTCCGCCCCGGTAAGTGGACTCTGGTGCCGGTCCCTGTAGGTTTCCCCATCGTGCCTCGCTTATTGTGGGTGGGCAGAATGGGGAAACCAAAAGTTAATCCCCCCGCCCCTGATCTGCTGTTGGTCGTCGCTTATAGACCACCTCACTCCTATCCCTTCAGGGGGATCGTGGGTATCTTGGACAACCACGATCCCCCTTATATTCCGAGTCACCATAGACCTGTAATGACCCGGAACCGCGCAAATCGCCGGTGTGAATTCACTGGTGATTTGCTGCGATCGCCGTCATGGGGGGGGGGGGGGGGGTGTTCTGATGACCCCCCTGGGCATTTGCGCAAGGTGCCTGCTGATCGATATCAGCAGTCACCCCGGTCCCCGCCTGCGCGCAGCAGGGACCGAAATTCCCACGGACGTATGTGTATGTCCTTGGTCCTTAACTACCAGGGAGCTCTTGGTCCTTAAGGGGTTACTCTGGGATATCACCCACCCACTTTACAAACGCTAAAGCAAAGGGATCGGGACCCATCGACTGCAGAAGCTCATAAGCCTGCGTTAGGGCTTTGGTGAGGTCGGTGGTACCCAACAGTAGGTCCACTTCTGAAAATGCTGGAGTCACATCAAGAGAGACAAATTGCACCACAATTGCATGTCTCAACTGGAGGTACCGATAATGAGCACTCCATGGAACATGAAAATGCTCACATAATTTGTGAAAGGAGGGGAAAGACGGAAATTCCCCAAATAAATGTATTGCAAACTTGATCCCATGATCGCTCCAGAAACTCTCCACCTCCAACTCCGTAGGTGCTCAAAGTGAGGGTTACCCCACAGGGGTGCTCTGAGAGACAAGGCCAGCAACGGGAAGAACCTGGAGACCACCGCCCCCACATCCGCTACCGTTTTAATAGGAGATGGTAACCTAGAAGAGTGTATCTATACAGGGTGTTAGTGAGAGTCTCATACAAACCCATAATGGCTCCCACCAGTGCCGTAGCTGCATTCGCAAGATCCAGGTCGATCTACCAGGCGACATGCACGAGTTGAGATGCTAGAAAATAATTTAGCATTTCAGGGGCAGCAAGACCACCCATCTTTTTGGCACCTGGAGCAGCGCCTGACCCAGTCTTGGAGGTTTATCTTGCTAATAGAAGGATCTCAGGATACCACCCAGCTTCACAAACAATCACTTAGGAGGGGGGGGGGGGATAAGGGGACAAATGGAAGACGTATAGAAACTTAGGACGATAGATTATTTTAAAAATATTAATTCTACCCACCAATGTCAAAGGCAAGGAGTTTCGCAACTGCAATCTAATAGCCGTAGAAATCAGCACAGGGTCCAAATTCAGTGCCATGTAATCCCCCAGACATGCAGTCACTTCCTCCCCCAGGTACTTGAATTGAGTAACTACCTGCAACCCATGAGGAAGAGAAGGCAAATGATCACCAGCCACCGACAGAGGCATCAGGGAACATTTCGCCCAATTAACGCTCAGGCCTGAGAAGATACCAAAGCTATCCAGTAGACTAAGTAACGCCGCCAGGGAACCACGGACATCCCCTAAATAAGTAGTTAACTATATTTAAAGTATTCATAGTTAATAAAAAAAACTAAAAATTAATTGCAAAAAAGAAAACCAAAGTGCCCCTTTCCTCACACAGTAGTAATAGAAGGTTTCCACTTTCCGGGAACCCCCACAAGCCCATATAACAAGTCTCCCCTCTCCAGCCTCCCTATACACACACACTCACCGTAGGACTTCACATGCCAGACCCCCCCCCCCCCCCCCCCCGCCAAATGCACACACACAGCAGGCCTCTCCAGCCCCCCCACCCAATACACACACACACTCACAGCAGGCTTCCACTTCCCAGCCCCCCCTCCCCCACACACACACACACAGCAGGCCTCCATTTTTCAAGCCCCTTTCACACACATATCGACACAGCAGGACACCACATGCCAGCCCCCAACCATATACACACACACACATACAGCAGGCCTCTCCAGAACCCCCCCCCCCCTCCAATAACACACACACAGTAGGACTTAAAGGGATACTCTGCCCCTAGACATTTTATCCCCCTATCCAAAGGATAGGGGATAAAATGTCTGATCGTGGGGGTCCTGCTGCTGGGGACCCTCGGGATCTCGGCTGCAGCACCCCGTTGTCATTACTGCACAGAGCTAACTCGCTCCGTGCGTAATGACGGGCGAAACAGGGGCCGGAGCATTGTGACGTCACGGTCCGCCCCCTTAATGCAAGTCTATGGGAGGGGGCCTGACGGCCGCACCATGCCCCCTCCCATAGATTTGTATTGAGGGGGCGGGCCATGACATCACAAGGGGCAGAGACGTGACGTCACGATGCTCCGGCCCCTGTATTGCCCGTCGTTACGCACTGAGCGAGTTAGCTGTGTGCAGTAATGACAGCGGGGTGCTGCAGCCGAGATCCCGGCGGTCCCCAGCAGCAGGACCCCCACGATCAGACATATCCACTATCCACTATCCTTTCGATAGGGGATAAGATGTCTAGGGGCGGAGTACCCATTTAACTTCCCAGCCCTTTCCCTCCACACACACAGCAGGACTCTATACCCTCCCCCCCTCCCCATACATAGCAGGATGCCTAGTCCCCTCCCTCACACAATAATAACATTAGGTTCTTAGGTTCCCAGTGCAGCACATCTTCTTATGTGCAGCTCCTCTTCCTGTGTGCTGTCAGTGTGAGGAGCAGTGAGGAGGCAGAGAGGAGAGGCAGTGGTGAGTGTCCTGTCTGTACAGTATGTTGTAAAGACTCTGTAGCCTCCGCTCACTGTGTCAGCCTGTCGGTCTCAGGACCTGTGTGTTGTGTGATGCTGCAGTGCACAGGTCCTGAGTCCTGAAAGTCTGATACAGTGACTGATGCTGTATGTACGGTGTCCATTTTAGGACATCGTCATTCGTCAGCCGTACCTCCATCAGGCAAAACAGCGTCCCGCCTCCTCCCTCGGACCAATCTTCGTCAGGCGTTAGCCGCAACTCCCTGCTCCCTCCTTTGTCATCCTAAAGTCTCTCATCCAAAACTCTGTCATCCCTCAGACGAAAAACCTTCCTGCTGTATAGCAGAGCCGAGTCAGTGTCAGCTCTCTGCTACACGGGTTCTGCTGTACATGCTATTCAGTGTTCGGCACTGCTATACAGTGCTGTGCAGCGTCGGCTCTGCTATGCGGCAGGAAGTTGCGTCTGAGGGAGTATCGTCTGAGGCATGATGGTGTTTTGGATGAGGGCCTTTCGGATGAGGGAGCTGTGGCTGAAGTATGACAGCGATTGGTGTGAGTGAGGAGGCAGGACGCCGTTTCGCCTGACAGAGGACGGAGTTGCGGCTGACGACTGACTGCGATTGGTCCGAGGGAGGAGGCGGAACGCTGTTTTGCCTGAATGAGGACAGAGTTGCGGCTGACGACTGACGGCGATTGGTCCGAGGGAGGAGGCAGTACGCTGTTTTGCCTGACGGAGGACGTAGTTGTGGCTGACGACTAACGATGTCCTAAAATAGACACCGAATGTATGTGTCGGGACTCCTCCACCCACTGCTGGCACATAGGGCCATCCTGGTAGGCGAGTCCGACCCTGGCCTACAAGGGAGGGACATGCCCCTTTCCTCTAAGAGGATTTCTAACACTGTGAGCTAATGAAAGGTATTTTTTTTAAATAATAAATATAGGTGATAGAGGCATCAAGATTAGATGTACATGGTCAGGATTAGGTACTATGAAACATTAATCATTTGGGATCTAAATGGTATGCTTTAAGGGGGTTTTCAAAACAGCTTTTTATTGCAGTTTTGCCAAATACAAGAGTATATTCAAATGAATAGGAAAAATAAAGGAAGGACCTATACGACTCCTTCCTGCTGGTTCTAGCATTCTAGTCTTGGTTCCTAATACTGCAAAAGCTTTTTTGCTAATTAAAATGTGTATATATTTTGCACAAGCCGTCTTTCACTAGGTTTTGCAGTCCAACAAAGAAGCCTGAGGAGATAAATGCCATACCTAGAGTATGTCAGGTTTTAATAAAATTATTGTCGATTAATCCATTTAACAACAAATGCCCAAATTTATAATTTAGGGAGCATATGTGCCTTAAAAAATTGTTCAGGGCCAAAATCTTGGGGAAAAGGTAGAATAGTGACTGTCTCTTTTGTCTACAATTTACAGTCAAGGGGAATAGCATTTTATTGATAGTGCACGTGTTGCAACTTATTTATAAAACTGTAAATCCAAAACCTGGCCTATATGTGCATTTTCGTTTTCAAAGAATTAAGTGATGAGAAAAAACGGGAGGGGGGGGGGGGGGGGGGGGGGGGATGGGGGTGAGAAGCCACCAAAAACAAAGAGATGAAATGCCAGTGTAGCATTGTGAAAACCATGCGTTTATCTATAGGAGGAGATGCCACATCAAGTAACCCCTGCCAAATAAGAATTCAATTATACAATATATATGATTTGTGGCAGGTCGTGTTACATATTTTGCATTGAAGTTAATTTGAGATGCTTCATGTGATACCTCTGTTAAAGACCCTAATAAAACTAAGAATAAGAGCTGTCTTCAATGCCATGAAACACCACCTAGGGCATCAATGAAGGTGTTCTCTGAGGACATATAAATAAGGATATGTCAATTTATAAAAACCTTATTTCCTTTAAGGACCATCTCACGGTCCTAACTCCTCCACTTCCATGTTTGTTCTGACATCGGTAGAGAATTGCCCTCTGCTTTTATTGTGTTTTTGTGACTCTCAGAAATGGTTTTCCTTAATGAATCCTCTGTGCACACCAAAACAAAATACGGACTCCTTACAGAACAGGGTAATGAGTATTTTTTGGCTTTACTGTATGAGGTTTGGGCACAATCCCCTTGCTTTACTTTTGTAACTGAAGTAATGTGGGAAGGTGTATTAACACTGTAAACACTAGGTTGTGCTCTAAAATGTTCACAGTCAAATACAAAGTTCTTCTAAGGAGGGTCTTCACATCTTCTCACTGTGGTGAATATTTAATAGGCTTTTACTCACAGTTAACTGTCACAGGGTGTAAAGTGAAAAAGGTTGTGGCTTGTAGAACACGTGGCACAGACTTGTTGTAGGCCACAAAGTGGCCAGTGGTGGCAGAAGAGCACTTGTACAGCTTCTATCTCTTCTGAATTGAAACTAATCTCCCTCTCAGAGTAGGAACACAAAATGGAGACGCCCTAGGTGTGGACTGGAGACAGTTCCTTTGTAATAAACCTCCTAGATGCAACACAGTGCTGTGATATATCATGGCCAACCATGACCTGACCTGACTTGAGTTTGAGTACTGCACAGTAGGCTTTGCTGGCAGAGAGCAACTCACTGGAGCTTTTAAATTTTTTCTCCAGTGGTGGCGCTACAGAAAAGTTAACCCTTTCACAACATAACCCTCAGTGTATGCAAATGTGAAGCAATGTAAAAGCAATATATAAATGAAGGTCTGGTGATATATTTAATGAATACCCCACAAGCTTTTCCTGAGGTATACACCAAACATAGTGCTCAGAGGCAGTCTGCACAAAGCCTTCCATCTGCTTGTGCTCCTTATCAGGATCTATTACATCGCCCTAATCACAGTTCACATCATGCTTTCTTTGTTTGAAACAAAGCTGAAATTGCCATGACAAGGATTACATTACAATGCATGTCAATGTACATTTGCTGTTGATGCATGAAATAAGTCTAAAGGTCTATGACCATGACAAAAGACTTTTTTTTTCTTCAATTAAACCTGAAAATGAAGTGTTTTAACCATAATACAAATAAAAGTTATAAACAGTGAAATTATTGAATAAAGGGGAGGTTTATCAATGCTTGACACCAGAAAATGCAAATTTTGCAAAACAGAGGAAAAGTCTAAATTTTTCCCTCAGAAAAAAAATGTGACTTTTTTTTTGCTAGTTTTCTGATGTCAAACATTCATAAATCCACATTTCTGATTTATAAGCCACTATTCTAATAGATTCCAGAGTTAAATGGTTTATGCATGTAAAAAAAATGTAAACTGTCCCAAATGCATTAAGATAACAAAGTAAATTATACACTGCTCAAAAAAAAAAAAAAAAAAATAGAGGGGTCACTTAAACAACACAATGTATCTCCAAGTCAATCACACATCTCTGTAATCACACTGTCCACTCAGGAAGCAACACTGATTGACAATGAATTTCACATGCTGTTGTGCAAATGGAACAGACAACAGGTGGAATTTATAGGCAATTAGCAAGACACCACCAATAAAGGAGTGGTTCTTCAGGTGGTGACCACAGACCACTTTTCAGTTCCTATGCTTCCTGGCTGATGTTTTGGTCACTTTTGAATGCTGGCGGTTCTTTCACTCTAGGGGTAGCATGAGACGGAGTCTACAACCCACACAAGTGGCTCAGGTAGTGCAGCTCATCCAGGATGGCACATCAATGCGAGCTGTGGCAAGAAGGTTTGCTGTGTCTGTCAGTGTAGTGTCCAGAGCATGGAGGCGCTACCAGGAGACAGGCCAGTACATCAGGAGACGTGGAGGAGGCCATAGTAGGGCAACAACCCAGCAGCAGGACCACTACCTCAGCCTTTGTGCAAGAAGGAGCACTGCCAGAGCCCTGCAAAATGACCTCCAGCAGGCCACAAATGTGCATGTGTCCAATCAAACGGTCAGAAACAGACTCCATGAGGGTGGTATGAGGGCCCGACGTCCACACGTGGGGGTTGTGCTTGCAGCCCAACACCATTCAGGATGTTTGGCATTTTGCAGAGAACACCACTATTGGCAAATTGGCCACTGGCACCCTGTGCTCTTCACAGATGAAAGCAGGTTCACACTGAGCGCATGAGACAGAGTCTGGAGACGCCGTAGAGAAGTTTCTGCTGCCTGCAACATCCTCCAGCATGACAGGTTTGGCGGTGGGTCAGTAATGGTGTGGGGTGGAATTTCTTTGGGGGGCTGCACAGCCCTCCATGTGCTTGCCAGAGGTAGCTTGACTGCCATTAGGTACCAAGATGAGCTCCTCAGGCCCTTTGTGAGACCATATGCTGGTGTGGTTGGCCCTGGGTTCCTCTTAATACAAGACAATGCTAGACCTCATGTGGCTGGAGTGTGTCAGCAGTTCCTGCAAGAAGAAGGCATTGATGCTATGGACTGGCTCGCCCATTCCCCAGACCTAAATCCGATTGAGCACATCTTTGGCATCATGTCTCATTCCATCCTCCAACACCACGTTGCACCACAGACTGTCCAGGAGTTGGCGGATGCTATAGTCCAGGTCTGGGAGGTCATCCCTCAGGAGAGCATGCCCAGGTATTGTAGGGAGGTCATACAGGCATGTGAAGGCCACACACACTACTGAGCCTCATTTTGACTTGTTTTAAGGACATTACATCAAAGAGATCAGCCTGTAGTGTGGTTTTCCACTTTGATTTTGAGTGTCTGACTCCATATCCAGACCTCCATGGGTTGATAAATATGATTTTCATTGATGATTTTTGTGTGATTTTGTTGTCAGCACATTCAACTATGTAAAGACGAAAGTATTTCATACGATTAGTACATTCATTCAGATCTAGGATTTGTTATCTTAGTGTCCCCTTTATTTTTTTGAGCAGTGTACTAACCCCTTCAATCCTGTGCTGGTCCCCTATGCCTGTTCAGCCTCCTGTTGGCACTGTGGTCTTACTTAAGAAGTGGACATTACGTGACTGGCCCAGACATTGAGCTTGGAGGGATAAGTGTCAGTTACATTTTTATTTTATTGCATTTGAAGCCCATTATCCCATTAAAATAATAATAATAAATGAACATGGATAACACCTGGGTGAAGACCATACTGATTGTCATGATTCAGCAGGCTGGAGGTGGATCCTCTGTGCCAGAGAGGGATTGGCGTGGACCGTGTCGGTGGACCGGTTCTAAGTTGCTACTGGTATTCACCAGAGCCCGCCGCAAAGCGGGATGGTCTTGCAGCGGCGGTAGCAACCAGGTCGTATCCACTGGCAACGGCTCAACCTCTCTGACTGCTGAGATAAGCGCGGTACAAGGGAGTAGACAAGAGCAAGGTCAGAGGTAGCAGAAGGTCGGGGCAGGCGGCAAGGTTCGTAGTCAATGGTGATAGCAGAAGGTCAGGAACACAGTAGTGGTAAACACAGAGTAGCTTTCTCTAGGCACAAGGCAACAAGATCCGGCAAGGGAGTGCAGGGGAAGTGAGGTATAAGTAGGGAGTGCTCAGGTGGAACTAATCAGGGAGATTGGGCCAGGCACCATCATTGGTGCACTGGCCCTTTAAATCTCAGAGAGCTGGCGCACGCCCTAGAGAGCGGAGCCGCGCGCCAGAGCATGACAGCCGGGGACCAGGACAGGTAAGTGACTTGGGATGCGATTCACGAGCGGGCGCGTCCCGCTATGCGAATTGCATCCCCGCCGGCAATGTCAGTGCAGCACTCCCGGTCAGCGGGTCTGACCGGGGCTCTGCAGGGAGAGAGACGCCGCGAGCGCTTAGGGGAGGAGCAGGGACCCGGAGCGCTCGGCGTAACACTGATATGATGATTTTGCTTAGACTGTGGGGTGCAGTGGCTACTATGGGTAGGAAAATCAGCAGGAAAAAATCATCAGCAAAATTTACAGCAAAATACTTGTGTGAACATACTTTAACCTGTTGTTACGTACCAAGGGCATACAGGTACACCCTTTTGCCCTGGTACTTAAGGACCAAGGGCATACCTGTATGCCCTCGGCATTTCCGATCCCCGCCGCTCACCGGGCAGTGATCGGAATGGGATGCCTGCTGAAATTATTCAGTGGGCATCCCGTGACATTGCTCAGGGGAATCCTGAGACCCCCCCCCCCCATATCTCAATTCTGACTGATGAATTCCGGGTCATTCAGGTCTCCAATGACCCAGAAGAGGAGAGTGATCGATGGTGTAAGACACACCACCAATCACCCTGAGTACATTGGCGGGAGGTGGCTGTGACAGGGGTGCTGCGGCTTGTCCCCAACCTTTTTTGGGGTGCAGGTTCTTTTTATTTTTTTTGCTAATGTTATGACCGGACCCCACCCCTAATCAGTGCAGTACCACACACTTACACCACACATGCACACATTTCAATAAAGTTGCACACACACCCCATAAAAATAAAAAAAATGGTCCGTAGAGGAGGAGAAGGCATATGCCATCATGCTCTCTGACACCAAAGTGCCAGTGACGAAGAGGGAGACCCCACTTTCCTGTTGTCTTTTTCTCCTTCCTTATCATCATCTAGTGACGAAGAGCCCCCTAGAAGGCAGCTGCCACAAACCCCCATTCAAACGATCCAGTGCCCCATACTAGTATGAGCAACCGTGGCGCCTGACAGTCAAGTCCACCTGCACCCTTTACCGGTGAACTTGCTCCAGAGGACTGCTCCAAAGGACTATGAGCCCATGATTCCTGGGTTTGTTGGCCGCCAAGGAATCCAGATTGACATTGGTGGCTTCACTAAAATTTACTTTTTTGTTAGTTTTTTGTCAAACTATGTTAAATAATACCGGATTGCTAAATTATATTCTGGACTGACCATGGAGAGAGTGAGCACTTTGTTTGTATAAAAACATGCATTTATTGTAACCTTCTTGACCAGATGGCAGAAAGTAAACAAAACAATAAATCTTCATATAAAGGTAGTCCTTAGCATAAGTAAATAATGTAGGAGGGTTACTTGGGCATGTCCATATATCTTGTCTCACCAGCTGGGATTTCTTCCTAAGTACTTCATCCAGCGTGATGGATCCATCTTGAAATGTCCTTTTAAGATGGCCGTCTTTGTTAGCTTCTTACAGCCTTCCTCCTCCTCCTGTTTATCCTGAGGGCTGTACAGGACTTCCCTGGAGATCCCCATCCATCCGACTCAACCCTTCTCTCTGGAGCCACTTATGCTCAAATGATGGGTGTGTCTATGATGATTGCAGGTGTGTCCTTTGTAAATGTGGGCATGTTTATCCTCATTGCTCATATGTCTACTATCACTAAGTGTCCATAAATATACATATATGGTTTATTAAGAGTATATGTCTCCTCCTTGTGGTTGGTTGAATATTTCATTTAACTTGTGGGTTTATGCATTAAGTCTTGGATATACTCTTTCCTAATTGGATACTACTAGATATCCACATATGGTTTTGTTCCTCCTCATGCTACATATGCACTAGGAGTGTGAATCGCTAAGAATTTGGCGATACAATTCGAATTGCGATACCAGTGTGGCGATTCAATATATCCCGATATATCGTGATACCGTCTAGGTGACGATACATTGTGATATATCCCGATTCTGTCTAAAAAAAACAATGTCCTTTACACTTTTATTAAAACTTTCTTTTTTTTATACACTTTATTAGACTTTTAGGAGGAATCATTAGATTGCTCAGACAGATTAATAGAGTTCTATTGAACTTCATTGATCTGCGATCCATTGATAGAGCCTGGTCCAGCCAGGCTCTATCAATGACAGAGCCACGGGACAGCAGGAAGCAGAGGTAAGCCCTCCGGCTACCTCCACAGTGGATAGCCTGCCCGCGATTGCGCTGCGGGGGGGCGATCCACCCCACTAGCCCACCAGGGAACATTCACATATCCCCTTAGATGCCGCTGTCAGCTTTGACAGCGGCGATCTAAAGGGTTAATAGCCAGCCGTGGGCTGCAGAGTATGGAGCGGGCAGGAGTCCGGAGCCTGCTCCATACAGACTGCTGAACGCCACTTGCTGGCTATTAGCTGCCGCCCCCGGCTACTGAGAACAGCCGGGGACTGCAGAGTATGGAGCGGGCAGGAGTCCGGAGCCCACTCCATACACCCCTCTGAGCACCGCAGGCTAGTTATTAGCGTCGGTGTTTCATCAGCGGCCCTAGAGGGCCGCAGAATATGGAGCGACGCCGCGTCAGATCCAGCCTGCCCGGCTCCTGACGCCTGGGACATGCTGTTCCGGGCATCAGGAGATACAAATTCCACATCCCTAAAAGGATCAATTAAAAAATATTTTAAATCGATTCAGTATCGCCAAGTGAAAAATTGCGATAATCGCGCAAATCGATTTTTTTCTTACATCCCTAATATGCACTTGGAATAGAATGTAACTATGTCATAGATTCCATATCTATATATACCTTACTGTGATATTCTTATAACAGCTGGTAACATATATATATATCTTGCATACATGGCTTGTCTTATGTACCCAATAAACTTGTGATATTGAAAAATTACATATGTGATGTCCCAGTGCAGGATATCATCCTACTGTCCTATCAGCTTGAGTCCCTGTATGTCCTCAGGGCTCACCTGCAGTGTTCCCCCATAATGTAATTAATTGTACATTGAATGTAAAGGACCTTTGATATGGTCAAATGGTTGTTAGTCACATGATAATGGTTGTCACATGTTAAAGTCACATGTTTGTTACCCAGAGAGCACCAGGTGACCAGATGACCCGCAGCTAGCCTATGGGCTCCTTGATCTACCCCCTTTATAAGAGGGGGAGGTACTACAATGACTCACTTTCTGCTGAGGTCAAGTCAAGTCCAGATGTCTGAGAGCCGGTGTCCAGCACATCTGGAGGCCTCAAGCCTAAATTACAGCCACACGTCAGTAAGTCAAGTCATCTCTGTCTGCTGTCACTATCTTCAGTCAAGCCAAGTCTATTACAGTTAGCGTGGCTGTGCTAATGTCTGTCAAAGTCACTGCAAGTCCCAGCAAGCTGCGAGGTCCCCTGTGTTACTGGTCATCTCTCTGGGATCCCTTGGACTATTATTTGCCCTACCTAAACAAGGACTATCAGTGCTACCATTCGGGTGGTTGTTGGTTAAAACCACACCCTGGCATCACGAACACGAAGGGGTTAACAACACCTGCCCCTGGGCTACAACACCTTCCCCATACACCTCACTTCACACCCAATCTAATGGTGAAGCAGAGAAACCTGTACGCCCAACAGGCTAGGCCCAATGGATGGACCCCCCATCAGTGCAGCCGAGATTAGGATATATAGGGGCCTTATGCTGCACATGGGCCTAGTCAAAAAACCCAGTGTCAGGCAATAGAGGAGTGGGAACATCATCTACCAAACCCCACTCTACAGTATGGCCATGACATGGCAACGTTTTGAGGCCATACGGAAAGGCTCGCATTAGGCTTATAATGCAGCATGTCCCCCCTAAAGTGATCCTGCATATGATCGCCTGTACAAAATCAGGTCGGTCATCGATCACTTCAAGGCCAAATTTTGGGAGGCCTATGTTCCTGGAAGGGAGGTCTCTATTGATGAGTCTCTCATCAGCTTTAAGTGGAGACTAATCTTCTGCCAATATATTTCCACTAAATGGGCGAGGTGTGATGTGAAACTCTATAAACTCTGGAGTGTTTTGGAGTGTGGAGTGTACGAGGGAAGGGTTTCCCGTATTGAACCGACAGAATGTCCCTCTATCCTGGGCATTAGCGGGAATCTCATGTGGGACCTTTTGCACCCACTGCTGGATATGGGTTACCACCTGTACATGGATAACTTTTATACCTGTATTCCTCTTTTTAAATCCCTCGCTAACAGATCTACGACCGCTTGTGGGGACTGTGTGGAAGAATCAAAGAAGCCTCCTGACCTATCCCCAGGGGTTAGAGCGGGGCCCTTTTTAGTGAAACCCTGTTGCTGGTCAGGTATAAGGACAAGAGGGATGTCCCAATGCTGACTACAAGTAACGGCAGCACCCCTGTCCCTGTACAAGGTACCACACTGACGGTCCTCAAGCCTGATTGTATTTGTGGACTACAATCAATACATGGGAGGAGTTGATCGCTCTGTTCAAGTCCTTAAGCCATATAACGCCATGTACAAAACCCGGGCATGGTACAAAAAGGTTGCAGTCTACATGGTCCAGGTTGACATTGTAGGAATTTGAGCGGATCCCTCCAGGGAACAAACCAGGATAGAGGCAGCGCACAGGACTTGCGCTGCCTCTATCCTGGTTTGTTCCCTGGAGGGATCCGCTTGATTTCTTCACCTTTGTGTCCAGGAGCAGCTGCCGCTCTTCGCCCGTTGCAGGGTCACTTCACGCCTTCACCATAGTTGTACTTGGTCGCAGTACAACTAGACTTGGTGAGCAAGTTTTTTTGTCTTTTATCTTTGCTTTTATATTACGCTATCAAACTAGGAGCGCTCTCCTTGTCTGTCTATTATTGTAGGAATTTAGCTCTAGGGATCGCCCTTTTGGTCAAAGGAACACATTTCTGCACTCCAACAAGCAGGTCCACACCAACTTCTTTCAGTCTGACACTCGGTCAGGTTTATTGGCAGGAAAACAAAATCAGCGACAGTTCACACTGGAACAAAATAAAAGTCCTCATACGCACAGCCGCTTGCTCTCACTAAGGGAGTCAACACTTGTGTCCTTCGCAGCCCTTGCTGTGCCCGCCTGGCAATGGACACGGTGTCTCCCCCTCTAACAGCCACTTCTGTCTAAGGGAGAGCCAGACTATTCTGTTTGACTGCCTTTTAAACAGATTTCCACTCTCTGCTGCCTCATTGATTAGGCCCTAGGTGGGGTTTTCTCCAGGATCAGGAAGGGAAATACACCCTTTCCTTGCCACACTGTCACATACCCCCCCTCTGCTCTGACCACCGGGGATGAGCACTTGTCTTCAAAAGACAGTGCACACATGACCATGCATCTGTCCTTCTCTTTGGTCGACCCAGCTGAAGTTGGTTCACTTTCTTCATACAGTTGAGTTGGTAGTCCAGTAGAATGGTTGATTAGTGATACCTTCCTTTGTGCCCAGGAATAAAAAGGGGACCACTCCATTGTCTTCAGAACTCTTCTTATCACTCACAACTCTAACTTTAATAACCACTGACTGGTCGATGACTTTTCCCACCAAGCTTCAGGGAACCCAGATTACTTGCTCTGCCAACTCCAGGTAACTTCTTGCCTTCTTCATAGCATCTTGGTTATCACCATACACATGACATGTACATGTATCTTTATCAAGAACAACAGCAGTCACCCCAGGACTCCTTGCTTGTTGTATATTTGTGCCACGAGTGCCAATTACTAAACACATCCAGTTTTCTCGTACATCAAATTGCACATTGAATCTGGATGCTGACAGACATAAGCTTTCCAGATGCTTTCTGGTTTCTTCCATTCCCAATATTATGGACAATTTTGTCCGAAGACTTCTGAAATGTATGTTACTCAACATGTTCACCCTCTTAATGGTAACTTCATTGTCAGAAAAGATGACCAGCTGGGCATTCTATGAGTCATAATACACCAAATAGGCCCCCACTTTGTAAAGTCTTTATGAGTGGATTCCTTTGCGCACATCTGCCGTAAGTCTTCAGGAACTTTCAGCTTTACTTTATAGGGAGGATTCCTTGCAACTTGTGTTCCAAAGACACCCTTGGAGCCTTTCATCTTCTCCCTATTGCTCAGGGCAATGTCCTGGTCACTGGCTGCCAACAAGATGGTCCTTCTAGGTCTCTGCCTTCTCTCACTAATAGCTAGATCATAGTGTGAGCTTTGTTGGGCCCGACCGTCTAAGTCTGTATCGCTTTTCTTTTCCTGATCACAGACTCTGCATCCAGACTCCAGAGCTTCTTGTGAGTCTTACTTCAGTTGCTCTGTTTCTTCAGTCCATTGCTCAGATTAAGCCCCTTTTAGAGTGTGCATCTCTGTCTCCACAAGCTTTTTCCCTGCAAGCTGTTTTTTTTCAACACAAACTGTCGCTTTTGCCTCAGTCTCCATCTGAGACACTTTCAACCTCTCTTCAGCCAGTTGCTGGCACACCTCACTGTAATCCTTCACCCCTTCAAAGTGCGCTTTCGCCTGACTGGACCTGTTGGCACAATTTTTCCATGTGCTCACATCCCTTGCGAGTTTCTTTATCTCATCTTCTTGCTGTAGGATATGTCCAGCTTCTGCTGCAGCCTCCTATTTGTCTTTGTGCAGTTCTGCTACAGCCCTGTCTCTGCTCTCTCTTTTTTTTTAAATATATTTTATTCAAATTTTCTCAGTAGAAAAACACAGAGAGAAACAAAATTCTCAACAATGAGATATGGTGGCCCATTACGGGAGTTGTTACCCCGTGCTCCTGCTGTCCTGTCAGGCAGCCTCCTTCAGTGTCCCCAAGGCCCCCCTGCACTTGTTTCCCCATTGTAAATATGTTTTACCATGTAAATGTTATAAAATGTAATGTTGCTTTAAGATTTATACCATGTGATATGTCATGTGATTGTTAACCAAGAGGTACCAGTGACCAGGTGATCCCAAGAGTGACCTATAGGCTCCCTGCTAGCCTTCCCCATATAAGCCCTGGGTGGAGCTAGCTTCTTTCTCTTTGAGCTCTGCTCTTCTGCCAAGCTGAGGTCCAGTGCAGTCATGCCTAGTGTGTGTCCAGAGTGTTGGAGGCCTCAAAGTCAAGTCCTGCAGCCACCATCCAGTTAAGTAAGCTAAAGTCACAGCTTTACGAGTCAAGTCAAGTCAGTCCCTGTCATCTGTCAAGTCAGCGTGGTCTGCATTCAATTGTCCAGACCTACAAGTCCCAGCAAGCCCTTAAGGTCTCTGCGTCAATGGTCACCTCCTTGGGCCCGGGGTGAACTGTATAGACTTACCAACTGTCTACCCTCAGTAAAGCTACCGTTGTCCGTATCTTGGCGTCGGAGTCTTTACTGCCCCCGTGCCTAGCCCAGGATCCAGCGGTATACCTTCGGGTGGTTATAGGCTAAACCACGCCCTGGCATCACGAACACAAGGGGTTATAGGCCATCTGCCTCTAGGGTAACAACATCTGCCCTGCACCACACACCCTGCCTCCACAACTTTTAGCGCCACGAACAGGATACAGGTATGCGCCTTACGCCTTCCCCCTAGTCTGAACTGTGTCCGGTATTGTCTGCAAAAACCGCATGACAATGCGATTTAAGTCTGCGCCAAAAAGTGTATGGGACTTTGCAAGTGAAAAGTGTTTTAATCGTGGTGCTTATGAAACAGAGGGGGAGGTGAAGAAAAAATAGTTATTTGCCATCGTGGATTGTAGAGAGTCTGTACCTGAAAGGGTGAATTGGGACCAGTGTTTCCCGCGTGAGCAGTCGCAGCTCTGCCCAGTCAGTCCCCAGCTGTGATGCCTCTCCAGCACAGTGAGGAGAAACCAAAGAGCCGCCCTGTGTTGCACAGGGGATTACTTTGCCGACCAGACCAAAACAGGAAGTTCCCTGGGCGCAGCCATATTGGAGGTTCTGGTGGCTGCGTCCAACTCTGCTGTCTTCTATCAAGCACCCGCTGCCGCACAGACTCTGCAAACGCCAACAATTACCAGTATCAAGTCTCTGATGTCGGTAACTATCAGCATTAACCCACTGGTGTCTGCAAGTCTAGTCGCAAGACAAACTACTACCGGATACTTGCAAAATATGGGGGAGCATTCATTATAGTACTCCCAATAGCCGAGTCTAAGCCGCTGCATAATTTCAGCAATTATCTTAAAGGGGAAAGCACCTTATTCTTCTTAAAGCGACAGCGCACTCAAAATTCAACAAGATGTCAGAACCCAGCTCTCCAGATCAATGCCTGCAGTCCACATCAACAACCCTGGTGTTCCAGCGTCTGCACCGGTATTCATGGGGAACTCTGTCCTCCCTACCTACCTACCTATAATGGAGACTCCTTCACCCAGAGGGATTTCAAAGAAAGGATGCAGAGTTTGCTTGTCTTTTACTCTTTTCCTCCTAATAAACAGGTGCAATTGCTCACAGGACAACTACAGGGACCATTGTTAGAGCAAGTCCTACCAGGAACACCTCTGTCATCTGTCAGACGTCTTCCAAGTCCTGATCAAGCATGGGCTGAAGCCGTCAAAGTGTCACTTGCTCAAAGCTACCTGGGTCATGTTGTCAGCACCGAGGGAGTCCAACCCAATCCTGAAAAGGTTGAGGTTGTCAAGAACTGGCCTACCCTGCGCATGGTGAAAGATGTCAGGAGCTTCCTGGGATTTGCCTGCTACTACCGCCGCTTCTTTCCCCACTTCGCCCAGAATGCAGAACCCCTCACAGCTCTCTTACAGGGTACGGCAAACCCAGACTACAGTCAGCCGTTTCGATTATATACCAATGCCAGTTTTGAAGGTCTGGAAGCTGTCCTGTCCCAAGTCCAGGATGGGCAAGAGCGAGTAGTTGTCTATGCCAGTCGTAACCTGCGAGGAGCAGAGAAGAACAATGCAAACTACAGCTCATTCAAGTTAGAACTTCTTGCCGTGACCGAAAAGTTCAAAGACTACTTGGCTGCCACGCCATTTACTGTCTACACAGATAATAACCCATTGGCCTGCCTGAACACTGCCAAGTTGGGTGCCATCGAACAACGTTAAGCTTCAAGATTAGCCAATTACAGTTTCACCATCAAGTACAGAAGCGGCAAGTCGAACGTCAGTGCCGATGTACTGTCGTGGATGACTCCCCGCGAAGAACCACCTGTTGAAGACGTGCGGGAGGATGTAGAAATGCTCTCATTTTATCAACGGTTTGTGGACCATAATGTTGTGACCGCCCTGATGGACACTGAACCCAGGTCCGAAAATGATAAAGAAGACCTGTACACCTGGAAGACTGGAAGACTCTTCAAGAAGAAAGTCGAGTCATGGGGGATCTGGCAAAAAAGGTGCCAACCCATCTACTCTGGGCCCAGTGTGATTATGATCTGAAACGTCTGTGGCCAAAGAGGAAGTTGTTGTGGCGAAATTCTTTGGATCCTCTTTCTGGTGATCGACTTCATCAGATCTGGTTCCCCGAAGAGACGCGATGGTAGTCCTCAATGCATACTGTTATGATTCGGCTAGCTGGATGTGGATCCTCTGTGTCAGCGAGGGATTGGCATGGACCGTGTCGGTGGACCGGTTCTAGGTTGCTACTGGTTTTCACCAGAGCCCGCCGCAAAGCGGGATGGTCTTGTTGCGGCAGTAGCAGCCAGGTCGTATCCACCACAACGGCTCAACCTCGCTGACTGCTGAGAAGGCGTGGGACAGAAGGACTGGGCAGAGGCAAGGTCAGACGTAGCAGAAGGTCGGGGCAGGCGGCAAGGTTCGTAGTCAATGGTGATAGCAAGAGGTCAGGAACACAGTAATGGCAAACACAATAGACGCTTTCTCCAGGCACAAAGGCAACAAGATACGGCAAGGAAGGGAAGGGGAAGTGAGGTTATATGGACAGGGAGCAGGTGAAAGCTAATTGGACTGATTGGGCCAGGCACCAATCATTGGTGCACTGGCCCTTTAAATGCTAGAGAGCTGGCGCCCGCGCCCTAAGGAGCGGAGCTGCGCACGCCAGGACGTGACAGCCGGGGACCGGGACAGGTGAGTGACTTGGGATGCGATTCGCGAGCGGGCGCGTCCCGCTATGCGAATCGCATCCCCGCCGGCAATGTCAGTGCAGCGCTCCCGGTCAGCGGGTCTGACCGGGGCGCTGCAGAGAGAGAAACGCCGCGAGCGCTCCGGGGAGGAGCAGGGAGGCGTAACACATACCATGATCAGTCGGGACACTTTGACCGAAGCTGCTGTCAGGCGAAGATTCTACTGGATCAGAATGCGGAGCAACATTGAGAAATGGTGCAGTGAAAGTGCAGTAATGTCACAAAGAATGTGTGCAAGGACGCAAGAGCACCCCTCCATTCCATCCAGAGTGAATGGCCAAACCAGTTGGTCGTGCTAGATCATGTCAAGTTGTCTCCTACCCGGTCCTTACACTTATGTTCTACTTATGGTGGATAACTACTTTAAATGGATTTTCGTTGTCCCCGTCAAAGATCTTACATCGAAGACAGCGGCCCTGATGTTTTACTCTAATTGGGTGAAAACCCTTGGGTGTCCGGAGTCTGTCCTAACGGACCTGGAAAACTCCTTTGAGCCCCAACTCTTCAAAGAGCTGTGAAATTCAATGCCTGCAAGAAACTTCGATCTACTGCTTATCACCCCCAGGGGAACGGGCTCTGTAAGCGCATCAACCAAGTCTTTATCCACATGTTGCGAGCCGCCTCTGTGTCAAGACAAGAAGAGTGGCTCTGACTGCTGCCCAAACTATTGGAGATCTATAATAACACAGTCCACTGTTCTATGAGGTACACCCCGTTCTATTTGATGATGTTGTGGCGCCATGAACAGCTGTCTAAAGACCGAATATATGGGCTCCAAGCCCCGTTCAACAACTCTCCACAAGCCTCCCTGGATTGGATCTCTGACCACCAAAGAAGAATCCAAGAGGCCAAAGAAATTGTCAGCAAGAAGATGGGTGAGGCCCAGCAGAGACAACAGGAGGTTTATAACAGTCATGCTACTGCCAAACCACTTCAGTTGGGCAATAAAGTCTGGCTGCGGATGTTTCCAAGGACCCACATGTTAGACTCTATCTGTGAGGCAGAACCGTACACGATGGCGGCCATACCCTATCCGGACTCTGATGTATACGAAGTACAAAAGTCTGGGTATGAGCCACAATTTGTTCACCGAAACCAAATCAAGAAGATCTGCCAGTGCTCCCAGCACCATCTCTCCCAGCTGTCAGACCTGTGAGAGAGTATGTCCCAGGCGAAGGGATCCATCCATCTATGGATTTCCCCATGTTTTCTCTGAGTCAGCCTGCGATCTTCTGTGTCTCACCAACCCCGGGGCCGGTTCAACCAACACCAGTCTCCACACCAGTCCCAGTCTTGTCACCATTGGCTCAACTCAATCTCCAGCATCTCTAGTGCTCATGCCAGCAACTCTGGGTCTTGCCAGCCCTGGATCAATACCCGCTCTTGAATTCGTCAAGGAAGAGTGAGCTGTAGCTCCAGAGGCTCCAAGGGCTCCCAAAAAGAGTTCCAGATTCCCCCGAAGTAGTGTTGTGTAGGTCCCAACTGTCGACACAAGGACAAATTCCCGCCAGATATAAAGATGAACTCATAATGTAAAGTTATGTACCACACAGTCAGTTCACATATGGTAAAAGTAGTCCACACATATGCAAATAGTTAAAGGGGTACTCCGGGGAACTAAATCCATAGCCCATTCTTTCCCTCTCACCAACCTATGAATTTGTCTAAATATAATTCATTAGCTATATACAACAGTTTTCCTCTTTCAGCTGTCACTTACATGCAGGAAGTGAGAGAAAAATTAATTTTTTAGATCCACGTTGTCTCCTCAGTGAGAGCAGCCCCTCCCATCAAGACAACATCACCTGATCTATGTCTGATTTCTGATTGGGCTAGAGCTCTGGCTGTACACTTCTTACGGTACCTCAAATGTGCAGTGCTCTCTCTCTCCACCTGAGCGGGGTGCGCATTTGAGACAACAGGTTAGGGACAGCCACTCACATCACATTCCCAGAATTATAATTCAGAGCACAGGGTTTGGGGTGGGCATATTTTTTTAGTTTTGGCTATGCTCTGGGTCATCATTCGGGGAACATCATTTATAATTTTATGTCCCACTGTACCCCTCTTTAGTTACTTAGTGTACCCCAGTTATTAACCCCATGTAATGGGGGGGTCCCACTGTTAACTGGTGCTAAGGCTCACTGTACCCCTTTTAACGTTCCTTGAGGGGTGTAGTTTCCAAAATGGTATGCCAAGTGTTTTTTTTTTGCTGTTCTGGCACCATAGGGGCTTCCTAAATGCGACATGCCCCCCCCCCCCCCATTTCAGCAAAATTTGCAAATGTGACTCCTTCCCTTCTGAGCATTGTAGTGCGCCAGCAGATCACTTGACGTCCACACATGGGGTATATCCATACTCAGAAGAGATGGGGTTGCAAATTTTGGGGGCATTTTCTCCTATTAACTCTTGTAAAAATTTAGGGGAAACCAGGATTTTAGTGAAAAAAAAATAAATAATTTACACATCCAAAGTTGTCAAACACCTGTGGGGTGTTAAGGCTCTCTATACCCCTTGTTACGTTCCTTGAGGGGTGTAGTGTCCAAAATAGTATGCCATGTGTTTTTTTTTTGCTTTCCTGGCACCATTGGAGCTTCCTAAATGGGACATGCCCCCAGAAACCATTTCAGCAAAATTTGCTTTTCAAAAGCAAAATGTGACTCCTTCTCTTCTGAGCATTGTAGTGCGCCAGCAGAGCACTTGACGTTCACACATGGGATATTTCAATACTCAGAAGAGATGGGGTAACACATTTTGGGGGGAATTTTGTCCTATTATCCCTTGTAAAAAATTTACATTTGAAGAAAACTAGCATTTTAGTGAAAAAAAAAATTATTTACACATCCAACTTTCACGAAAAGTCGTCAAACACCTGTGGGGTGTTAAGGCTCACTGGACCCCTTGTTACGTGCCTTGAGGGGTGTAGTTTCCAAAATAGTATGCCATGTGTTTTTTTTTTGGCTGTCCTGGCACCATAGGGGCTTCCTAAATGGGACATGCCCCCCAAAAACCATTTCACCAAAATTTGCTTTTCAAAAGCCAAATGTGACTCCTTCTCTTCTGAGCATTGTAGTGCGCCAGCAGAGCGCTTAACGTCCACACATGGGGTATTTCAATACTCAGAAGAGATGGGGTTACAAATTTTGGGGGGCATTTTGTCCTATTATCCCTTGTAAAAAAATTATTTGAGGGAAAACTAGCATTTTAGTGAAAAAAAAAAATAATTTATACTTCCAACTTTAACGAAAAGTCGTCAAACATCTGTGGGGTGTTAATGCTCACTGGACACCTTTTTAAGTGCCTTGAGGTGTGTAGTTTCCAAAATAGTATGCCATGTGTTTTTTTTTCTTTTCTGTCCTGGCACTATAGGGGCTTCCTAAATGGGACATGCACCCAAAAACCATTTCAGCAAAATTAGCTTTTCAAAAACCAAATGTGACTCCTTCTCTTCTGAGCATTGTAGTTCGCCCGCAAAGCATTTTACGTCCTAATATCGGGTATTTCCATACTCAGAAGAGATGGGGTTACACATTTTGATGGGCATTTTGTCGTATTATCCCTTGTTAAAAAAATATTTAATTTGAGGGAAAACTAGCATTTTAGTAAAAAAAAATTATTTTACACATCCAACTTTAACGAAAAGTTGTCAAACACCTGTGGGATGTTAAGGCTCACTGGACCCCTTGTTAAGTGCCTTGAGGGGTGTAGTTTCCAAAATAGTATGCCATGTGGGGAGTTTTTTGCTGTTCTGTCACCATAGGGGCTTTCTAAATGTGACATGCCCCCCAAAAACCATTTCAGAAAAACTCACTCTCCAAAATCCCACTGTCGCTCCTTCCCTTCTGAGCCCTCTACTGCGCCCGCCGAACACTTGACATACACATTTGAGGTATTTTCTTACTCGAGAGAAATTGGGTTACACATTTTAGGAAGATTTCTCTCCTTTTATCCCTTGTAAAAATGCAAAAACTGGGTCTACAAGAACATGCCAGTTTAAAAAATGAAGATTTTGAATTTTCTCCTTCAAATTGCTGCTATTCCCTTGAAACACCTAAAGGGTTAACAAACCTTTTGAATGTCATTTTGAATACTTTGAGGGATGCAGTTTTTGTAATGGGGTCATTTATGGGGTATTTCTAATATGAAGACCCTTCATATGCACTTCAAAATAGAACTGGTCCCTGACAAATTTTGATTTTGAAAATTTTGTGAAAAATTGGAAAATTGCTGCTATACTTTGAAGCCCTCTGATGTCTTCCAAAAGTAAAAACATGTCACCTGTATGATGGAAACATAAAGCAGACATATTGTATATGTGAATCAATATATTTCAAAGTTAAAAAAAGGCAACATTTTCAATTTTTTCATCAAATTTTGGAATTTTTCACCAAGAAATGATGCAAGTATCGACAAAATGTTACCACTAACATAAAGTAGAATATGTCACGAAAAAACATTCTCGGAATCAGAATGAAAGGTAAAAGCATCCCAGAGTTATTAATGTTTAAAGTGACAGTGGTCAGATGTGCAAAAAATGGCCGAGTCCTACAGTGAAAATTGGCTGGGTCCTTAAGGGGTTAAGAGTTATACCATGTGATATGTCATGTGATTGTTACCTAGGAGGTACCAGTGACCAGGTGATCCCAAGAGTGACCTATAGGCTCCCTGCTAGTCTCCCCCATATAAGCCCTAGGTGGAGCTAGCTACTTTCTCTTTGAGCTCTGCTCTTCTGCTAAGCTGAGGTCCAGTGCAGTCATGCTTAGTGTGTGTGTCCAGAGTGTGGGAGGCCTCAAAGTCAAGTCCTGCAGCCACCATCAAGTCAAGTAAGCTAAAGTCACAGCTTTATGAGTCAAGTCAGTCCCTGTCATCTGTCAAGTCAGCCTGGTCTGCATTCAATTGTCCAGTCCTACTACATGCCCCAGCAAGCCCTTAAGGTCTCTACGTCACTGGTCACCTCCTTGGGCCCGGGCTGCACTGTATAGACTTTACCAACTGTCTACCCTCAGTAAAGCTATTGTTGTCCGTAACTTGGCATTGGAGTCTTTATTGTCCCCATGCCTAGCCCAGGATCCAGCGGTATACCTTTGGGTGGTTATAGGCTAAACCACGCCCTGGCATCATGAATACAAGGGGTTAATGCCATCCTCCCCTAGGGTAACAACATCTGCCCTGCACCACACACCCTGCCTCCACAGAGACAATAAACAAGAAAATAAAGGCCAAGCATACAAGGTTAAACATCTGCCCGTACAAGGGCCTATTGTAGGTGTCATTGAAAATCCGTGAGTGAAATAATACATAAGAGTTACATAAGTGCACACTGCAGGCAGAGGTGGAAGAGATGCAAACAACCAGTGTTCACTGCGTATGAAGACGTAGAGCCCGTAGTGTATCCCAAGGCACCCCTACAGTACCAATTGGTATGTCTAAAAGGCCTCACTATGTCTTTAATTTCAGAATCAGTGTATGTAGAAGTAATAAAGACCTCCCATTTGATAAAAAAATTTGTGTGCATGTTGTCTTGTGTCGTTTCGTGTCCAACCAATCATAATTGCAAAAAAAATTTAAGTTAAGCTAGGAGCATAGTATGGGTAGGGACAGCTGAGGATAGCCAGGTGTCAAACATGCAGTGTAGAGTGACCAGGAGGACCACATGTATTAGTTGGGGTATCTTGGGGAGCGTCGGGGAATCCTGCTCCGGGGGGGGGGGGGGGGGGGGGGCCTGTGAAATTGGTGGAAATCAAGGAACGTGGTGTGAAAAGAAGGGTGATGCCCCATGTGTCGTGTATGTAAACCGGAATTATGTGCCAGTAACCTACCCTTGAAGGACAGGTCCTCACCCCATGCCAAGTATCAGTCAGTGGAGTAGAACATTTTGGTCAGGCCATGTTAGGGAAAGCCAGAGTGGGGAGTATATTGAAGACATATAGGGCTTTAGCCTAATCGTGTGCTGACAAGAGAAAGATCGATACAGGACCACAACTGGTGAGCATGGGAGAAATTAGTAAATTTCCTAACGTTGGGGTGGGACACCCTCCAAGCGTCAATCAGGTAAGGTAATGAGCAGTTTTCCCCATTAGGTGCATAGATGTTATAAATGCTAAAAACCTCCCCATTGTGTTTGCACTGAATGTGAGAGACCCTCCCCTCTGAATCCACTACATGTGAGAGTAATGTAAATGGGAAAGATGTGTGTGTATTAAAATTAGAACCCCTGCCTTGCCCACCACTGCCGGTGAACCATAAACATGCCTGACACACTGCTGCTGCTGCATCTGAAAAAAATCCTCTCCGGACAAATTGGTCTCTTTTCAAAAAACATAGGCATATAACAAAATAATAAAACAAAAATCAAGCTACTCTGGGACCCAGGACTCGCCCTCACAAACCACAGGGCCCGACCAATCAGGGTATGGGACTCCCTTTTTTTCGGGTGGTCGAGGAGGAAAACCATCCATCAGGACCATAACACTCCCCTTCTCCCCAGGTCCACATCCCCGAAACGGAAAAAGAAAAAAGAAGGGGGAAGACAGACCAGGAAAAAAGAAGGGGGCGCACTGGTAAAATAAAAAATAAAAATAAAATACCTGAGAGGGTCAGCAGTCGAATGCGATGCAGTCTCATAATCTTGACACGGAGGTCACAGGAAAGATGGAAGTTCTGCCCGGTGAGTAGTGCCTGTTTCTGTCACGCTGGCTCTGTGGGGAGCGTGGTCACTTGCGATAATCTAGTGGTGTCTGTGAGCGGGCACCATCTCTGGTGGCAGATCTGGAGCGGTGGTCCTCATGCGGAGAGCAGGATCTACTCCTCAGTCGCCAGGAGCGCCTCGGAAAAGAAGATCGAGGAGCGTGGTCAAGGGCTGCAGCAGCGGCTTCCGGAGTCTGATAGACCGTAATGGACCCATCAGCATGGACCACCCTGAGGAGCGCCGGGTACTGGATTTGGAAGTGAAAATTGGATTTATAGAGGGAGGTGTGGATAGAACTGAAGGCTCTGTGGCATTTCGCCACCTCCACTGAGAAATCTTCAAAAATTAACAGCCGTATACCGTGAACCACAAACGACTGGGACTTTTGTCTTTAGGCTCTCACTATATCAACCTTGTTGTTAAAGTCCAAGAGACGAAGGATGACCTGGGTTGGCCAGTTCGCCAGCGCTGCAGGCCCAGAGGCGACAGCTGATCCAATACGGTGTGCTCTCTCAACCCTGCAGGGGTGAGATAGGTCCAGGGCTTTAGGAACATCGCGCTCACAGAAACTTTGTAGGTCAACTGACGTTACCGACTCCTGAACGCCCACTAAGCGCAAATTATTTCTCCTTGACCTATTTTCTAGGTCTTCTAATTTCTCCCTCTTCCGGGAAAGATCATATTCAGCAGGCTGTAAGCGTCGCCGCAGAGCAGTATCGCCATCTTTCAGTGAAATATGATGTTCTGCCTAACCAATGCGGCTGGAGTGATCAGCAACTTCCAATTGCAGATTCTGGAGCGCAGATCTGAGGGCTTCCTCCACAATGCGCTGTACACTGGGGGAGATACTTTGTGTCACCTTTCCTGTCAGCAGTGTGTAATCTGGTTGATGGCTCTGACTGGAGCTAACAGGATGGGCTCTGTCCTGAAAGCTGAGGGCGGTCATCTGCCCCTTTAAGTGTGGGTCCCCACCTGTTGCAGGCGAGAGTGCCGGGGCTGAGGAAGGGGTAGGAGCAGCATCCATATGTTCAGTGCCCATGTCAGCGCTCTCAGTAAAGGGAGGTGCGGCCTCATTATCAGTGAAGACCGCAGAGAAGCGGAGCCTGAAGGTGTGGTGGCCATTTTCGCAGCGCCGCACTGCGAAGCTGAGAGCTGCTGCAGCGCTGCTGGGGACTGCGGACAGCACCGCTGCATGTAACTGTCCATGGTGGGGATCTTAGCAGAGCTGGGAAGACAAGAGAAGCTGAAGTCAGCTGTCACAGGCAGGTATAATAGCTGGGGAGAGCTGGGAGGGAGTGGGAGCCTCCTTACTGCGTTGCCGCCATGACCCGCACTGGAACCGGTCCTCTGCTCTCTTTTAGGACTTTTATGTCCCCTTCCAGCATTACATTTTTCTGCCGCTCACTCTTGAGCTTTGCAGAGTTCACCTTTTCTCTTTCCAGCAAGTTTTTGACAGCATCCTCCAGGGACAGTGGTTCTTCTCTCAGCTGCCCATTTGGGGAGATTTATCAAAAACCTGTGCAGGGAAAGAGTAATGCAGTTGCCCATAGCAACCAATGAGTTTGCTTCTTTCATTTTGAAAGAGGCCTGTGAAAAAGGAAAGAAGCGATCTGATTGGTTGCCATGGGCAATTGCACCACTCTTCCTCTACACAGGTTTTGATAAATCTGCCCCATTGTCTTTACTCAGCTGTGCCATCTTGGACACTTTCTGCTCATAGACTTTTAGCTGAGACTCTTGTTCGGAGAGCTGCGTTTCCAGCGAATCCAAGGTAGCTGCATGAGACTTAATGTGCATTTCGTTCTGCGCCTCCAGGCTCTGTACCTTACGAGCAATTACCACTTTCTCCTTCTTGAGCTCTTCCATGGCTACAGACCTAGCCTGGTGATCACTTTGTAGAGCCTGAAATGCCTTACGCAGAACATTTACTTCTTCCTCCTTGAATGAGATCTGCTTGGCAAGACTCTCCAATTCGCTCTCCTTGATGGCCACAAAATTCTGGGAGCGGGACAGTTCATGCTACAGAGCCGCAAATTCACTTTTGTGGAGCTCCATTTCTTTCTGCAACTGAAGTTTTGCTTCATGCTCTTTCTTCAAGACAACTCGATCCAGGTCTTCTCTTCCTTTAGGAGTTGTCTTCCCCTTTTCAAGGGTCTTGGTCCTTTGGGCCTCAGGGTAGTTCCCAGACAGTCTCTTGCTGTCTATCTGCTCAATGGCAGACTTCTCTTTCACTTCACCACCGTCTCTCCGCTTCCCGGCAGAGATGTCTAGGGCTCCGCGTCTGCAACAACATCTGGTTCAGTGGTTAGACCTTCCTGGTCATGATCCATCTCTGGTCCAGACGTCACATCTCCTTCACTCATGACTCTGTCTGTGACAGTAAGCGTAGCACTCCGCTCCACATGTACTCTCTTCAGTACTTCTGCATTATCCACAGCCATCACTGTAGCTTCTTTTTTGGCACTGTCACCTTTTCTAGATGACCACACAATTTCAGCCCCCCCTTGGGCTCATCTTTAACAGGCAGATGGAACCCATATTCTGGCACCTGCTCCTTTTCTGGTTTTTCTGACGATTCTGTTTCAGTCAGAGGCATACTTGTCACTTGAGTCTCTAGATACTCTTGGACTTGACTCGCGGTCTTCAGCTCTTCCAGCAATCATCTTTTTACCATCTACTACCAGCTCACACAGGTTTTCTTTTGTCCTGTTTGCAGCAGTACACATTACTTCAGTAAAAATCAGTATCACATTGCACAGGTTTAAAATTTGCAGAACAATTCATAGCAACATGACCTAACTCATGCAAAGTGTGTTTTGTAAAATTTTCTCCCAGTCCTGCATACAACATTCTGTTCACCAGACTTTCCCAGTCCAACCTGCAGAGTGAACAGTCCCATCAGACTTTAAGAGGGGTCCCAACCTCACATGATTTCCCAAATGGACATAGGTTGGAGCCACCTTGGACAGAGTTCACACCGTCAAGTAGTGACACACCACCCACCATTACCTCAGGAACCTTTGTGTGCGATTTCTTTTGCACACTCTCCCCATTCCACAACTGCCAAAATATGGAACATCTCTGCCCAGTATAATCTCTATCTCAAACGCGGCAGACACCTCCATCACATGGCTTACTGCCCCGTAATAGGTTTCAAAGTAAATCAATGTTACCAGGCTCTGGTCGGGTCTTCAAAAAGGGTATTATGTCCGCCATGACTCTGGATACAGCCTGGTGACAGTCCAATTCCACGAACAGTGGAATTCCACCAACCAGCAACTCACAGGTCCTCACATCCATCTTTTCTGACCTCTTAGCCAGAGGATAATCAGGTGTGAAGACATCCTTCTCCTGAGCTCCAGGTTAAGGTGCTCACCCTATCATCCGTCTTAGTGACAACTGGTTGCTGTCTATGTCGGTTGCTCCTAGCAATGGCCTTGCGACATGACCCATCTTTGCAAAAAAAATAAAAATAAATCTTGCACAGATCACCGCTGCTTTGACAGACTGGTCAGACACTCCTGCCATACTGACAGCCAATTGTCAGCAGGATCATTGCCCCTAGCAACAACTCCAACCTGATGCCCGCATCCTCCACCAATTGTAGGAATTTAGCCCTAGGATTGCCCTTTTGGTAAAAGGAACACATTTCTGCCCTCCAACAAGCAGGTCCACACCAACTTCATTCAGTCTGACTCTCGGTCAGGTTTATTGGCAGGAAAACAAAATCAGCGACAGTTCACACTGGAACAAAATAAAAGTCCTGATGCGCACAGCCGCCTGCTGTCTCTTACCAGAGAGCCACTGCTCTCACTCAGGGAGTACACACTTGTTTCCTTCGCATCCCTTACTATGCCTTCCTGGCAATGGACACAGTGTCTACCCCTCTAAGAGCCCAGACTATTCTGTTTGACTGCCTTTTAAACAGACTTCCCCTCTCTGCTGCCTCATTGATTAGGCCCCAAGTGGAGGTTTCTCCAGGATCAGGTAGGGAAATATACCCTTTCCTTGCCAGACTGTCACATCATGTACAACACATTTGTATAATAACGGAGCGCTGGCAACACAGGGAAATTCCTCCAGTTTTGACTGTCCCAGGCCAACACTTTCCAGGTGAAGTCCCCCATACTGGAAAGAAGGGAAAGTCCCAGAAAAAAATGCAGAGTGTGTCGCAGAAGGGGAATAAGGAAGGATACCACTACTCAGTGCGACACATGCCCTGATCATACAGGCCTCTGAATTAACAATTGCTTCAGTGAGTGCCACACTTCCATGGAGTACTAAATTTATAATCCTCTTTCCCCATTTTAATTTCCCTTTATTTGACCCCAATGTACCTGTCCACAGTACATTATGTTTCAAATTTTAAACCCAAAATCCCCCCAAAAAACATTCACATAACACCCCTGATAACACCTCTTGAGGATTTTTTTTTTCCAAAAATGGGTCATGGGCCAAGAGTCACTTGCATTCGGGGTTTGCAAGTTGCCTCCAATGCCCACAGTGCTCTCTCCCCCCCTGAACAGTGTGCACATTTGCAGGTAACGGTTTAGGGACATCCACAAACAAAACATTCCAAGAATGATGAAGCAAAGCATAGGGTTTGGAGTGGGCAAACTAAAGATTGCTTGTATAGGACCCTATGGGGACTAAAAAAAAGTAATACATATGCATTAACCCCTTCCCTAATAAAAGTTTAAATCACCCCCCTTTTTCCATTTTTCAAAGAAAAAAGTGTAAACAAAGATAAACCTAAACATGTGTGGTATTGCCGCATGCACAAATGTCCGAACTATAAAAATATAATGTTAATCAAACCGCACGGTCAAAGGGGTTTACATAAAAAAATACCAAAGCCCAAAATTGTGTATTTTTGGTCACTTTGTATACCCTAATTTTTTTTTATAAAAAGCTATCAAAATGTCCCATCAAAATTAAAATGGTACTGTTGAAAACTACAGATCATGGTGCAAAAATTTAGCCTACAAACATCACAGAAAAAAGTACAAAAAAAAATAATTTATAGAGGTCAGAAGAGGACATTTTTAAAAGTACAAATTTTGGTGCAAAAAGTTATTATTTTTTAACAGAAGTAAAACAAAATCAAACCTATATAAGATGGACCTACAGAATAAATTTAAGGTGTGATTTTTATCGAAAAGTGAACTGTGTAGAATTGGAAGCCCCCAAAAGTTACAAAATGGCTGTTTTTTATTTTATTTTGCCCCACAAATATTTTTTTCCTGCTTTTGCTGTAGATTTTGTGGTGAAATAATATATGGTTTTACAAAGTAAAATTGGTGGTGCAAAAAACAAGCCCTCATATGGGTCTGTAGGTGGAAAATTGAAAACGTTATGATTTTTAGAAGTTGAGGAGGAAAAAACAAAAATGAAAAATGGCCCGATCCTTAAGGGGTTAATATAGTGTTCTTTGTGTAATTAGCAGACACTTTCCCATTCACTTGCTTTTAAAATTTTCAACATAAATATGTTTAAAATGTAATAGAACAATCAGCCACTAAGTGCCACTGTTCTGGTCCCTGCTGCAATTAATACTGTGCATTGATCTCCTCCCAGCCTGGCAGGAGACCAAACTCAGGAAGTGCTTCTTTCTGCACTGAGCTTGATTGACAGCTGCACAGAGCCTCACTGAAAGCTGCACAGACTGAAAGTTGCACAGACTGAAAGCTGCACAAAGCCTCACTGAAAGCTG
Organism: Hyla sarda; assembly: GCF_029499605.1. Lineage (NCBI taxonomy): Eukaryota > Metazoa > Chordata > Amphibia > Anura > Hylidae > Hyla > Hyla sarda. The sequence goes on from NC_079196.1 coordinate 102,466,816, forward strand.
CACAGACTGAAAGCTGCACAGAGCCTGAGGTCTTCTATTCATCACAGCGCTGCAAAGATGTGAGGGCAGAAGTGGTCCCCCAGCAGGCTTCAGTGATGTCATGCCTGCTGGGAAACGCCCACTTTCTCCTTCTGGGAGATTGCACTATGTGAGCAAGATGAATGGTAAGATATTGAGCTTTTTAAAGCTCTGAATTATTTTTTTTTTAACATCGGGAGGTGTGTTAAGAGTAGTTAGGGAATAGCCTGAGTTAGTTTAGAAAAGTTTATTTGGTGACAGGTACTCTTTAAAGGGGTACTGTGCCCTAGACATCTTATACCCTATCCCCGCCATCATCACTACAGAGCACACTGGCTCTGTGCGTGATGACAGGGCAATGTAGGGGACAGAGCATCATGACATCATGGCCCCGCCTCTGTGATGTTACGCCCCGCCTCCTCAATACAAGTCTATGGGAGGGGGCATGGGGTTGTCATACCCCCTCCCATAGACTTGTATTAAGGGGGCGGGGTGAGATGTCACGGGGGCGGAGCCGTGACGTCACGATGCTCCGTCCCCTGCATCACCCCATCATCACGCACAGAGCCAGTGTGCTCTGTAGTGATGACAGTGGAGCGCCGCTGCAGAGATCGCAGGGGTCCCCAGCGGCGGGAACCCCGCTATTAGACATCTTATCCCCTATCCAAGGGATGTCTGGGGAGGAGTATACCTTTAAGTAACGCTTCTGGTTCTATATAAAATAACTAGTGACAGATCCTTTTTAAAAGACATGGACACCATTTAATACATTTCTTTTATTACTGCTTTGTTCTTTCATTAAAAATCTCCTTTGTTTCAATTGCACAGTGTCTATGTTCTGACATATTGAGCTGTGTCCTATTCCGTCAGAGAATTATGCACCAAGAAGGAGTTGTTATATTCAAGATATGATACTGTTAGGCATGGAGACATGCAGGTTCCATATGGCATCCTGTGGCACATTTGCCCACAGATGTTGCAGCTAGGCCTGTAGATCCTGCAAACTCATAGGTTGCTGAAGCTGGTGTACCAACTGGTCCCATAAAAGCTTAATAAATCTGGCTACTGTGCAAGCCTAAGAGGTGTTGCAATCTGGTGGAGAGTGATAAATCTTTGTATTGGCAAATCAGACACAGAATGAACGATTGACAGTCTGGCAAACAATTATTATAGCAATCCCAAAATGCTTTGAACAAAATTACAGGTTTGTGTGTAGAGTGTTACTGTAATACCACCATAGACCAATGTAGATATTAATTTTTCCATTTTATTCTTGGTAAGTGCACACATAAAACATAGGACACTGGTTTCAACTCCCAACCAAGTGCCTTCTTCGGATCAACAATATATGCCCAATCATGTGAAGACTGCAACTTTAATGTTCATGGGTACCTTTATGAGTGTTTGTTTTTTTATTTCTATCTGCTTGATTTTTAATTTTTTTTATAAGGAATGATAGAGGATATAAAAAGAAAGCAATCCAGCTCACCTCCACCCTACATCAGACGTGCTTCTGGCGCATGCGCACCATTTGTCACTTTTTTTTTTAAATTACATTATGCATAACATTTGTTACAGTTAAAAACATATTCCACCTAATTATAAGGCATTTGTTGAAGTTTGACACTAAAAACCATGCACAAAAATCAGCATGCTTTTCTGAAGCTTAGTCACATCAGTGTGGTCTCAGCTAAATACTTGATTAATGCGAAGACTGCATGGACTTTTAATATGTATGTTGGTAGAATTTTCAGCCACATATGTCTGCACTTAAAGGGGTATTCCCGTGGAAAACTTAAAAAAAAAATCAACTGGTGCCAGAAAGTTAAACAGATTTCTATAAAAAAATCTTAAAGGGGTACTCCGCCCCTGGCATCTTATCCCCTATCCTTTGGATAGGGGATAAGATGTCAAATCGCCGTGGTCCCGCTGCTGGGGACCCCGGGGATCGCTGCTGCAGCACCCCGCCATCATTACTGCACAGAGCGAGTTCGGTCTGTGCGTAATGACGGGCGATACAGGGGCTGGAGCAGCGTGACGTCATGGCTCTGCCCCTCATGACATCACGGTCCGTCCCCTTAATGCAAGTCTATTTCCGCACGGTCCCACAAGTGGACGTAGATCTGGCGGCGAGGGATTTGAACAGAGGGATACTAGTATAAAAGTTATCCACGTACAGGTGGTAACCCTTATCTAGTAGTGGGTGCAAAAGGTCCCACACGATCTTCCCGCTGACACCCAGAATGGGGGGACATTCTGGGGGTTCAATACGGGAATCTCGACCCTCGTATATTCTAAACTTGTAAGTGTACCCGGAGGTACTCTCACAGAGTTTATCCAGCTTCACACCATATCTCGCCCGCTTGGATGGGATGTATTGGCGGAACCCGAGTCTCCCCCGAAAACTGATGAGACTCATCAATTGAGACCTCCCTTTGGGGAACGTAGGCCTCCAAAAACTTGGCCCCTAAGTGATCTATGACCGGCCGTATCTTGTACAGGCGGTCATAGGCACAATCACCTTGGGGAGGACATGCTGCATTGTCATTGAAATGCAAACATTTCCTTATGGCCTCAAAACGTTCCCGTGCCATGGCCATACTGTAAAGTGGGGTCTTGTATAGGATGTCCCCGCTCCAGTACTGCCTGACACTAGGCTTTTTGTCCAGGCCCATATGCAGCACGAGTCCCCAAAAGGTCCTCATTTCGGCTGCATTGACTGGAGACCAGCCATTTGGCCTGGCCAAAATCGAGCCCGGGTGAGCGGCGACAAACTGTTGGGCGTACACATTTGTCTGTGTCACCATCATGTTGACAAAGTCGTCACTAAAATAATGACTAAAAAAGCCTATTTCAGTGAACCCGGCGATGTCAATTTGGATTCCTGGGTTGCCAACAAACCCAGGAATCACGGGCTCAAAGTTCTTTGGGGTAGTCCAGACAGGTTCACCGGTAGGGGGTACCGGTGGTCTTGCCTGGTGGGCTGCCATACTAGTACTGGCGACAGGATCGCTAGTACTAGTATGGGGCACAGGGTCAGTTGCATGGGGGGTTGTGGTCTCGCACGGAGGCGTCTCCGCCGCCTTGGGGCTCATCATCACTAGATGATGAGGAGAGCGAGGAAGAGACCAGGAAAGTGGGGTCTTCCTCGCCCTCACTGACGCTTTCAGAGTCGGAGGCAAGTAAGGCATATGCCTCCTCCACTGAAAACGCCCTGCGAGCCATCGCCTAACACTTATGGGAAGGGGGGGAGTGTATATGTGTGTGTGTTTTACTTTGTGTATATGTGTGGGGGGGTTCTATTTTATACCAAACCTAGAAAAGAAAAAAAAGCATGTGCTTCTAATGCAAAAAAAAACCTGCACCAAAGAGCGTATACCTAATCAGTTGATTAGGGCTCAGTGGCAGCAGGGGGCGCAGAAGACACCAAAAAGGTGGAGGAATAAAAAAGCACCTGCCTGAACCCTAAAAAAAAACGCTGATCAGTTATATATTACTGTCAGCGGTCAGGGCAGGCGCACACAGGGGTACGGTCCGTCCACACAGCACGGACCTGCTGCTGGTGGCACAGACCGCAAATACCCAAAAAAGGTGCTATAAAAAAAAAAAAAAAAAAAATTTTATTAACCCAAAAAAATGCTGCACCCCCAAAAAAACGCAGTGGGGTGGGCGTTTCGCTAACAGTGGCCGGATGCTCTTTATAGGGAAAAGTGTCCAGCCAAAGTTAGCGAAAAAGGGGGAAAGCGAATAAGGGGAACGAAAAAAAAAGTTTACACTCCAGAAAAAATATATGGGGGTAAGCCGCAGCGCCCCTGTAAGGGCTGAGGCATACAAAAAAACAAAAAACACCCGCAGACAGAGGACACTGCAACAAAATTTTACATTTTTTTTCCTTTTTTTTCCCCACAGGACAAGGGGACAGGGGGCTACAGGGGACCTAAAGGGGGGGTTCTAGGGCACAGTAAGGGGGGGGAATTTCACTATTTTTTTTTTTGTACTAACTTTTATGCACATATAAGATGCTGTCCCTACCTAAGACCACTTTCCCTCACAGGACAAGGGGATACAGGGGGCTACAGAGGGGTTCTAAAGGCGCAGTATGGGGGGGGGGGATTTGTAGTTAACCTCAGTCTCTGCTCAGCTCACCAACTACAAGCTTTTGGTGGGCTGAGCAGGATTTTTCAGGTGATTTGGGGGCATCTGGAGGGCAAGGGGAGGGTGCTCCCCTCCCGCCAATACATTTGATTGGATGGTCGTACCGACATCCAATCAAAGGGCTGTGGGAGGATCATCACTGATTCCTCTCACAGCTAACATTGAGGCCAGCTAAGTCACGTGTGCTACGGCACACGTGACCCTTTACATCCGGGTCACAGACCCTGAATGGTCGGAGAACGCCGCAAGTCACTGAGGTAGGTCGTAGCTGTGATTTTCTGCGATCGTATTTTTAGGGGGGTCTCAGGACCCCCCTCGGCGATGGGCTGGGATGCCTGCTGAATGATTTCAGCAGGCATCCCGTTCCGATCACCGCCCGGCGAGCGGCGGAGATCGACATCATTGCAAATCGCTCGTCTGAATTGACGAGCGGTTTGCAACGATCGCCGATATGGGGTGGTCTCATGACACCCCTGGGCGATGTCACGGGATGCCTGCTGAATGATTTCTGCAGGCATCCCGTTCCGATCACCGCCCGGCGAGCTGCAGTGATCGGAAATACGGAGGGCGTATGGATACGCCCTCCATCCTTAAGTGACGGGATGCGAGGGCGTATGCATACGCCCTCCCTCCCCAAGGAGTTAATTAAACCGCACGGTCAATGGCATACGTGCAAAAAAATTCCAAAGTCCAAAAAAGCGTATTTTGGTAACTTTTTATACCAAAAGTGTAAAAAATGAATAAAAAGTGATCAAAAAGTCCGATCAAAACAAATTGTACCCTCATACTGCCCTGTACGTGGAAAAATAAAAAGTTATAGGGGTCAGAAGATGACATTTTTAAACGTATAAATTTTCCTGCATGTAGTTATGATTTTTTCCAGAAGTACTTCAAAATCAAACCTATATAAGTAGGGTATAATTTTAATCGTATGGACCTACAGAATAAAGATAAGGTGTAATTTTTACCGAAATATGCACTGTGTAGAAATGGAAGCCGCCAAAAGTTACAAAATGGCGTTTTTTCTTCGATTTTGTCGCACAATGATTTTTTTTTCCGTTTCGCCGTGAATTTTTGGGTAAAATGACTAATGTCACTGGAAAGTAGAATTGGTGATGCAAAAAATAAGCCATAATATGGATTTTTAGGAGGAAAATTGAGAGGGTTATGATTTTTAAAAGGTAAGGAGGAAAAAAGGAAAGTGCAAAAACGGAAAAACCCTGAGTCCTTAAGGGGTTAATAAAAGTTGTTAAATTTTAGCTATTCTTGGTTGGATTGTGGATACAAATTAGCTAAATTGGATTTGTTGGTCCATGATTTCAGTGATTTTTAGGCTGGAATTCCACAATTTTTTTTGGGGGGGGTGAGGGGGGACACCAAGAAAATTGCCAATTCTTCCGCATGATGTTTTTTCGGCCAAAAAAACAATGAGAAAACACAAAATTCTTTTTCCACTTTGCATTTTTCAGTTTGGCGTTTTTTCACTCCTTTTCAGCTCCTTGGCGGTTTTGCAAAATAGCAGCATGTTGAGCCTATGGTGTTTTTTCCCCTGAAATCGTGGTGTTTTTCTCCCATAGAAGTCTATAGGATTAAAAAAACGCCAAGAAAAATGCCATATGGGTTTTAACTTTGGCATTTTTGCAGGAGGTTTTTATTCTTTTTTGGATCCAAAAAAGTGATGGAGATACCTTTTTAATAACATTTAGGGTACCATAAAAAACGTAGGGTACCATAAAAAATTGAAATAAAAAAAAGACAGTAGTGATGGAAAAAATTGTATTTAACAGAATTTATATTTTTTTTATAACGTCATTCTAAATTTTTTTTTAAACAGGGATCAATTTATGTGTGCGGGCAGGGCACTAAAAATGTAGCCGACAATAATAAAAATGTAGTGTGTGTGTCTGTTTCACTCTTTTTTTATTTATTTTTTTCATTTTTTTAGGTAGTACTACTACTCCCAGCATATAACACACTGTTCCATGATGGGAGTAGTGGTACCTGTACTAATTGACAGATTGCACGGGTCTGTTGCGATCCTTCTGTATAATTTATAGATGCGGCCCGCCGCTCTTCTATGGTCCCCTGCACTGCCGTATATATACATCTATTCATATTTCCCGCAAAGAGCTGTGATTGGCCAGATGGTTCCAGCCAATAACAACTCTCTGTGGAAAATATGAATAGGTGTATTTATGCGTCAGTGCAGGGGACCATAGAAGAGCGGCCGGCCGCATCTATACATTATACAGGAGAATCACAGCGGGTGTCAGGAGAGACATCCACTGTGATCTTTAGTGTTGCTCGCGAATATTCGCAATGCGAAATTTATTCGCGAATATCGCATATTCGCGAATTCGCGAATATTCGCGAATATAGCACTATATATTCGTAATTACGAATATTCATTCATTTTTTTATTTTTTTTAACTTAATTTTTTTTTTCACCGTACACATCACAGTGATCATCCCTCTCTGCTTCCAGCTTGTGTGGTGTAAAGAAGGCTCTAATACTACTGTGTGAGACCGGTGTGCGAATTTTCGCATATGCGAAAGTTAACATATGCGAATTTACGTTTATGTTAATTAGGGTATATGCTAATTTTCGCATGCACGTATTTTCGCATATGCGAAAAATTAATCGAGAATATTACGAATATGCGAATATTCGCGAATATATGACGAATATTCGTCCATATATTCGCGAATATTCGCGAATTCGAATATGGCCTATGCCGCTCAACACTAGTGATCTTTCCTTAACTGCAGTTACTACTACTCCCAACATGAAGCACACTCTGCTCCATGCTGGGAGCTGTAGTGCCTGCATTAATAGACAGATTGCAACAGGTGTCAGAAGTTACACTAGCTGTGATCTGTCTATTAATACAAGTACTACAGCTCCCAGCATGGAGTAGAGTGTGCTCCATGTTGGGAGTAGTAAGTAGTACCTGCAGTTAAGGACCTGCAGTTATGTGGAGCGGCTTTCTCCTGATATGAATAGAACATCAATCATTCATATTTCCCTCTGAGAGCAGTGATTGGCTGCAACCATTCGGCCAAACCCCACTGTGGGCGGAAAATATGAATGAGTGATGTGAATTTCTTTTCACATCACTGGCCAGCCGGAGTATAGTGCAGAGATGTGAGCACTGTATAGAGCCGCTCCGCATCTCTGCAATAGATAGGATGATCGCATTGGGTGTCAGGAGTGACACCCAGGGCAATCTTTCTATTAGTAAAGATACTACTACTCCCATCATAGAACAGTCTGTTCCATGCTGGGAGTATTAGTACTACCAAAAAAATTAAAAAAAATAGAGAAAAAAAAAGTGAAGCACACACAATTTATTAAAAATTAATTAAAACTTTGTTATAAAAAATGTTGTTAAATAATTTTTTTCCCAAATTTTTTATTTTTTTTGGTACCCAACAAATTTTGAAAAACAAAACAAAAACAAAACAAAAAAAAAACGCAAAAAATGCAATTTCCAGTCAAATGCAAAAATTCCAGAAAAAACATCAGATGCATGAAATTGCACTAGCGTTTTTTCTGGCGTTCTTTCTGCCATTTTTTTCTGTGAAAAAACACAGGGAAAAAAAAACAAGTGGAATTCTAGCCTTAAAAGGGTAATCTGGTGGAAAACTTTTTTTCTTTAAATCAACTGGTGCCAGAAAGTTAAACAGATTTTTAAATTGCTTCTATTAAAAAATCATAATCCTTCCAGTACTTATTACCTGCTGAATACTACAGAGGAAATTCTTTTCTTTTTGGAACACAGAGCTCTCTCTGTTGACATATCTGCCCATTTTAAGAACTGTCCAGAGTAGGAGAAAATCCCCATAGCAAACATATGCTGCTCTGGTCAGTTCCTAAAATGGGCAGAGATGTCAGCAGAGAGCACTGTGCTCGTGATTCAGCAGCGAGCACTGTGTTCCAAAAAGAAACAAATTTCCTCTGTAATATTCAGCAGCTAATATGTACTGGAAGGATTAAGATTCTTTAATAGAAGTAATTTACAAATCTGTTTAACTTTCTGACACCAGTTGATTTATTTTCACGGACCACTGTTCCAAAAATCTGTCAGACACCTGTGGGGCGTAAATGCTCACTGCACCCCTTGTTAAAGTCTGTGAGAGGTGTAGTTTCCAAAATGGGGTCACGTGTGTGTGTGTGTGGGTGTGTGTCCATTGTTCTGGCACTATGGGGCTTTGTGAACACACGTGGCCTTCAATTCCGGACAAATGTTCTAACATAAACGCAAAAAAATAAATACCCCCGTGTGACCCCATTTTGGAAACTACACCCCTCAAGAAATTACAATGCTCAGAAGAGAAGGAGAGCCAACACTCCTTCTCTTCTGAGCATTGTAGCTTCGTGAGGGGTGTAGTTTCCAAAATGGGGCCACACGGGGGTATTTATTTTTTTGCGTTTATGTCAGAGCCGCTGTAAAATCAGCCGTCCCTGTGCAAATCACCAATTTAGGTCTTAAATGTACATAGTGCGCTCTCACTCCTGAGCCTTGTTGTGCACTCGCAGAGCATTTTACGCCCACATATGAGGCATTTCCGTACTCAGGAGAAATTGCATTACAAATTTTTGGGGGTGTTTTTTCCTTGTGAAAATAAAAAGTAAGGCAACATCAGCATGTTAGTGTAATTTTTTTTTTTTTTTTTTACACTAACAGGCTGGTGTAGACCTCAACTTTTCCTTTTCATTTAGGGGTAAAAGGTGAAAAAGACCCCAGTTGGAGAGCACCATTTGCATTTGAGGACTAAATTAGGGATTGCATAGGGTTGGACATAGGGGTATTCTAGGCCAGTGATTCCCAAACAGGGTGCCTCCAGTTGTTGCTAAACTCCCAGCATGCCTGGACAGTCAGTGGCTGTCCGGAAATGCTGGGAGTTGTTTTTTCATTTTTATTGGGGGGGCAGTGTAAGGGGTGCATATGTAGTGTTGCAAAACTACAACTCCCAGCATTCACTAACAGACCGTGCATGCTGGGAGTTGTAGTTTTGCAACAGCTTGAGGCACGCTGGTTGGAAAACCTTCAGTTAGGTTCTGTTACCTTACTCAGTATTTTCCAACCAGTGTGCCTCCAGCTGTTGCAAAACTACAACTCCCAGCATGTACTGATTGCCGAAGGGCATGCTGGGAAATGTAGTTATGCAACAGCTGGAGGTGCGCAACTACAGCTCCCAGCATGACGAGACAGCTGTTTGCTGTTTGGGCATGCTGCGATTTGCAGTTTTGCAACATCTGGAGGGCTACAGTTTAGAGACCACTGCACAGTGATCTCCAAACTGTGGCCCTCCACATTGTGCAAAACAACAAATCCCAGCATGCCCAGACAGCAAACTGCTGTGTGGGCATGCTGAGAGTAGTAGTTTTGCAAGATCTAGAGGGCCACAGTTGAGAGACCTCTGCACAATGATCTCCAAACTGTAGCCCTCCAGCTGTTGCAAAACTACAAATCCCAGCATGCCCAAACAGCAAATAGCTATCTGGGCAAGCTGGGAGTTGTAGTTTTGCAACATCTGGAGGGCTACAGTTTAGAGACCACTGTATAGTGGTCTCAAACTGTAGCCCTCCAGATGTTGCTAGGCAACTACTCACCAGCTTCCGAAGGATACATGGAGCCTGCCGTACATCCTCGCCGTCGCCAAGGATCGCCGCCGAGGATTGCTGCCGAGGGTAAGTGACCTCCGGCGCCAGTCACCGTCGGTTCCCCTGCTCTGCCCAGACTACAGTGGGTAGGCAGAGTGCGAGAGCCGAACCTTAACCCCCCCGCCCCCGATCTGCTATTGGTCGATCACTTCTGATCGACCAATAGCAGGGATAGGAGGAGTGGCACCCCTGCCACCTAACTCCTATCCCTTCAGGGGGACCGTGGGTGTCTTGGACATCCCCGATCCCCCTTATTTTCCGGGTCACCTTGTCAGCGGAGACCCGTATGACCCCGACTCGCCGCAAATCACCGGTGTGAATTCACCCGCGATTTCCGACAGGGGGCGTCCCCATGCGCATTGGTACTGGATGCCGTTTCCTGCCCGGCACGTGGCAGGGAGTGAAATTCCCACAGGCGTAAAGGTAGGCCCTTGGTCCTTAAGTACCAGCAAGTAAGGGCGTACCCATACACCCGTTGTCCTTAAGGGGTTAAAGAGTCACAGCATGCTGAGACTATGGTATTTGCCAGGGAATCTCCGTGTACTTCTCCCAAATACTTTTATGGAGGGAAAAATATGCCTAGAAAAACGTAATGAGGTTTTAACCTTGGTGTTTTTTCTAGCCCCCCATTCTTTAACCCCTTAGGGACTCAGACCATTTTCACCTTAACCCCTTAAGGACCCAACCCATTTTCACCTTAAGGACCCGGGCATTTTTTGCACATCTGACCACTGTCACTTTAAATGGGCACTGTCAGATATAAAAACTTTTGATATTTTGTAAAGTATGCAAAACCAATACTGAAAAAGCCAGTCAAACAACTGCCCCCCCCCCCCCCCTGTCTGCTTGGACACAAACTAGTCCTGCTGTGTCCATGAGTCATCACCTATGTCACTCCCACTGTCAGCTTGTGTCCCGCTACTGTCAGTGAGGACAAGCTGGGAGTTGTAGTTTTGCTAATGCTAGGGGAGATGTGAGCAGACAGCATACTGAGGGAGGGGCGGATACCTGCACAGTGAGGCCACGCCCCCTCCCTTTGAGATTAATTGAGACTAGTGAGCTAAATTAAAAGTGTAATAAAAAAGTAAATAAAGGTGCTAGACGCATAAAAATTAGATGTACATGGTCAGGATTAGGTACTGAGTGATATATTAAAAAAAGTTTTTTTGTTGGATGTGACGGGTACACTTTAAGCATTAATAACTCTGGGATGCTTTAATTTTTCATTCTGATTCCGAGTTTGTTTTTTCGTAACGTATTCTACTTTATGGTGAAAAATTCCAAAATTTGATGAAAAATTTGAAAATGTAGCATTTTTTTTTTACTTTGAAACTCTGCTTATAAGGAAAATAGACATAACAAATTATATCTTGAGTCACATATACAATGTGTCTACTTTATATTTTCATCATAAATTGACATGTTTTTACTTCTGGAAGACATCAGACGGCTTTAAAGTTGAGCAACAATTTTCAAATTTTTCACAAAGTTTTCAAAATCAGAATTTTTCAGGGACCAGTTCAGTTTTGAAGTGGATTTGAAGGGCCTCCATATTACAAATATCCCCAAAATGACCCCATTATAAAAACTGCACCCCTCAAAGTATTCAAAATGACAGTCACAAAGTGTGTTAACCCTTTAGGTGTTTCACAGGAATAGCAGCAAAGTGAAGGAGAAAATTCAAAATGTTCATTTTTTACGCTCGCATGTTCTTATAGACCCAGTTTTTGAAATTCTACACCCCTCACATAATTTTATAAGGGGTGCAGTGAGTTTTTACACCCCACTGGCGTTTGACAGATCTTTTGAACAGTGGGCTGTGCAAAGGAAAAATTACAAAAATCTGTCATACACCTGTGGGGTGTAAATGCTCACTGCACTCCTTATTACATTATGTGAGGGGTGTAGTTTCCAAAATGAGGTCACATATTGGGGGGGGGGGGGGTCCACTGTTCTGGCACCATGGGGGCTGTAAACACACGTGGCCTTCAATTCAGGTCAAATGTTCTCTCCAAAAGCCCAATGGCACTCCTTCTCTTCTGAGCATTGTACAGGGTGGGCCATTTACGTGGATACATTTAATAATACATTCAATAAAATGGGAATGGTTGGTGATATTAACTTCCTGTTTGTGGCACATTAGTATATGTGAGGGGGGAAACTTTTCAAGATGGGTGATGACCATGGTGGCCATTTTGAAGCCGGCCATTTTGAATCCAACTTTAGTTTTTTCAATAGGAAGAGGGTCATGTGACACATCAAACTTGTTGGGAAGTTCACAAGAAAAACAATGATGTGCTTGGTTTTAACGTAACTTTATTCTTTCATGAGTTTTTTTACAAGTTTCTGACCACTTATAAAATGTGTTCAATGGGCTGCCCATTGTGTTGGATTGTCAATGCAACCCTCTTCTGCCACTCTTCACAGCAACACCGCAGGAGAAATGCTAGCACAGGCTTCCAGTATCCGTAGTTTCAGGTGCTGCACATCTCGTATCTTCACAGCATAGACAATTGCCTTCAGATGACCACCCAAAGATAAAAGTCTAAGGGGGTCAGATCGGGAGACCTTGGGGGCCATTCATTGTTTTTCTTGTGAAATTCCCTATAAGTTTGATGTGTCACATGACCCTCTTCCTATTGAAAAAACAAAAGTTGGATTCAAAATGGCCGACTTCAAAATGGCCACCATGGTCACCACTCATCATGAAAAGTTTCCCCCATCACATATACTAATTTGCCACAAACAGGAAGTTAATATCACCAACCATTCCCATTTTATTAAGGTGTATCCATATTAATGGCCCACCCTGTAGTTTGCCCGCAGAGCACTTTACATCCAAATATGAGGTATGTTCTTATGTCCTATTTTCCCTTTAGAAAATAAAAAATTAGGGTAACACCAGCATTTTAGTGAAAATTTTATTTTTTCATTTTCCCATCCAACTTTAACGAAAATTTGTTAAACACTTGTTGGGTGTTAAGGCTCACTATACCCCTTGTTACTGTGTAGGGGTATGTGTATATGTAGTGTTTTATTTTATATTTTGTGTAGTGTAGTGTAGTGCTTTTAGGATACACAGGCAGGGGTTTACAGCTAGCTTCCCGCTAGGAGTTTGAGATGCAGACGAAAATTAGCTGCATCTCAAACTTGTAGCGACAAATTCACTGTAAACCCCCGCCTGTGTAAATGTACCCTGTACATTCACATGAGGGGGGGGGGGGGCAAACCTCCAGCTGTTGCAAAACTACAACTCCCAGCATGCCCTTTGGCTGTCCGTGCATGCTGGGGCTTGTAGTTATGCAGCTGTTGGAGGCACACTGGTTGCAAAACACAGAGTTTGTTACTTAAGTCAGTGTTTCGCAAACAGTGTGCCTCCAGCTGTTGCAAAACCACAACTCCCAGCATGTATGGTCTATCAGTGCATGCTGGGAGTTGTAGTTTGCGACCGCTGGAGGCACACTGGTTGCAAAACACTGAGTTAGGTAACAAACTCTGTGTTTTGCAAACAGTGTGCCTTCCACTGTTGCAAAACTACAACACTCAGCATGCACTTACAGCTGAAGGGTATGCTGGGACTTGTAGTTATGTAACAGCTGGAGGCACACTACTGCAACTCCCAGCAAAAATGTGCCTCCAGCTGTTGCATACCTACAACCCCCAGCATGCACAAACTACCAAAGGGCATGCTGGGAGTTGTAGTTGTGCCTTCTACTGTTGCATAACAACAACTCCCAGCATGCCCTTTTGTGCATGCTGGGAGTTGTTGCTAAGCAACAGCAGGGGGCCAGCCTTACCTCCTGCTGTGTTCTGAGGATCCTCCTGCCACCTCTGCTGTATCCACTCCTGGGGCCCCGATCCCGATGCCGGGGATCAGGGGCCCCACGCCAGGTAACGACTCCCAACACCTGCTCTCACCCTCTGGAATAGGGGCGGATGCCGTTACAGGACATCCCCACAGTCGTAGTCCTGATTCGGTGGCTGCTAAAGGGTGATAGGTGCCGTCTCGGATGGCAGCTATGATCCTTTTTTTCTGAGTCACTGGGGATCTGATTGACCTGGAATTGCTGCAAATCGCTGATCTGAATTGATTGGCGATCGCCGACATCGCCCCCCCAGGTGTTGTCACGGAATACCTGCTGAATGATTTCAGCAGGCATCTCAGTCTACAGGTACGCCCTGAGTCCTTAAGGATCGGGGATGCATGGCAAATGCATATGCCATGCGTCCCCAAGAGGTTAATAAAATTCCTAGAGTCACATGAAGAAAGAATCACATGAGTTGTAATAAAAAAAAGTGCAGGGGTGCGGGGGCACCAAAGGAAAAGGGAAACACACAAAATAAAAAAACACAAAACAAAACTGCATCTTGGGAATGCAAAGTGAGTAAGTGAAAATATAAAAACAAAAATAAGTACTGACTAGTATTTTATAGTTAGAGGGAATTTGCCATCAGTATCACTCAAAAGCTATTCTGTCGGTACAGGCTTGTAATGCAGGTGACAGTGATAAAAAATGATGCTTACCATTCTTTGCTTCATACCTCTGCACGTCCTAATCCCTGTTATTTGATATATACTAATGAAGGACCAGGGTTTTCCCAAGTCCTGAGTGCAAGGTGAAGTCTGGTCAGCATCTTTATAGTAAAATGCCTACTCTCCTCACCATGCACCTGGGGCTTGGGAATGCCAAATCCACCCCCAACGCGAACCAAGCTTCCTCATTTGCATATACCGAATGACAGGAATTACAGACAAACAGAGACTCAGAAAAAGAACTGTGTCACCTGCACTATGTACCATCAGGTTAGTACGGTAATACAGATGACAGATTCCCTTTAACTCTTGAACAAAATAGATTAAAATGGAATAGTTTTCCTAGATACTGAAATTATAAACCTGTGTAATCGCAAAAACAAGATTTGATGAAAATACTACAATTTACAAAAGGAAAAATCCCTTGTAATCACTAGCGAGCTATCAAAAAGGGTTACAACAGTACCATATCAGCTGACTAATAGGATCAAATCACAACAATCACATTTACATTTTATAACTATTCAGCCACTAAATTGTGTTTGTATGGGTTTTATATTTATTGTTTCAGTTAGTTCCAAAGCATGCAGATAAGAAAGAACAGAATGATCTGCTTTAAATTAGTATATCCTTCTTTTTAGGCTGGTGTTGTATTGAGTTTGTGTAAACTGAAAATACGGAGAATTATTTTTTTTTCACAAAAAACACCTTGAAAAAAGTGGGTCAGATTTTCAAAGAAGTTATTAAAAGAAAACTGACAGCAGGGTTACCCATACCAACCTGCTGGTTCTAGCTAATTGTGCGAGTGATGACGTTTAAAATTTTATGTCAAGCCATTCCAGAGATATCCATAAAAACAATAATATTTAAATGAGTCAATTTGGTGCACTTTGCTGTGTTTTCTAGTCCATTGGTGCACTGCTATATCCACCTGGCTGGTCTGCTATACCCACCTGGCTGTGGAGCATACAGCAGCTGATAAGAAAACGTTTTATTAAGTATTCAACATAGAAAGGGTACAAAGAGCATTCTTTGCAATGCAATGAAATAGCCAAAGTGACCTTGTAGGTCCAAGTATCATAAACAATGCTCAAACAATAAAAACATTAAATAAAATGACAAACATTCTTAGGAGGGAGGGTTAAAGACAAAGGGAAAATGCATAGGGAAAGCGAAGGAGAAAGCGGGGTAAGGGTGAACATGAGAAAAGCAGTGGGGACGATGAAGGAACAGCCTGTGAGGTATAAGGAAAAAGTAGGGATAAAACAATACACTATCCAGCAAGATAGGACAGGAAAGAACACAACAGACAAATGGAAGAGGGAGGAGGGCAGAGAGACTGAGGAGGGGATAAAACAGAATATGGTTATCAGAGGCAAAAAGAGGGAAGAAAGAAGGAGGGGAGAGGAAGACTAAGAAGAAAGAGAGGAAGAAAACAGGAAGACTAGGTGCTAACCGCCCCAGGGGTGAGAAACCCTGCGCGATAAGCGTCCGAAGAACAGAAAATAGACTAGGAAAGCCAGGTGGAAGTATAGCGTGTCAGGTCAGAGGGAGAAACAACCAATAGTTCCATCATATGTTGAGTTGAGGCTACCTCAGCGACCCATTCTCCCACGGTGGGGGCTTCCGAGGAGCCCCAGTCTCGAGGGATGGCCATTTTAGCCGCTTGCAGGAGGTGCCGCAAGAGCGAACATTTATATTTGGAGGTGACCATGGGAAGCATAAATAGCAGCACCGCGCCAGGTTCATGAGGGATAGACACTCCCATCACTGTTTGCCCAATGGAAAGGACTGAATACCAAAAAGAAGACAGGGCCGTGCAACTCCACCAAACATGAGTCATCATGCCCTCGGCAGTTCCACACCTCCAAGAAGATGCAAGGACTGATGGGTACCAGTGGTGAAGCACCAACGGCCCTCAGTACCAGCGGGAGAGGATTTTGAAACTGGTCTCCTGGCCTTGGTGGCTACAACCGCTTTGTGAGTCAGACAGAAGCAGTGGGACCATTGCTCAGGAGAATATTGATGGCCCAGCTCGGCCTCCCACACCACACAGTAGGAGGGAAGGGCTTGCAACCTAGGTGAGAGCAGAAGAGCATACAGGAGGGAAAAGGAGTGCTGAGGGCAGGACAAATGCAAAGTTGTTCAAAGGGGGTTAGCAAACGTGGAGCGGAGATTGTGTTGTGCAATGAGGAGTCAAATTGTTTCAATTGGAGATACTCAAACAAAGCCCATCGGGAGACTGGCCAAGACTCAGTCCAAACTCGGAGAGCCTGGCCATCAGGGCCGGGAGAGATACCACCGGGTTAGTAAGATAAACTAGGAGGTCATCCACAAAGGCCGAACACTTATATTCATGATCACCAACCATGAGGCTGGGAATGTTGGTGATCGGCATGAATGGAGGAGAGCAGGTGTTCCATCACCAGAACAGTACACCAGGGGAGAGAGGGGGCAGCCCTATTTAGTTCCATTATGGATGCTAAAGGGGGACGACAGGGAGCCATTGATTTTAAGGGCAATTATATAGTTCTAGGATTTTAGTGATGAAAACGGGGCCCAGACCAATGCTTTGGAGGGTCTGTGCTAGGGAGGACCAGGACACGTGATTGAAGGCCTTTTCAGCATCTAAAGAAAGGACCATAAGAGGGATCCATTGTAAGCGGGCATAATGAATGGGATCTAGAGCTTGAGCGTGTTGTCCCTAGCGTCTCTCCCCGGCACAAAGCCTACTTGGTCCAAGTGAATGAGGGAAGGAAGGATGGTGTTGAGGCGATTGGCTAGAAGTTTGGAATATATTTTTAGATCCACATTCAATAGGAATATGGGGCGACAGCTTTCGCAGATGTGCGGATCCTTTCTGGGTTTGGGGAGGACAACCACATGTGCTAGGGTGGATTTGGGCGGGAAGGGGGAAGAAGGGGAAATAGAATTAAAAGCGGTTAGGATGAGGGAGGAAAGAGAAGGTTCTAAAATTTTATAGAACTGGGCCGTGTAGCCATCAGGGCCCGGACTCCTGCCACCCAGAAGTGAGGAGACGCAGGGGGAGAAGGAAGATTATAGCGCTCCGAGAAGAAAGTGTGAAACACAGAGAGAATATCAGGCGTGGTGTGAACTAGGGACCCGGAGGAAGACTTAATACAGGGTATATGGGATTGTGGAAGCCGAGAGCACAGCGCTACTACGGACGACCTGTACAAGGCAACCCCAGGAGGCTTCAAGGAGGCGCCTCACTTCCAATCTGGCAATTTCTAGGTCCTGAAGAATCGGTGTGGAAAGGGATCGTTTGTGGGCCAGATTGAGGGAGGAAACTTTGGAAAGGGCAGAGCGTAAATCATGAGCCTTCTGGCATTTAAGGCAGACACCATGTCACATGAGTACCCCCATAAGAACACATTTCAGGGCTTCCCACGAACAGGGGGTGGAGTGGGGTTGGTTGCATGATCAGCAACAAGGTTAGCCACAGTCTGGAAGAGATCAGCGACACACACAGTATCTAAAAGCAAGGATTCATTAAACCTCTAAGACCACGCAGGACGGGTCAAGAAGGGAACGTTAAGAGAGCAATACACGGGTGCGTGATCAGACCACAGAATGTGCCCAACAGAAGCCGAGGTCAACCAAGGCAGGGAACTATGTTGTACCAGGATAAGGTCTATGTGGCTGTAGGAGGCATGAGGGGGAGAATAGAAGCTATAGTCCTTGTCTGAAGGGTGCAAGAGGCGCCAAGCATCCCACAACTGGAGCAGGGCAAGGGAACGTTTAACCTTCTTAACAGCAGCATAGGAAAGACATGAGCGGCCAGAAGAATTATCCAAGGTAGGGTCAAGGGTCAAATTAAAGTCCCCGCAGAGAAGTGCAGTACCACAAAGCAGGGGGAGGGCAGTGTTAGCCACAGTCTGGGAGAGATCAGCGACACACACAGTATCTAAAAGCAAGGATTCATTCAACCTCTAAGACCACGCAGGATGGGTCAAGAAGGGAACGTTAAGAGAGCAATACACGGGTGCGTGATCAGACCACAGAATGTGCCCAACAGAAGCCGAGGTCAACCAAGGCAGGGAACTATGTTGTACCAGGATAAGGTCTATGTGGCTGTAGGAGGCATGAGGGGGAGAATAGAAGCTATAGTCCTTGTCTGAAGGATGCAAGAGGCGCCAAGAATCCCACAACTGGAGCAGGGCAAGGGAACGTTTAACCTTCTTAACAGCGGCATAGGAAAGACATGAGCGGCCAGAAGAATTATCCAAGGTAGGATCAAGGGTCAAATTAAAGTCCCCGCAGAGTAGTGCAGTACCACAAAGCAGGGGGAGGGCAGTGTCAACGAGCGATACTAAGAAATCAACTTTGCCTTGATTAGGGGCATAAGAATTGATGATGGTGAATTCTCGTCCCCTAGTGTGAGTGTCAGGATTAGGTAACGCATGGCCGGATCAGCCGTAACCCAGAGGACCTGATAGGCCAGAGATTTGTGCAGGGCAATAGCCAACCCCTTTGAGCGGGAGTTGGGATTATCAGCACGGAACCAGATGGGGTAGAATTTATTCTTTAGGGAAGGAGTGTGTCCTACCTTGAAATGAGTGAAGAATCTGGGCATGTTTGGAGGGGACATTCAGGCCCTTGGCATTGAAGGAGACCACGTTGATCCATAGGAGGGTGGGAGCAGGAGGAGCTCTAGCACTAAAATCTGGGGGTGCACCTGAGGAAAAGAGAAAGGGGAAAAAGAAGCAGGAAAGAAAGAAGGGTAGAGTAGAAGAGAAAGGAAGGAAGAACAAGAGGGGAGAGGAGGGGGGGGGGGGAGGGGGAGGAGAAGCAGAAGTTAGAGCAAAAGACCAAACAAACAAAAGCAGAACACAATAGACAATAAAAGCAAACGAACAAAAGATTTTTTAATAGAAGTAATTTAAAAAATCTGTTTAACTTTGTGGCACCAGTTGGTTTGGAATAAAAAAATAATAATAATTCCATCAGAGTACCCCTTTAAGGATTTTTGCATTATTGTTTTTTTTCTCCTCTCCTTTTAGGAGCCATAACTCTTTTTTTTTCCCACCCACAGACCCATGTGAGGGCTTGTTTTTTTGTGACCAATTGTGAAAAATATGGATTTTATTAAAGACAGGAGGCGAATATTATGCTTAACTTTCTTTAATCTAGCCCACAGCAGCAAGAGTTAACATACAGAAAAGTGAAGAAAACTTTTTTAGTGTAACCAAACATAAGGTGTATGGAAGTCCATATCATCCAATCAGTGTAGGGCACAGGTGATAAAGTCTGTTAACACCAACTGTTATTCCTCTTTCTTGTAGTCCAAAAAGGCCAAAAGAGAAGAACATCAGAACGAAGAATTGACCACAAGGTGTGTCAGTAGTCTTCCATCTAGGCTGAAATAAACACGATACAACAACAAGATAAATAGGGAGGGTTAAAAGGGAGGGATAATATTCGCCTCCTGCCTTTAATAAAATCCATATTTTCTGTTATCTAGACTAGGAAAATCTCCAATTTTATTGAAAGACGGAGGCTCATATTAAGCATGTTTAAAGCTAAGGTATATTTAAAGCATTTAGAATACGGACAAAGATACATGAGAAGAAGGTCTAAAATAAAAGGTCCTAAAATTAGATTCTGAGGACCAATTAGAAGCTTTCAGAAGATCTGAAAGTGAACCTCCGGATTGAATGACTCTAGTGGCCATAGCCCCTCTGGTGGAACGAGCACCAAACAGAGAGGTGTCAATACCTACTAGATGCATGATCTGTTTGATCCATCTAGCAATTGTGGCAGAAGATACTGGGAGATGAGGTCGACAATAAGAGATTAATAATTGAGAAGAATGCGATCGTAAAGGAAGAGTTTTACGTTCGTAACATTGAAGACAAAGAACTACACAAAGATTAACATTATGAGGGAAGGAAGGGTAGAATACCGAATGTAAATTGGATTTTGTACGTTTATAGATGGAAAAAGTAACACCCTGAGGAGAAAAAGATCTATGAGAAATGTCCAGAGCTTTGACATCAGAGACTCTTTTACAAGAGATTAAACATAACAGCATGGAGAGCTTGAAGGAAAGAAGTTTTACGGATAAGGAATCATTAGGACCTAAAGAATCTATGAAAGACAATACCAGATTAACATCCCAGGTAGAGGTGTATTTGGGAAGAGTAGGTCTTCTGAAGCGAATCCCTTTAAAAAGTCTGCAAACCAAAGGATGTCTGCCAATAGGAATAGACTCAATAGGGGCATGATTTGAGGAGATAGCCGAACAATATACATTAATAGTGCGATAAGCCTTTCCTTGATCGAACGAAAAGGAGAGGAAATTTAAAATATCGTTCAAAGATGAATGAACGGGTCCAGATCCCATTGTGCGCACCAATGAGACCAAACTTTCCAGGCAGATCTGTAAGCAGATCTGGTTCCTGGGGCCCATGCATCTGATAAGATGTCTCTAGCTGACTGTGAAAGTCCTTGATCATTAGAGATTTCCCTGATACTAACCAAGCTACCAGCGACAGAGTTCCTGCTAAGATTGGGGGGTGAGAATTCCCTGATGGGTCGAGAAGAACTGCAGGAGATATTGGAAAAAAAGTCCCACATATTTATTAAGCTCCTTAATGAAGGAGTCTCCAAACAACAATCCCTCATTAGAGGGAGCTGGTTCATTCGAAGCCAAGTGGGTAAGTTGGGGATCCAGTTTCAGTAATATAGCGCGTCTCCGTTCTGCAGTGAGCGCCGAATTGGCGTTGTCAAAAAAGCAAAACGCCCTTTGTAAAACATGAGGGTCAATAGGGTCCTTAGAGGCCAGAGCTTCTTCCGAAAGATTCATAATCTTAGTTAAAGGGCCCAAAATATCAATCAGCTTATCCTGACAAGATTTTAGTGATCGGTCTAAACCCTTTTTGAGATTCTTCCCTGATTTAGATAAAAATTTTAACAAAGTCCAAAGTAAGATCAATATTAGGGGTCATGGTAGTTATGTCAGGTAAAGAGGGTCTAGGGCATTCCGCCCTGTCTGTTCCTGGCTTTCTTGTCCATGGCTTTGTTAAAGCAGGTCTGAACATATTTACCCACATTAGGGTGAGGGACCCAATCCCCTGATCTCGGATGGAATATTTGGTCTGGATCGAAATAGGGGGTGCCAGAACTGTCCAATACTACCTCAGCAGAGGTGTCATGTACAGATGCAGTATCTGACCACTACTATTACCACCATATAGTAACAGGATAATACTACCATACTGATACTTAATAAAACCAATATACACAAAGCAGTGTAACTAATAACACCAATCTACACGGGACAAATAATTGTAACACACTATGACTACACATTACCTCACATAGTGATTGGATAACACTGCTATACTGATACTGAATGAAAACCATCATACACAGACTAATATGCCCCCATACAGTGACCATATAGTGGTGATCCCAGCTCTACAAAGCTCTGCAGATCGTATAACTGGTTACAGTGTAGTTACATCTAGTGACTCACAGGGGGCATCTTTGTGGAGTCGTCCTCCTTCTTTTTCTTATCTATCTTGCTCAGACAGCAATGAAGATTTCTTTTAACCATGACTTGTCATTGCAGAATCTGCCAGAAAAACATATTAGACTCCACACATTTCACAACTTTTCCCTACCCTCAGTACCCCAATTAATGCCTTCCTTAGTGCCCTGCATAGAATGAGTGAGTAGGCGAGCATGTTGGGGGGAGCTTAAGAGGATTAGGGGGTGGTGGCAGATATGTAATTTGACCTTTTCCCCCATTAGGCAGATACCCCTAATAGATAGGAAATCCCAATGGTAGATATCAGGTAATGGTTGGTAATGCCCCCTGGTTGGTAGGTAATGGCCCCTGGAAGATAGATAGTTAATGCCCCCCAATAGATGACAGAGAGTGGTGGAAGTTAGTTCGTGCTGGAAGATAGGTAGATAGTTCCAGTAGGTAGACAGTAAATGTAGGTAGGTAGGTAGGGAAGGTAGATAGTAAAGGTAGGTAGATGTGCAAACAGGTAGATAGACAGGTGTGCAGGCAGATTGGTAGATAATGCAGGTAGATAGGCAGGTAGGTAGGTGTGCTGTCAGGTAGGCAATCCCCCCTTCCTTAAATGGGCACACTCTATTGCTAAAACCTTTTATATAATCTATATAATAACATTATATGTATATTTGTAATATAAATTGGTTAAAAAAAGTGTATATTCTTGGGTGAAAAATGCAGTCTCTGGGAGCAGGGAGTATGTCATAGAGCCCTGCTTGTCCTGGCTACATTTCCTTTATTTTGTCTCTGCACAGAGAAACACACCTAAGAGCTGCAGGGACAAGAATGAATATTTTCACCCAAAAATATGCACATTTTTTAACCAATAAACATTACAAATTTACATATAATGCTATCTTCATTACATTAAATGTTTCTGTAAATGACAAGTGTAAAATAAAAACCCAACTCCCTTTCCCTCTGCTCCTGCTCTGACACTCTTTATCCTGGAGTGTTGCAGGACTTCTCCTCAGCAGTGCTCTGCTTACCCTGCACGCCACACGTCACAATGTCATCTCATTGTGTGCGGAATGCAAGGTAAGCAGAGTGGCGCCCAGGTACAGTACTGGTTTTGTATGCCTCGCAACTCATTTTACCTTCTTGAGGGGGGGGAGGGGTGAAGGTGGGACAGTGCCGAGCAGAGCACCAGCTCTTTTCCGAATCCCCAGCCACTGGCATTTTTTCGGCCCCCACACTGTCACCGCCCTTAGGCAGCTACCTTAGCTGCTTTATTGTAGGGCCAACCCTGCATAGAATAGACTTAACCCCTTAGTGACCAAGCCCATTTTCACCTTAAGGACCAGAGCATTTTTTTGCACATCTGACTGTCAATTTATGATTAATAACTCTGGGATGCTTTTGCTTATGAATTTGATTCTGAGATTGTTTTTTCATAACATATTCTACTTTAACATAGCAGTAAATTTTCATCGATACTTGCATCATTTCTTGGTGAAAAATTCCAAAATGTTATGAAAAATTAGAAAATTTTGCATTTTTCTAACTTTGAAGCTCTTTGCTTGTAAGGAAAATAGACTGGAATGGAATTTTTCAGGGACCAGTTCAGTTTTGAAGTGGATTTGAAGGACCTTCAAATTAAAAATACCCCATAAATGATCCCATTATAAAAACTGTACCCCTCAAAGTATACAAAATGACTTTCAGAAAGTTTGTTAACCCTTTAGGTGTTTCACAGAAATAGCAGCAAAGTGAAGGAGAAAATTCAAAATCTCCATTTTTTTTTACACTATAATGTTCTTGTAGACCCACTTTATTGCATTTTTACAAGGGGTTAAAGGAGAAAAAGCCCCCCAAATGTGTAACCCAATTTCTCTCGAGTAAGGAAATCCCTCATATGTGAATGTAAAGTGCTCTGTGCATGCACTAGAAGGCTCAGAAGCGAAGGATAGACAATGGGATTTTGGACAGTGAATTTTGTTTAAATGGTTTTTGGGGGGCATGTCGCATTTAGGAAGCCCTTGTGGTGCCAAAACAGCAAAAAAAATTAACAAAAAACCCCATATGGCATACTATTTTGGAAACTTCACCCCTCATTGCACGTAAGAAGGGGTACAATGAGCCTTAACACCCCACGGTGTTTGACGACTTTTCAGTAAAGTCAGATGTGCAAATGAATTTTTTTTCACAAAAATGCATTTTTTTCACAAAATTTACCATTTTTACAAGAGGCAATAGGAGAAAATGCCCCGTTAAAGTTGTAACCCCATGTGTGGATGTATAGTGCTCTGAGGGTGCACTACAATGCTCAGAAGAGAAGGAACCACATTTGGCTTTTTGAAAGCAAATTTTGCTGAAATTGTTTTTGGGGGCATGTCGCATTTAGGAAGCCCTTATGGTGCACGAACAGCAAAAAAAGCCCCACATGGCAACTATTTGGGAAACAACACCCCTCAAAGAACGCAACAAGGGGTAAAGTGAGCCTTTACACCTCACAGGTGTTTGACAAATTTCTGCTAAAGTTGGACGTGATAATTAAAAATTAGATTTTTTTCACTAAAATGCTGGTGTAACCCCAAATTTTTCATTTTCACAAGGGATATTATGAGAAAAAGCCTCCCAAAATTTGTAATATAATTTCTTCTGAGTATGGAGATACCCCATATGTGGATGTAGAGTGCTCTGCAGGCAAACTACAATGCTCAGAAGAGAAGGAGCGCCATTGGGCTTTTGGAAAGAGAATTTGTTTGAAATGGAAGTCGGGGTGAGTGAGCATTTACACCCTACTGGAGTTTGACAGATCTTTGGAACAGTGGGCTGTGCAAATGAAAAATTAAATTTTTCATTTTCATGGACCATTGTTCAAAAAATCTGTCAGACACCAGTGGGGTATAAATGCTCACTGCACCCCTTAATACATTCCATGAGGGGTGTAGTTTCCAAAATGGGGTCACATGTGGGGGTGTCCACTGTTCTTGCACCATGGGGGCTTTGTAAACACACATGGCCTTCAATTCCAGACACATTCTCTCTCCAAAAGCCCAATGGCATTCTTTTTCTTCTGAGCCCTGTAGTGCCCCAGCAGAGCACTTTACATCGCGCCAGCAGAGTACCAGTAGTGCGCCAGCAGAGCACTTTACATCCATTTAGGGTATTTATAAACTCAGAAGAAATGGTGTAACAAATTTTGGGGGGCTTTTTTCCTATTAGCCCTTGTGAAAATAATAATTTGGGATAACACCAGCATTTTAGTAAAAAAAAAAAAAAAAAAAAAAATTTCACGTCCAACTTTAACAAAAATTCTTCAAACACCTGTTGGTCTCTTTTCCCTTTTACCTCTTGTGAAAATGAAAAGTATGGGGCAAAACCAGCATGTTATTAATTTTTTACAATAACATGCTGGAGTAGACCCCAACTTTACCTTTTCATAAGGGTGAAAGGAGAAAAAGGCCCCCCAAAATACCGGAAATACCCCATATGTGACCCTAAACTGTTGCCTTGAAATACGACAGGGCTCCAAAGTGAGAGAGCGCCATGCGCATTTGAGGCCTAAATTAGGGATTTGCATAGGTATGGACCCAGATGCATGAATTACACTTGCCTCTGATTCCAAAATCGTGTTTCCCAAACAGCGTGCCAAACAGCGGGAGGCTCTGTTTTGGAAACAGTGCCGTACCAGACGGTTTTCATTTTTATTGTAGGGTGGGGGTAACTGTGTAGGGGTATATGTAGTCTATTACTTTTTATTTTGTGTAGTGTTTTTAGGGTACATTCACATGGGCGGGGGTTTACAGCAAGTTTCCCGCTGGGAGTTTGAGCTGCAGCGGAAAATTTGCTGCATCTCAAACTTTATACATATTGAAAGTACAGTGAATTAAAAAACAAATAATATGCAAAGTGGAGAAGTACTGTAATGGTCAGCCAATAAAAAAAATGGGGCTTAAAAAAGAGCTTTCTATATCATAGTAACCATGGGCTATCCAATGAAAAAAGTGCAGTATATCAGCAGAATTTGCAATAGTGATATATCTGTAAACAGGTACATCTATCAAAAATGAAATGCCCAGAATCACTACATAGCACCTATGCCAAATACAAGTGCGGGTAACCAGTATAGAGCAGCTTGTGCCACGATAAAAATATCCTCATCAATGACTATTATTATCTTAAGTAGAGGTTTCATGGCACATATACATATCTCATATCTTACAAAATGCCCATAAAAAAGAGCAGCAGTATAGGGTAAATATAGATGTAAACAGACCACATGCATGGATAGCACAAAAAGGCATTGTAGAGCTTAACAATCTTACCCATGTGGGATAAATCTCAAACATGCAGCGAGAAACTCACTGTAAACCCCTGCCTATGTGAATGTACCCTGTGCATTCACATGGGGGGGGGGGGGGACCTCCAGCTGTTGCAAGACTACAACTCCTAGCATGCCCTTTGGCTGTCCGTGCATGCTGAGGGGTTGTAGTTATGCATCAGCTGGATGCACACTGGTTGCACAACACTGAGAGCTTGTTACTTAACTCAGTGTTTTGCAGCCAGTGTGCCTCCAGCTGTTGCAAAGCTACAACTCCCAGCATGTACGGTCTATCAGTGCATGCTGGGAGTTGTAGTTTTCAACAACTGGAGGCACATTGGTTGCGAAACACTGAATTAGGTAAGAAACTCAGTGTTTTGCAACCAGTGTACCTTTCAGCTGTTGCAAAAGCTACAACTCTCAGCATGCACTGATAGCTGAAGAGCATGCTGGGACTTGTAGTTATGCAACAGCTGGAGGCATACTACTAACACTCCCAGCATGCCCTTTGGCTGCCCATCTAGCTGGGAGTTATAGTTATGCAACAGCTGGAGGCACATTGGTTGCAAAACACTGAGGGGGACATTTATCAAAGCATTTAGTATGTTTTTTTTGCTTAAAATTGTCGCAAAAAAGTCGCACATGCGACTACGCTCTTTTTTCTGTGACTTTTTGCATGTTCAGTGTCCTAAGCAAAAAATAAAAATCTTGCTTACCAAAGCAAAAAGTGATTTTTGACTTGCAGTGGTCAGAGATTCATCAAGTGCGAAAGTCACAAAAAAGTCGCATTACATGAAAAAAAACTACTAAATTTACTCCAGCTCAGACATGGAGTAGAAAAAGCCACTACCAAAGCAAAAAAAGAAAAACTGCTTAAGTGAAAGAAATTTATCAACAGGCTGAAATCAGTTGATAAATAAGTCGCACATAAGCAAAAAAATAGAAAGAAAAAAATAACTAAAAAAAGGAATACATAAGCAAACATTGATAAATGTCCCCCTGAGAGTTTGTTACTTAACTCATTGTTTTGCAACCAGTGTGCCTTCAGCTGTTGCAAAACTACAACTCTCAGCATACACTTACAGCCGAAGGGCATGCTGGGTCTTGTAGTTGTGCAGCTAGTAGTTTGTACATGCTGGGGTTGTAGTTATGCAATTGCTGGAGGCACACTTTTTCATAGAAAAAATGTGGCTCCAGCTGTTGCATAACTACAACCCCGCAGCATGCACAATCTACCAAAGGACATGCTGGGAGTTGTAGCAGTGCCTTCTGCTGTTGCATAACAACAACTCCCAGCTTGCCCTTTTGTGCATGCTGGGAGTTGTTGCTAATCAACAGCAGAAGGCCAGCCTTGCCTCCTGCTGCTGCTCTGCCGGATCCTGTCTGCCACCACTGTCTCCCCTCCGGGGGCCCCGATCCCACCGCCGATGCCGGGGATCGGGGCCCCCACTCCAGGTACATACTCCAAGAGTAGGGGCGGAGCGGGTGCCGTTAGGGACACCCCCACAGCAGGAGTCCTCATTCTGTAATGGCTGATGAATCAGGATGATCGTGAGGTGGCGCCAGTGCCACCTCACCCCTTCTGCTACAGGGTGATAGGTGCCGTGTCGGATGGCACCTATCACCCTTTTTTTTTGGGTCACTGGGGACCTGATTGACCCGGAATCGCCGCAAATGGCCGTTCTGAATTGATCGGCGATTTATGGCAATCGCCGACATAGGGGGGGGGGAGGGGGTTTGGGAGGATCTCAGGACCCCCCCCCAGGGGTTTGCACGGGGTGCCGGCTGAATGATTTCAGCAGGCATCCCGGTCTGGTTCCTACCCAGCGAGCGAGGGGAACCGGAATTCCCACGGGCGTAAAGGTACGCCCATGGTCCTTAACCCCTTAAGGACGCAGCCCTTTTTCACCTTAAGGACTGAGTCCTTTTTCGCAATTATGACCACCGTCACTTTACAAATTAATAACGCCAAAACGTTTTTACCGAATATTCTGATTCTGAGATTGTTTTTTCGTGACATATTCTACTTTATTTTGGTGGTAAATTTTCGGCGTTAATTGCATCCTTTTTTGGTGAAAAATCCCAAAATTTCATGAAAATTTTGAAAATTTTGCATTTTTCTAACTTTGAAGCTCTCTAATTGTAAGGAAAATGGATATTCCAAATAAGTTTTATTTTTCTTCACAAACACAATATGTCCACTTTATGTTGGCATCATAAAATGGACATACTTTTGCTTTTTGAAAAAATTAGAGGGCTTCAAAGTGGTGCAGCAATTTTCAAAAATGTCATGAAAATTGCTAAATCTGAAGGGACAGATGTTACAGAACTACAACTCCCAGCATGCCTGGGCAGTCGAGGCATGCTGAGAGTTGTAGTTTGGCAACATCTGGAGGGCTACTGTTTGGGCACCACTGTAACAGTGGTCTCCAAACTGTGACCCTCCAGATGTTGCAAAACTACAACTCCCAGCATGCCCAGACAGCCTTTGGCTGAATTGGAGAAAATCGCATGTCTGAATTGACATGCGATTTTCTCCGATCGCCGACATGGGGGGGTCTCAGGACCCCCCTGGGCGATGTGCCAGGGTGCCTGTTGAATGATTTCAGCAGGCATCCGGCTCCGGTCCCCAACCGGCTAGCGGTGGGGACCGGATTTCCCACGGGCGTATGGATACGCCCTTGGTCCTTAAGGACTCGGAATGCAGGGCGTATCCATACGCCCTGTGTCCTGAAGAGGTTAAGGGGTTAAAGGGGTACTGTGGTGGAAAGCAACTTTTTCTTGAAAATCAACTGGTGCCTGAAAGTTAGACAGATTTGTAAATAATTCTATTTAAAAATCTTAATCATTCCAGTACTTATCAGCTGCTGTATACTACAGAGAAAGTTATTTTTTCTTTTTGAATTTCTATTCTGTTGGACCACTGTACTCTCTGCTGACACCTCTTTCCATGTCAGGAGCTGGAGCAGATCTCCATAGCAAACCTAAATTGCTCTGGACAGTTCTTGACATGGGCAGAGGTGTCAGCAGAGAGCACTGTGGTCAGACAGAAAAGAAATTCAGAAAGAAAAGAACTTCTTCTGTAGTATACAGCAGCTGATAAATACTGGAAGGATAAGGATTTTTAAATAGAAGTAATTTACAAATCTGTTTAACGTTCTGGTACCAATTGATTTAAAATAAAAAATAAAAGAAAACATTTTTTTCACCGACATACCCCTTTAAAATGTACCTTATATTTGTTACCCATAAAAGGAAATTTCAGCTTTCAAGAAAAACTTAAACAAAAATCAACAAAGCAAAATACACTAATTGGAGAACATTTCCAAAGCCAGCTTTTGCAAAAAAAAAAACCAAAAAAAAAAAAAACACAGTACATGTAAAAATTGTGTAAGATATTTATTCACAAGCATCTAACTTGATAATTAAGAAGTCAGGTGACTCAGGAGGTGACTCAGGTAGGGACAACTGGAGGGGAACAGGGACCTGTATTGCCCTAAACTTAATTAAGCTCTAAGCCCTACGCCTAGGTGAAATAGTCATCCTTAGAAGGACGGTCCTGCTCTTAAATCCTGCACTTCTATGTGTCCCTAGCATTGTGCTAACCTACTAGCTAATAGTGTACACAAGCTAACTAGCCTGGCCCTCTTCATAGTTACATAGTTAGCATGGTCGAAAAAAGATATATCCTATCAAGTTCAACCAAGGAATTGAAGGGTATGGTTGGATGAAGGGGAAGGGATGTGATTTTATATTTCTGCACAAGCATTAATGTTATTTTGTTCTAGTAATTTATCTAACCCTGTTTTGAAGCATTCAACTGTTCCTGCTGTGACCAGTTCCTGAGGTAGACTGTTTTTACAGTAAAGAAGGCGTGTCGCCTCTTGAAACTAAACCTTTTCTTCTTCAGGTGGAGGGAGTGCCCCCTTATCCTTTGAGGGGGTTTAACCTGGAACAGTTTTTCCCCATATTTTTTGTATGGGCCATTTATATACTTATATGCGTTGATCAAATCCCCCCCCCCCTTATGCGTCACATCTTAAGACTTAACAAATGTAATTATTTCAATCTTTCCTCAAAGCTAAGATGTTCCATGCGACTTATTAGTTTAGTCACATGTCTCTGCACCCTTCCTAGCTCCACAACATCCTTTTTATGAACTTCATTTCACTATATTCCTGTTAATAGTTGACACTTATCCGTAGCCACAAGAGGGTAGTACAAATAAAAACATATGTTCTTAGACATAAGTCTGACTTAGATGGTAGTGCCTTTCTCCCTAGTGGTCTCCAGTCCTCTTCCCACTTTCCACTGCATAAGGATATAAAGAGCACACTATAGACAGGTTCCAGACAGGGTCCCTTTTTAGGTGAGTGCTCCGTGGCTAGGGTAAAGTGAATACTATAGGGTATATCAGGGTAATTAGACCCCCTAAGTTTTTTGTGGGACCTTTTAGGACAGAGTAAGGTATGAGGGATAACACTCATTACACCCCGATATAAGACATTGCATTTTTTATGCATCTAATTTTCATACTCTGACACTTTATAACTGTGTTGAGATTTATCAGTGAATAATGATCATGTCCTTAGTGGATTACAGCAATTAATGTTCTGTGATAGGTATTCACTATTACTAATTAAAAACTTGCTAATTTCTCCTCTATTAATAACCTAATTCCCACTTATTCTTTGACTTAATTTCAAAATGTGGACACTGGATAATTTGTTTAAAAACTTGTTTCTCCTATTTTTTCATTATTTAACTCAATTTCACTTTTTTTCAGGTTCTGTTAACTCTCTCTCTTAGTACCTAGTTTTCAGAGTGCAGCTGTGTTATTATGGCACAGCATTACTCCGATGCCCTTTTGCCTTGTGTCAGGCTTCATTTCAGTGTTCCAACTGTCCAGTGGAAGAATACATGTCATGTCTATGATGTGCAGTGCTGCCGATCGTATGGCCTCAAAAGCACCGGTACTCTTGTGCAATGGGAGTAGTCACGTCACTATGAGCCATTTGAACAGGATGCCGGCTAATAAAGGGTGCGATGTGAGGTATAGGGGCAGATGGTGTTGCCCAGGGGTAGATGGTGTTAACCCCTTAGTGTTCGTGATGTCAGGGCGTGGTTTGCCTATGTAACCACCTGAAGGTAGCACCACTAGTCCTAGGTTAGGCAGGGCGAATAATAGTCCAAGGCCAGGTTAGCTTTTACTGAGGTAGACAGATGGTACAGACTTTACAGCTAGATAGGGACAGCAGACATAGATGACTTGACTTGTGGCTGCAATTTAGGCTTGATGCTTCCAGATGTGCTGGACACTGGCTCTGAGACGTCTGGACTGGACTTGACCTCAGGATAGTAGGGATTATTCTCAATCTCCAGAGGGGAAGTAGGCGAAGGGAATTTGCATGGGATTCATAGGTCTGGTGATGGCTGCTGCCCATTCCCCTCGCACACTCTGTACAGGTGTGTATTCCACAACCTCTCCACTCTTAAGAGAATGCATAGCTCGGGGGAGATAGTCCCTTTTTACTGCCCTCCTGTTCACTAAGAGAATGCCCCCGTGGTGACAGTCCATAAGGGTGCCAAACTCCAAACATTTTGGTATCTAGCTGCTGCTCCTGTGGGACCTCAAATGGCAGCCTCTTTGGCCCATATCTCTCCATTCGCTGAACCCTCAGTTCCTCCAGAATGGTGACCACCTCAGTGTCTCTTTTAGCCCTTTCGGAATGGACCGGAGGAACTTTGGGAAGGGACTTCTTGGCAGGGGAAGAAGATTCTCCCTCACATACTGGATCAAGTCAGGCTCGTGGCCAAATAGCCACTTAGGTAGTGGTAGTGACTTGGGATGTGCTGGTGGTTGTTGAACCTGGGGCACTGGCTCTGGACTGGGGGTAGATGGTGGGTTAGAGAATGCGGCCTCAGCCGGGGTGCTCACTTCTGACTCCTCCGTGTTGATCTCTGCCAAGGATCCCCAGGTCCGGTGATGAGGTGACATCCTCACCTGCGACAGTTCTCGTGACGACTTCGGAATACCTTCCGCCCACTCTCCATTGTCCTCTGGCAACGGCACTTTTAGATGGACATCTTTGGCCCCGATGGAAAGCTTATGCTGGCGATCCGCTAACTCCTGGAACACTTGTGCAATCTGCTGATCCTCCGGTGCCATCTTGGGACATTCCGCACACGTGGATAACTGCGCCTCCACCATCTTCTTACTCTCAGCCAGCACTTCCGTAGAACTGAAGAGGTCAGGCTCCGCATCGCTTCTTACATTGGTCTCCAACAAAATGGCCGCAGGCCGAAAGACGTTATCAGCGGGGCCTGGGACCGGAAGTAACTTAGCGGTGCATCCTCTTCTTCCGCCCCCCCCCGGCAACAAGGGGAAGACCTTTCAAGTTCCACTTAGGACTAGGAAGAGAGATTTGACATCCATGCCCAAGGGTGGGATGCTGGCTTTGGCAGGAACCTTTTGCGTGCTTCTCAACAAACTGGTTAACCCTTTCATGTACAACGGCAGACATTTTGGCACGTAACATGGCTTCAGTTCTGATTTTGCACATTGTCAGTATAACTTTTACAGACTTTTCAACGGCAGGCAGCAAAACATTCTTCACCTCCCCCTCTACTTTATCAGCGCCACAGTAAAAACACATTACAGTAACAAAGTCCCATTTTCTGGCGCAAACTTTTTTGCTTTGGCATGCGATTTTTCTTGGACACAGTTCAGACAATGGGGAGGACTTGTGGCTTTATGGCTATGGCGCACACCTGAATCCTGTTCATGATGCCAAAGATAGTTTTAGTGTCGGGGTGCGATGTCAGGTGTAGGGGCAGATGGTGTTGCCCAGGGGTAGATGGTGTAACCACCTGAAGGTAGCACTGCTAGTCATAGGTTAGGCATGGCAAATAATAGTCCAAGGCCAGGTTAGGTTAACGGTAGCTTTTACTGAGGTAGACAGATGGTACAGTCTTTACAGCTAGGCCAGGATCCCAGAGAGGTGACCAGTAACATAGGGGACCTTGCAGCTTGCTGGGACTTGCAGTGACTTGACAGACTTTAACACAGCCACGCTGACTATAATTGATTTGACTTGACTGAAAATAGGGACGGCAGACATAGATGACTTGACTTACTGACTTGTGGCTGCAATTTACACTTGAGGCCTCCAGATGTGCTGGACACTGGCTCTGAGACATCTGGACTGGACTTGACCTCAGGATAAAGTGAAACACATGAGAGAGAATGTAGTACCTCCTCCTCTTATAAAGGGGGTCTGAGCAAGGAGCCCATAGGCTAGCTGCGGGTAATCTGGTCACCTGGTGCTCTCTGGGTAACAAAACATGTGACTTTAACATATGACTAATAACCATGTGACCATATCAAAGGTCCTTTACACTTTATGTACAACCTATACCCTTTTTGGGGGAACACTGCAGGTGAGCCCTGAGGACATACAGGGACTCAAGCCGATAGGACTGTAGGATGATATCTCATAC
Source organism: Hyla sarda (assembly GCF_029499605.1). NCBI lineage: Eukaryota > Metazoa > Chordata > Amphibia > Anura > Hylidae > Hyla > Hyla sarda. Next base: position 102,500,507 of record NC_079196.1, read on the forward strand.
TGGGACATCCCGCTCACATAGTGCAATTTCCCAGCAGGAGAAAGTTGGTGTTTCCCAGCAGGCATTGAAGCCTGCTGGGGGACCACTTCCGCCCTCACATAATTGCAGAGCTGTGATGAATAGAAGACCTCAAGCTCTGTGCATGTTTCAGTCTGTGTTGCTATCAGTGAAGTCCTCCTTCAGCTGTCAGTCTGTGCAGCTTTCTGTGAGAATCTGTCGAGCTTTCACTTTCTGTGCAGCTGTCAATCAAACTCAGTGTAGATAAACACTTCCTGAGTTTGGACTCCTGCCAGGCCGGGAGGAGACCAAACGCACTGTATTAATTGTGTCAGGGAACAGAACAGAGCCACCTAGTGGCCGTTTTTGATATTACATTTTAAACATATTTATGTTGATAATTTTAAAAGCAAGTGAATGAAAATGTGTGTGCTAATTACACAAGGAACACTATATTAAAAGTTTTATTTGGTGATAGGTACTCTTTAAAGGAGTACTCCGGTGCACACTTTTTTCATGTTATCCCGTCCGGGCTGCAAAATAAAAGAAAACGCACTTTATCTTACCTGCCAACGAGCCCCCGGAGCTCCGGTACAGGTGTTCGGTCCCCGGGCTGTATTCTTGTTACTTCCTGTTAGTCCGGCACATCACACGGAGCTTCAGCCTATCACTGACCGAGGCGGGACATCGCTGCGGCCAGTCATAGGCTGAAGCTCCGTGTGACGTGCCGGGCTAACCGGAAGTAAGAAGAATACAGTCCGGGGACCGAACACCTGTACCGGAGCTCCGGGGGCTCGTTGGCAGGTAAGATAAAGTGCGTTTTCTTTTATTTTGCAGCCCGGACGGGATAACATGAAAAAAGTGTGCACCGGAGTACTCCTTTAACCTTTTGTCTAGAACATTGACTGTTTGCAAAACCTCTGTTTTAAAAAGAGGACTGTCTTTTGTGCCAGTCACTAAATTCAAATGTTTCAATCGAATTAAGGATCTCAATTTATTTTATCACAAGCTCAAGTGGCACAGATTTTCCCATTTACATAATTAGAGACAATGCCAATAGATGGGCATATTAGTAGAAGATCCAGCTACTAGAAATCTGGGATAAGATCCATTTATGGACCTAAAACCAAAGTGTACCTCTATGCCTCCAATGTCAGATACAACATTGGCATATTGGCATTGGTCACACAAGAACTTGAGTCCATTACTAGTTCCAGGTCCTTTAGAAGAAATCTACAACCAATTGAAATGTTGGCCTTAATAAACCTGGAGAAAGATTATCAGATTATAATCATGTCATCTGATAAAGGTGGTAACCTTCTTATGATGGACCAGATAGACCGGTAGATGTTTTTTCACTATTTTAATGTGAGACCCTGGACCCAATGGAAGATTGTTTGGAGGAATTAAGAGCAATATTGATTAATGGCAAAAATAATGGCATGTTAGTACTATTTAATAGTTTTTTAACCTAATGTTCCAACAGCAACATTCTATTGCCTACCAAAAATTCACAAGGGGACTCTGCTCCTAAAATCAACAGGACATTTCTTTATTCCACACAATGCGTTTGTCATCTACCTTCTCCTCCTCTTTTTTTTTTTAATCACTGTTTCTCGCACTAGCTCAGGGGCACTGAGATGTGGAACCCTTGTGCCAATACCAATGAGTACACCAATGAGATTAGTCTGTATTTTACTTTTGAGATCAATGATGAGGAGCTTTCCTTTTTGGATGGTAAGGCTTCAAATAATCATCATTTGGGTCTCTTTACCTTTCTCTCTTTTTTGTAAATCAACGGTCACTTATTCCCTGCTTCATTGGTCCAGTTATCATCCTTCATTCCTTAAAAAAAGGGATTCCAAAGGGCAAATTTTTGCGTGTCCGAAAGAATTGTTCCTTAGAGAACAGTTTCCATCAATAAGTGGGAAAACTTTGTCAAAGATTTCCCAATAGGGGCTACCCAATGGATGTGCTAAAACCAACATTTACTTTTGCCAAAACATCCATTTGACAGGAACTCCTTACACCCCAAATGACCAAGGCTTTTGATGGGTTTACCTGTCGATAAGGCATGATCAGGCATCAGACGCATCACAGTTTACAGAAAAGATTAGTACATAGTCACTATTTAAGTCCAAAAGCTAAGTATACTTGTTACAATGAAGGATTAAGGTGACTTGTCCTTGTGGGTTCATGTATCACATGCCCCTTTGTTCCAAAAACCAACAGCAGAAGAAGTTCCAAAACAGGACAAACCTTTTATGCCAGGGATTTTGCAGAACAAAGAAACTGGTAAACTTATGCCATTGTACATGCCTGAAAAACTATATAGGGAAAACTACTAGAGGAGAGTAGGTGAACATCTAGGCAACCTTTGACACAGTCATGACACATCTATTACTAAACACATATGTGGTGAGCTGGGGTGTTGCCATAGTGTAGCAGGGTCTGGTGGTATTAACCCTGTGGGGTAAGGTGTTATTAACCCCTGATTATTCGTGATGCCAGGACGGTCTTCAATAAAGGAATGTCCACTGCAGGAATTATGCAAGAACTGGAACTTTTACTTGTAATTCTTAAGAAACAGTCTTTACAATTATGCAGTTTCTCTAGAGGCAACCGGGACACAGGATACCTCGCAGGCTTGCTGGGACTTGTAGCATTGAGAATATCTATGCAGGCCACTGTGCTACAAATATTATTCTTGAGTTGAGTAGTAGTCACTAGAATTGTAGATAGAGCTTGATAACTCATGTTTTGAAGTGGCTGCAGGTTCTTAAGGCTTTGGCCTAGCTGAGATAAATTTAGATAGTACAGGTATCGTGCTTGGCTGAAATCCAGGACATAATAGACAGAGTTTAGAGACTACAGCCCCTCATATACTAAGGAGGCTGAACTAAAGCCCATTGGTTACAAAGCCTGTGGGTCCTGTACCCAAGGAACTCTGGGTATGTCACATGACAGTGCTTCACATGACTAACACTTCTGTACACATTTGTACAAACTGTATACATATTGACAAGGCATACACAATATATACAATGCATTAATATGAGACAATAGAAGGTGAGCAAAGGGGTGAACCCTGCAGGAGAGCCCTATGGAATGCAGGGACTCTTCCTGAGGGGACTTAGGGAGGGTACAGGACCATGTCCTGTACCAGGACACCACAAACCACCTTACTTAATAAAAGTTATCCTCAACGTCTGTCACCTTAGGGAGAGGAACGAAATGGCCATAGGGCCGGATGCAGTCCTGAAGCATTTAATCACAATGTCCCATTTCAGGCTGAAGAACAATAAAACAATAATGAAAAATATAGAGTCTCTGTGCATTTGAATAATGTCCATACATGCTCTGGAATTTGCTATAAACAGGATAATAAGGAATGGACTTTTTCCTTAAGACTCACTAAATATTTACATTCCTCACTAACATTACCATTATATATATCTCAATACCTTTTTCTTTAGTATAGGCATATTTATTTAATTTAATTTAATTATGCATCTCTAATAACTATGCATAAATTATGAATAGCTATCACATCCGACTATAACTAACAATTTTATTGACATTGTACTATGACTGATATTTGACATTTGACTATGACTGACAAATGACATTTGACTATGACTGACATTTGATTAAAGTATATATAATGACTACAATACTACTACATACTTGACATTATCTCACTGTTACTTATTTTATCTTCATTGCTATGCAGTTAAAATGATACCACTCATTATTTCCTTTGTTATACACTGGTTGCGGATTGGGCTGCCTGAGGCTTTCTGCCCAATGACTTATGTCATGATTCGGCTGGCTGGAGGTGGATCCTCTGTGCCAGAGAGGGATTGGCGTGGACCGTGCTGGTGGACCGGTTCTAATTTGCTACTGGTATTCACCAGAGCCCGCCGCAAAGCGGAATGGTCTTGCAGCGGCGGTAGCAACCAGGTCGTATCCACCAGCAACGGCTCAACCTCTCTGACTGCTGAAGATAGGCGCGATACAAGGGAGTAGACAAGAGCAAGGTCGGACGTAGCAGAAGGTCAGGGCAGGCAGCAAGGATCGTAGTCAGGGGCAACGGCAGGAGGTCTGGAACACAGGCTAGGAACAAACAAGGAAACGCTTTCACTGGCACAATGGCAACAAGATCCGGTGAGGGAGTGCAGGGGAAGTGAGGTATAAATAGGGAGTGCACAGGTGAGAATACTGATTAGGCCTGCTGCGCCAATCAGTGGCGCAGCGGCCCTTTAAATGGCAGAGACCCGGCGCGCGCGCGCCCTAAGGAGCGGGGCCGTGCGTGCCGGGACAACACAGACGGGGAACGGGTCAGGTACGGGAGCCGAGATGCGCATCGCGAGCGGGCGCGTCCCGCATCGCGAATCGCATCCCGGCTGGGAGTAATATCGCAGCGCACCCGGTCAGCAGGTCTGACGGGGGCGCTGTGAATGAGAGAACGCTGCGAGCGCTCCGGGGAGGAGCGGGGACCCGGAGCGCTCGGCGTAACAGTACCCCCCCCCCTTGGGTCTCCCCCTCTTTTTGGAGCCTGAGAACCTGAGGATAAGACTTTTGTCCAGGATGTTGTCCTCAGGTTCCCAGGATCTCTCTTCTGGGCCACAGCCCTCCCAATCCACCCAAAATTTTTTTTTTCCTCTGACCGTCTTGGAGGCCAGAATCTCCTTCACGGAGAAGACGTCAGAAGAACCGGAAACAGGAGTGGGAGAAACAAGTTTGGGAGAGAAGCGGTTAATGATGAGTGGTTTAAGGAGAGAGACATGGAAGGCATTGGGAATACGAAGAGAAGGAGGAAGAAGGAGTTTGTAAGAGACAGGGTTAATCTGGCACAAGACTTTGAAAGGACCAAGATAGCGTGGTCCCAGTTTGTAACTGGGGACACGAAAGCGGACATATTTAGCGGAGAGCCATACCTTGTCTCCGGGAGCAAAAATGGGGGGAGTTCTTCTTTTCTTATCGGCAAATCTTTTCATCCGGGATGAAGCCTGTAAAAGAGAATTTTGGGTCTCTTTCCATATGGTGGAAAGATCACGAGTCACTTCATCCACAGCGGGCAAACCAGAGGGCAAGGGGGTAGGGAGGGGGGGAAGAGGGTGACGGCCGTACACCACGAAAAATGGGGACTTAGCAGAAGACTCGGAGATTCTGAAGTTGTATGAGAATTCGGCCCATGGTAGAAGATCTGCCCAGTCATCCTGGCGGGAGGAAACAAAATGCCGTAAATAGTCACCCAGGACCTGATTAATTCTTTCTACTTGCCCATTGGAATGGGGATGATAAGAAGAAGATAAGTTTAGTTTAATCTTGAGCTGTTTACAGAGGGCCCTCCAGAATTTAGACACGAATTGGACGCCTCTATCCCTCAAGCGCCAATTTAATGGCCAGTAGTTCTCGATCCCCGATGGAGTAGTTTCTCTCCGCCGGAGAGAAGGTCCTGGAAAAAAACCCACAAGTAACAGCATGCCCGGAAGAATTTTTTTGTAGAAGGACAGCTCCAGCTCCCACTGAGGAGGCATCTACCTCCAATAGAAAGGGTTTAGATGGGTCAGGTCTGGAGAGCACGGGAGCAGAAGAAAAGGCAGACTTGAGATGTTTAAATGCGTCTTCCGCTTGGGGAGACCAGGACTTGGGATTGTCATTTTTCTTGGTTAAAGCCACGATAGGAGCCACAATAGTGGAAAAGTGTGGAATAAATTGTCTGTAATAATTGGATAGCACGGAGTCCGGAGGGGCGTGGCCAATCTAATACAGCAGCTAGCTTATCTGGGTCCATTTGTAGTCCCTGGCCAGAAACCAAGTATCCTAGGAAAGGAAGAGATTGACATTCAAAGAGACATTTCTCCATTTTGGCATAAAGTTGATTGTCTCGAAGTCTCTGAAGAACCATGCGGACATGCTGGCGGTGTTCTTCTAAGTTGGCAGAAAAAATCAGAATATCATCCAGATAAACCACAACACAGGAATATAAGAGATCACGAAAAATTTCATTAACAAAGTCTTGGAAGACGGTAGGGGCGTTGCACAGGCCAAAGGGCATGACCAGATACTCAAAGTGTCCATCTCTGGTGTTAAATGCAGTCTTCCATTCGTCCCCCTCCCTGATGCGGATGAGATTATAAGCACCTCTTAAGTCCAGTTTGGTAAAGATGTGGGCACCTTGTAGGCGATCAAAGAGTTCCGAGATAAGAGGTAGGGGGTAGCGGTTCTTTACCGTGATTTTATTAAGTCCGCGGTAATCAATGCAAGGACATAGGGAGCCATCTTTTTTGGACACAAAAAAAAATCCAGCTCCGGCAGGAGAGGAAGATTTGCGGATAAACCCCTTTTTAAAATTTTCCTGGATGTACTCTGACATGGCAAGAGTCTCTGGAGCAGACAGAGGATAGATTCTGCCCCGGGGTGGAGTAGTGCCCAGGAGGAGGTCAATAGGACAGTCATAAGGCCTGTGAGGAGGTAAAGTCTCAGCTTGCTTTTTGCAGAACACGTCAGCATAGTCCATATAAGCCTTAGGAAGACCGGTTACAGGGGGAACCACAGGGTCACGGCAGGGAGTACTGGGAACCGGTTTAAGACAGTCCTTGAGACAAGAAGTACCCCAATTCTTGATTTCTCCTGTGGACCAATCAAGGGTTGGGGAATGGCGTTGAAGCCACGGTAATCCAAGAAGAATTTCGGAAGTGCAGTTGGAGAGGACCAAAAATTCAATTTTTTCATGATGAGGTCCGATGCACATTAGGAGAGGTTCCGTGCGGTAACGCATGGTACAGTCCAATCTTTCATTGTTAACAGAATTGATGTAGAGGGGTCTGGCGAGACTGGTCACCGGGATGTTGAACCTGTTGATGAGAGATGCCAAAATAAAATTTCCTGCAGATCCAGAATCCAAGAAGGCCATAGCAGAGAAGGAGAAGGTAGAAGAAGATATCCGCACAGGCACAGTAAGGCGTGGAGAAGCAGAGTAGACATCAAGAACTGTCTCATCTTTGTGCGGAGTCAGCGTACGTCTTTCCAGGCGGGGAGGACGGATAGGACAATCCTTCAAGAAGTGTTCGGTACCGGCACAGTACAGGCACAGATTCTCCATGCGGCGTCGTGTCCTCTCTTGAGGTGTCAAGCGAGACCGGTCAACTTGCATAGCCTCCACGGCGGGAGGCACAGGAACGGATTGCAGAGGACCAGAGGAGAGAGGAAACGGGGAGAGAAAACGCCTCGTGTGAACAAAGTCCATATCCTGGCGGAGCTCCTGACGCCTTTCGGAAAAACGCATGTCAATGCGGGTGGCCAGATGAATAAGTTCATGCAGGTTAGCAGGAATTTCTCGTGCGGCCAGCACATCTTTAATGTTGCTGGATAGGCCTTTTTTAAAGGTCGCGCAGAGGGCCTCATTATTCCAGGATAATTCGGAGGCAAGAGTACGGAATTGGATGGCATACTCGCCAACAGAAGAATTACCCTGGACCAGGTTCAGCAGGGCAGTCTCAGCAGAAGAGGCTCGGGCAGGTTCCTCAAAGACACTTCGAATCTCCGTGAAGAAGGAGTGTACAGAGGCAGTGACGGGGTCATTGCGGTCCCAGAGCGGTGTGGCCCATGACAGAGCTTTCCCAGACAGAAGGCTGACTACGAAGGCCACCTTAGACCTTTCAGTAGGAAACTGGTCCGACATCATCTCCAAGTGCAGGGAACATTGCGAAAGAAAGCCACGGCAAAACTTAGAGTCCCCATCAAATTTATCCGGCAAGGATAATCGTAGGCCGGAAGCGGCCACTCGCTGCGGTGGAGGTGCAGGAGCTGGCGGAGGAGACTGTTGCTGGAGTTGTGGTAGTATCACGGTCAGTTGAGACAGCTGGTGGCCTTGTTGCGCTATCTGTTGCGACTGCTGGGCGACCACCGTGGTGAGGTCGGCGACAACTGGCAGTGGGACTTCAGCGGGATCCATGGCCGGATCTACTGTCACGATTCGGCTGGCTGGAGGTGGATCCTCTGTGCCAGAGAGGGATTGGCGTGGACCGTGCTGGTGGACCGGTTCTAAGTTGCTACTGGTATTCACCAGAGCCCGCCGCAAAGCGGCATGGTCTTGCAGCGGCGGTAGCAACCAGGTCGTATCCACCAGCAACGGCTCAACCTCTCTGACTGCTGAAGATAGGCACGGTACAAGGGAGTAGACAAGAGCAAGGTCGGACGTAGCAGAAGGTCAGGGCAGGCAGCAAGGATCGTAGTCAGGGGCAACGGCAGGAGGTCTGGAACACAGGCTAGGAACAAACAAGGAAACGCTTTCACTGGCACAATGGCAACAAGATCCGGCAAGGGAGTGCAGGGGAAGTGAGGTATAAATAGGGAGTGCACAGGTGAGAATACTGATTAGGCCTGCTGCGCCAATCAGTGGCGCAGCGGCCCTTTAAATGGCAGAGACCCGGCGCGCGCGCGCCCTAAGGAGCGGGGCCGCGCGCGCCGGGACAACACAGACGGGGAACGGGTCAGGTACGGGAGCCGAGATGCGCATCGCGAGCGGGCGCGTCCCGCATCGCGAATCGCATCCCGGCTGGGAGTAATATCGCAGCGCACCCGGTCAGCAGGTCTGACGGGGGCGCTGCGAATGAGAGAACGCTGCGAGCGCTCCGGGGAGGAGCGGGGACCCGGAGCGCTCGGCGTAACAACTTAGCTGCTAGGGTCTATCGGTACTACACACTTACCCCTAGGACTCTAGATCTAGATAACAATTACACTTACTGTTACCTTTTTGTATACGTGTATTTTTTTTTTAGTTAGCTACAGGAATACCTTCTGGCCACAAAAGCATTGTGAACACGTAGAGATAAGAAAGAACATATTAGTACATGACATTTGTGCATAACAGTGGTATGGACTGGTAATAAACAGGTTACAGTCCTTAAGACTCATTTTCTTGTGTGCTTGTGAGGTAGGGATGTACACTTGGATTTGTATGTGCTGAACTTTATGTGTAAACTGAATTTTAAGTACATGTATGAAGTCAGTCTTGATATCTTATTAATTAGGCGCTAGTGAAGGGTGGCTTTTCTTGTTACTCCCAGAGGAGCTGGGACAGCACCTTTAAGGAAACACTATAACACTGTGATATAATTTTGTACTTCCGTACAGGGATTTTGTACTTCTGTGCAGTAATCCATTTCCATTTTTCCATTTTATGTAACCATAATTTTTCAGCAAAACAATTTAGCAGCAAAACAATTGAGATACTCATGTTACCTTTACCTGCTGTTTGAGTGCAAATTTTTGTCCACAAAAATATATTACTATTATTGCATTTACATTAATAGACATGTAAGGCTCGACAGTCCACCTAAATAATTGAGTTCTGGATGAAAACATGGCTATAGCCGGGCACAAAACTTAATAGAATCTCCTCAGGCAAAGAGTTTCTCGGCCGGAGCCTGGCACAAACTTACGAAGGTGGTTGCGTTGCAAAACAATCGAACTTCTTGGCATAGTCCTGCCAGGCACTTTATCTCGAACAGTTGCTGAACTGAAGAACCTGTAACAATAAGAAGGTACTCGTGTACCATACAGTTAATAATGAGCAAATATGACGACTTTAGAAATGGTTCTTCTTCCTACCTTATATCCAGGGGCATGAGGTTGGGTTTCCCTTATGGGATTGACAGTAGTGTCCCAGGCCACATTAGAGAGCCGGGACTGTGTTATTGACGGATTCACACTGACCACAACATTAATGACAGCGGCTGAGGCCACTGGTACAACAATTGGTGCCACACCTCCTTAGGTGGAGTAGGCCGCAGCACATCAGTCGGTGCCTGCTGATTAGGCCACACCTCCAGTTCCGGAGTAAGCCTAGGCCCATTGGGTGGTGCCGTTGATCAGGCCTCACCTCCTCAGAGGGAGTAGGCTTGGGCACATTTTCCGTTAGCGATGATGCTGACGTTGACCTCTTCATGTACTTGGGATCCATGCTGGGCACCTTGTACATGGACATTTCTTCTTCACAGGCTCTATCTGGCAACCTCATTGGCCGAATTCCATGGGGATCTGCTTCCCTGTCTTCTGATGGAAAATAAGTGAAGGGTAGCTGAGTGAGGTTTTTGGGCCTAGTTATGGCTGCAGCCCATTCACCCCGCAGACTCTTGACTGGGGTGTACTCCACTATCTCCCCATGCTCAAAGGAGTGATACTTTGTAGGCAAGTAGTCCCGCTGAATAGCCCTTCTGTTGACTGATATGGTCCCTCCATGTCGGCAGTCCTGGAGGGTACCAAAGCCTTGTGCTTTATCAAATTTAACGACTGTGGTGTGGCGGCGCTCTAAGGGTGGCTCGCCCTCTTCGGAATAGTCCATGATGGGTATGTATAGAGCTTCCAGCTTTTTAGTGTCCCTCTGTTGCTCTACTTGGACTTCATAAGGGAGGCATTTCGGCCTATATCTTTCACTGTGCTGGGCTTTTAGCTTTTCAATGATGCCGGTAACTTTGGCTGCCCTGTGGGCTCTCTCTGCCTGGGCTGTGGGGACCGGTGGATGGAAAATGAATATATAATAAAGAAATTAATGTGTGAAGTGTGATAATGAAAGGAACATATCATCGTGAATGAATATGGGTCAAAAATGTGTAAAAAGCAAAAGGGAATGAAAATGTGAATGAATGTCTTCATTCAGCATGGCTTCGTTTCTGATTTTACACATGGTCACAATACAATATTCTTCACCTCCCCCTTACTTTTTCTTGCGCCCCGGCAAAGCAAAATTTCAGCAACAATGTCCTGTACACTTTTGGGCGCGATTTCAATCGCTACTTGCGAAAATCCTCGACAGTACTCTATACACATTCCTACATAGGGGGAGGACTATGGTACTTGTAATAACGGTGTACACCCGTTTTTCATTGCGGGTGGTCAGGGTAGCTGAGATATTAAAGGTACACACCTGTATCCTGTTCGCAGGACGCCAAAAGCTATGTGGTGAGCTGGGGTGTTGCAATAGTGTAGCAGGGTCTGGTGGTGTTAACCCTGTGGGGTAAGGTGTTATTAACCCCTGATTATTTGTGACGCCAGGATGTGGTTCTTCCGGTATGGTAACTGCCGTCAACCAACCCAATAATGGTCTTCAATAGTAAAGTTCAAAATATAGTGTCTGTACCTGTGTGTCTAACAATTCTTCTGTGATTTTTGCCCCAATATTTGTTTTTACTAGCATACGAAATGACTCAGGTCTCAGGTTTTCCCAGGCACCAGTGAAGCAGTCACTAGTCAGGTGTGCAAAGGGAGCCTGTCCTGCTTTAATAGGTAGAGCGATGGCTGGGTGGGAGAGAGATTATTCTGCAACTAATTGTATTTTTGCAACAGCTGGAGGCACCCTGGTTAGAAAACACTGGTCTTTTGAATGAAATACAGCTCATTTGTATTTCAATGGGTGGGGTGGCTGATGTTTGGGAGGGAGAAAAGTGTGAGGTCACTTTCCTCCCTTCCTCCCTCCCACACATAACTTACAAATCATTAACTATGGGATTTGTAGTTTGAGACAACGAACTCCAACAGGAAATATCCAGTTCACAAAAAGATAGCCACAGAATTATGATGATCTCACAACATAGCCATTTAGCTCCAAGACAAGCACAGGTCCTTCTTAAGCATGTCCATTACTGTCTGACAAGTACATGCTAAAATCACCTTATGGGGGATAACCCCTTTAATTTATACCTCCTATGATATCAGCACATAAATGTGCTTTAATTGTGTCTCATCAAGTGGTAAAATGTATTTTTATTGGCATCCATTCCACCAGTTATTATGAAGTCTTTTCATTATAAGTTACCTTCCTGGATATCTTCTCTCTCCATTTTATAGGTAATGTAAATTTTTCTGACGCTTAAGCATTCAGTGTTTGCACTCTGATATTTTTGTTACCTACACCTGACACTGGGCGTAGCTTTAGCTATTCCATATATTAGTGAATGTGCAGTGGGATATATTTATATAATTGCAATCCCCATTGTATAAACAGTTCTGGTTGTACAAACCGGTCTATCAGTATTGCACAGTGATCTTTTGGTTTCTTTGGTTATTGTGTCACTCTTACATACATGGCAAGTCGGTGAGACGTCACTTCCGGATGGATGGTGCACTGGCAGCCAATGAGAGCAGGAGGGGTGTGTTCTCTTTCTCCCCATAGCAACATATTTAAATAGCCAGTGTCCTGCTTAAATGTCTGCCACTTCACTCCTGGGTATGTATTGTGGTCAGGAGTTCCAGGAAAGGATGAGCCACATCTGTATCTTTATGCTGACAACCTCATATAGAGACAAACATGTTGAGAAAGAAAAAAAATTATTGAAAGTTTTTTTTTCTATTTTATTTGATTATAACTGTTGTCTGTTGTACTAAAAATAGTAACCCCCTCGAGATTTTGGAAGAATCTTTTATGTGACATTGGTATAAAATATGGCTGCGTTGTACACGTTATTAGTCTCATAAGGGAAGATTTATCAAAACCTGTCCAGAGGAAAAGCTGCTGAGTTGCCCATAGCAACCAATCAGATCGCTTCTTTCATTTTTGAAAAGGCTCTGAAAAAAGAAAGAAGCTATCTGGTTGCTATGGGCAACTCAGCAACTTTTCCTCTGGACAGGTTTTGCTAAATCTCCCCCATCGTGTATAGATGTACAGTGTACATGTTACATGCATAGCTTGCATGTTTTGCATAAATCTGTGCCTTTGGCATGAAGCATGGACCTTTAATGTATTGGTTTGAAGTGGTGCTATTTTGATTTGTTAGACCTTAACTGTAGTGCATTTTGACATCATCCCTCAAATACAGGGGGGCAAAAAAGTATTTAGTCAGCCACCAATTGTGCACATTCTCCCACTTAAAAAGATGACAGAGGCCTGTAATTTTCATCATAGACATAATGAGCAAAAAAATCCATAAAATGACATTGTCTGATTTTTAAATAATTTATTTGCAAATGATGGTGGAAAATAAGTATTTGGTCAATAGCAAAAGTTCTTCTCAATTCTTTGTTATATACTCTTTGTTGGCAATGACAGAGGTCAAATGTTTTCTCTATGTCTTCACAAGGTTTTCACACACTGTTGCTGGTATTTTGGCCCATTCCTCCATGCAGATCTCCTCTAGAGCAGTGATGTTTTGAGGCTGTCGCTGGGCAACATGGACTTTCAACTCCCTCCAAAGGTTTTCTATGGGGTTGAGATCTGGAGACTTGAAATGCTTCTTACAAAGCCACTCCATTGCCCGGGCGGTGTGTTTGGGATCATTGTCATGTTGAAAGACACAGCCATGTTTCATCTTCAATGAATTTGCTGATGGAAGGAGATTTTCACTCAAAATCTAACGATACATGGCCCCATTCATTCTTTCCTTTACACGGATCAGTCGTCCTGGTCCCTTGGCACAAAAACAGCCCCAAAGCATGATGTTTCCACCCTCAGCATTCTTTCTCCTCCAAACAAGTTGAGTTTTTACCGAAAGGTTCTACTTTGGTTTCATCTGACCATATGACATTCTCCCAATCCTCTTCTGGATCATCCAAATGCTCTCTAGCAAACTTCAGATGCGCCCGGACGTGTACTGGCTTAAGCAGGGGGACACATCTGGCACTGCATGATTTGAGTCCCTGGCGGCATAGTGTGTTACTAATAATAGCCTTTGTTACTTTGGTCCCAGCTCTCTGCAGGTCATTCACTAGGTCCCCTTGTGTGGTACTGGGACTTTTGCTCACTGTTCTTGTGATCATTTTGACACCACAGGGTGAGATCTTGCATGAAGCCCCAGATTGAGGGAAATTATCAGTGGTCTTGTATGTCTTCCATTTTCTAATAATTGCTCCCACAGTTGATTTCTTCACACCAGGCTGCTTGCCTATTGCATATTCAGTCTTCCCAGCCTGGTTGTCACGATTCGGCTGGCTGGAGGTGGATCCTCTGTGCCAGAGAGGGATTGGCGTGGACCGTGTCGGTGGACCGGTTCTAAGTTGCTACTGGTATTCACCAGAGCCCGCCGCAAAGCGGGATGGTCTTGCAGCGGCGGTAGCAACCAGGTCGTATCCACCGGCAACGGCTCAACCTCTCTGACTGCTGAGATAAGCGCGGTACAAGGGAGTAGACAAGAGCAAAGTCGGACGTAGCAGAAGGTCAGGGCAGGCAGCAAGGATCGTAGTCAGGGGCAACTGCAGGAGGTCTGGAACACAGGCTAGGAACACACAAGGAAACGCTTTCACTGGCACAATGGCAACAAGATCCGGCGAGGGAGTGCAGGGGAAGTGAGGTATAAGTAGGGAGTGCACAGGTGAGGATACTGATTAGGCCTGCTGCGCCAATCAGTGGCGCAGTGGTCCTTTAAATCGCAGAGACAATGCGCGCGCACGCCCTAAGGAGCGGGGCCGCGCGCGCCTGGACAACACAGACGGGGAACGGGTCAGGTACGGGAGCCGGGATGCGCATCGCGAGCGGGCGCGTCCCGCGTCGCGAATCGCATCCCGGCTGGGAGTAATATCGCAGCGCGCCCGATCAGCAGGTCTGACCGGGGCGCTGCGAATGAGAGGACGCTGCGAGCGCTCCGGGGAGGAGCGGGGACCCGGAGCGCTCGGCGTAACACTGGTGCAGGTCTACAATTTTGTTTCTGGTGTCCTTTCACAGCTCTTTGGTCTTGACTATAGTGGAGTTTGAAGTGTGACTGTTTGAGGTTGTGGACAGGTCCCCCTGTGTGGTTCTGGGATTTTTGCTCACTAGGTCCCCCTGTGTGGTTCTGGGATTTTTGCTCACTGTTCTTGTTATAATTTTGACACCAAAGGGGGAGATCTTGCATGGAGCCCCACATTGAGGGAGATTATCAGTGGTCTTGTATGTCTTCCATTTTCTAATAATTGCTCCCACAGTTGATTTCTTCACACCAGGCTGCTTGCCTATTGCATATTCAGTCTTCCCAGCCTGGTGCAGGTCTACAATTTTGTTTCTGGTGTCCTTTGACAGCTCTTTGGTCTTGGCCATAGTGGAGTTTGAAGTGTGACTGTTTGAGGTTGTGGACAGGTGTCTTTTATACTGATAACAAGTTCACACAAGTGCCATTAATCCAGGTAATGAGTGGAGGACAGAGGAGAATCTTAAAGAAGTTAAAGGTCTGTGAGAGCCAGAAATCTTGCTTGTTTGTAGGTGACCAAATACTTATTTTACCGAGGAGTTTGCCAATTAATTCATTAGAAATCCTACAATGTGATTTCCAGTTTTCTTTCCCCCCCATTCTGTCTCTCATAGTTGAAGTGTACCTATGATTAAAATTACAGGCCTCTCTCATCTTTTTAAGTGGGAGAACTTGCACAATTGGTGGCTGACTAAATACTTTTTAAATACTTTTTCCCCCCCACTGTACACACTCACAATCTACAGTTCTAGGATCTTTTCAGACATTTTGTAAGTTCCTTCCTGCCTTACCTTTCTGTCTAATAACCTACCTTTTCTATCTGTCTGTACTCTCCTTATGTGGCTCCTTATATGGATGAGGAAGTGTAATCTTTTAACAGTAATATAGTGAAAGGAAGAGGGCCCGGCTAGTAAGCTAGTGTACATTATTAGCTAGTAATTCAGCACATTGATATGGACACACAGAAGTGCAGAGCAGGACCATCCTTTTAATGGGGATAAGATGTCTGATTGCGGGGGTCCCGCCACTGGGTGTGGGAGGCGGGGGTCATGATGACATGGCCACGCCCCTCATGACATCATGCCACTCCCTTCAATGCAAGTCTATGGAAGGGGGCGTGGTGCCCACACCCAGTGTTCGGAATAAAAAATTCCGAACGCCAGTGCAGCGGAGTACCCCTTTAAGGAAAACTATTCTGCCTCCATGTAGGGCCTAGAGCAGAATTAAGTACAGGGCAAAACAGGTCACTGCTCCCCTCCAGTTGTCCCTACCTGAGTCACCAGACTTAGGGCATGTTAATTATCAGCTAAGATACTCATGTATAATTAACTTACATTACTTTTATGTGTACTTTTGTGTTTTTTTTTTTATCAATAATGTAATATCTGGCTTTGAAAGAGTTCTCTAATTGGTCTGTTTTGCTTTTTTGGCTTTTGTTTAAGTTTTTCTTGGAAGCTGAGACTTCCTTTTATGGGTAACAGTTAAAAGTTACATTTTAAGTCTAGCCTCCAAAAAATATTTTACCACGTTTTCATGGTGTTTTTTGGCCACAATCTTTCTTAAAATCATTGAAATATGCCAAAAATTTACCAGGATTATACATTGTGTTTACTGTGATTTGCCGAATCACTGTAAAAATTGCAGCAATATTCAGCAATATTAACGTTTTTGTATATTTTTTTTTTTACATTTACACAGTTCATTGTATATTTATTGGGAAGAGGTTTTTATACATTTTTTGAAACTTCTCCCCCCCCCATTTATTTAGCATTTTATAAGTCTCCATTAGGGGACTATATAAGAAGCAATCATTAGCTTGCTATGTACTGATCAGTACTATTCTCTAATACAGTATTGATCAGTGCTATCGGCGATCCTTTTGTACAGCCTGGATCTGCAGTCTGTCCAGCGGCCCTTTGTGACCATCAGGTGAGTCCTTGGCTTATAGCAGCTGAAACTTACCTGCTATTAAGTGAGTGCAGCTCCTGGTTGTTAGGCTGGAATTCCACTTATTTTTTATGACGTTTTTTCGACCAAAAACACTGCAGCCAGATGTTAGCTGTAAATCAATGAAAAAAATGCAAAATTCTTTTTCCATTTTGTGTTTTTCAATTTGCCAACCTTTTTTTTATCCTTTTGAAGTTTTTTCACTCTTTTTCAGCTCCTTGGCGGTTTTGCAAAATCGCAGCATGTTGGGCCTATGGCGTTTTTTCCCCCCCCTGAAATCGTGGCGTTTTTCTCCCATAGAAGTCTATGGGGGAAAAAAAAAAAAACGCTTGGACTTTAGCGATCCAAAAGAGTGATGGAGATACCTTTTTAATGACATTTTGTGGGATACCATAATTTTTTTTTAAAAAAGATACAGTAGTGATGGAAAAAGTTGTATTTAACAAAATTTTTCTTTTTTATAACAACATTTTTATTAATTTTTAAACAGGGATCAATTTATGTGTGCGGGCAGGGCACTAAAAATGTAGCCGACAATAATAAAAATGTGTGTGTGTGTTTTTCACTTTTTATTCTTTATTTTTTTATATTTTTAGGTAGTACTACTAGTCCCAGCTGTCACGATGCCGGCTGGCAGGTAGTGGATCCTCTGTGCCAGAGAGGGATTGGCGTGGACCGTGCTAGTGGATCGGTTCTAAGACACTACTGGTTTTCACCAGAGCCCGCCGCAAAGCGGGATGGACTTGCTGCGGCGGTAGTGACCAGGTCGTATCCACTAGCAACGGCTCAACCTCTCTGACTGCTGAAGATAGGCGCGGTACAAGGGAGTAGGCAGAAGCAAGGTCGGACGTAGCAGAAGGTCGGGGCAGGCAGCAAGGATCGTAATCAGGGGCAACGGCAGGAGGTCTGGAACACAGGCTAGGAACACACAAGGAAACGCTTTCACTGGCACGATGGCAACAAGATCCGGCAAGGAAGTGCAGGGGAAGTGAGGTGATATAAGTGCACAGGTGAGCAGACTAATTGGAACCACTGCGCCAATCAGCGGCGCAGTGGCCCTTTAAATCGCAAAGACCCGGCGCGCGCGCGCCCTAAGGAGCGGGGCCGCGCGCGCCGGGACAGGACCGACGGAGAGCGAGTCAGGTACGGGAGCCGGGGTGCGCATCGCGAGCGGGCGCTACCCGCATCGCGAATCGCATCCCGGCTGGAGGCAGTATCGCAGCGCCCCGGGTCAGTGGATCTGACCGGAGCGCTGCAGTGAGGAGAGTGTAGCGAGCGCTCCGGGGAGGAGCGGGGACCCGGAGCGCTCGGCGTAACAGTACCCCCCCCCTTGGGTCTCCCCCTCTTCTTAGAGCCTGAGAACCTGAGGAGCAGACTTTTGTCTAGGATATTGTCCTCAGGTTCCCAGGATCTCTCTTCTGGACCACAACCCTCCCAATCCACTAAAAAAAAGGTTTTCCCTCTGACCTTTTTAGATGCTAGAATCTCTTTGACTGAGAAGATGTCCGAGGAGCCGGAAACAGGAGTGGGAGGAACAGATTTGGGAGAGAAACGGTTGATGATGAGTGGTTTAAGAAGAGAAACGTGAAAGGCATTAGGAATACGAAGAGAAGGAGGAAGAAGAAGTTTGTAAGAGACAGGATTAATCTGACACAAAATTTTGAAAGGACCAAGATAGCGTGGTCCCAACTTGTAGCTAGGGACACGGAAGCGGACATATTTAGCGGAGAGCCATACCTTGTCTCCAGGGGAAAAAATGGGAGGAGCTCTTCTTTTCTTATCCGCGAACTTCTTCATGCGTGATGAAGCCTGTAAGAGAGAATTTTGGGTCTCTCTCCATATGATGGAAAGGTCACGAGAAATTTCATCCACAGCGGGCAGACCAGAGGGCAAGGGGGTAGGGAGGGGGGGAAGAGGGTGACGGCCGTACACCACGAAAAATGGGGATTTGGAGGAAGATTCAGAGACTCTGAAGTTATACGAGAATTCGGCCCATGGAAGGAGATCTGCCCAGTCATCCTGGCGGGAGGAAACAAAATGTCGTAAATAATCACCCAAGACCTGGTTAATTCTTTCTACTTGTCCATTGGATTGGGGATGATATGCAGAAGAAAAATTTAATTTAATCTTGAGTTGTTTACAGAGAGCCCTCCAGAATTTAGACACGAATTGGACGCCTCTATCCGAGACGATCTGCGTAGGCAACCCGTGAAGACGAAAAATGTGTACAAAAAATTGTTTAGCCAACTGAGGCGCTGAAGGAAGACCAGGATAAGGGATGAAATGTGCCATTTTGGAGAATCGATCAACGACCACCCAAATAACAGTGTTGCCACGGGAAGGGGGTAAATCAGTAATAAAATCCATACCAATCAGAGACCAAGGCTGTTCGGGGACAGGCAGGGGATGAAGAAAACCAGCGGGCTTCTGGCGAGGAGTCTTATCCCGGGCACAGATAGTGCAGGCTCGCACAAAGTCCACAACATCCGTCTCCAGAGTCGGCCACCAATAGAAGCGGGAGATGAGTTGCACAGATTTCTTGATGCCCACATGACCTGCGAGATGGGAGGAGTGACCCCATTTGAGGATTCCGAGGCGTTGGCGTGGAGAAACAAAGGTCTTTCCTGGAGGAGTTTGCCTGATGGAGGCTGGAGAAGTGGAAATCAGGCAGTCAGGAGGAATGATGTGTTGCGGAGAGAGTTCAACTTCCGAGGCATCCGAGGAACGAGAGAGAGCATCGGCCCTAATGTTCTTATCGGCAGGCCGAAAGTGAATTTCAAAATTAAATCGGGCAAAGAACAGAGACCACCGGGCCTGGCGAGGATTCAGCCGTTGGGCAGACTGGAGGTAGGAGAGGTTCTTGTGATCGGTGTAAATAATAACTGGAAATCTTGATCCCTCCAGCAGATGCCTCCATTCCTCAAGTGCTAATTTGATGGCTAGAAGCTCTCGATCCCCGATGGAGTAGTTCCTCTCCGCCGGAGAGAAGGTCCTAGAAAAAAACCCACAAGTGACAGCATGCCCGGAAGAATTTTTTTGTAGAAGAACAGCTCCAGCTCCCACTGAGGAGGCATCAACCTCCAATAGGAAGGGTTTGGAAGGGTCAGGTCTGGAGAGCACGGGAGCCGAAGAAAAGGCAGACTTGAGTCGTTTAAAGGCGTCTTCCGCTTGAGGAGGCCAAGACTTGGGATCGGCATTTTTTTTGGTTAAAGCCACGATAGGGGCCACAACGGTAGAAAAATGTGGAATAAATTGCCTGTAATAATTGGCGAACCCCAAAAAGCGTTGGATAGCACGGAGTCCGGAGGGGCGTGGCCAATCTAAGACGGCAGAGAGTTTGTCTGGGTCCATTTGTAGTCCCTGGCCAGAGACCAAGTATCCTAGAAAAGGAAGAGATTGGCATTCAAACAGACATTTCTCAATTTTGGCATAGAGTTGATTGTCACGAAGTCTTTGAAGAACCATACGGACCTGCTGGCGGTGTTCTTCTAGATTGGCAGAAAAAATCAGGATATCGTCCAGATATACAACAACACAGGAGTATAAAAGATCACGAAAAATTTCATTAACAAAGTCTTGGAAGACGGCAGGGGCGTTGCACAGGCCAAAGGGCATGACCAGATACTCAAAGTGTCCATCTCTGGTGTTAAATGCCGTTTTTCATTCATCCCCCTCTCTGATGCGGATGAGATTATAAGCACCTCTTAAGTCCAGTTTAGTAAAGATGTGGGCACCTTGGAGGCGATCAAAGAGTTCAGAGATGAGGGGTAGGGGGTAGCGGTTCTTAACCGTGATTTTATTAAGACCGCGGTAGTCAATGCAAGGACGTAGGGAGCCATCTTTTTTAGACACAAAGAAAAATCCGGCTCCGGCAGGAGAGGAGGATTTACGGATAAAGCCCTTTTTTAAATTTTCCTGGACGTATTCAGACATGGCAAGAGTCTCTGGGGCGGACAGAGGATAAATTCTGCCCCGGGGTGGAGTAGTGCCCGGGAGGAGGTCGATAGGACAATCATAAGGCCTGTGAGGAGGTAGAGTCTCAGCTTGTTTTTTGCAGAAAACATCCGCAAAGTCCATATAGGCCTTAGGGAGACCGGTTACTGGAGGAACCACAGAGTCACGGCAAGGGTTACTGGGAACCGGTTTTAGACAGTCCTTGGAACAAGAGGGCCCCCAACTCTTGATCTCCCCAGTGGACCAATCCAGGGTTGGGGAATGAAGTTGAAGCCAGAGAAGTCCAAGGAGAATTTCAGAAGTGCAATTGGGGAGGACCAAAAGTTCAATCCTCTCGTGATGAGATCCGATGCACATTAGAAGGGGCTCCGTGCGGAAACGTATGGTACAGTCCAATCTTTCATTGTTTACACAATTGATGTAAAGGGGTCTGGCGAGACTGGTCACTGGGATGTTGAACCTGTTGACGAGAGAGGCCAAAATAAAATTTCCTGCAGATCCAGAGTCCAAGAAGGCCATAGTAGAGAAGGAGAAGGCAGAGGCAGACATCCGCACAGGCACAGTAAGACGTGAAGAAGCAGAGTAGACATCAAGGACTGTCTCACCCTTGTGCGGAGTCGGCGTACGTTTTTCCAGGCGGGGAGGACGGATAGGACAATCCCTCAGGAAGTGTTCGGTACTAGCACAGTACAGGCAGAGATTCTCCATGCGGCGTCGTGTCCTCTCTTGAGGTGTCAGGCGAGACCGGTCGACCTGCATAGCCTCCACGGCGGGAGGCACAGGAACGGATTGCAGGGGACCAGAGGAGAGAGGAGCCGAGGAGAAGAAACGCCTCGTGCGAACAGAGTCCATATCTTGGCGGAGCTCCTGACGCCTTTCGGAAAAACGCATGTCAATGCGAGTGGCTAGGTGAATGAGTTCATGTAGATTAGCAGGGATTTCTCGTGCGGCCAGAACATCTTTAATGTTGCTGGATAGGCCTTTTTTAAAGGTCGCGCAGAGGGCCTCATTATTCCAGGATAATTCTGAAGCAAGAGTACGGAATTGTACGGCATACTCGCCAACGGAAGAATTACCCTGGACCAGGTTCAACAGGGCAGTCTCAGCAGAAGAGGCTCGGGCAGGTTCCTCAAAGACACTTCGGATTTCCGAGAAGAAGGAGTGTACAGAGGCAGTGACGGGGTCATTGCGGTCCCAGAGCGGTGTGGCCCAAGACAGGGCTTTTCCAGACAGAAGGCTGACTACGAAAGCCACCTTAGACCTTTCAGTGGGAAACTGGTCCGACATCATCTCCAGGTGCAGGGAACATTGGGAAAGAAAGCCACGGCAAAACTTAGAGTCCCCATCAAATTTATCCGGCAAGGATAGGCGTAGACCAGAAGCGGCCACTCGCTGCGGAGGAGGTGCAGGAGCTGGCGGAGGAGATGATTGCTGAAGCTGTGGTAGTAACTGCTGTAGCATAACGGTCAGTTGAGACAGCTGTTGGCCTTGTTGCGCTATCTGTTGTGACTGCTGGGCGACCACCGTGGTGAGGTCAGCGACAACTGGCAGAGGAACTTCAGCGAGATCCATGGCCGGATCTACTGTCACGATGCCGGCTGGCAGGTAGTGGATCCTCTGTGCCAGAGAGGGATTGGCGTGGACCGTGCTAGTGGATCGGTTCTAAGACACTACTGGTTTTCACCAGAGCCCGCCGCAAAGCGGGATGGACTTGCTGCGGCGGTAGTGACCAGGTCGTATCCACTAGCAACGGCTCAACCTCTCTGACTGCTGAAGATAGGCGCGGTACAAGGGAGTAGGCAGAAGCAAGGTCGGACGTAGCAGAAGGTCGGGGCAGGCAGCAAGGATCGTAATCAGGGGCAACGGCAGGAGGTCTGGAACACAGGCTAGGAACACACAAGGAAACGCTTTCACTGGCACGATGGCAACAAGATCCGGCAAGGAAGTGCAGGGGAAGTGAGGTGATATAGGGAAGTGCACAGGTGAGCAGACTAATTGGAACCACTGCGCCAATCAGCGGCGCAGTGGCCCTTTAAATCGCAAAGACCCGGCGCGCGCGCGCCCTAAGGAGCGGGGCCGCGCGCGCCGGGACAGGACCGACGGAGAGCGAGTCAGGTACGGGAGCCGGGGTGCGCATCGCGAGCGGGCGCTACCCGCATCGCGAATCGCATCCCGGCTGGAGGCAGTATCGCAGCGCCCCGGGTCAGTGGATCTGACCGGAGCGCTGCAGTGAGGAGAGTGTAGCGAGCGCTCCGGGGAGGAGCGGGGACCCGGAGCGCTCGGCGTAACACCAGCATAAAACACACTGTTCCATGATGGGAGTAGTAGTACATGTACTAATTGACAGATCTCCCCAGGCCTGTTGCAATCCTTTTGTATAATTTATAGATCCAGTCGACCACTCTTCTATGGCCCTCTGCACTTCCGTATATATACACCTATTCATATTTCCCACAGAGAGCAGTGATTGGCCAGATGGTTCCAGCCAATCACAACTCTCTGTGGGAAATATGAATAGTGTGTATGTAAAGCAGTGCAGGGGACCATGGAAGAGCGTCCGGATGCATCTATTCATTATACATGAGGATCACAGGGGGTGTCAGGAGTGACATCCGCTGTGATCTTTCCTTACTTGCAGTTACTACTGCTCCCAACATGGAGCACACTCGGCTCCATTCTGGGAGCTGTAGTACCTGCATTAATAGACAGATCACAACAGGTGTCAGAAGTTACACTAGCTGTGATCTGTCTATTAATGCAGGTACTACAACTCCCATCATGGAGCAGAGTGTGCTCCATGTTGGGAGTAGTAGTACCTGCAGTTAAGGACAGGTCACAGTGGGTATCACTCCTGACACTCGATGTGATCGTCCTATCTATTGCAGAAATGCGGATTGGCTTACTCCTGAGCTCCGCATCTCTGCACTATACTCCAGCCGGCCAGTGATATGAATAGAACATCACTTATTAATATTTCCCGCTGGGAGCGGTGATTGGCTGCAACCATCCGGCCAATCCCCACTCTGGGCGGAAAATATGAATGAGTGATGTTCTATTCACATCACTGGCCGGAGTACAGAGCAGAGATGCGAGCACTGTATAGAGCCGCTCCACATCTCTGCTATACTATGGATGTTCGCATCGGGTGTCACGAGTGACACTCAGGGAGATATGTTTATTTATTTATTTATTTATTTATTTATTTATATAGCGCCTACAGATTCCGCAGCGCTATTAGTACAGGTACTACTACTCCCATCATGGAACAGTCTGTTCCATGCTGGGAGTAGTAGTACTACCTAAAAAAATGTTAAACATAGAGGAAAAAAAGTGAAACACACACACACACACATAAAATTTAAAATTTTGTTATTAAAAATAAAAATTTCATTAAATACATTTTTTCCCATCCCAACTGCCTTTTTTTTTTTTTGGTACACAACAAATTTAGAAAAAAACGCCAAAGGGGGCAAATGCAAAAATGTCCGTAAAAACACCAGAAAAAACGTCAGATGCAGGAAATTGCACTGTCATTTATTCTGGCGTATTTTCTGGCGTTTTTTTCTATGAAGAAAACGCAGGCAAAAAAAAAAAATAGTGGAATCCTAGCCTTAGTGGTATTGCTGCTCAGTTCAATTGAAGTTTTTTGTCACTGTAAAAAAAAGTATCGATTTTACAATGTATGCCATTTTTTTAAAATAATTTTTGCAGCCAACTTTTAAATCTATTTGAATTCGTTGTACTACCCAATTTTTTTTTACCCAAAAATATATAACATACTAATTAATTTTATAGTCGTTGACAACATAGCTGATTTTTTTCCTCACAGCCAATTTTCCATTCAGAACAATGAAACACATTAATGTAAGATCAACAGGTTTTAACCCATATTTGACTGTAAAAATGCTGTTTTGAGTGTTTTATGGCTAATAAACAGCCAATTGTACTGTTTGTCAACATGGCCATAGGGTTTTAATTGCAATTATTGAATTCAAAGGCAGGAACAGATCATAAATGCTGGACATGTGTAAATAAAAGACAGACTTCTCTTTTTAAATCCATGTCTACAGTTAAAAACCTAAACACACACACATCTGCATTGGAGCTACATTTGGGGAGCACCAATGCTGCAAACTCCTCCTCTGCACAATAATCCAGGGCTCGAGTCCTGCAGGACCAACCCAGAATTATGTTTACCCCTCCCTCTACCTGCACTGCAAACTTGCCGACTGCCACAGTCCTGTGTGTAAATAAAAACTGCACACATTTTTAATGCAGTTCTGCACTGTGTAATTGCACCCTCAGACTATGCTTTTCCAAGTTTTTAGGGAAATTAAGGTTTTGCATGCATTTGGGGTATTCCCTTACCCCTAGGTGTACTGGTATTCCTTCCCAGGCGGTCCCTAATGCAAACCCCAGGATAAATATTCATAATTTCCCTCTTCTGCACATAGCTGCTACATACCATATCTCACAGTACGTGGTGGATAAATGCAGAGATTATGAATACTTATTACGGGACATACATCAGGAACTTCCCAAGCGCTGGTGATGCTACTGCCAGTTTCCCTTTAATGGCCGTTGAAAAATGGAACATAATCAGCTTATTTTTTATTGATTTTTTTTAAACCATAAAACAAGATTGTATGGTAAAATATTGACACTGTTATTTTGTGTTTACTGTGTGAACATGGCCTAACACTTTAAAGCATTTTAAATGATTTATTGTGCCAGGTATATTTATGAATCCAATTAGACCAATTTTCCAGATGGCTGTTTCTGAAACTTACAGAAAAACAGGGCAGATAGGTGAGATACAATACACCTAAAAGAAATTTTAAAATACAGTGTGAAAGTATCCCAATATAATTATATGCCTCAATATGTTGTCTCAATGAATCGCTCTATCATAGTTATTTTCATAAGGTGCGGCATGTAAGGCCTCTTCATCAAATATTTAGAATGTAAATGAATGAAAATGTCTCCTAATTATAGAAATAAGTGAACCTAAAAACAGCACAGCAGTGACTTGAATGCTCCAAATATTGATTTTTGCACGTCTGTGGTGTGATGTTTCATGTCAGCGTTGGTTTTGCTTTTTTTTCCGTGGTTACTGGGGATCTGCACTAGGCGGCACTGTAGTAGGTGAGGTCACTGTCTATGTAGGGGTACACACCCTGCCTTTTTGCACAAGGCTTTTCTGTAGTAGCAGTCTATACTGTTCCAACATGAACACAGAGCTTCCTTCTTTAAAGGGTGTGTTAAATAATTCTGTTTTGTTAGCCAATGTTTAGAAGGCACAATGAACCATGTGTTTAAACTGTGGAGTGGAAAAAAATCATTACCTACGTCTTAAAAGAAAGTTATACATATTGGTGTAGCTGATCTAGTACAGGCTTTTTTACTTTAAGCTATATATGAAACAATATACAAGACTAATTCATAGCAACAAACTGGATAAATTCCTTATTTATAACATTATATTCAGTAGTGAAAATATGTTGTGGAAGCTGTCTCTTAAATCTATTTTTTTTTTAAAGAGGGCCAATTTATTTTGCATTATTTAGTTAAATGGATGGGAAGTTTATTTCTCAAAGGAGTGTGTGCTATCCTTAAGACTAGGTTTCCACATGTTTTTCCCCCTGAAAAAACACCAGAAAAAACTTTAGAAAAACTGCCATAGCCAATTTTGTACCCTGTGGCAGTTTTTTCTCTGCCTTCAGGGTACCAGTCTGTTGGTAAGATGCAGAGCGCCCGGTTTTATTTAAGGAGTGATGTATAGCATCACTACTCACCTCCCCCGGCTGTATAGTATACAGGTGTGCATAATGTACCCATGTATACTATACAGGAGCCGGAAATCCAGTCACTAGACTGACAGGACTTTCTGCTCCTATAGCTCCTTCGTGGCTATACACTACATACAGTCATTTATAGATGTCTGTATATGGTGTATAAAGAAGCCTACATCCACTTACCTCCCTGCCTCCTGTCATAGTCAGTGTAACTCCTAGTGATTACGTCATTAGGGACGGAGCTACAGACTGGACCCAGGATGGTAAGTCTGAGGTTCTGTTCACATTGTACGTTTTGCATAATCTGTACAGACCCTTTTGGCAATGTCTTCCCAAATGGAGACTCCAGCTGTTGCTAAACTACAACACCCAGCATGCCCGGACAGCCAAAGCCTATCTGGGCGGTCTGGGAGTTGTAGTTTTGCAACAACTGGGAAGACATTGCATTATGGGTGCTTTCCCCAGCGGAGAGTGCCGAAAATGTACTAACCCTTTTTTGTGTTTTTTTTTTCTACTAGTTTCAGATCTGTTTATGCAGAGGATTATGGCAGATTCGTTGGACTATGGCGATAAACTGTATTTTTTTCTTTTAATAAAATGGCTAACAAGGGCTGTGGGGTGAGTGTTTTTTTAAATAAAATAATTTTACCAATGTGTTGTGTTTTTTTTAATTTAGTTTTCAGGCTTAGTAGTGGAAGCTGTCCATTACTAAGCTGGGGCTTAGCGTTAGCCCCAAAAGCAGCTAGCACTAACCCCCAAATATGACCCTAGTACCCACCGCTACAGAGGTATCGGGAAGAGCTATACCAACAGGCTCTTGGGCCTAAGCGGTAACATACTGGCGTTATTTAGGCTGGGGAGGGCCAGTGCCAATAGTCCTTGCCCATCCTGGTAGTGTCAGGCTGTAGCTGCTTGGTTAGTAGCTGGCTGAGAATAAAAATATGGGAAACCCTATGCGGGTTTTTAAAAATTTATTATTTATTTATGAAAAAAAGCATGGGGTTCACCATATTTCATTCTCAGCCAGCTACCAAACAAGCAGCAACAGCCTGACATGACCAGGATTGGCAAGGACCATTGTTACTGGTCCTCCTCAGACTAAATAATGCCATCCTGTTACCGACTAGGCCTAGGAGCGCCATTTTTGATGCTTCAGGCCTGTTGATACCGGCTCTTTCCTGCACCCCCTGTGGCAGTGGGTACTGGGGTAATATTTGGGGTAAGTGCTAGTGGCTTTTGGGGCTAGTGCTAAGCCCAGTGTAACACTCATGTTTCAGAAGATGAAATCCGGTGGATGTGGATCCGCTGGACCTGTGTGGCAGATGACTCGGACCATACCAGGGAGCAGAGTCTAAGGTGCCGCTGGTTTTCACCAGAGCCCGCCCCGAAGCAGGATGGACTTGCTGCAGCAGGCGGCACCCAGGTCTCTACCCCTGGCACGGCTCAACCACTCAGGTGGCTGAGGAGATGCGAGGCACAGGAGGGATAAAGCAGCTTGTAGTCTGGATAGCAGAAGGTCAGGGCAGCTGGCACAGTAGCTTAGTCAAGACATAGCAGGAGTTCAGTAGGCAGGAGGCAGAGGAGCAAGGTAAAACCCCCCAATTTTTTTTTACCTTTGACAGTTTTTGTCGCAAGAATCTGTTTAACTTTGTAGATGTCAGAAGAGCTGGAGACAGGCGTGGGGACAAGATTCTTCTGAGAGAACCGATTTATGACAAGAGGCTTGAGGAGGGAGACATGGAAGGAATTGGGAATACGTAACGTAGCAGGTAGACGGAGTTTGTAGGAGACAGGATAGATTTTTTGTAGAATCTGGAAGGGACCGAGCTTGTAACAAGGGATCCTGAAGCGGATGTACTTGGATGAAAGCCACACCATGTCACCAGGAGAGAAGGACAGAGGTGGTCTTCTATTTTTATCCGCTTGCGCCTTCATGCGTTAAGATGCCTGGGATAATGACTGTTGGGTCTGTTGTCAGATGGTGGAGAAGTCACGGACCAGCTCATCAACAGCAGGCACACCAGAGGAGACTGGGAGAGGAGAACGAAGATGGAGTCTGTAGACAACAAAAAAGGGGGACGACCTTGTGGACTCGGAATCCTTATGATTATATGAGAATTCAGCCCAGGGGAGAAGGTTGACCCAATCATCTTGGCGAGCTGAAACAAAATGCCGAAGATAAGTCTCAAGGATTTGATAAAGCTTCTCCACCTGACCGTGGGACTGAGGTTGGTAGGCCGAGGAGAAGTCCGGATTGATGTCCAGACGGTTACAAAGGGCTCGCCAGAACTTAGAGACAAACTGCACACCTCGATCCGAAACGATATGCTGAGAAAGACCATGTAAACAAAAGACATGTAACAAGAAATACTTCGCCAGCTGCGGGGCAGAAGGAAAACCTGGTAGAGGGATGAGCCATCTTGGAAAACCAATCTACAACGACCCAGATGACAGTGTTATTATAAGATGGTGGCAAATCGGTGATAAAATCCATGGCCATTTGGGACCAGGGAGTCTCTGGAATGGGTAAAGGCTGGAAGAGTCCTGCAGATCTCTGTCGAAGAGTTTTGTCACGGGCACATGTTTCACAGGACCGAACAAAATCAGAAACATCACTTTCAAGATGGGGCCACCAGTAGTGCTGGGAAATAAGAAGTAGAGTCTTGCGTATTCCAGGATGTCCTGCTGTCAAGGAAGAATTACCCCATTTCAGGACCTTGCGTCTCAATCTGGTGGGCACAAAGGATTTTCCCGAAGGAACTTGCTGAATCTCGGCAGGAGAGGCAGGAATGAAACGGTCAGGAGGAATAATATGTCTAGGCATGGAGTCCAAACCAATGATGTCAGAGGATGTTTTTGTCTGCTGGACAGAAGTGAATGAAGAAGTTGAACCTAGAAAAGAACATTGACCATCTTGCCTGGCGGGGGTTCAAACGCTGAGCAGACTGAAGGTATAGAAGATTCTTATGGCTGGAGTAGATGCTGACCGGATGAGAAGAACCTTCCAATAAATATTTTCATTCCTCCAAAGCTAGCTTGATAGCAAGGAGTTCACAATCTCCAATGGAGTAATTCCTCTCAGTAGGAGAGAATGTCTTGGAGAAGAACCCACAAGTTACACTCTTGCCCTTGGCGTATTTCTGAGTGAGAACGGCACCCGCTCCAAAAGATGAGGCATCAACCTCCAAAGCAAAGGGCCTCTCCGGATCAGGTCTTGTGAGCATGGGAGCACAGGCAAACACAGACTTTAAATGGGAGAAGGCCTCTTCAGCCTCTTGAGGCCAAGATTTAGGATTAGGTGCCTTCTTAGTGAGAGCAACAATAGGAGCAACCAAGGATGAAAAATGTGGGATAAACTGATGATAATAGTTAGCAAATCCCAGAAAGCGTTGAATAGCACGTAGGCCCGAAGGACAAGGCCAATCCAATACTGCTAACAACTTATCTGGATCCATCTGCAGGCCCAGATGAGAGACAATGTAGCCAAGAAACGGAAGACTAGATTTCTCGAACAGGCATTTCTCCAGTTTGGCGTAGAGATGATTCTTCCATAAACCACTAAGATGTGAGTGGGCTCAGCACTATCTTTTTTTGAACAAGGGGTGCTGCTATACGCATCAAATATAACACAATATCCAAAGAAAAAGAAACACGCAAAACAGCGCACACCCATAATATACATATATCAAAAAATATTTTATTAGCACATATATCAAAAGACAGACAGTATCGTTAAAAATACTTAAAAGGTTCCAACAACAGCCAACCGCACAAACAGGGGGAGCCCCCTAAACAAGGGGAACCCCACCCAGGGCACCTGCCTATTACAATGTGTAAACCAACATCACAATGATAATCATACAAACTGCCACATTATTGTATAATTCATCTAAAAAATGCATATCCTATATACAACCTGTATTCACATATAGTGGTAATGTGGTAAGATAGCACAGGACGGTCGATGGAGGAGTGACCAGGCAGGTGCCCCCCTAAAGACCCCACGCATTCGTTGCCGGTCGGCAACTTCCTCAGGGGTGTTGAGGACACAATAAGATACTCAAAATGTCTGTCACGAATATTGAAGGCCGTTTTCCATTCATCTCCCTTGCAGATACGAATGAGGTTACATGCACCGCATAAGTCATACTTGGAGAAGACCTTGGCACCACATAGACGGTCAAAAAGTTCTGAGATAAGAGGCAGAGGGTAACGGTTCTTGACCATGATTTTGTTAAGTCCCCTGTAGTCAATACATGGACGAGTGAGCCATCCTTCTTCCCTACAAAAAAGAAACCTGCTCCAGCAGGAGAAGAGGACTTATGGATAAATCCCTTTTGGAGATACTGGATATACTCAGCCATGCCTTTGGTCTCAGGAACTGATAGAGGGTATATCTTTCCACGAGGAGGAGTGGTACCAGGCAGAAGATCAATAGGGCAGTCGTAAGGACGATGTGGAGGCAGAGACTCAGCCTGTTTCTTGCAGAAAACTTCAGAGAAATCTTGGTAAGGTGGCGGCAGGCCAGGTAAAGGAAGAAGATGAGAAACAACTTTACACAAAATTGGTTTTGACAGGATTGTCCCCAGAGAATTGTTTCTGCAGTTCTCCAATCCAGTTGCGGGGAATTGCGTTGCAGCCAAGGAAGGCCAAGAAGAATCACAGAAGTACAGTGTGGCAGAACATAGAATTGAATCTTATCTTTATGCGATACTCCCACTTGCATGACGAGAGATTTAGTAACGGAAGTGAACTTTACAGTCCAGATTTTTTCCATTAACAGAGGAGATGAACAAGGGCTTGGCAAGCCGAGTAAGGGGAAGATGATACTTGTGGACTAAAGCCGCATCAATAAAGTCACCTGCTAATCCAGAATCCAAAAATGCTGTAGCGCTGAAGGAAAACTTGGCTGAAGCAAAGACTTGTACAGGAATAGTTAAGCGGGGAGAGGTAGTTTTCACACCCAGAGACGCCTCTCCCACATACCCTAAATGTGGGCGAATTTTATTGTCCTTGAGAAAGTGCTCCGGGCTAGCACAATACATGCACAAATTCTCATTGCGTCCTCGTGATCTTTCCTGTTGCATAAGACGAGAACGATCTCCTTGTATAGCCTTTTCGACAAGAGGCGCAGGAAACTGAAGAGGTGGAAATTGAAACATGGGTCTCAGGCGGGCAGGTTCCCTCTCTAATGCACATCAATGCATGTGGCCAAGTGGATACGTTCTGTCAAAGAAGATGGAGGATCACGTGATGCAAGGGCATCTTAAATCCTACTTGACAGTCCTTTTTTGAATGTGGTACACAAGGCCTCATCATTCCAGGCAAGTTCAGAGGCTAGAATGCGGAATTGAACCGCATAGTCACCGGCGGTAGAATTCCCTTGACAGAGGTTCAGCAAGGCCATCTCAGCTGAAGAGGCACATGCGGGTTCCTCAAAGACACTGCGAAATTCTGCCAAGAAGGCCAACAAATTGGAGGATACTGGATCACCTCGGTCCCAAAGGGGTGTAGCCCAAGCCAGGGCTTTACCGGACAGTAGACTAATGATAAAGGCCACCTTCGTACGTTCTGTCGGAAACAGTTCAGACAGGAGCTCCAAGTGTATGGAGCAATGTGTAACAAAAGCCTCTGCATGACTTGGAATCCCCATCATACTTTGGAGGTAAAGGCAGGCGTAGCTGGGAGCCAGAAGACACTGTAGGAGCTGGAGCTGGGAGTGGGCCAGATTGTGGTACCTGCTGCCGTTGCAAGGCCAAAAGCTGTTGCATCATGGCTGAAAGTTGAGAAAATTGCTGCGCCTGTCGGGCCAACTGCTGCGACTGACGTACCACAATGGGGTAAGATCCGCGACTTCAGTCAGGGGTAACTCAGCGGGATCCATGGCCGGATCTTACTGTAACACTCACGTTTCAGAAGACAGGAACTCCGGTGGATGTGGATCCACTGGACCTGTGTGGCAGATGACCCGGACCGCACCAGGGAGCGGAGTCTAAGGTGCCACTTGTTTTCACCAGAGCCCACCGCAAAGCAGGATGGACTTCCTGTGGCAGGTGGCACCCAGGTCGCTACCCCTGGCATGGCTCGACCACACAGGCGGCTGAGGAGATGCGAGGCACAGGAGAGATAAGGCAGCTCGTAGTCTGAATAGCAGAAGGTCAGGGCAGGCGGCACAGTAGCGTAGTCAAGACGTAGCAGGAGTTCAGAAGGCAGGCGGCAGATGAGCAAGGTCAAAGTAACAAAGCAAGGGATCAGATACACGGCAAGGCAATACTGAGGAACACTTTCTCTAAGGCACAAGGCAACAAAGATCTGGCAGGAGAGTGAGGAGAGTGGAGGAATTAAAAATGAGCCACGGGTGAATTACACTAATTAGCTTACTTGCCCTTTAAATCTTAAAGCTCCCGCGCATGCGTGCCCTAGGGGACGGGGACACGCGCGGTGGAGCAGAGAGGCAGAGGTGGAGGCAGGAGAAACACCCGGAGAGTGAAGGACTGGGTCCCACAATGCGAGTCCCAGCCCCGTCGGCAGCAGCAGGTACAGTGGGGATCAAAAGTTTGGGCACCCCGGGTAAAAATTTGTATTAATGTGCATAAAGAAGCCGAGGAAAGATGGAAAAATCTCCAAAAGGCAAAAGTTTGGGCACCCTGCAGAGTTAATATCTTGTACTGCCCCCTTTATCACAGCTTGTAAACGCTTTTTGCAGCCAGCCAAGAGTCTTTCAATTCTTGTTTGAGGTATCTTTGCCCATTCTTCCTTAGAAAAGTCTTCCAGTTCTTTGAGATTTCTGGGCTGTCTGTCACGCACTGCTCTTTTAAGGTCTATCCATAGATTTTCAATTATGTTGAGGTCAGGAGATTGTGAAGGCCATGGCAAAACCTTCAGTTTACGCCTCTTGATGTATTCCCCCATGGATTTCGAGGTGTGTTTAGGATCATTATCCATTTGTAGAAGCCATCCTCCTCTCGTTAACTTAAGCTTTTTCACAGATGGCATCCAGTTAGCATCCAAAATTTGCTGAAATTTTATTGAATCCATTTTTCCTTCTACTCGTGAGATGTTCCCTGTGCCACTGGCTTCAATACAACCCCAAAGCATGATTGATCCACCACAGAGGCTCTTTTCATTAAATTCTGTTCCCCTTCTTCTCCAAACGTACCTTTGCTCATTCCGGCCAAAAAGTTCAATTTTAACCACATAGGTCCACAGAACTTGTTTCCAAAATGCATCAGGCTTGTCTATATGTTCATTTGCAAAGTTCAAACGCTGATTTTTGTGGTGAGGATGTAGAAGAGGTTTTCTTCTGACTCTTCCATGAAGACCATATTTGTACAAGTTTCTCTTTATAGTGGAATAGTGTACCACAACTCCAGTGTCTGCCAGATCTTTCTGGAGGGATTGTGCAGCCAAACGTGGGTTTAGAATTTTTCTCACAATCCTGCGAGCTGTTCTGTCTGATATTTTTCTTGGTCTTCCAGATCTTGCTTTAACTTCCACTGTTCCTGATGATTGCCATTTCTTAATTACATTCTGAACAGAGGATATTGACATCTGAAAACGTTTTGCTATCTTCTTATAGCCTTCTCCAGCTTTGTGAGCGTCAACTATTTTCAGTTTCAGATTTCTAGACAACTGCTTAGAAGAACCCATGGTGCAGATTGTTGGGGCAAGGTCAGATGAGTCTGGACATTTAAAACCTTTGAGATTGACATCACCTGGTCTTCCCAGATGATGATTGAGAACAATCCATGACACTGGCAGGTCTCAGCTTTGCAAAGGGGGCAGCGCATGCTATAAATTCGTCAGGGTGCCCAAATTTTTGCAGATGCCATTTTTTTTTTCTGTTATTTTGAAAGTGTAAATGGTGGCAATAAAATCTAACTTTTGTTATAAGAATGTCTAATCTGTAATTTGATGCCTTTTGGAGATTTTTCCATCTTTCCTTGGCTTCTTTATGCACATTGACAGTGGCGTTGCGACCCGGGTGCGGGGGGTGCGGCCCGCACCGGGTGACACCAACCTAATGGGGTGACACCAAGACGCTCCGCAGCACCCCCCCATCTGTGCCCGACCGGCCTCCCATCCGTCAGCACCCCCCCCCCCCCCCCTGCGCTGTGTGTGCGGTGCGCCCGTCCGTCATCACCCCCCCCCCCCCCTGCGCTGTGTGTGCGGTGCGCCCGTCCGTCATCACCCCCCCCCCCCTTTCACCTTCACTCTGCGCCCGTCCGTCATCACCCCCCGCACCTTCACCAGCACTGTGCCCGTCCTCCGCTCCCACGTCTGCGCCGGCCTGACGTCACACCGCATGGCCGCGCAGGAGGACGTGAGTTACGTCACTCGCACGGCGCCCGGTGAGAAGGAGCGCTGCGCTGGATGGGTGAGTGTGTATGTCTGTCTGTCTGTCTCTATCTATGCTTGTGTGTGACTGTGTGTATGTGACTGTGTGTGTTTGTGTGACTCTGTGTGTGTGTGACTGTGTGACTCTGTGTGTGTCTGTCTGTGAGTGTGTCTCTCTGACTGTGTGTGTGTGTGTGTGTTTGTCTCTCTGTGTTGTATGTGTTTTTTGTGTGTGTGTGTGTGTGGGGGGGGGGGGGTATAACCAGCGATCTATTGTGGGGAGACTTTGACCCATTATGGGGAACCTGCGGCCTAATGTGGGGAAACTACTACCAAATGTGCGGAGTCTATGCTACCTAATGTGGGGAATCTGTGCTACCAAATGTGGGAAGTCTATGCTACCTTATGTGGGGAATCTGTGCTACCTAATGTGGAGAAATTGCTACCTAATGTGGGGAAATTGCTACCTAATGTGGGATAACTGGTACCTACCTAATGTGGGGGAACTGGTACCAAATGTGGGGAATCTATGCTGCCTAATGTGGGGAATAGATGCTACCTAATGTGGGGAAACTGCGACCTACCTAATGTGGGGGCACTGCTGCCTACCTAATGCTCCCCCCCCTGGCAGTAGCACCCTCATCATCCACCAGCAACACCCCCCCAGCAGCACCTCCATCAACATATCCTGATGGTGGATGATGGAGGTGCTCCTGCCAGGAGGATGATCCTGCCGATGGACGATGGGGGTGATACTGCCAGGGGGGATGGCCAGTAGCACCCTCATCATTCTCCAGCAACACCCCCCCAGTAGTAGCACCCCCATCATCCACTAGCAACACCACCAATACCCCCCTCCCGTGGTAATAGCATCAGCTAACGGATGTTGAGGGGTGTTACTTTGGTTGTGGTATTATATTCAGAGGGGGCAGTGTATGGCAACGTTATATTCAGAGGGCGCAGTGGGTGGTAGTATTATATTCAGAGGGTGCACTGTATGGCAACGTTATATTCAGAGGGCGCAGTTTGTGGTAGTATTATATTCAGAGGGTGCAGTTTGTGGTAGTATTATATTCAGAGGGCGCAGTTTGTGGTAGTATTATATTCAGAGGGCGCAGTTTGTGGTAGTATTATATTCAGAGGGCACAGTGGGTGGTAGTATTATATTCAGAGGGGGCAGTGTGTGGTAGTATTATATTCAGAGGGCACAGTGGGTGGTAGTATTATATTCAGAGGGCGCAGTTTGTGGTAGTATTATTAGAGATGAGCGAACTCACAGTAAATTCGATTCGTCACTAACTTCTCGGCTCGGCAGTTGATGACTTATCCTGCGTAAATTAGTTCAGCCTTCAGGTACTCCGGTGGGCTGAAAAAGGTGGATACAGTCCTAGGAAAGAGTCTCCTAGGTCTGTATCCACCTTTTTCAGCCCACCGGAGCACCTGAGAGCTGAACTAATTTATGCAGGATAAGTCATCAACTGCCGAGCAGAGAAGTTTGTGACGAGTTGAATTTACTGTAGTTTGCTCATCTCTAAGTATTATATTCAGAGGGTGCAGTGGGTGGTAGTATTATATTCCGAGGGTACAGTATGTGGCGGTATTATATTCAGGGGTACAGTATGTGGCAGATTTATATTCAGGGGTACAGTATGTGGCAGATTTATATTCAGAGGGTACAGTATGTGGCAGATTTATTTTCAGAGGGCGCAGTTTGTGGTAGTATTATATTCAGAGGGTATAGTGTGTGGCGGTATTATATTCAGGGGTACAGTATGTGGCAGATTTATATTCAGAGGGTACAGTATGTGTTGGTATTATATTCAGAATGTACAGTGTGTGGTAGTATTATATTCAGTGGGTACAGTGTGTGGCGGTATATTCAGGGGTACAGTATGTGGCAGATTTATATTCAGAGTGTACAGTATGTGTTGGTATTATATTCAGAATGTACAGTGTGTGGTAGTATTATATTCAGTGGGTATGGTGTATGGAAGGTTTATAATGAAAGAGTATAGTGTATAGTAGTATTATATTTAGAGGATACAGTGTCTGGCAGGTTTATAATAATAATTGTTTTCATATAGAGGATGAGAATGCGCTGACATAGTGAGGAGACGTCTGGGCGTCACATTCTGCAGAGAGAAGTTTTAGCTGGACCAGGCGGTATGTACCATCTGAATTAGATAAGGAAAGACTATAGAGAAGACGTTACCTGTAGTCACTGATATCATTGTGTATTCTCCTGACTATAGAGAAGACGTTACCTGTAGTCACTGATATCATTGTGTATTCTCCTCACTATAGAGAAGACGTTACCTGTAACCACTGATATCATTGTGTATTCTCCTCACTATAGAGAAGACATCACCTGTAGTCACTGATATCATTGTGTATTCTCCTCTCTGTGTCCTATCAGAGCTGTAGTCACTTGTCAGTTCTACAGTTATGGTGAGTGAAACTACAACTCCCAGCATAACCTCACCACTGCTCAAAGGGGTACTCTACTGGAAAAAAAATTTTTTAATCAGCTGGTGCTACAAAGTTAAACAGATTTGTAAATTACTTCTATTTAAAAATCTTAATCCTTCCAGTACGTATTAGCAGCTGTATAAGCGATTCACAGGAAGTTATTTTCTTTTTTAATTTATTTTCTGTCTGACCACAGTGCTCTGTGCTGACACCTCTGTCCATGTCAAGAACTGTCCAGAGTAGGAGCAAATCCCCATAGCAAACCTTTCCTGCTCTGGACAGTTCCTGACATGGACAGAGGTGTCAGCAAATAGCACTGTGGTCAGACTGGAAAGAACTACACAACTTCCTGTGGAGCATACACCAGCTTATAAGTACTGTAAGTATTAAGATTTTAAATAGAAGTAATTTAAAAATCTGTTTAACTTTCTGGCACCAGTTGATATAAAAGTAAATGTTTTCCAGTGGAGTACCCCTTTAAGTAATTCTGGGAGCTGTATATTTAAATGGTGAAAACTTCTTTAACACTTTCCTATTCTGTGGCAACTGGTATATCTGATTATTATACTGGAATTTCTCACAATGCGCTACAACAGTGGTGTCTGTCACAACAGGCTAAAAACTTACTGGGGGGAGGGGGGAGGTATGGGGGTGACACCATTTTCTACCGCACCGGGTGACACCAACCCTAGCAACGCCACTGCACATTGATACAAATTTTTACCTGGGGTGCCCAAACTTTTGATCCCCACTGTAAGGGGACCATGTGCTCATGACCAGCGTGTGCAGACGGAGCACATAACGTAACACCCAGCTTGGTAATTGATTCCGTCTATAAGACGGCTTCCACTACTTAGACTGAAAATTTAATCTAAAAAAAGTCGACACATAGGAAAAATTATTTTATTTAAAAAAACACTATCCCACAGCCCTTGTTAGCCATTTTATTAAATGGAAAAAATACAGTTCATCGCCATAGTCCACCAAATCCGCCGTAGTCCTCTTCATACAAAAAAAACACAAAACACAAAAAGTGATTTAATGCATTTTTGGCATTCTCTGCTGTGGGGGAGCACTCACAATGCCAAACAGGGAGCATTGTATTACTGTGGAAGAAATTAGGGATGCTATGCATCCCTACTTCCCTCCAAGGGTGCTGAAACTATGGCGTTTTTGCTTGAAAAAAAAAAAAGTAATCGTCACAGCATGCTGCGATTTGGGAAAACTGCCAGATCGCACCAAAACGCTGGGGTCAGGGGAAAAACACCAAACCCAAAAACACAAAGTGGGTTTGGCAATTTGAGTTTCCCTTCTGACTCCCTGCTAACATCTGGCTGCAGCGTTTACCCACGGAAAAACGCGATTCGGACGTTTTTGTTTTTGGGCAAACCTTGTGGAAGTGGAAACCTTGCCTAAGGCAAGCCTGATTCAAACCTCCTGAGCCTGGTCCATGGCTCATTATTCACATCTCTATGTCAAAGAAAGTTTCAGCCCATCGATTCAGGGAAAAGGGCAGATATGCAACAAAGGAGTTAAACCCCTATATGGCCATGTTCACAAAGGTGAAAATGTCCATCCGGAAAACAAATGCAGACATTCGGCACATTTGGTTGTTTTGGTGGTGCTTGGATCACTTGGAAATGCGCCATGGACTGTAATGCATGTCTACCTAAATCCGCAGAATCATTGAACGGTTCATCATTTCAACGGATGTCGGTAACGGGACTTCCACCATGTACACAATGCAGTAGAATCCCAGTGAAATCAATGGGACTCTGCCGTGTAAACAAAGCCTATCTGAGGACCAGGTGGTGAAACAACAATATATAAATTACTGTTACGCCGAGCGCTCCGGGTCCCCGCTCCTCCCCGGAGCGCTCGCTACACTCTCTCCGCTGCAGCGCTCCGGTCAGATCCACTGACCCGGGGCGCTGCGATTCTGCTTCCAGCCGGGATGCGATTCGCGATGCGGGTAGCGCCCGCTCGCGATGCGCACCCCGGCTCCCGTACCTGACTCGCTCTCCCTCGGTCCTGTCCCGGCGCGCGCGGCCCCGCTCCCTAGGGCGCGCGCGCGCCGGGTCTTTGCGATTTAAAGGGCCACTGCGCCGCTGATTGGCGCAGTGATTCCAATTAGTGTCTTCACCTGTGCACTTCCCTATATCACCTCACTTCCCCTGCACTTCCCTGCCGGATCTTGTTGCCATTGTGCCAGTGAAAGCGTTCCTTGTATGTTCCTAGCCTGTGTTCCAGACCTCCTGCCGTTGCCCCTGACTACGATCCTTGCTGCCTGCCCCGACCTTCTGCTACGTCCGACCTTGCTTCTGTCTACTCCCTTGTACCGCGCCTATCTTCAGCAGCCAGAGAGGTTGAGCCGTTGCTAGTGGATACGACCTGGTCACTACCGCCGCAGCAAGACCATCCCGCTTTGCGGCGGGCTCTGGTGAAAACCAGTAGTGACTTAGAACCGATCCACTAGCACGGTCCACGCCAATCCCTCTCTGGCACAGAGGATCCACTACCCGCCAGCCGGCATCGTGACAGTAGATCCGGCCATGGATCCCGCTGAAGTTCCTCTGCCAGTTGTCGCTGACCTCACCACGGTGGTCGCCCAGCAGTCACAACAGATAGCGCAACAAGGCCAACAGCTGTCTCAACTGACCGTTATGCTACAACAGTTACTACCACAGCTTCAGCAGTCATCTCCTCCGCCAGCTCCTGCACCTCCTCCGCAGCGAGTGGCCGCTCCTGGGCTACGCCTATCCTTGCCGGATAAATTTGATGGGGACTCTAAGTTTTGCCGTGGCTTTCTTTCCCAATGTTCCCTGCATCTGGAGATGATGTCGGACCTGTTTCCCACTGAAAGGTCTAAGGTGGCTTTCGTAGTCAGCCTTCTGTCCGGAAAAGCCCTGTCATGGGCCACACCGCTCTGGGACCGCAATGACCCCGTCACTGCCTCTGTACACTCCTTCTTCTCGGAAATCCGAAGTGTATTTGAGGAACCTGCCCGAGCCTCTTCTGCTGAGACTGCCCTGTTGAACCTGGTCCAGGGTAATTCTTCCGTTGGCGAGTATGCCGTACAATTCCGTACTCTTGCTTCAGAATTGTCCTGGAATAATGAGGCCCTCTGCGCGACCTTTAAAAAAGGCCTATCCAGCAACATTAAAGATGTTCTGGCCGCACGAGAAATTCCTGCTAATCTACATGAACTTATTCACCTAGCCACTCGCATTGACATGCGTTTTTCCGAAAGGCGTCAGGAGCTCCGCCAAGATATGGACTCTGTTCGCACGAGGCGTTTCTTCTCCTCGGCTCCTCTCTCCTCTGGTCCCCTGCAATCTGTTCCTGTGCCTTCCGCCGTGGAGGCTATGCAGGTCGACCGGTCTCGCCTGACACCTCAAGAGAGGACACGACGCCGCATGGAGAACCTCTGCCTGTACTGTGCTAGTACCGAACACTTCCTGAGGGATTGTCCTATCCGTCCTCCCCGCCTGGAAAGACGTACGCTGACTCCGCACAAAGGTGAGACAGTCCTTGATGTCTACTCTGCTTCTCCACGTCTTACTGTGCCTGTGCGGATGTCTGCCTCTGCCTTCTCCTTCTCTACCGTGGCCTTCTTGGACTCTGGATCTGCAGGAAATTTTATTTTGGCCTCTCTCGTCAACAGGTTCAACATCCCAGTGACCACTCTCGCCAGACCCCTTTACATCAATTGTGTAAACAATGAAAGATTGGACTGTACCATACGCTTCCGCACGGAGCCCCTTCTAATGAGCATCGGATCTCATCACGAGAGGATTGAACTTTTGGTCCTCCCCAACTGCACCTCGGAAATTCTCCTTGGACTTCCCTGGCTTCAACTTCATTCCCCAACCCTGGATTGGTCCACTGGGGAGATCAAGAGTTGGGGGCCCTCTTGTTCCAAGGACTGTCTAAGACCGGTTCCCAGTAACCCTTGCCGTGACTCTGTGGTTCCCTCAGTAACCGGTCTCCCTAAGGCCTATATGGACTTCGCGGATGTTTTCTGCAAAAAACAAGCTGAGACTCTACCTCCTCACAGGCCTTATGATTGCCCTATCGACCTCCTCCCGGGTACTACTCCACCCCGGGGCAGAATTTATCCTCTCTCTGCCCCAGAGACTCTTGCCATGTCTGAGTATGTCCAGGAAAATTTAAAAAAGGGCTTTATCCGTAAATCCTCCTCTCCTGCCGGAGCTGGATTTTTCTTTGTGTCCAAAAAAGATGGCTCCCTACGTCCTTGCATTGACTACCGCGGTCTTAATAAAATCACGGTTAAGAACCGCTACCCCCTACCCCTCATCTCTGAACTCTTTGATCGCCTCCAAGGTGCCCACATCTTTACTAAATTGGACTTAAGAGGCGCCTATAACCTCATCCGCATCAGAGAGGGGGATGAGTGGAAAACGGCGTTTAACACCAGAGATGGACACTTTGAGTATCTGGTCATGCCCTTTGGCCTGTGCAACGCCCCTGCTGTCTTCCAAGACTTTGTCAATGAAATTTTTCGTGATCTGCTATACTCCTGTGTTGTTGTATATCTGGACGATATCCTAATTTTTTCTGCCAATCTAGAAGAACACCGCCAGCATGTCCGTATGGTTCTTCAGAGACTTCGTGACAATCAACTCTATGCCAAAATTGAGAAATGTCTGTTTGAATGCCAATCTCTTCCTTTTCTAGGATATTTGGTCTCTGGCCAGGGACTACAAATGGATCCAGACAAACTCTCTGCCGTCTTAGATTGGCCACGCCCCTCCGGACTCCGTGCTATCCAACGCTTTTTGGGGTTCGCCAATTATTACAGGCAATTTATTCCACATTTTTCTACCGTTGTGGCTCCTATCGTGGCTTTAACCAAAAAAAATGCCGATCCCAAGTCGTGGCCTCCTCAAGCGGAAGACGCCTTTAAACGACTCAAGTCTGCCTTTTCTTCGGCTCCCGTGCTCTCCAGACCTGACCCTTCCAAACCCTTCCTATTGGAGGTTGATGCCTCCTCAGTGGGAGCTGGAGCTGTTCTTTTACAAAAAAATTCTTCCGGGCATGCTGTCACTTGTGGTTTTTTTTCTAGGACCTTCTCTCCGGCGGAGAGGAACTACTCCATCGGGGATCGAGAGCTTCTAGCCATTAAATTAGCACTTGAGGAATGGAGGCATCTGCTGGAGGGATCAAGATTTCCAGTTATTATTTACACCCACCACAAGAACCTCTCCTACCTCCAGTCTGCCCAACGGCTGAATCCTCGCCAGGCCCGGTGGTCTCTGTTCTTTGCCCGATTTAATTTTGAGATTCACTTTCGTCCTGCCGATAAGAACATTAGGGCCGATGCTCTCTCTCGTTCCTCGGATGCCTCAGAAGTTGAACTCTCTCCGCAACACATCATTCCACCTGACTGCCTGATCTCCACTTCTCCAGCCTCCATCAGGCAAACTCCTCCAGGAAAGACCTTTGTTTCTCCACGCCAACGCCTTGGAATCCTCAAATGGGGTCACTCCTCCCATCTCGCTGGTCATGTGGGCATCAAGAAATCTGTGCAACTCATCTCCCGCTTCTATTGGTGGCCGACTCTGGAGACGGATGTTGTGGACTTTGTGCGAGCCTGCACTATCTGTGCCCGGGATAAGACTCCTCGCCAGAAGCCCGCTGGTTTTCTTCATCCCCTGCCTGTCCCCGAACAGCCTTGGTCTCTGATTGGTATGGATTTTATTACTGATTTACCCCCTTCCCGTGGCAACACTGTTATTTGGGTGGTCGTTGATCGATTCTCCAAAATGGCACATTTCATCCCTCTTCCTGGTCTTCCTTCAGCGCCTCAGTTGGCTAAACAATTTTTTGTACACATTTTTCGTCTTCACGGATTGCCTACGCAGATCGTCTCGGATAGAGGCGTCCAATTCGTGTCTAAATTCTGGAGGGCTCTCTGTAAACAACTCAAGATTAAATTAAATTTTTCTTCTGCATATCATCCCCAGTCCAATGGACAAGTAGAAAGAATTAACCAAGTCTTGGGTGATTATTTGCGACATTTTGTTTCCTCCCGCCAGGATGACTGGGCAGATCTCCTTCCATGGGCCGAATTCTCGTATAACTTCAGAGTCTCTGAATCTTCCTCCAAATCCCCATTTTTCGTGGTGTACGGCCGTCACCCTCTTCCCCCCCTCCCTACCCCCTTGCCCTCTGGTCTGCCCGCTGTGGATGAAATTTCTCGTGACCTTTCCATTATATGGAGAGAGACCCAAAATTCTCTCCTACAGGCTTCATCACGCATGAAG
This sequence comes from Hyla sarda, assembly GCF_029499605.1. NCBI lineage: Eukaryota > Metazoa > Chordata > Amphibia > Anura > Hylidae > Hyla > Hyla sarda. The sequence goes on from NC_079196.1 coordinate 102,543,956, forward strand.
AGGTTCGCGGATAAGAAAAGAAGAGCTCCTCCCGTTTTTTCCCCTGGAGACAAGGTATGGCTCTCCGCTAAATATGTCCGCTTCCGTGTCCCTAGCTACAAGTTGGGACCACGCTATCTTGGTCCTTTCAAAATTTTGTGTCAAATTAATCCTGTCTCTTACAAACTTCTTCTTCCTCCTTCTCTTCGTATCCCTAATGCCTTTCACGTCTCTCTTCTTAAACCACTCATCCTCAACCGTTTTTCTCCCAAATCTGTTCCTCCCACTCCTGTTTCCGGCTCCTCGGACATCTTCTCTGTCAAAGAGATCTTAGCCTCTAAAAAGGTCAGAGGGAAAACTTTTTTTCTAGTGGACTGGGAGGGTTGTGGTCCTGAAGAGAGATCCTGGGAACCTGAGGACAACATCCTAGATAAAAGTCTGCTCCTCAGGTTCTCAGGCCCTAAAAAGAGGGGGAGACCCAAGGGGGGGGGGGTACTGTTACGCCGAGCGCTCCGGGTCCCCGCTCCTCCCCGGAGCGCTCGCTACACTCTCTCCGCTGCAGCGCTCCGGTCAGATCCACTGACCCGGGGCGCTGCGATTCTGCTTCCAGCCGGGATGCGATTCGCGATGCGGGTAGCGCCCGCTCGCGATGCGCACCCCGGCTCCCGTACCTGACTCGCTCTCCCTCGGTCCTGTCCCGGCGCGCGCGGCCCCGCTCCCTAGGGCGCGCGCGCGCCGGGTCTTTGCGATTTAAAGGGCCACTGCGCCGCTGATTGGCGCAGTGATTCCAATTAGTGTCTTCACCTGTGCACTTCCCTATATCACCTCACTTCCCCTGCACTTCCCTGCCGGATCTTGTTGCCATTGTGCCAGTGAAAGCGTTCCTTGTATGTTCCTAGCCTGTGTTCCAGACCTCCTGCCGTTGCCCCTGACTACGATCCTTGCTGCCTGCCCCGACCTTCTGCTACGTCCGACCTTGCTTCTGTCTACTCCCTTGTACCGCGCCTATCTTCAGCAGCCAGAGAGGTTGAGCCGTTGCTAGTGGATACGACCTGGTCACTACCGCCGCAGCAAGACCATCCCGCTTTGCGGCGGGCTCTGGTGAAAACCAGTAGTGACTTAGAACCGATCCACTAGCACGGTCCACGCCAATCCCTCTCTGGCACAGAGGATCCACTACCCGCCAGCCGGCATCGTGACAATTACGTTGGAATAAGAGCATCCAAGGATACAAATTGGTATAAACATTATATATGTGTTTGTATTTTTTTTTTAATTTATCTAGTTTTTTTTTTTTTTACCCTTATCAACACGGGTCCACTTTCAGCACATTAACCCCTTCATGACCCAGCCCATTTTCACCTTCAGGACCTTGGCATTTTTTGAACATCTGACCACCGTTACTTTAAACATTAATAACTCTGGGATGCTTTTACTTATCATTCTGATTCCGAGATTGTTTTTTCGTGACATATTCTACTTTATGTTGTTGGTAAACTTTCACTGATATTTGCATCCTTTCTTGGTAAAAAAAATCTAAAAATGTCATGAAAATTTTGAAAATTTAGCTTTTTTCTAACTTTGAAACTCTCTGCTTGTAAGGAAAATGGATATTCCAAATAAATTACATATTGATTCACATATATAATATGTCTACTTTATGTTTGCATCAAAAAATTGAGGTGTTTTTACTTTTGGAAGACACCAGAGGGCTTCAAAGTTCCGCAGCAATTTTCCAATTTTTCTCAAGATTTTCAAAATCATACTTTTTCAGGGACCAGTTCAGGTTGGAAGTGAATTTTAAGGGTCTTTATGGGAAATACCCCATAAATGACCCCATTATAAAAACTGCACCCCCCAAAGTATTCAAAATGACATTCAGTAAGAACCCTTTAGGTGTTTCACAGGAATAGCAGCAAAGTGAAGGAGAAAATTCAAAATCTTCATTTTTTACACTCGCATGTTCTTGTAGACTCAATTTTTTTTTATTTTTACAAGGGGTAAAAGAAGAGAAATCACCCTAAAATTTGTAACCCAATTTCTCTCAAGTAAGTAAACACCTCATATGTGTATGTAAAGTGTTCGGCGGGCGCAGTAGAGGGCTCAGAAGGGGCAGTAGAGGGCTCAGAAGGGAAGGAGCGACAATGGGATTTTGGAGAGTGAGTTTTTCTGAAAGGGTTTTTGGGGGGCATGTCCCATTTAGGAAGCCCCTATGGTGCCAGAACAGTGGACCCCCCCACATGTGAACCCATTTTGGAAACTACACCCCTCATGGAATTTAATAAGGGGTACAGTGAGCATTTACACCCCACTGGCGTTTGACAGATATTTGAAACAGTGGACTGTGCAAATGAAAAATTGTATTTTTCATTTTCACAGACCACTGTTCCAAAAATCTGTCATACACCAGTGGGGTGTAAATGCTCACTGCACCCCTTATTAAATTCCATGAGGGGTGTAGTTTCCAAAATGGGGTCACATATGGATATTTATTGTTTTGCGTTTATGTCAGAACTGCTGTAACAATTAGCCACCCCTGTGCAAATCACCTCAAATGTACATGGTGCACTCTCCCTTCTGAGCTTTGTTGTGCGCCCCCAGAGCACTTTGCGCCCACATATGGGGTATCTCTGTACTCGGGAGAAATTGCATTATAAATTTTGAGGGTCTTTTTTTCCCTTTTACCTCTTGTGAAAATGAAAAGTATGCGGCAACACCAGCACGTCAGTGTAAAAAATTAAATTTTTATACACTAACAAGCTGGTGTAGACCCCAACTTCACCTTTTCATAGGGGTTAAAGAAGAAAAAGACCCCCAAAATTTGTAAGGCAATTTCTCCCGAGTACGGAGATACCCCATATGTGTCCCAAAGCTGTTGCCCTGAAATAGGACAGGGCTCCAAAGTGAGAGAGCGCCATGCGCATTTGAGGCCTAAATTAGGGATTTGCATAGGGGTGGACATAGGGGTATTCTATGCCAGTGATTCCCAAACAGGGTGCCTCCAGCTGTTGCAAAACTCCCAGCATGCCTGGACAGTCAATGGCTGTCCGTCAATACTGGGAGTTGTTGTTTTGCAACAGCTGGAGGCTCCATTTTGGAAACAGTAGCATACCAGACGTTTTTCCTTTTTATTGGGGAGGGGAGGGGGGCTGTGTAGGGGTATGTGTATATGTAGTGTTTTTTACTTTTTATTTTAGGTTAGTGTAAGTGTAGTGTAGTGTTTTTAGGGTACAGTCACACGGGCAGAGGTTCACAGCAAGTTTGCCGCTGGGAGCTTGAGCTGCAGTGCAAAATTTGCGCCATCTCAAGCACTCACTGTAAACCTCCGCCTGTACATTCACATTGGGGGGAGGGGGGGGGCAAACATCCAGCTGTTGCAAAACTACAACTCCGAGCATGCCCTTTGGCTGTCCGTGCATGCTGGGAGTTGTAGTTTTGCAACAGCTGGAGGCACACTGGTTGCGACACACGGAGTTAGATAACAAACTGGTGTTTCGCAACCAGTGTGCCTTCAGCTGTTGCAAAAACTACAAATCTCAGCATGCAGTTACAGCAGAAGGGAAACGCTGCTAGTCAGATTTGACTAGCTGATAGCAGCGATAGCTGGGGGGAGGGGGGTGGGGGATGAAACCCCCCGTGGTCGCATGGTAAGATGGCTGGCTATCAGTGATAGCCACCATCTTACCGGGCGCTGCGGGATGCCGCTAGTAGAGGCAAAAATGTTCATGACGTACCTGGTACGTCATGGGTCGGGAACACCTTCCCACTCATGACGTACAGGTATGTCATAGGTCGGGAAGGGGTTAATGAAAACAAACAGGAAAAAGACAATTCTTAGTATACGAAAGCAATTGTTTATAAGCATCTAGAGTATACTATTCTCTTTAAAACATATACTACTTAACTCTGTTTTTCAGTCAACCGAATTGTTGTTAGCAGTAAATTGTTCTTACGATAGCAGTAAATTGTCCTTGCTCAGTGTAGATGCACAAAAGGTAATGTTCCTTAGTGAGGGGAATTGATCATCAAATTAATTGAGCCATAACATGTAATAATATTATTCCTGCATTGCTGTGGAATTTCTACTTTGCTGAAGACAACTACATCAACACTGTAATCTTGGTATGTGGACAGATAAAACAAAAGGAAACCATTTTTAACCACATTTTATTTGGTGGTTTACTAACAGTGGGCACAACCTGACACTCAAAACTTGAGAATATTGGGAGAGAAATAAAAAGAATTAGGGAGCGCTCCCTAGTAATGTATATTAATTGGTGTGCACCCTCCACCACACAAAGTGATGTACTGATCTGTTGAGCTGCTACACCTTGGTGTACAACTCTGGAGGACTGTGGATGGGGTGCATAGAAAAATGGCTGCTGCACTCCGACCAGAAACTGAACTCCTGAATGGAGTTGATGAATGAACAGCGATGGTACAAACAAAAAATGGTCTAGGAGGTGCTGCGTAGACACTTGAACATAATAAAGACCCAGGCTAGCACAGGACAACGTAATTTTATTTGAATTTTCTACAGTAGGGACAATGTGTTTTGGCATTATCTCGTGCCTTCCTCAGGTCCACCAAAAAGTGCTCACCAAACAATTTGTTCTACCGAATGGAGTGCAGGTGTTGAGAACCTATGAGTATAGCGTGCTGTCGTGGTCCCAAGGCAGCACGCTTTACTCACAGGATCTCAACACCAGTACTCCATTGGGTAGAACAAATAGTCAGGTGAGTACTTTTTGGTGGACCTGAGGAAGGCACGAGACAATGCCAAAACACATTGTCTCTACTGTAGAAAATACAAATAAAATCACGTTGTTTTGTGCTAGCCTGGGTCTTTATTATTTTTCAAATGTCTACGCAGTGCCTCCTAGACCATTTTTTGTTTGTACCTTTGCTGTTCAAGACTTGAGAATGTATCTGCCCCCTCTTTAAGCTAACATACAGATGGAGTAGATGGTGGTCAATGGGAGTTGATGACATATGACTGAAGGATCAGTGTTCACAAAATGCATTAGCTACATTGAAGTCCCCGGACCCTTTTTTTATGTCTTGTCGATTATAGAAAGAACCTTCTTAATATTCTTCCATTTTTAAACAATCTCCTTGTAGACTAACGGGGACTCAACATTTTGGAACAATTTACAGTTCCACACCATAAACTTGCAAATAGGACTGGCATGACATTCCCTTCTCAATACTGAAATTGCAATGCCAAAGACGTACAAGCTGTTAGGATTCGGCAGGCTGGATGTGGATCCTCTGTGTTAGCGAGGGATTGGCGTGGACCGTGTCGGTGGACCGGTTCTAGGTTGCTACTGGTATTCACCAGATCCCGCCGCAAAGCGGGATGGTCTTGCTGCGGCGGTAGCAACCAGGTCGTATCCACCGGCAACGGCTCAACCTCGCTGACTGCTGAGAAGGCGTGGGACAGAAGGACTAGACAGAGGCAAGGTCAGACGTAGCAGAAGGTCGGGGCAGGCGGCAAGGTTCATAGTCAATGGAGATAGCAAGAGGTCAGGAACACTGGTAAGGCAAACACTGTAAACGCTTTCTCTGGCACAAAGGCAACAAGATCCGGCAAGGAAGGGAAGGGGAAGTGAGTTTATATGAGCAGGGAGCAGGTGGAAGCTAATTAGACTGATTGGGCCAGGCACCAATCATTGGTGCACTGGCCCTTTAAATCTTAGAGAGCTGGTGCGCGCGCGACCTAGACAGCGGAGCCGCACGTGTCAGAACGTGACAGCCGGGGACCGGGACAGGTAAGTGGCTTGTGATGCGATTCGCGAGCGGGCGCGTCCCGCTATGCGAATTGCATCCCCGACGTCAGTGTCAGTGCAGCGCTCCCGGTCAGCGGGTCTGACCGGGGCGTTGCAGAGAGGAGAACGCCGCAAGCGCTCCGGGGAGGAGCAGGGACCCGGAGCGCTTGGCGTAACAGTACCCCCCCCCCCTTAGGTCTCCCCCTCTTTTTGTCTCCTTGTCCCTTCAAATGAGACGAGAACATAGGGGGCGACTCTCGAGTTTCCTTCCGGAAAAAAGAGAAGTCCTGGAAAGCTACATCAGCGGCAGGCAATCCAAAAGAAGTGGGAATGGGGAGGGGGGGCAGAGGGTGAAGCTTGTCACGGGGCAGAGTGTTACCAGGAAGGGGGCTATGAGGAGCAGATGTGAGGCATCGTTTGTGACAAGCAGGACCCCAATTCTTGATCTCCCCGGTGGTCCAGTCAAGAGTGGGAGAATGACGTTGGAGCCATGGCAGACCAAGGAGGACTTCAGAGGTGCAGTTGGGCAGAACAAAAAATTAAATTTTCTCGTGATGCAGTCCAGTGCTCATAAGCAGGGGTTCTGTGCGGTAACGCATAGTGCAGTCCAATTTAACTCCGTTGACCGAAGAAATGTAGAGCGGCTTGACGAGACGGGTCACTGGGATGCAGAACCTATTAACAAAAGAGGCCAGAATAAAATTTCCTGCAGAACCAGAGTCCAAGAAGGCCACAGCTGAGAAGGAGGAGTTGGCAGAAGGAGCAATCCGCACGGGCACAGTGAGACGTGGAGAAGCAGAATTCACACCAAGGGACGCCACTCCCATTTGAACAGGGTGCGTGCATGCTTTTCCCAGACGCGGAGGACGAATAGGGCAGTCCACTAGGAAATGTTCAGTACTAGCGCAGTACAGGCATAAGTTTTTATCTCTGCGACGAGCCCTCTCTTCATGGGTCAGGCGAGACCGATCCACTTGCATAGCCTCCTTGGCGGGAGGCACAGGGGTAGATTGCAAAGGATACTGGGAGAGAGGTGCCCAGAGATCAAGGTCCTTTTCCTGGTGGAGCTCCTGGTGTCTTTCAGAAAAACGCTTGTCGATGCGGGTGGCCAAAAGGATAAGTTCAGACAGATTAGCTGGAATTTCTCATGCGGCCAGTACATCTTTGATGTTGCTGGATAAGCCTTTCTTGAAGGTCGTGCAGAGGACCTCATTGTTCCAGGCGAGCTCTGAGGCAAGGGTACGAAATTGGATGGCGTATTCGCCTACGGAAGAAGTTCCTTGGACTAGGTTCAGCAAAGCAGTCTCGGCAGAGGAGGCCCAGGCTGGCTCCTTGAAGACACTACGGACTTCAGCGAAGAAGGTCTGGACTGTGGCAGGATCATTGCGGTCCCAGAGCGGTGTGGCCCAAGACAAGGCCTTTCCAGACAGAAGACTAACTACGAAAGCCACCTTAGACCATTCTGTAGGAAATTGGTCCGACAACATCTCCAAATGTAGGGAACATTGAGAGAGGAAACCACGGCAGAGATTAGAGTCCCCATCAAATTTGTCCGGCAGAGACAAGCGGAGGCTAGGAGTGGCCACTCGCTGCGGAGGAGGTGCAGGAGCTGGCGGAGGAGATGGTTGCTGCTGTAGCTGTGGCAGAAGTTGCTGTAGCATGGCGGTCAACTGCGACAGCTGCTGTCCTTGTTGGGCGATTTGTTGGGATTGCTGGGCGACCACCGCGGGTAGGTCAGTGAGACTTGGCAGCGGCACCTCAGCGGGATCCATGGCCGGATCTACTGTTAGGATTTGGCAGGCTGGATGTGGATCATCTGTGTCAGCGAGGGATTGGCGTGGACCGTGTCGGTGGACCGGTTCTAGGTTGTTACTGGTATTCACCAGAGCCCGCCACAAAGCGGGATGGTCTTGCTGCACCGATATCAACCAGGTCGTATCCACCGGCAACGGCTCAACCTCGCTGACTGCTGAGAAGGCGTGGGACAGAAGGACTAGACAGAGGCAAGGTCAGACGTTGCAGAAGGTCGGGGCAGGCGGCAAGGTTCATAGTCAATGGAGATAGCAAGAGGTCAGGAACACTGGTAAGGCAAACACTGTAAACGCTTTCTCCGGCACAAAGGCAACAAGATCCGGCAAGGAAGGGAAGGGAAGTGAGGTTATATGAGCAGGGAGCAGGTGGAGGCTAATTAGACTGATTGGGCCAGGCACCAATCATTGGTGCACTGGCCCTTTAAATCTTAGAGAGCTGGCGCGCGCGCACCCTAGAGAGCGGAGCCGCGTGTGCCAGAACGGGACAGCTGGGGACCGGGACAGGTAAGTGGCTTGGGATGCGATTCGCAAGCGGGCACGTCCCGCTATGCGAATCACATCCCCGACGTCAGTGTCAGTGCAGCGCTCCTGGTTAGCGGGTCTGACCGGGGCGCTGCAGAGAGGAGAATGCCGCGAGCGCTTCGGGGAGGAGCAGGGACCCGGAGCGCTCGGCGCAACACAAGCTAGGTTATGGTGCAAAGTGAGGTAGCATTGGAGGCTGGAATGGAGGTCTATCCTCTTTAGCAATGAGTGCCACTTTTGTCTTGAACACAATGATAGCTGGAGATTAGTCTTAAGACCATGTGACCAAAGACAGGAAAAGGTCCTTACAAGGAAACGTCACAATGGTCCTACTTCCAGGATTATGGTGTGGGGTGGCATAATGTATGGTACACAGACCCCTCTAGCCTTCATTCTAGGTACACTAACAGCTTGGCATTACATTGAGCTAACTGTGAAACCAGTGGTTTTGTTCCACATGACAACACCGGGCCACGTGTTGATCATGCTACTGTGAGCAGACTTAATGGCCTAAACATGCTACCATGGACTGCAGCATCTCCAGACTTGTCTGGCACTTCTGGGATGTCATTGGTTGGCAATTTTAAAAAGAACAACCAGCAGCGGATCTAAATGAATTGTGTACCCAAGTATATTTAGTTTGGCAGTATATTCATCAGACAACCATTAACAACCTAATTGATAGAATGCCAGGGTGTGTAAGTGTGTGTATTTCACCGCGCGGTGTTCACACTTGATATTAAATAAACAAAGATATTTTGAATATTTTGTTTCCATTTTTTCATGTCCCAGTGATTTCAGTGGAAGTCTTGTGGAAAAGCATGTTTTCTGTGTGTTTTTTTCTACCAGAAAAATAAGTGACATGATGTCAATTCTATGGTGAGGTTTTGCTTGTAAGCAGAGTGTTATTCTCCCATTGAAATATATGTCAGAGCTCAAAAACCACTTGTTCAGTATTTGAAGAGGTTTTTGTGCAAGCTGGCATGATCGGACACACTGACCGAAATATATGGGAGCCCAACTTTACTTCCATATCTTTAATTATTGACAACACAAACTGTATGTGTGAATCCTGCCTTCCACAAAGTACATTTAGTTGTGCTCTGTTTTCATTAAGACTCTTTTCTCCTACATTGTGGAAGCATATAGCATTGCTCGCCTGTCTGCTATACTTCCTGGTTGCACTTGAGCTTCCTGATTGAGCAGTGGCTCAGCACTACAACCTCCAGAATGCATTGCTTTCCCCCAGCTGTACATCACAGTTCTCCCACCCTACCTACTCCCCTCCGATGACAATCCTGCCAGTTACTTGCCATGGGCAGTTGCAGAACATCTCATAGGTAACTGCATCATTCTGGTGACCTGTTATATCCTCTTTCAATGGTAATCTGCCCCAAACAATAGACAGTCCCTTACATAGGTTTAAAAATGTGGTGTGAACCACCTAATCTTAGTATGATCTCCATGTTGAGTATATATATATATATATATATATATATATATAAATAAAAAATAAAAAAATAAAAAAAAAATATATATATATATATATATATATATATATATATATATATATATACTGGATGATGAGACCGCATTGGGGACTGACCTCCGTGCATGTGACTACCCAGGCAGCCAGCCAGGGATAATAGTACAAAAGTCCAGAAATCACCGCACAGGCAGGTCTTGGATCAATAAAAGCTGGTGTTTTTTTATTCCCAAAGTAAAGTGCAACGTTTCGGCTGCAATAGCTTTTATCATGCACTTTATTTTGGGAATAAAAAACCACAGCTTTTATTGATCCAAGACCTGCCTATGCGGTGATTTCTGGACTTTTGTATATATATATATATATATATATATATATATATATATATATATGTATGAAACTTTTTTCTTTTTTTAGCACTTTATCATTAAGAAATAGAATGATTATTTTTTATAGCCAATAGAAAAGATTTAGGAAATTATAAACTTCTTGTTTTAGTAAAGAGGATTGCAGACAGTAATTGGATTAGTAAGCTTACATATGTTAAGAACCAGGATACCAGTACCTTAAATGGCTTAAAGGAATGATCATTAAAGGATGTGTTAATATGTTGTAAAGCCAGGTCTGTACAGTAGACATTGACTATGTACTTCCAGTGCAATGTAGCTGGATCAAAGGGGCAAATCAGCCAATATTTTACATTGACTTTTCAACGATACAGCAAATGTTATCCTTAGGCAGCCACCTTCATTATGTTATATGTTGTTATAAAAAAAAAATTGAAAAGACAACAGCAATTTTTTTTTCTTTTTTACGCAGTGCATTTTATTATAAAACTAACTTGTTATCTTTATTCTGTGCATCAGTATGATTACAACAATACCCATCTTTACATGTTTTTCTTTTCTTGAACTGCTTTTAAAAAAAAAGTCTAGGATATACCATGATGGACCTGTAGCATATCTGTTCTGTGTTTTTGGTAATTTTTTAAGTTGTGACCTGTGACATTTATTTTTTTGGGACTCTATATCCCTTCTTTTTATCTTCTCTTTGACTCTGTAATTACTGTGGGACATACAGTCATGGTCGTAAATGGTGGCACCTCTGAAATTTGTATTTCTTACAGAAAAGGATTGCAGTAACACATGTTCTGCTATACACATGTTTATTCCCTTTGTGTGTATTGGAACTAAACCAAAAAAGGGAGGAGAAAAAGCAAATTGGACATAATGTCACACCAAACTCCAAAAATTGGCTGGGCAAAATTATTGGCACCCTTGGGACTCCCGGACGAAGGTCAGCGTGCCGAAACACGCGTTGGAGTGGCAGCATCCTGGACCCTGCACTGTTGTTCTGACCACATTGGTCCTCTTGTGGGTATTTGATTTGTCTATATGCATTTTGTGATTATTATGATCTTGTCATACATGCACATAGCACCTTATATCTACCTGGCACCTTACTTATATCTGCCAACTACCTCTTACAAATACTGTTTACATGTATCAGTGTAGATTGGTGTTTATATGTGCACTTACTATATTTAGTCTATGTTTAGTTATACCCCTTCTGATTACCATCTTGGGTGCAGGAGGTCAGGTGTTGTTGCTTGCTTTTGATGTTCAGTTTCTTCTTCTATGTGTGTTGCTATTTTAATGAAATATCAATAAAATGTATACATTTTTATACCCTTTCTAAGACTCCTTGTGGCTTTTGCTTGTTGGGTAGGTTAAATTTTTTGGAGTCTATTACTTAATTGTGGGCATGCTAATCATTACAGGGGGTGTTACAGTGGTATTATATACTTAGTTCCACCCACCCACTTTCCCTGATGTATTTGTCTGTTGACCTATGTCTATATTGTTTTTTTTTTATTAAACTTTTTCGGTGTATTTTTTCGATGTCTCTATGAGTGTCTTTTAAGGTATCAGTTGCATACCCGTTGCTGATGAATTTCTTTGTTAACTCTGATGCTTCTATGTTATACTGTTCTATTTCCGTGCAATTCCGACATAAGCGGAGAAATTGTCTCCGCAGGAAATTTTGTAGCCAAAGCAGTAAATGACAGCTTTTCATGTGTATGAGACTATTACTGTCTGTGGGTTTACTATATGTGCTAGTGATGATTTTATTATCTTTAATATTTATATTAAGATCTAAAAAGTGTGCCATAGTTTGACTAAACTCTGCCGTAAAATTTAAAAAATATATAAAAAACCATAGTCAAACTTGTGGCATCTCCACTCTAAATAAAAACCACATCATCGATGAATCTTTTCCATAGGACCAGATTCGCACCAAGTTGGCCCCCAGGATATATATGGGACTCCTCCCACATGGCTACATATAAATTAGAATAACTTGGTGCGAATCTGGTCCCCATCGCTGTCCCACACCACTGATTAAAAAAATTGGTCTTCATATTTAAAATAATTATGATGCAATATAAAAGTAATACAGTCCCCGATAAAATGAACTTGGTTCTGTGGCATATTGTCTTGTTTAGATAAAATGTATTCTGCAGTGCACCTTCCATGTTGTGTTCGATAATAGTGAATGAAGACATAATGTCAAGTGTCCCAATAATGTAGTGACTTTGCCATTTAATATCTGCTAACATTTCTAAAATATGCGCTGTGTCCTTGAGATATGCTGGTAATTGTAGATTATTTGTGTTTTGTTCTTTGCTGGATGACCCTAATTCTACTATCTTTTTTTTTGGAGCGTTTCCCTCTTCTTTTCCCGCTTTTTGTGATTTTTTCCCGCTTTTTGGAAAAAAATCTTGCTTAATTGTTTTTTTAGTTGGTATTGTTGTTCTTTGTTTAGAGGTACCATTGATGTTGATGTTGTGATTTTCTTGTTTATTAGGCTCTTCTTCTCCTGTATTGTTAGTATTAGTGCTTTCAGTGTTTTGTAGGGGGGGGGAATCTATTGTGTGCAGTTACTTTAGCTACAATTATTGGTATTGTTTGTTAAATCTACTCAGAGTGTCTCTGAGTATTTTCCACATTTGTGTTTCTTCTTATTATATTAATAGTAGGAGAAAGTGGAATGGGGTGATTTGTTTCTCTCTGTTCCGGACAACTCTCATGGATAGTAAAAATGGATATGTCCTGAATATTTTCTCCTGTGTTTTCTTCACTCATCTCATCTATTGTTTCTAACTCCTCTGTATTGGTTACATTGTATTTAGAAGTGGTATCATTGTCATGTGTAAAATCCCTACTGAGTTTTCCTTCTTTTTTCTTGATAATGTCATCTTCTTTTTGACATAGTAACGAAGAAGACACGTTGCAACTCACCACTTCTGACTTGACTTTATTGCGGAAGTCATTTCAGGCTGACACACAATACATCGGGGACACCGTGCAGGGAGAGACAGATGCGGCGGGGGGAGCTCAAGACAATAGATCCATTTTGCATCAGTTGACGCTTCTTCCGGTCTGAGGTGAGCTCAGGTGAGTCTGTAGATATATGTTCCCCTCCCTTTCAGGGGTGCGGCATCGTAATACAATCACATAGTGTGAGTGAGTGAAATACAAACATATACAAATAACACCTGTTAAAAACAACCTGAACCTGCTGTTACGCCAAATGCTCCAGGTCCCTGCTCCTCCCCGGAGCGCTCGCGGCGTTCCTCTCTCTGCAGCGCCCTGGTCAGACCCGCTGACCGGGAGCGCTGCACTCACACTGCCGGCGGGGATGCGATTCGCATAACGGGACGCGCCCGCTCGCGAATCGCATCCCAAGTCATTCACCTGTCCCGGTCTCCGGCTGTCACGTCCTGGCGCGCGCGGCTCCGCTCCTTAGGGCGCGTGCGCCAGCTCTCTAAGATTTAAAGGGCCAGTGCACCAATGATTGGTGCCTGGCCCAATCAGTCTAACTAGCTTCCACCTGCTTCCTGTCTATATAACTTCACTTCCCCTTCCCTTCCTTGCCGGATCTTGTTGCCTTTGTGCCAGAGAAAGCGTTACAGTGTTTGCCTTACCAGTGTACCTGACCTCTTGCTGTTGCTATTGACTACGAACCTTGCCGCCTGCCCCGACCTTCTGCTACGTCTGACCTTGCCTCTACCTAGTCCTTCTGTCCCACGCCTTCTCAGCAGTCAGCGAGGTTGAGCCGTTGCCGGTGGATACGACCTGGTTGCTACCGCCGCAGCAAGACCATCCCGCTTTGCGGCGGGCTCTGGTGAATACCAGTTGCAACCCTAGAACCGGTCCACCGACACGGTCCACGCCAATCCCTCGCTGACACAGAGGATCCACATCCAGCTAGCCGAATCATAACAGTAGATCCGGCCATGGATCCCGCTGAGGTCCCGCTGCCAGTTGTCGCTGACCTTACCACGGTGGTCGCCCAGCAGTCGCAACAGATAGAGCAACTTGGACAACAGTTTGCCCAACAAGGACAGCAGTTGTCGCAGTTGATCGCATGCTACAGCAACTTCTGCCACAGCTACAGCAGCAACCATCTCCTCCGTCAGCTCCTGCACCTCCTCCGCAGCGAGTGCCCGCTCCTGGCCTCCGCTTGTCCCTGCCGGACAAATTTGATGGGGACTCTAGACTTTGCCGTGGTTTCCTGTCACAATGTTCCCTACATTTGGAGATGTTGTCGGACCAATTTCCTACAGAACGGTCGAAGGTGGCTTTCGTGGTTAGTCTCCTGTCTGGGAAGGCCCTGTCATGGGCACACCGCTCTGGGACCGCAATGATCCTGTCACTGCCTCCATACAGTCCTTTTTCGAAGTGTCTTCGAGGAACCAGCCCGAGCTTCTTCCACCGAGACTGCCCTGCTGAACCTGGTCCAGGGTAATTCTTCAGTAGGCGAGTACGCCATCCAATTTCGTACTCTCGCCTCCGAATTATCTTGGAATAACGAGGCCCTCTGCGCGACCTTTAAAAAAGGCCTATCCAGTAACATCAAAGATGTGCTGGCCGCACGAGAAATTCCTGCCATCCTGCATGAATTTATCCATTTGGCCACCTGCATTGACATGCGTTTTTCTGAAAGACACCAGGAGCTCCGCCAGGAAAAAGACCTTGATCTCTGGGCACCTCTCTCACAGTATCCTTTGCAATCTAACCCTGTGCCTCCTGCAGAGGAGGCTATGCAAGTGGATCGGTCTCGCCTGACCCATGAAGAGAGGACTCGCCGCAGAGATAAAAATTTATGTCTGTAATGCTCTAGTACCGAACATTTCTAGGGGATTTCCCTATTCGTCCTCCACGTCTTGGAAACGCACGCACGCATGCACCCAGCTCACGTGTGAGTGGTGTCTCTTGGTCTGAAGTCTGCTTCTCCACGTCTCACTGTGCCCGTACGGATTTCTCCTTCGGCCAACTCCTCCTTCTCAGCTGTGGCCTTCTTGGACTCTGGTTCTGCAGGAAATTTCATTTTGGCCTCTTTTGTCAATAAGTTCAACATCCCTGTGACCCGTGTCATCAAGTCGCTCTACATTTCCTCGGTCAACGGAGTTAAATTGGACTGCACCGTGCGTTACCGCACAGATCCACCGACACGGTCCACGCCAATCCCTCGCTGACACAAAGGATCCACATCCAACTAGCCGAATCATAACACCTGCTATAGGAAAGGGGACAGATCGTTTCGATCATTTAGTCCCATTGCGCCTAAAACGCTAAGGCAACTAATCCATTCCACTTCTTTTCTCATTAACATCTTGTCCTTGTATTAATACCCTTTCTATTCCTACAAATTTTAAATTGGCTGGTTCGTTGTTATGGACTTCTTTCATGTGTGACAATAGTCTCGGAGCTCCTTTGCCTGTTCTTAGGCTATACATATGTTCCCTTTTGCGCTCATATAAGTGTCTCTTGGTCTTACTTACATGGTAGAAACCGCACGTACAGACGAGGCAGTATACCACGTGTGTACTGCGACATGTGATAAATTGTTGTACCTGTATTCTGGTACCTCCCAATCTGAAATCACTTTCCCCTAAGTGATATCTGCAAAAGTTGCAGTTTTTACAGGCGTAATTGCCGATCGGGGCTGATTTTTGGAGCCAGGTGGCAGGTTGTCGTTTTTTCAATTTTCATGTTTTTTTTTTTTTTTTATAAAACCTCCTACTGTGATGTTATGTTTGTAGGTAATTATTGGGCGGTTTTTAGCTACTTGATGTAGGTCAGGATCAGAATCTATTATGTACCAATGGCTCTGGATAGCTTGATAGATGGCATTATTCATGGGTGAATTATGAAAAGAGAACAAAAATCGTTGTGTCTGTTTTTATGTTTCTTTTTTCTGATTTCTTGTCTCGTTTTTAGTTCTACTTCACCCTCCACCCTTTAGGCGACCGACCAGGAGAGGATGACGGAAAAAGCGCAACCCTCCCCTTGAACAAGACCAAGAAGTGCAAAACAGTGTCCTGGAGGAAGTAACATCGCACCAAAATGTGATCAACTTAACAGACATTGAATTCTCGGACTCTTGCCTCTCCATACTATCAAAAGGTTTGAATTACGGACTTTCAGAGGACCATTGAGGCATTGAGAAAAATTAACATCCATAAATTATTTTCTAACATTGAAATGCAGATAGAAAAACCTAAAGAGGGAGAAACCCCTTGTGATGTTAATGCATTTTGTTATAATGTAATATCTGAGTTTGATGATCATGAAATAGAATGCCTTGATTTCCTTTGTGAGACACAGGATAGTGAAAGGATATTAACCCCAGATGCTAATATAATACCCCAATATTTTAAAGGGGGCAATGCCTCCACTTTTAACCCTCCTGTGGCTCCAGGAGGTCCAATTGATTTATTTCAGAAAGCGGTAATGAAAGATATCAGGGCCCTCATTTACCCTCCTAAACAACCTAATATAACAACTAAAGAAAGGGAAGCTTTAAATTGGCTAGCTAGGCAGGCACAAATTAAGATTTCTAAAGCAGATAAGGGAGGCTCCATAGTTATATGGAGCAAAGAACAACACGATAAAGAAGTCATTAGACAATTGGAAGACACTGAGGTTTACACTAAGCTAAAGGAAAATCCCACAGGCAAAGTTATGAATAAATTGAGAAGTTTTCTAAAAAAATATGAGAGAAAGGGACTAATAGGAGAAAAAATGGCAGATCGCCTTATCCCAAAATTGCCACGTTCGGCCAAGTGGTACATAGTACCTAAAGTCCACAAGTCCCAGACCTATCCCCCGGGACAACCCATCGTCTCGGGGATTGAGTCTGCGACTGAAGCTCTCTCTTCATACCTTGAGTGGCTCCTCTCACCTCTGTTACCCAGCATTCCCACATACCTAAAAAACACAGACGAACTATTAGATGTCATACATGATTTAAATTAGGAACCCATTTTTCGCTTGGCATCCATTGATGTGGAGAGCCTGTATACCCACATCCCACATGGAGCGGGTATACAGGCTCTCCAGACCTTTTTAGAGGGGTCAGAAAAATCACAATTGTTTAAGGACTTTATAAAGGAGGGCATGGAATTGTTCCTCATAGAGAACACCTTTATGCAAGATGGCACTATATAAACTCACTTCCCCTTCCTATCCCTGCCGGATCTTGTTGCCTTGTGCTCTGAGAAAGCGTATAGTGTGCTCCCTAGCCTGTGTACCCAGACCTTCTGTTGTTGCCCCTGACTACGAACTTCGCTGCCTGCCCTGACCTTCTGCTACGTCTGACCTTGCCTCTGCCTAGTCCTTCTGTACCACGCCATATCAGCTACCAGTGCGGTCGAGTTGCTACTGGAGGATACGACCTGGTGGTTACCGCCGCAGCAAGTCCATTCCGCCTTGCGGCAGGCTCTGGTGAAAACCAGTAACCAATTAGAACCGGTCCTCTGGTACAACCCGCGTCATTGCCTCACTGGTCCAGAGGATCCACTACCAGTCCTGCTGGTACGTGACAGGAATAAACATGTGTATAGCAAAACATGTGTTACTGCAATCCTTTTCTGTGAGAAATACTTCATTTTGACTGTGCCTATCTAATGGGGGAAGTACCTGCCTACTCTGGGGTATTTTCTACTAAATGGAATACCTACTAACTTACCCACTTTTACTATGTCGGCACAGAGAGGGGCATTATTACAGTTTGGGGGGCTATAGATGGGGAGTTTTTGTAGAGGTAGGCGGGGAAGATGTCTAAGATGTTTGTCCTGCAGAAGCTGAACAAATGAGTTTTTGGCTGGAAGAAATCTACATGGTGATCTGAGACTGTATATATATATATATATATATATATATATATATATATATATATATATACATTGCATTTTCTGTATAGAGTAATATGGTGAATAAACCACGTCTTCCACTATTGGATTGCTGGAGTGCCATCTTTATATATATATATATATATATATATATTTACATCTTTTTGCTTTATTCGTCCCCTGGGAACTTTAACTGCTGATTTTAAATATTAAAGGCAATGCATTAAAATACCTCTCCCAAGGACTTGCTAATAGCAGCCCTGTGGGCTTTTTGTTCAGGCATCTGGTTGGTACAGCAGCCCATTGGCGATTCGCAGTTTTTTTGTTAACCAGGGCATCTACAGTGTTGGGGAGCTAATCGTGTTATCTTCCTGATAATAACCATTACTATGGGATGTCAGTTTTCATTTATAACTCATTATTCCTGGATAATAATGCAGTGGAAAAGGGTTAATTATACAGTGGTCCCTCAACATATGATAGTAATCCGTTCCAAATGGACCATCGTTTGTTGACACCATGGTATGTTGAGGGATCTGTGCAATGTAAAGTATAGGACAGTGGTCTACCACCTGCGGACCTCCAGATGTTTCAAAACTACAACACCCAGCATGCCCGGACAGCCAACGACGTGAGACGTGATGACGACGATGGAGAGCCCCGACAATGCAGGGGATCCCGAAGAGGATGCGCTGGAGCCCCGAGAACAGGTAAGTGATCGTCAGCGGACCACACGGGGCACCGTAAACGGCTATCCGGCAGCAGCTGAAGCAGTCTGCGCTGCCGGATAGCCGTTTATGCGATGGCCCCGACATACAAAAGCATCGTATGTTGATGCTGCCTTCAACATGCGATGGCCTCTGAGAGGCCATCGTATGTCGAAATGATCGTATGTCAGGGCCATCGTAGGTCGGGGGGTCACTGCAATTAACACATTGTGCTTCATGAACTATTTGAGTTCCCTGTAAATGTAGTTAAAAAGAGTATGTTTACCCTTTTCAGATAATTTTCCGAAAGATGATGTCGTTTTAAATTTTTTATCTGAGTGACTTATGAAATTGTTCGCCCAGTTTTTTGTATCTTTTCAAGCACTGATTTTTCACTTTTAACAAAGAAGCTAACTGAATAAAAACTGCCAAAAGGTCACAACATTTATAAATACATTCATACATGATGGAAAAATAAATAAAAGATCACAATGAAAAAAGGAAAAAAAAAAAGGGGGAACATAGTACATGAGGCGCATAGGCAGAAAGACAGGACACAGTGTTGTACATCAATGGTGCACATCAGTCACTGCACAGAAAAATAGGCGCAATACAGGGACCTTTTCTGGCCTTTTCATGCTTATGTTGTGCAAAAAAAAAAAAACTGACTTTCAATTTTATGCAACTCATGTCATGCTATCAAAAGTGGAAAGGACTTAAAGGGATTTTCTTGACATAGCCTGACACATTTACTAGAATTTATGCTGGAAATTGACATAAATAGTAGAGAAAACCTATGCTAGTTTACAGCACAGACAGTCAAAGATGCTCCAAACTTTTTAAAGGTATGCACTTGGCGTTGGCATGTTATGAAGAATGGCACTAGTCTTACTAAATTCCCTCCACGATGTAACAGCCATGGATATAACTCTTGAGAAAAATTAGGGAGTGTACTATTGCTATCTTACATTTCTATATGGTGACACTGTACAAAATTAAGTTATGAATCTATTGTTCATCCCTTTATTGTGGCTTAAGCCCATACAGAACTGCTGCTGTTTTCATTAGTGTTGTCCAGTATTGGTGAAGGAATAATAATATGTTTTCATTTATATATTGTGGCCTTCATGATTTTGCTTAAAGGGGTACTCACGTGTAAGACTATTTTTTTTTAATCAACTGGTGCCAGATAGTTGAACAGATTTGTAAATTACTTTGATTTAAAAATGTTAATCCTCTCAGTACTCATCAGCTGTATACTACAGAGGAAGTTCTTTTCTTTTAGATTTCTTTTCTGTCTGACCACAGTGCTCTCTGATGACACCTCTGTCCATGTCAGGAACTGTCCAGAGCAGGAGAGGGTTGCTATGGGGATTTGTTCCTACTTTGGACAGTTCCTGACATGGCGACAGCAGAGAGCACTGTGATCAGACAGAAAAGAACTTCCTCTGAAGTATACAGAATTTGATAAGTACTGTAAGGATTAAGATTTTACTTTCTGGCACCAGTTGATAAAAAATTTTTTTTCCACTGGAGTATCCCCTTTAACCTCTTAAGGATGCAGGGCATACCTCTACGCCCTGCGCCTGGTCCCGGTATATAATGCGGGGTCACACCATGACCCTATGTCATACCGGGTCGGTCCCGGTGGCTAAGCACAGCTGGGACCCTGGGCTAATAGCGTTGTGCTGCGCGCTATTAACCCTTTAGACGCGGCGTTCAAAGTTGATCGCCGCGTCTAAAATGAAAGTTAAAGCTTCCCGGCAGCAGTCGGGCTGATCGGGACCATCTCGGTGAACTTGCGATGTCCCGTTCAACTAGAACCCAAGCAATTGTCCCCTTACCTGCCTCCGTCTGATCTGCAATTGATTGCTCCAAGCCTGAAATCCAGGCTGGAGCAATCGACCACCTATAACACTGATCTTTGCCGTGTCAATGCATGGCAATGATCTGTGTATGAGATTGGTATGTTCAGTGTAATAGCCACTGGTGGGGGGGAGGGGGGCTATAACACTGGTGAAAAAAGGGTGAAAAAAAAGTAAATAAAGATCATTTAACCCGTTCTCTAATAAAAGCAAGAATCACCCCCCTTTTCCCATTTAAAAAAAACTGTGTAAATAAGAATAAACATTTGTGGTATCGCTGCATGCGGAAATCTCAGAACTATAAAAATATGTTATTATTTAAACCGCACGGTCAATGGCATATGCGCAAAAAAATTCCAAAGTCCAAAGTAGCGTATTTTTGGTCACCTTTTATATCATGAAAAAATGAATAAAAAGTGATAAAAAAAAGTCTGATCAATATAAAAATGCTACTGATAAAAACTTCATATCATGACGCAAAAAATTAGCCCCATATCGGCCCGTACATGGAAAAATAAAAAAGTTATAGAGGTCAGAAGATGACAATTTTAAACATATAAATTTTCCTACATGTAGTTACGACAAAATCAAACCTATATAAATAGGGTATCATTTTAATCGTATGGACCTACAGAATAAAGATAAGGTGTCATTTTTACCGAAAAATGTACTGTGTAGAAACGGAAGCCCCCAAAATTAACAAAATGGCATTTTTTCTTCAATTTTGTTGCACAATGAATTTTTTCCACTTCGCTGTCGATATTTTGGTAAAATGACTAATGTCACTGCAAAGTAGAATTAGAGCCACAAAAAATAAGACATAATATAGAATTTTAGGTGTAAAATTGAAAGCGTTATGATTTTTAGAAGTAGATGAGGAAAAAATGAAAATGCAAAAACTGTTTGGCCACTGTTCTGGTGGTTTCCTTTGGGGCTTCAGTTTTTCATTTGGGTGAAATAGCACAGAGGTCTATTTAATAGTAAATAGCAAGATACAGCAGTCGGCACTTCAACCCCCTTCTTTAGCTCTGCTCTACTTGGACAATAAGTTAGCACAATGCAAGCTTCCACCCAGGGGACCGTGGTCCACTTTTATTGCACCCGCTGCATTGCGACAAGCCCAAGAATAGAAAGAAGTCCATAAAAATCCATCAAAGAAGAAATAATGGGCCACACTCACCAGCTAAAAAGTGCAAACAGTGCTTGATACTTTATTTTCAGAGGTGCATCACATCAACTGGCAGGACATTTCACAAGAGCTTCTGCATAAAAATAGGTGACAGCTGGTGTGCGTGCGCATGCACTCTTCATCAGACCCTGCCCTCCTAAGTGCATATCACCTTAAATACTCTCACCTGGCGATGTGCATTAAGGAGGGGCCAACAGGTTTACAAAAATACCACATAAGATACAATAAAAACCTGTAATTTCTTTAAATACAATGCAACTATTTCAATGTTACAAAAAGACACTAAAATCCAGCCTTTCGTTCAACCCGAGATTTCATTGTGCGTTGGTTTTGATTATCCAACAAGCCTCCGTTTGTAGGAGGATTTTTCTTAGGTCACCGCCTTCTTTATTCATAATCCTTTCAATCCCCTGAAACACTAGATTTCTGCAGTCACCTCCATACGCAGCATTCATATGCTCTCTGAACCTGGGGGATCCCTTGCCTGAGCGCACGGAGTAGATGTGCTCGCGAAATCTAGTGTGAACAGGTCTTTTAGTGCTCCCGATGTAAAAACGTCCGCAACTGCAGGTAAGCACATACACCACCCAAGAACTGCGGAAACGTGATGTGGACTGGCTCGGAAGAACGAGTCCCAACGGGAACCACCATTGTGGTTCTTGTTCATGGTGCCCCCATTTCAAGCCAGGGAAACATACAATATTACAGTTAAAGCTTTAATCACATGTAAAACTCCTTGGGTGGTGTATGTTTTTACCTGCAGTTGCGGACGGGAGCACTAAGAGACCTGTTCACACTAAATTTCGCGAACACGTCTACTCCGTGCAACACAGGTCCGATGGGTTTTAAAATTCTCCCACCGGATCAGCTGCTGTATCCCAAAATCGTGGTGTGAATGCAACCCTATATGGCTGCTATTTTGTGGCTCTGTAAAGTTGATTTGTAATGTGGCTGTTACGCCGAGCGCTCCGGGTCCCCGCTCCTCCCCGGAGTGCTCGCAGCGTTCTCCTGTTCGCAGCGCCCCGGTCAGACCCGCTGACCGGGAGCGCTGCAATAATGTCCCTAGCCGGGATGCGATTCACGATGCGGGACGCGCCCGCTCGCGGTGCGCATCCCAACCCGCTTACCAGACTCGTTCCCCGTCTGTGCTGTCCCGGCGCGCGCGGCCCCGCTCCCTAGCGCGCGCGCCGGCTCTCTGCGATTTAAAGGGCCAGTGCGCCACTGATTGGCGCATGGTTTTAATTAGTGTGTTCACCTGTGCACTTTCCTATATTACCTCACTTCCCCTTCACTTCCTTGCCTGATCTTGTTGCCATTGTGCCAGTGAAAGCGTTCCTTGTGTATCCCAAGCCAGTGTTCCAGACCTCTTGCCGTTGCCCCTGACTACGATCCTTGCTGCCTGCCCTGACCTTCTGCTATGTCCGACCTTGCTCTTGCCTTATCCCTTGTACAGCGCCTATCTCAGCAGTCAGAGAGGTTGAGCTGTTGCCGGTGGATACGACCTGGTTGCTACCGCCGCTGCAAGACCATCCCGCTTTGCGGCGGGCTCTGGTGAAAATCAGTAGCAACTTAGAACCGGTCTGCCGGCACGGTCCACGCCAATCCCTCTCTGACACAGAGGATCCACCTCCAGCCTGCCGAATCCTGACAGTGGCTCTGAGGAATTAAAGCATAATACAGTATCTAGGGATGAGCGAATCGAATCTGATGAATCCGAATTCGTTCCGAATTTAAGGAAAAATTTGAATCGCAATGAATGCGAATATCGCCGCGATTTGATCGCGCGAATCACTTCATTAAACTCCATTTAGTGCGGTCCAGGCTCCAGGGCATCTAAAATGGCGGGTTCACATGTGAGGACATAGGAAGGCGGGAACAAGGGTAGGCGGGATGACCCTGAATCACATGTGACAGTGCAGTGTGTTGCATAGAAAAGCATTTTTACAGCAGCGACTTACCTCCCTGTCACTACAGCTTTCTATTACAGAGAGGGACAGAGAGCAGTATGTTGCACAGAAAAGCTTTTTTTACAGCAGCCATTCACCTCCCAGTCACTACAGCTTTCTATTACAGAGAGGGACAGAGAGTAGTGTGTTGCACAGAAAAGCTTTTTTTACAGCAGCCATTACCCTCCCAGTCACTACAGCTTTCTATTACAGAGAGGGACAGAGAGTAGTGTGTTGCACAGAAAAGCTTTTTTACAGCAGCGATTCACCTCAAGCCCAAATACAGCCTAGAAGCACTGATAGGGAAGGGAGTGAGATTGAGAGAGAATGTGCAATTTTGGGTGTAGTACACAGCGACTGTGTGCTGCAACACTGGTGTGTACTGCTGGTGTTGTACACAAATACTGTTTTAAGCGTACTGTAGCGCTTTGTCGCCTCATAAGTGCATACCACATAAGTACATCTAAGTGGTGTACTATTATGTTCCTGTTTAAGTCTTAAGGGCCTAGATACTGTGAAAGGTCAGGCAAAAGTACACACCGGCTGGTGTTATACACAAATACTGTTTTAAGCGTACTGGAGCAAATTGTCCTCCCCTCATAAGTTCATACCACAAACATACATCTAAGTGGTGTACTATTTTGTACCTGTTAAAGTCTTAAGGGCCTAGATACTGTGAAAGGCCAACCAAAAGTACACACCGGCTGGTGTTGTATACAAATACTGTTTTAACTCTTTAAGGTCTTAGGGCGTACCTGTACTGTATTCTATAACACGGCGCCACAGCCTCTAACAACAGCCGGGACCCGTAGCTAGTAGCGTGCGGCACTGATCGCAGTGCCGCGCGCTATTAACCCTTTGGACACGGCGTTCAAAGTTGATCGCCGCGTCTAAAGTGAAACTAAAATGTTGGCAGTTAGCTCAGGGGGCTGTTCGGGATCGCTGCGGCGAAATCACGGCATCCCAAAAAGCTGTAGAACAGCAGGAGGGTCCCCTACCTTCCTCCCCGCTGTCTGATCGATGGCATGAGCAGTCAAGCGGCAGAATAATTGATCAATGGTTTCTTATGAGAAACCATTGATCAATGTAAAAGATCCATATGGGAGCTATAACATTGCAAAAAAAAAAAAAAGTGAAAGAAAAAGTGAATAAAATCATTTAACCCCTTCCCTAATAAAAGTTTGAATCACCTCCCTTTTCCCATTTAAAAAAAACAGTGGAAATAAAAATTTAAATAAACATATGTGGTATCGCCACGTGCAGAAATGTCCGAATTATAAAAATATATAATTAATTAAACCGCACAGTCAATGGCATATGCGCCAAAAAAATTCCAACATCCAAAATAGCGTATTTTTGGTCACTGTTTATATCATGAAAAAATGAATAAAAAGCGATCAAAAAGTCCAATCAATACAAAAAATTAGCCCTCATACCGCCCGTATGCGGGAAAATAAAAAAGTTATAAGGGTCAGAAGATTACAATTTTAAACATATACATTTTTTACAGAAGTACGACAAAATCAAACCTATATAAGTAGGGTATCATTTTAATCGTATGGACCTACTGAAAAATGTACTGTGGAGAAACGGAAGCCCCCAAAAGTTACAAAATTGTGTTTTTTCTTCAAATTTGTCGCACAATGATTTTTTTTTTTTACCTTTCCCCGTAGCTTTTTTGGTAAAATGACTGATGTCATTACAAAGTAGTGGCGCAAAAAATAAGCGATCATATGGATTTTTAGGTGCAAAATTGAAAGGGTTATGATTTTTTAGGCCCCTTTCACACTACATAATTACAGATACTAAGATAAGAAACTGGATGTCCAGCGCCAGGATACGTGCAAAACAGGTTCTTTATTGCTTTAAAACGCCATGACAGTTACTGTACAAAATCCAATACGGCCGTTAGAAAATAGCCGTTTTAACCCGTTATAGCCCGTTATTAATAACAGCCGTTATTTCGTGACGGAAGATAGTAACGGGAGAAATAGTTCATGAACTAGTATCATTCGTGTCTCGACCAGCAACCATCTGCCATCATCGATTGGTTAACACGGTCATCAACTTCATCACAAGTGACATCTGACACCCCCAGTCAACAATCAGTGGGTTCCTCAGACACAATCCTAAGTTGGCATGGCCCGGAAGCAGTCCCTGTCCTCCCTTTGCCTCTGTCCTATGCTGTACCCTCTCCCACAGAAGTATCTTATGCAGTGGGTTCAGCTCCACTATTTAGTGAGGACGATCTAAAGGACAGTCAGCAGCTACTGCCCAGCCAAGAAAGGGAGGAGACATCCGCAGCTTCCTCCGCTAAGCGGGCAAATAGTGATGAGGAGAGTGGCATGGGAGGTGGTGTTGTGAGTGTTCAGGCTCCTGAAGCAGACAATGTTGAGGAACCTGAGGAGGACATCAGTGCCGTGCAGATACAACTCGATGAAGCCGATCGCACTCGGGAGCCAGGTGCAGAAGGGGCTTCATCATCATCAGGAGAAGAGGGTTGCAGGTTGCCTGTGAGGCAGCCGCTGAGCCAGCAAGGTTGTAGCATGGTTGGCAGTCAACATGGTGGCAGAAGTGTAAAGTCTGGAGCCAAATGGGTCCGGGGTAGACCACCTGTTTCGCGGCAGCCTATCGTAGTGAAACAGGGGTTCCGAGAGTCAATGGCAGTAGCAGTCAATAAGTTCGGACTGTTGGTAGGAAAATCAGGTACTCGGTGGTGTGGCAGTTTTTCATCAAGCATCCAGAGGAGGTTAACATGGCCACATGCAAGATGTGTCGGCAGAAGGTGAAGCGTGGCCAGGGTCCCAATGTTGGCACCACAGCCCTGCGTCAACATATGCAGCGTCACCATAAAGCGGCCTGGGAGATGGTCCAGCCTGCTGCATCACCAAATGGCTCGCCGCTCCCTGTTTGCGCTCCTGTCCAATTTGCTGGTGCTGCAGTCCCTCCCTGTTCAGGTGGTGGACTCTGCACCTTTCAGAGAACTGATGGCTTGTGCCGAGCTGAGGTGGAGAGTCCCAAGCCGTCATTTCTTTGCGAAGAAGGCAGTACCAGCCCTGCACAATTTTGTGGAACAGAAGGTGGGCCAGTCCTTGAGCCTGTCGATGTGTACCAAAGTGCACAGCAGCGCCAACGTGTGGAGCTGTGACTATGGTCAGGGACAATACATGTCTTTACGGCCCAATGGGTGAATGTGGTTCCTGCACAGTCACATCAGCAACTTGGAAAGGTCACACTGCTTCTGCCTCCACGCTCTCAGGCCATTGGTCCTGTGACAGTGTGCGACTCCGGCTCCTGATCCTCCACCGTGTCCTCAGCCTCCACCGTACGGACAAGTCTCAGTGCCCCTCCAGCATACCATGTGTGCAGGGCACGGCGGTGTCACGCTGTCCTTCACATGGTTTGCCTTGGCGAACTAAGTCACACAGGGGAGGAACTGCTAAAAGTTATTCATCAAGAAACTTCAATGTTAACCAGTTGCAGCTCATATGTGACACTTGCCGTTTGCTCAGGCCCTTTGAGGAAGCCACACTGTTTATCAGTCACCAGGATTACGGGATGAACAACATCATTCCACTGCTTCATCTACTACAACACGTGTTGGAAAGGATGGATGGTCTGGGCACTGGAGACGTGGCGACTACATCTCACGGTCACAGGAGCCCTGTGCGGCTAAACTGGAGGAGAAGGGGGAGGGGCACAATTTAGGTTTCGCGAGATGGGCGTTTTTCTAGTCATCTGACAGGAGAGGAGGAGCAGAAGTAGCTAGAGAAGCTAGAGGGTTATCAGGAAGGTGAGACAGAGGACCCAGACACACCTTTGCAGTATGCAGTGGAGATGGAGGAAGGGAGTCCCTACGAGTCACTTGCACAAATGGCACGATGCATGCTTGCTTGTGTAGTGACTGCCGAACTGTCACCATTTGGCAGCGGGATGACTTCTGGCTCTTCACTTTATTGTATCCTCACTACCAGCACAAAATGGGGGCCTTTTTTACACCCACTGAGAGGGAGGACAAACTGACCTACTACAGAGACATCCTATGTAGTCAGTTGGCCAATGCCTATCTATGCCATCGTCCATCCTCTCGCAGGTCTGATTTTGGGGGCCATCTGCACTCACCTTCCTCTGCCATGGCTGCTGGGGAGTGGTGAGGTGGCAGGATCAGTACCAGCTCCATCAGCAGCAGCCTGAGTCTACAGTCACTGATGTGTAGCTTTCATCACCAGCATAGTGAAGCAACTCATCAGCAGCAGGTAGACTTGGAGCAGGACCTGAACCAGCAGGGGGTGGCATACCTTGACATGACTATGCCGACACACCTTGAAGATCCGCTTGACTTCTTGGCAGCCAATCTTGTGGCCACAACGAACAGAGTTTACCCTGGAAAAGCTGTCCGGCCCAGCCAGTAGTTTGCCATCATAGTGGGTGTTTAGTGCGGCAGGGGCCATAGTAACCCCAAGGAGAACTGGTCTGTCCACGAAAAATGTGGAGAGACTGACCGTTGTAAAGATGAATCAGGCATGGTTCAGCCAGGATTTCCACCCACCAATACCTGATGCATCAGAGTAGATTGACCATGGTGCCACACCAACACAAATGGATAGTGCAAAACATATTTTGCAGTTATCCCCAGTTACAGACATTCCTCGGCATCAGACCACATGTAAGTATTGAGGATATGCGTTAGCTAAAACATAGCTTTTCTTAGGATAACATATATATATATATATATATATATATACCCAAATTTATTTTTAAATCAAACAAAAGGAAAGGTGTGCAAAAAACACCATGTGCCTCCTACACCACCAAGTATTGATGTGATGCAAAGACCTCTAAAAGGTGGAAGGGAACAACGTATTGTCCATTGTAACTGGTGGGGGTGAGATCTTCCCTTGTGAGGCCCTACTCTTGCATTATTAATTCCCTTCTTGGCAAGTGTTGCTCGCTCTAAAAACGATGGCCCCACACAGGAACCTCTCCCTATTTCCCCCTACAAACACTGCCATTTCCCAGGGTTTTTAGGTGGAAATAGAGAGTTTCCTGTGTGGGGCTGCCCTTTTTAGGGTGAGTAACACTTGCCAAGAAGGGAATTAATAATGCGAAAGTAGTGCCTTACAGGGGAAGTTTTTACCCGTACCGGCTACAATGGACAATACGTTGTTCCCTTCCACCTTTTCAAGGAAAGTGTTACTCATCTTAAAAAGGGCAGCCCCACAAAGGAACCAATGCCTATTTCCACCTTAAAACCCTGGGAAATGGCAGTGTTTGTAGGTGGAAATAGGGAGAGGTTGCTGTTTGGGGCCGCCCTTTTTAGGGCAAGTAACACTTGCCAAGAAGGGAATTAATAATGCTGCAAACTCCAGGCTGTGTCATTCAGCCAATATATGCTGCTGCCAACTCCAGGCTGTGTCATTCAGCCACTATATGTTCTCCTCATGCTGCTGCAAACTCCAGGCTGTGTCATTCAGCCACGATATGCTGCGGCCAACTCCAGGCTGTGTCATTCAGCCACTATATGGTCTCCTAATGCTTCCGCCACCTCCAGTCTGTGCTGCCGCCACCTCCATGCTGTGTCATTCAGCCACTATATGGTCTCCTCATGCTGACGCCACCTCCACGCTGTGTCATTCAGCCACTATATGGTATCCTCATACTGATGCCACCTCCAGGCTCTGTCTTTGTGCCTCTCTGCGGCAGTGATTCTAATAGCGTCACCTCTGATCTGCATGTCCTACTGCGTAACAGTATTATTACACTAACCCAGCACACACCCTATGCGTGTTACAGCAAGGCAAAGTGTTCTAAACCCCTATTGAGGCTCTCTGTAGGCCAGAAATAGCTGTTTTTAATAGCAATTTGCCACAAATAAATTAGTACCGAAATTTTTTTGGGGGGAAATCCGGCGAATCAGCCAAATCAAATTTTTCCAAAATTCGCTCATATCTAACAGTATTCACTGATTACCCTGTCTATTACCCCTTTAGGATTTTTTTTTTTTTTTATACATAATATTTTTTTCATTGCTATAGATGTTAGGGGCTTATTTTTGCTGGATGAAGTCTTGTTTTCAGTTGCACATTTTTTTAGAGTTATTATTTAATCATTTTTTGACTGTTTTCGAAAGTGGGATAAACATAAATGAGCTCTGGTGTTGTATTTTTTTAAAACCAGACAGACAATACATTTCTATTGAAAAATCACTGGAAGACATGATACCATTTAGTTTAATCTATAATGTAACATTTCTTTTCTATACACCAGAAAATCGAGTTGTAGTAACACATGTTTACTACCTTTCACATAAAATGCAGTTTATTCATGTATTAAATGATATATTAGATGGGTATCTGTAAGCTCAGCAGGTCACCTGTGCATATACTCTAGAGGTCCCTAAATCCTTTCAAAATATTGCAGGCCTTCCTTATCTTACCTTTTTCCGTGCTGGGTTTAGTATATTCAAATTGTCTTTCATATGTGAACAGTGAAAGTGGCAATTGGTGTAATTCATTCCCAGGATTCCACACCTGCTCTCATTCTGTCTTTTATGAATCACTATGCAGGGACTAGGCTGTGCTGAAGAGCCTGCAGACAGCCTGACCTACTTTTCCCATTCATTAAGCTGCTTATTCTATTGGCAGGGAAATCCTTCCTTTACCCTCTTATATGTAGTGGTTTATATAGATGCATGTGCTTGATTTCAGATGCAGTCAAGTCAGTTAGGATTGATAGCAGCATCTTTAGCTACTACATGGCATAATCTGTCATACAAATGTATATCAGCATTCTTACCATTAATTATTAATTGTTTGTGGTCATAAATCTAACAATAAATAATTGATGGAGGTCCATGTATTTTCGTACATATACACTAACAAGGGCTTTGTATAGGTCTTTCTAATACAGTAGTACACGCATATCCAAATGCTATTATTATAGTATATATATGTGTCCTTATCCAATATAGTTACATAGTGACATATAGATTGCATGGTAAATCATATGTCCATTAAGTTCAACCAAGGAGTGGGAAAAATGGATGAAGGGAAGGGGTATGGGTGGTAGAAGAAAGACGGGATGTGGCAACCATAGACAAGAATTCTGTACATCTACACATGCATTAATGTTATTTTGTTTTAATAATTTGTCTTAACGTGTTTTGATGCTCTGAACTGTTTTTGCTGTGACCTGTTCCTGATGTAGACTGTATCACAGGTAAAGAAGGCTTGTTGCGTCCTGAGATTGAACTTTGTTTTCTTCAGGCGAAGGGAGTGTCTTTTACCTGGAAAAACTTAACTTATGTTCTTTCTATCTGCTAGGAGTTTGCATGTTTGTGTACTATACATTATAGCCATTCCATATTTCATTCATACATCTATCAAATATTGACAATATATGAAGCTCTTGGATATAGAATCCAGCTTCTTGTACATATGATTCCTTTCCAGTGTAACTTACAAACTATAATGTTCAACAGTACGCTGAATGGATGGCCGTCTTGCAGTGTCATCTGGTGGTCATTGGTAAGGTTGCAACTGGGTTTCAAATATAATGTAATGGTTTCTTCATGTAAGGGTAAATCCAGGGCTGCCATCAGAACTTTTGGGGTCCCTTGCACAGCTCAAAGCCTGGGCCCCCGACCTCTTGTAGCCGCACCCAGGGCACGACTGCCATCTTCCCCATCATCCATAAAAAAATGTTTTAAACTCAGGACAAGAAAAACAAGAGCCCGTGAGTTCAATGAGGAAAGAGGAAATATCACCCTACATATTACCATCATACTGTTACTGGACCTGCACACAGGTCCTGAGTAAACAGGCTGACACACTGACTGATCTATATGTGTGTCGGGACTCCTAGCCTCCAGCCACTGCCAATGTTCCGACCCTGGCTGCTGCAGGGGGGTACAGCTGGCTGGGCCCCCCTTGGGAGCTCGGGCCCCTTACTGGAGTACTGGCTGTTACCCCCCTGACAGCGGCCCTGGGTAAATCTATGTGTAAAAGTGATGACATTTGATTGGTAGCCTTGTAAATAAAGGCTATGGAACCCTTCTAAAAAGTATTATAAAATCTTTGCAGCTTGGTTTCTGACTATATTCTATCTGAACTTGTTCACAGCCTTTATAATTCTCCCCTGCAAACTTTTGTGTGCTCCTCTTTGCAATCTTTTCGTTTGACAATAACAACCAAACACAGTTATACTTGTAAATTACATAAAACCGTAACTATAACATGCCCTGCAAATAAAGACAACTGTAAGTTGTTTAGCATTAAATGATTTCTAAAATATTTTTGGCAATTTGACCAATTAATACTTTATAGTGATATTTATTGGTATAAACTAAAGCAGCTCAGAGACTCAGCAGCACAAGCCCTACAGCAGGTTCATCTCAAAGAGCTTGTGAGATTATGTTATAATGTGCCATGATGCTGAGGGACTAGTACAGAGAATGAGATATTGGCCCTTGGCTCAAAAGTCAGAGTAAGGACTGAGTACCTCCACACTCCTGACTGAGACCAAATGTAGAGACACAGAACTACAAGCCACAAACATGTTATGACCACAAATGTTGTTATGCTTCTAAATGACAACAGTTTCCTACAGCTGCCAAGACTGAAGAGCCTTATCTTAGTAAAGTTTGTAAGCAAGGACTGTGTCAAGTTAATTACTAAGCATGCTCCTTAGCAGGACTGTCAATACCAGACCGCTAACATTAGCACCAACAGCCTGTAAAGGTCTTCATCCATTACTCTAAAAAAAGAATCTGTTCCGCTGTTCTCAAGATATAGCACAATCTTGCAATATGCAAATGAACTGTACAAGGGGCAGGTTTGAGGACTATTTGCACCTCTGAGTTTGTCCCCTTCAATAGTCTTCAAATCCACCTCCAGTGCAGTTAAGAGTTAATTTGCATATTTCAGGAATTACTAAATGGATTGGGGGTAAGGAAAACATTGTTTTACTCAGGATCACCCACAATAACCACCTGTATATTCAGGTTAGTAGAGTTGATCCATCTGTCAGTTTTCCTCTAACTACTATGCTACCACTGATGTTTGATACCTTTTACATGTGGGGTCACCCTTACTTAGAAAATATTTTACAGGGAATCTGTTGTCAGTATGAACTGCACTAACCTGTTACTTGTAGTGTGGGTGACACTGATAACATTAACCCCTTCCCGCAGAATGTCATATATAAACGCCGGGTTGTGCAGTGCGTTCGCGCATCCCGGCGTTTATAAATGACATTCAGTTAACCCGGCGATGCGCAGCATCGCACGGGTTAACTGGCAGAAGTCCCGCTGTTTCCAGCAGGGGACAACTTCTGCTTCACCCCCAGGACCATCCATTGATGGTCCTGGTCAGCGATCACTGTGATTGGTCCCTGTGGACCAATCACAGTGATCTGGGGTGAAAGTTCAGATCCCCCGCACTGCCCGCCCCTGGAAGTCGGGCAGAACGGGGGACGATGGCTGCGGGGGCTCGCGGGGACCTGCAGCATAGGGGGGGGAACACGAGGGGACCGGCAGCCTTACCAGATCCAGCGGCGGGACCGAGGAGCAGCGCGGGACCGGCCACGAGGACGAGCAGCGACTGGTAAGTATGTGGTCCTCAGAGGCAGCAGTGAAGATCTTCACTGCTGCTTCTAGGAGTCTGAAAACTACAACTCCCAGCATGCCTAGACAGCCTTTGGCTGTCTGGGCATGTTGGGAGTTGTAGTTTTGCAACATCTGGAGGGCCTCCGTTTGGAGACCATTGTATAATGGTCTCCAATCTGTGCTCTTACAGCTGTTGCAAAACTACAACTCCCAGCATGCACTGACTGTCCAGGCATGCTGGGAGTTGTAGTTTTGCAACAACTGGAGACACACTGGTTGGGAAACATTGTCTGTTTCTAACTCAGTGTTTCCTAACCTGTGTGCCTCCAGCTGTTGCAAAACTATAACTCCCAGCATGCACTAACAGACCATGCATGCTGGGAGTTGTGGTTTTGCAACAGCTGGTGCACCCCCCCCCCCCTGTGAATGTACAGGGTACATTCACATGGGCAAGGCTTTTACAGTGGGTTTCTCGCATCTTGAGATGCAGCAAATTTTGCGCTGGGAAACTCGCTGTAATCCCCCGCCCATGTGACTGTACCCTAAAAACACTACACTACACTAACACAAAATAAAATAAAAAGTTAAAAACACTACATATACACATACCCCTACACAGCCCCCCTCCCCCAATAAGAACGTCCGGTACGCCACTGTTTCCAAAGCAGAGCCTCCAGCTGTTGAAAAACAACTCCCAGTATTGCCGGACAGCCGTTGACTGTCCACGCATGCTGGGAGTTTTGCAACAGCTGGAGGCATCCTGTTTGGGAATCACTGGCGTAGAATACCCCTATGTCCACCCCTATGCAAATCCCTAATTTAGGCCTCAAATGCGCACGGCGCTCTCACTTTGGAGCCCTGTCGTATTTCAAGGCAACAGTTTAGGGCGACATATGGGGTATCGCTGTACTCGGGATAAATTGCGTTACAAGGTTTGGGGGGCTTTTTCTTCTTTAACCCTTCATGAAAAGGAAATGTTGGGGTCTACACCAGAATGTTAGTGTAAAAAAATTAAATTTTTTACACTAACATGCTGATGTTGCCCTATACTTTACATTTTCACAAGAGGTAAAAGGGAAAGAAGCCCCCCAAAATTTGTAACGCAATTTCTCCCGACTACAGAGATACCCCATATGTGAGCGCAAAGTGCTCTGGGGGCACACAACAAGGCCCAGAAGGGAGAGTGCACCATGTACATTTGAGGTGATTTGCACAGGGGTGGCTGATTGTTACAGCGGTTTTGACAAACGCAAAAAAAACAAAACCCCACATGTGACCCCATTTCGGAAACGACACCCCTCACGGAATGTAATGAGGGGTTCAGTGAGAATTTACCCCCCACAGGTGTCTGACAGATCTTTGGAACAGTGGTCCGTGAAAATGAAAACTTGTACAGCCCACTGTTCCAAAGATCTGTCAGACACCAGTGGGGGGCAAATGCTCACTGTATCCCTTGTTACGTTCCTCAAGGGGTCTCGTTTCCAAAATGGTATGCCATGTGTTTTTTTTTTTTTTGCTGTTCTGGCACCATAGGGGCTTCCTAAATGCGATATGCCCCCCGAGCAAAATTTGCTCTCAAAAAGCCAAATATGACTCCTTCTCTTCTGAGCATTGTAGTTCGCCCATAGTGCACTTCAGGTCAACTTATGGGGTACCTCCATACTCAGAAGAGAAGGGGTTACAAATATTGGGGGGTATTTCCTGCTATTAACCCTTGGAAAAATGTGAAATTTGGGGGGAAACACACATTTTAGTGGACATTTTTTTTTTTTTTTTTTACATATGCAAAAGTCGTGAAGCACCTGTGGGGTAATAAGGCTCACTTTATTCCTTGTTACATTCCTCAAGGGATCTAGTTTCCAAAATGGTATGGCATGTGTTTTTTTTGCTGTTCTGGCACCATAGGGGCTTCCTAAATGCAACATGCCCCTCGAGCAAAATTTGCTCTCAAAAAGCCAAATATGACTCCTTCTCTTCTGAGCATTGTAGCTCGCCCATAGTGCACTTCAGGTCAACTTATGGGGTACCTCCATACTCAGAAGAGAAGGGGTTACAAATATTGGGGGGTATTTCCTGCTATTAACCCTTGGAAAAATGTGAAATTTGGGGGGAAACACACATTTTAGTGAAAAAAAATTATTATTTTTTTTTACATATGCAAAAGTCGTGAAATACCTGTGGGGTATTAAGGCTCACTTTATTCCTTGTTATGTTCCTCAAGGGTTCTAGTTTCCAAAATGGTATGCCATGTGAGGGTTTTTTTGCTGTTCTGGCACCATAGGGGCTTCCTAAATGCAACATGCCCCCCAAAAACCATTTCAGAAAAACGTACTCTCCAAAATCCTCTTGTCGCTCTTTCCCTTCTGAGCCCTCTACTGCGCCCGCCGAACAATTTACTACAAATTGGGCTACAAATATAAGTATACATTTTCTCCTTTTACCCCTTGTAAAAATTCAAAAATTGGGTCTACAAGAACATGCGAGTGTAAAAAATGAAGATTGTGAATTTTCTCCTTCACTTTGCTTCTATTCCTGTGAAACACCTAAAGGGTTAAAATGATGACTGAATGTCATTTTGAATACTTTGGGGGGTGCAGTTTTTATAATGGGGTCTTTTGTGGGGTATTTCTAATATGAAGACCCTTCAAATCCACTTCAAACCTGAACTGGTCCCTGAAAAATAGTGAGTTTGAAAATTTTGTGAAAAATTGGAAAATTGCTGCTGAACTTTAAAGCCCTCTGGTGTCTTCCAAAAGTAAAAACTCATCACTTTTATGATGCAGACATAAAGTAGACATATTGTATATGTGAATAAAAAATTTTTTTATTTGTAATATACATTTTCCTTACAAGCAGAGAGCTTCAAAGTGGGAAAAATGCTAAATTTTCAAATTTTTCATAAAATTTTAGGATTTTTCACAAGTAAAGGATGCAAGTTACCACAAAAATGTACCACCATGTTAAAGTAGAATATGTCACGAAAAAACAATCTCGGAATCAGAATGATAACTAAAAGCATTCCAGAGTTATTAATGTTTAAAGTGACAGTGGTCAGATGTGCAAAAAACGCTCTGGTCCTTAAGGCCAAAATGGGCTTGGTCCTGAAGGGGTTAATACTTACCGGTCGCCTCTCTGTTCCTCCATTTCACCACAATCTCTGTCATTCATTATATGTAAATGACCTGCTTGGTGCACAGGGGAAAACATATATATATATATATATATATATATATATACAGGGCTCAAGTCCTACAGGAACTCAAGGGAACGGAGTTCCCATTAGCAGGAGTGCTGCAGGACCAGCCCTTAAAGGGTTACTCCGCCCCTAGACATGTTATCCCCTACGCTGCTGGGGACACCGCGATTTCGGCTGCAGCACCCCAGACATCCGGTGCACGGAGCGAACTTTGCTCCGTGCCGGATGACTGGTGATGCAGGGCAGAGGCTTGTAACGTCACAGTAATGCCCCCTCAATGCAAGTCTATGGAAGGGGTCGTGCCAGTCGTCACGCCCCCTCCCATAGACTTGCATTGAGGGGCCCTGACGTTGTGGATACCCATCCTTTGGATAGGGTATAAGATGTCTAGTACCCCTTTAAAAGGAAATCTAGGGTGAGTTCCCACACTTTTTTTCCCAGAACTTGAGCCCTGTATATATATATATATATATATATATATATGTACCTCCACTGCTCCCACAATGCCTCAGGTGTTTTGCTCCAGTGTCCTGGTCTAGTGTCCCGCTCCGGTCCCCCAAATGTGATACTCTTCCTGAAACTGCAGACTGTTCCTGTGACTGTTATCTATGAAAGTATCCAGGCCCAATGTGTCATAATCAGATCAGCAAATCGCTGGCCGCAGTGTTGTCCTGCCTTGGCCAGTGGATGTGGCTGATATTCCTTAACCAATCAGCAATGAGACTTGGAGCATGGTGCTTATCCGTCAAGGAGAATAGACTTCTGATGTTTGCTCTACTGTATCCAACAAAACTGGACTGCAAAAATGACTAAGACTTTGTGCTGCAGCCTATCTGAATCATCCTCTTTCCTCCCGCTATGCCCCATAATGACAGTTCATCGGCACTCTCACTGGAACTGCATTTCCTGCTTCATCCACAGCCATCAAGGACACTTCATATAGCAGTCTCAGTGGATGAAAAGTACCATTCTCTGACTCTCAATACACCTGCAGTATTATATTTGGGCAGCACTCTGGTCCACTTTCAGCCTAGTACTGTACCACATTGTCAGTCCCCAAGATACACAGGTGGCCCTCTCTGGACAGGCTTCCGCTACCAGATACATATCAGAGTGGCTGTCATCTTCTATTTTAATCATATTCACATATTAACTAACACCAGTTAAAAAAGATTTATACAGGATCTTCTCTTCTGACATGACTGTTTTAGTAAATAGTATTATCGTGACCGTAATGTTTAACCCCCTTGTCACCCATATCTCCCCTTCACTAGACTCTCAGTTTTAGATCCAGCATAATGTCAGTCTCATAGCTGATATATATATTTGGGCAAGTGCTCGCCCTCTATTTAGCAACTCCAAACCAAATGTGATCTGCCGTGGGAGTCATTTTATAGATTTATACAACTTAGACATGCTTTTCACAGTCAATTCCCCTTCTCATAGCAGACTGGTTTCCCGCTTTCCGTTGATTGGAATCTATAAGTTGCAGGGCCCCAGGGGACTGATTTCAACTCTTTGTACTTCCCTGATTCGAGCCAAGTTTATTGGTGTTCTCTCTATTTGTGAGCTAGATGTTGAATCTTGGAAGATATGTTATCACATCTCCTAGTATCACCGGCAATCAATAATAAATTGACCCAGCTCTATATTGCCCACCACTGTTCATGATTCATAAAATGGGCAGAAATTATAGGGCTACTCTGCCGCAAACATCCAAAGGATAGGGGATAAGATGTTAGATCATGGGGGTCCCACCACTGTCGACCCCGTGATTTCCGTGCCGGCAGCGGTGCATCAGGAACGCTATGCCCTGCCCTCTTCATTTATGTCAATAGGAGGAGACGTAGCTGTCACTCCTCCTCCCATATAAGTGAATGGAGGAGGTGTGGGGGCCGCATCGCCAGTAATCGGGCATTGAGCAGAGTTCACTCAGTGCGCCGAATGACGGTGTGCCGCATTGGAGATCGCGGGGGTCCCCAGTGGCTGGACCCCCCGCAATCTAACATCTTATCCCCTATCCTTTAGATAAATGTCTATGCCCTGAGTCAACCTAACCCTGACTTCTTCTCTGCTCTCCTGAATTTTTTCCTCCTCCAAAAATCCTTCCACACTCTTATTTGGGGGGGGGGGGGGGGGTGACTTCAATACTACTACTTGCCCTGAGGTAGATAGATCTGACCTCTCAACTTACAGCTAACGCTTACAGACCCACAGACTATATCTCACTGATATCAAATCCTCTAAAACAGCCTACCTGAATGCCAAGACTCTCCTCAACACCTACCTTCAGGGACAGGCCAGGTGGGGTGTAGATGCCCTTAGTAATAAGTATTTTCCTTAGGGTAACAGGATAGGCCCCTTACTAGCAACCATCCACAAACCATGATGCACCGCATACGACATCCCCACTGTCAAACACCCTCATGCCCGCTCTGACTTTTTTGCCCCTACTGAGATACGGGAGGCATTTGTAACCTTCTTTTTCTGACTTTTATCAAGCCAGACCCTACGATTCCGCTGCCTCTCTAACTTGTCTCTCCCTGTTCATCCCTGGGGAGACCGGGACCTTCTGGACCAGGACCAGGACGAAGTTAGGACCACTATTACTAGGCTTCCCAATAATAAAAAACCCTGGCCCTAACGGCTTACCCATACAATATTATAAGATGCTGCTCCCTGAGGTTTTCCCTTCTCTTACTAGACTTCTCAATGAAATTTATAGCGGGGACCCTGTCCATCGGATTTTTTTGATTCACAGACAGTCTTACTCTCTAAACCTAATAGTGACCCCACTCTTGTCACCTCCTACTGCCCTATCTCCTTTCTAAATCAGAACTATAAAATACTAGCAAAAATCTTAGCAGATAGGCTACAACTGATGCTTGGTCTCTTGCTCATCTCTTCCAAGTTAGGTTTCCTTAAACACAGACACTCTATCCGAGGCATCTGACAGGCAGTTGTGGCCACAGTACAGGCCCAGTCCCTGGGGTCCCTGACTATGATGCTTTTGGGGCTAGATGTCGAAAAGGTGTTTGACTCTGTCTCATTGCCTTTCCTAAATATGGTACTACGCAGTCGGGGTTTCGGGGACCGGTTCCTTTCTCTTTTCCTGACATCTCAGTGGCAGTCGCACACCATACTAAGAACGGGTGTAACACTTCTCCCATTACCATGCATAGGGGGACGCGGCAGGGTTGTGACCCCTCCTTTTTAACCTCTCTTTCGATCCACTGCTGAGACACCTCTCTTATCATACTCCATATCAGGGGATCATGATTGGCACCTCACGCTTAAAACTGTTGGCTTTCGCCGATGACATCTTACTGTTTATATCTATCCCCCATGCAGGCCTCGAAGCAGTGTTAGCGGACATACGGTCATTTGGACCCTTGTCAGGCTACACAATCAACACTGACAAGTGTGAGGCTCTCGTTCTCAGAGGCCCGACCCAGCCAAACTGGGCGCGTGTCTTTGACTTTCGCTGGAATGCTACCTCCCTCCCTTACTTAGGGGACCCTACCAATTATACTGGTACAATGTAGCGCCCTTCTTAATATATGTTGATTATCAACTCCTTCTAAGGAAACACTTTTCCCTTTCTTTTCAAGGCACAGTGAACATCTTAAAATTAGTTGTCTTTCCCACATCTTGTACATCTTACAAGCCCTACCAATACTCCGCCGCCAAAAGGACATTAGATACTTTAACAATCTATTTTGCAGATTTATCTGGAATAACCGTAGACCTAGAATAGTCCTCCATATCTTACAGCAACATAAGTCGAATGTTGGGATCAACTTTCCAGATGTCCTATTATATAACCTAGCGGCTCAGTTACTGACTGACTCCTAAACTCTTCTGTGTACACTGATGTCTCCTTGGATCAGCAGTTTTCCCCTAGCATTTCCCTGGTGAATTTCTTGCACTCCACATACACAACTTTGCCCGTCCCAGTCTGAAATAACCTCTTGGAAGACATGAGTCTGGAGTAGGTGTCTTCTCTCTCTGAACCCCCATTATTCCTTGCACCTGACATTTCTCCATTACCCCAGCTTTCATGAATGTAACCTGCCCCTGCTTTCTGTCTTTGGCGGACGGGAGGACTATGCAGTTTTGCCTCCTTTGTGGATAGGTCTATACGTTATTTTTTTTTATCTATAATGAGTTATGGCTGAAATATGACATCCTGGGCCCTCACCCATTCTTTTACTTACAGGCTTTTAGCTACCTTCGTAGTGTCACACAACACCTGACAGACAAAGACTGGTACGACCCTTTCCTCCCCCTGACTACCCCGACTCAGCTCTGCCCCTAAAAATATTGTAAATAAATATTACCATATGTTGTCTCCCAGATTCTGCTACTTGAACATCAATTCGGACATATCATACTGGACGACCATAATGGACTATATAAAGACTGACAACATCCTACATCCTACGCCTGTGTTTCGCACTATTATAGCTGAACCCTCCCCTTACCCTCCCTCCCCCCTCCCTAAATGCATTATTATGTTATTTGAAAAATGTTCAATAAAAACATTCTTGGAAAAAAAAATAACTATACAACTTCCTCTGTAGTATACAGGAGCTGATAAGTATGGTAAGGATAAGATTTTTAAATAGAAGTAATTTACAATTCTGTTTACATTTCTGACACCAGTTGATTAGAAAGAAATTGTTTTCCACCGGAGCCCCCTTTAACTCTAATAGATGTGTAAGGATTTCATGAAAACAATAATTAATACATGGATCCAATACCTCCCATGCATTCTCTGTTCCCATTATAGTTGCAATATGTATAGGAGTTTACTTGTAATGTTGGTTCATGCCATATCACAAAATGTGAAATGCCTCTGTATTACCCAAAAGAAAACAATCAAGGTGCATGTCCTATGTGTTGTCATGCCTCTGATATTTCTCTGGGAAATGAATAAATAAGGCTTAGCCATGTACAAGTTACTGACTGCAGCTGTCACTTGATCTGTAGTGCTACAATAATTGACGACTGGATTTTACCATTCCCATTGTGTCATCACGGTTGGGACTTAGCTATTTGATAATGGGAATGGTAACTCCAAGTTGTCAATAGTTATGGTTTACTATTACTATTTACTCATTTTTTGCACAGCGATCCTAGTTTTTTTTTATCAGTATCTATTTGGCGTAGATTGGACTTTTTGATCGCTTTTTATTACATTTTTTCTGTTATGTGATGTGATCAAAAAACTCAATTCACTGTTCAAACTGACATGTTATATTGATTCTTCAGGTCTGTATAATTACTATGATATATTTATTTTTTACATGGTAATCCGTAGTTTTTATCAGTACCTCTTTTGTGTAGATTTGACCTTTTGATCGCTTTTTATTAAAAAAAAATTCTGGGATGTGATGTCACCAAAAAACACAATTCCGGAAATTGGAATATTTTTAATTTACGTTGTTTGCTGTGTGGGATCAATAATGTTATATTTTATTAGTTCAGACAAATAGGAAAAGGGGGGTGATACATTTTTTATGTATTATGGGAGGGTTTATTTATATTTTTAAAGGGGTTCTCCCTTGTTTATACTGTTTTTTGTTATTATGTTTGTGTGTTATGTGTGTATAAGTATGTGTTTTTTTATGTGGGTTGTGATTATGTATATATGTTTTTTCTTACATTTTGTGAAGATCCGGAAGCTGGTCCCTTTTTCTTCCAGTGGCTTGCTGTGTACCTCGGCCTCCGCCATGTGGTGTTCGGTATGTGGGATGTCGGGGGTGTGTTCTTGCTTCTGTCCTTCCTATCTTCTGACGTCCGAGGCGAATCTTTTCTTCCTGTTTCTTCCGTGGCTCAGCGACGAATCTGCGGCCTCTTCCGGCGCATGCACAGGTAGTTTTTTTTTGTTTTTGTATACAATAAAGTTTTTTTGGTCTAATTGACAAACTGTCTGCGCTTGCACAAAGCTACGTAGAACTAACGTATGCTACGCTGTTAGCGTAGCACTCGTGTACTGGCGCATGCGCAGACAGTTTGTCAATTAGACAAAAAAACTTTATTGGTAAACAAACCTGCGCATGTGCCGGAAGAGGCCGCAGATTCGTCGCTGAGCCACGGAAGAAACAGGAAGAAAAGATTTGCCTCGGACGTCAGAAGATAGACTTTTCTTTTTTTGGCTACACATCCCACAATTCCATCTTCCTCCCTCCCACACATCAGCCACCCCACCCATTGAAACATAAATGAGCTGCATCCATTCAAATCAGTGTGGTTTTCAATCAGGGTGCCTACAGCTATTGCATTAGTTACAGATTTATGTCTCTCCCACCAAGTGATCACTCCACCCATTGAAGCAGACAGGCTCCCTGTCATCAGCTGACTAGTGAGTCAGGTCTCGGCCGCATTGCAAGCTGGGAAAAATCTGAGACAACAGTAATTTTGTATGCTGGTAAAAATAAATATTGGAGTGAAAATCACAGAAGAATTGTGAGAAAACCGTTACACACAGGTACAGACACTATATTACGAACGCCTAACTAACTAACTTTACAGCCCCTGTAGCATAGTCAAATAAAAAAAAAAAGATATTGAAATCAGCCTGTAACGCCGAGCGCTCCAGGCCCCGCTTCCCCTCCGGAGCGCTTGCGGCGTTACTCTCTTGCCTGCAGCGCCCCGGTCAGACTCGCTGACCGGGAGCACTGCTCTGTGTCCCTCGGCGGGGATGCGATCCCTGTGGCGGGACGTGCCCGCCCGCGGATCGCATCCCGTATCACTCACCGATCCCGTCTTTCTGCTCAGTCCTGGCGTGCGTGGCATTGCTCTCTAGGGCGTGCGCGCGCCGGGTCTCTCAGATTTAAAGGGCCAGTGCACCATTAATTGGTGCATGGCCCAATTAGTTCCAAGCACTCCCTACACTATTTAAACCCACTTCCCCTTCCTGTCCTTGCCGGATCTTGTTGCTTTGTGCCCTGAGAAAGCGTTTCTGTGTGTTCCATTGCCTGTGTATCCAGACCCTTGCCGTTGCCCCTGACTACAAACCGTTGCTGCCTGCCCAGACCTTCTGCTACGTCCGACCTTGCTCTTGCCTTGTCCTTCTGTACCGCGCCTGTCTCAGCTGTCAGTGAGGTTGAGTCGCTATCGGGTAGAACGACCTGGGGGTTACCTGCCGCTGCAAGTCCATCCCGCTTTGCGGCGGGCTCTGGTGAAAGCCAGTAACCCCTTAGATTCCGTTCCCCTGGTACGGCCCACGCCATCACCTCACTGACACAGAGGATCCACCCTCCGTGTCCTCTCCGCATACCAGTCCGGATCCTGACCGTAGATCCAGCCATGGATCCCGCTGAGGTCCCGCTGCCCAGTGTCGCTGACCTAACCTCCATGGTCGCCCAGCAATCACAGCATATCGCGCAACAAGGACTCAGCTGACCGCTATGCTGCAACAGCTTCTGCCGCAACAACAGCAACCATCTCCTCCACCAGCTTCTGCATCTCCTCCGCAGCGCTGCTCCCAGTTTCCGCCTGTGTCTTCCAGACAAGTTTGATGGGGACTCTAAACTGTGCCGTGGATTCCTGTCCCAGTGTTCCCTACACCTGGAGATGATGTCAGACCAATTTCCTACAGAATGGTCTAAGGTGGCGTTCGTGGTCAGCCTCCTGTCTGGAAAGGCCTTGTCATGGGCCACACCGCTTTGGGACCGCAACGATCCTTCTTCTCAGAAGTACGTAGTGGCTTTGAGGTGCCAGCCCCGGCTTCCTCAGCCGAGACTGCTTTGCTGAATCTTGTCCAAGGGAGTTCTTCAGTGGGCGAATACACCATCCTGTTCCGCACCCTCACCTCTGAGCTTTCCTGGAATAATGAGGCCGCACGAGAAATTCCTGCTAACCTGTCTGAACTCATCCATTTGGCCACCCGCATCGACATGCGTTTCTCCGAAAGACGCCAGGAGCTTCGTCAGGAAAAGGATCTTGTTCACACCAGGCGGTTTTCCTCCCAGGCTCCTCTCCTCCAAAGTCCTTTGCAATCTCTTCCTGTGCCTCCTGCCGAAGGAGGCTATGCAAGTGGATCGGTCTCACCTGACCCAAAAAGAAAGGACTCGTCGTAGGAATGAAAACCTGTGTCTATACTGTGCAAGCACCGAACATTTCCTAAAAGACTGTCCTATTCGTCCTCCACGTCTGAGAAATGCACCCACTCACCTAGTCAACGTAGGAGAGTCGTTGCTAGGAGTGAATTCTACCTCTCCACGATTGACTTTACCTGTGCGGATTGCTATACCCGCTAATGCTATTTCCTTCTCCGCTGTGGCCTTCTTGGACTCGGGCTCAGCAGGAAGTTTCATTGAAGCCTCCCTAGTCAACAGA
The DNA here is from genome assembly GCF_029499605.1 of Hyla sarda. NCBI lineage: Eukaryota > Metazoa > Chordata > Amphibia > Anura > Hylidae > Hyla > Hyla sarda. The sequence goes on from NC_079196.1 coordinate 102,588,575, forward strand.
TTCAACATTCCAGTCACCCGTCTTGTCAAACCTCTCTTCATTTCATCTGTCAATGGAGAGAGACTGGTCTGCACCATGCGTTACCGCACTCAACCGCTACTCATGTCTGTTGGAGTTCACCATCATGAACATATTGTATTTTTTGTGCTACCCAACTTCTGAAATTCTTCTGGGCTTGCCCTTGCTCCAACGTCATTCGCCTAGCCTCGACTGGGTCACCGGGGACATTAAGAGCTGGGGATCTTCTTGCCACAAGCGATGTCTCAACCCAGTTTCTTCCTGACAAGTCTCCATGGCTACTCCATTGCCACGTCTTCCTAAGGCCTATCTGGACTTTTCGGACGTCTTTTGTAAAAAACAAGCAGAGGTCTTACCTCCGCATAGACCCTATGACTGCCCTATCGACCTGCTCCCTGGTACCACACCGCCCCGTGGTAGGCTTTACCCACTTTCTGTCCCGGAATCACAAGCTATGTCTGAGTACATACAAGAAAACCTCAAAAGAGGTTTTATCCAGAAATCCTCTTCCCCAGCTGGGGCTGGATTTTTCTTTGTCGCTAAAAAAGATGGATCTCTCCACCCTTGTATTGATTACCGCGGCCTCAATAAAATTACCGTAAAAAATCGCTATCCTCTGCCTCTCATCTCCAAACTCTTCGACCGACTGCGAGGTGCCAAGATTTTCACCAAACTTGATTTAAGGGGCGCATATAACCTCATCCGTATTTGAGCAGGCGACAAATGGAAAACCGCCTTCAATACCAGAGATGGTCACTTTGAATATCTATTCATGCCCTTTGGTCTATGCAATGCCCCAGCAGTTTTTCAGGACTTTGTTAATGAGATTTTTCGGGACATGCTGTACTCCTGTGTGGTAGTCTACCTTGACGACATCCTCATTTTTTCCTCCAACCTAGAGGAACATCACCTTCATGTTCGTCAAGTGCTCCAACGATTACGTCAAAATCAACTTTACGCTAAAATTGAGAAGTGTCTATTCGAACGTAGCAGTCTTCCCTTCCTGGGATACATTGTGTCCGGACAAGGTCTTCAAATGGACCCTGATAAACTTTCTGCGGTAATGGATTGGCCTCGTCCCACTGGTCTGTGAGCAATCCACAGATTTCTCGGATTTGCAAATTATTATCGTCAATTCATTCCCCACTTCTCCACCATCGTTGCTCATATTGTAGCACTGACTCAGAAAAATACTAATCCGAAATCCTGGCCGCCACAGGCGGAGAAAGCCTTTAACCACCTCGCAGCCGCCTTCTCCTCTACTCCTGTCTTGTCCAGACCAGATCCTCAGAAGCTCTTCTTCCTCGAGGTTGACGCCTCCTCTGTTTGAGCCGGAGCTGTTCTCCTTCAAAAATCCGCTAAAGGAAAAAATGTCACTTGCAGATTTTTCTCCAAAACTTTTTATCCTCCAGAAAAAAACTATTCCATTGGAGACCGTGAATTATTGGCGATTAAGTTGGCCCTTGAGGAGTTGAGACATCTTCTGGAAGGATCCCTTCACCCCATCACCATTTATACTGATCGCAAAAATCTGTCTTTAATCCGCCCAGCGGCTAAATCCTCGCCAGGCTAGGTGGTCGTTGTTTTTTGCCCGTTTTAACTTTCAGATCCATTTTCGTCCCGCAGACAAGAATGTCAGAGCTGATGCTCTATCTCGTACCACCGATGCCTCTGAAGCCGAGACCGTCCTCAGCACATCATTCCCCCTGAGTGTCTGATCTCTTCTGCTCCTGCTTCTCTGGTGCCTACCCCTCCAGGAAAGACTTATGCTCCTCCCCGTCTTCACCTCCGGATCCTCAAATGGGGCCAGTCTTCCCTTCTGGCTGGTCACACTGGAATCAAAAAGACTTTAAAGTTGATTGCCAGACACTATTGGTGGTCCTCCTTGGAAAAGGATGTGACCAATTTCATACGAGCCTGTACAGTATGTGCATGTGACAAGACCCCTTGTCAGAAGCCTTCTGGTCTTCTCCATCCGCTGCCGGTGCCTGAACAGCCTTGGTACCACATAGCCATGGACTTCATCACTGATCTTCCTGTATCCCATGGCAACACTGTCAACTGGGTGGTCCTTGATCGTTTTTCCAAAATGGCTCACTTTATTTTGCTTCCAGGCCTTCCTTCTGCACCACAGTTGGCGAAACAATTTTTTCTGCAGATTTTCCGTCTTCACGGGCTTCCCACGCATGTCGTCTTGGATAGAGGTGTTCAATTTGTGTCTAAGTTTTGGAGAGCTCTCTGCAATCAATTAAAGATCAAATTTAATTTCTAGTCCTCCTACCACCTGTAGTCCAATGGACAAGTGGAGAGAGTGAACCAGATCCTTGGTGACTACCTGCAACATTTTGTCTCCTCCCGCCAAGATGATTGGGTCGACCTGTTACCCTGGGCTGAATTCTCGTACAATTTCAAAAACTCTGAGTCATCCGCCAAGTCTCCGTTTTTTGTGTTGTACAGCCGTCACCCGCTTTCCCCCCTCCCCATACCGACTTCATCTGGAGTTCCTGCCGTAGATGAATTGACCCGGGACTTCTCCACTATTTGGAAGGAGACTCAAAAGTCGCTCTCACTGGCCTCTTCTCGCATGAAGAAACATGCGGATAAGAAGAGAAGAGCTCCTCCTGTCTTTGCCCCTGGTGACAAAGTGTGTCTCTCTGCCAAATATATTCGCTTTCGTGTCCCTAGCTACAAGTTGGGTCCTCGTTACCTCGGACCATATAGAGTCAAAAGTCAAATCAACTCTGTCTCCTACAAGCTCCATCTTCCTCCTTCTCTTCGTATTCCTAACTCCTTTCATGTATCCCTTCTCAAACCTCTCATTCTTAACCGCTTTTCCCCCGTTCCTGCTCCCGTTACTCGGTCCTCTGACGTCTTCTTGGTAAAAGAAATCCTCGCCTCCAAATACTCGCCTCCAAGGTAAAAGATTTTTTCTCGTTGATTGGGAGAATTGTGGCCCCGAAGAGAGGACTTGGGAGCCCGAGGACAATATCCTCGACAAGGAGCTCATCCATAGGTTCCTGGGCTCCAAAAAGAGGGGGAGACCAAAGGGGGGGTACTGTAACGCCGAGCGCTCCGGGCCCTGCTTCCCCTCCGGAGCGCTTGCGGCATTACTCTCTTGCCTGCAGCGTCCTGGTCAGACTCGCTGACCAGGAGCGCTGCTCTGTGTCCCTCGGCAGGGATGCGATCCCCGTGGCGGGACGTGCCCGCCCGCGGATCTCATCCCGTATCACTCACCGGTCCCGTCCTTCTGCTCAATCCCGGCGCGTGGCCCCGCTCTCTAAGGCGCGCGCGCACCGGGTCTCTCAGATTTAAAGGGCCAGTGCACCATTAATTGATGCCTGGCCCAATTAGTTCCAAGCACTCCCTACACTATTTAAACCCACTTCCCCTTCCTGTCCTTGCCAGATCTTGTTGCCTTGTGCTCTGAGAAAGTGTTTCTGTGTGTTCCATTGCCTGTGTATCCAGACCCTTGCCGTTGCCCCTGACTACAAACCGTTGCTGCCTGCCCAGACCTTCTGCTACGTCCGACCTTGCTCTTGCCTTGTCCTTCTGTACCGCGCCTTTCTCAGCTGTCAGTGAGGTTGAGTCGCTATCGGGTGGAACGACCTGGGGTTACCTGTCGCTGCAAGTCCATCCCGCTTTGCGGCGGGCTCTGGTGAAAACCAGTAACCCCTTAGATTCCGTTCCCCTGGTATGGCCCACGCCATCACCTCACTGACACAGAGGATCCACCACCCGTGTCCTCTCCGCATACCAGTCCGGATTATGACACAGCCATGTACCGCCAGGTACAAGGTAAGGAAAAGTTCAGGGCAGGCCAGACAGGTACTGGTAGTGGGGGACTCAATTATTAAGGGGAAAGGCAGGGCAATCTGTCACAAAGATCGGGATCGCGGAACAGTGTGTTGTCTTATTGGCACTCGAGTTCGGCACATCGCGGATCGGGTTGACAGGTTTCTGTGTGGGGCTGGTGAGGACCCAGCAGTCATTGTACATATTGGCACTAATGACAAAGTCAAAGGTAGGTGGAGTATCCTTAAAAATGATTTCAGGGACTTAGGCAGCAAGCTTATGGCAAGGACCTCCAAGGTAATATTTTCTGAAATATTACCTGTACCACGAGCCACACCAGAGAGGCAGTGGGAGATTAGGGAGGTGAACAAGTGTATCAGAAGCTGGTGTAGGAAGGAGGGGTTTGGGTTCATGGAGAACTGGGCTGACTTAGCTGTCGGATACCGGCTCTAGGGAAGGGCTGCACCTCAATGGGGAGGGTGCAGCTGTGCTTGAGGAGAAGATGGCTAGAAAGGTGGAGGAGTGTTTAAACTAGGGACTGGAGGAGGAAACCTACAACATAGATGGGGAAGATAGTGTAGATAGAGAGGGGGGACTTATTATGGACCTGGGGATGGAGTGGAGGGAGGGGTTAGAATAGTTAATAGGGATAGGCATCATAGGAAGAAAAAAAAACATACACCATTGAATTGCATGTTGACTAATGCCAGAAGTCTGACCAATAAAACTGACAAACTGGAGTTGAAAATGTCTGAGGAGGATTATGACATGGTGGGTATAACAGAGACTTGGTTGGACGATAGCTGTGACTGGGCGGTCAATAAACAGGGTTATAGTCTATTCAGGAAGGATCGGACAAAACAGAAAGGGGGAGGAGTTTGTCTTTATGTAAAGTCCAGTAAATATCTTAAATTCTCACTGTAAGGGTCAGAAATAAAAGACAACCAATATGGATGAATAAGAACGTTAAGGGGGCAATAAATGACAAAATAAAGCATTTAAACTACTAAAACAGGATGGTAGTGAAGAAGCATTAAAAAGCTATAGAGAAAAATGTAAAATATGTAAATAACAGATAAAAGCCGCAAAAATAGAGACAGAAAGATTCATTGCCAAAGAGCTTAAAATTAAACCCAAAATGTTCTTTAACTATATAAATAGCAAAAAGGTCAAAAAGGAAAGTGTAGGCCCTTTAAAAAATGATGAGGAAGAAATTATAAACGGGGATCAGGAAAAAGCTAATATATTAAACAAATTCTTCTCCACTGTATTCACTGAAGAAAATGAAATGCCAGGTGAAATACATCGAGATAAGTTAAACTCCCCAGTACAGGTCACCTATCTAACCCAGGAAGAAGTACAGTGCCGCCTACAAAAAATCTAAATAGCCAAATCACCAGGTCCAGATGGCATTCACATAGACAGACCCCTATTTTTAATATTCAGGGACTGTATAGTGACAGGGACTGTTTCCCAGGACTGGTGCATGGCAAATGTGGTGCCAATATTTAATAAGGGGTCAAAAGGTGACCCTGGGAATTATAGACCTGTTAGTTTAACCTCGGTTGTGTGTAAATTGTTTGAGGGTTTTCTAAGGGATGCTATTTTAGAGTATCTTGATAAAAATAAATGTATGACTCCATATCAGCATGGCTTTATGAGGGATCAGTCCTGTCAAAATAACCTGATCAGCTTTTATGAGGAGGTGAGCTCCAGACGGGACCAGGGGGAATCACGGGATATTGTATATCTGGATTTTTCCAAAGCATTTGATATGGTTCCACAGAAAAGGTTGGTGCATAAAATGAGAAGGATTTGGATGGGGGAGAATGTGTGTAAGTGGGTACGTAACTGGCTCAGTTATAGGAAACAGAGGGTGGTTATTATTGGTACTTATTCTTATTGAGTGACTGTTACTAGTGAGGTACCACAGGGGTCAGTCTTGGGTCTTGTTCTATTTAATATATTCATTAATGACCTTGTAGAGGGGTTGAATAGTAGAGTAGCAATCTTTGTAGATGATACTAAACTATGTAAAGCGGTAAACACAATAGAGGACAGTGCACTGTTACAAATGGATCTGGATAGGTTGGAGGTTTGGGCTGGGAAGTGGCAGATGAGGTTCAACACTGATAAATGTAAGGTAATGCACAAGGAAGGCACAATCTGGAAAATGATGATTCTACCCCCAATTTTTTTGTATTGAGAGCATCACCGAAGTGAATCCTTTGGATAGGGGATAAGATGTCTAAGCGCCAGAGTACCCCTTTAACCTGAATCTTTACCGTAGGTTGTCTATATAATTCAAGGACCCAATTTAACAAATGTTTCTGCAATACCTGATGTCTTAATGTTTCCTCCATATAAATCCTGTTCACTCGGTCAAATGCTTTCTCAGCATCTGTTGATAACAACATTGTTGGAATCTTTTTAGACAGGGTGAACGGTCTAAAAAATTAGTTCAAAGTGGATACAGCACCAAATAGCTGAGGACTCAGGCTAGTAGATGGAATGAGACTTTATTTGCTATCCATGTGCAACGTTTCGGCAATAAACTGCCTTTTTCAAGCATGATGCTTTAACATAAATTACCACCCATATTATCGATTAATTATTAGTGACGTGTGTGTGTGTGTTAGTCTACATGTACATAGTTTTGTCATGCGCATGTTTGACTTGTTTTTCTTCTAAGCTGTTACGCCGAGCGCTCCGGTTCACCTTGTCGCAGCGCCCCGGTCAGACCCGCTGACCGGGAGCGCTGCATTAATGTCACCGGCGGGGATGCAATCCGTAAAGCGGGACGCGCCCGCTCGCGGTTCGCATCCCAGTCTCCTTACCCATCCTGTCCTCCGTCGGTTCAGTCCCGGCGCCCGCGGCCCCGCTCCCTAGGGCGCGCGCGTGCCGGCTCTCTGCGATTTAAAGGGCCAGTGCGCCTCTGATTGGACACCTGTGTCCCTGTCTATATTACCTCACTTCCCCTTCCCAGCATCGCCGGATCTTGTTGCCCTTGTGCCAGTGAAAGCGTTCCTTGTATGTCCCAAGCCAGTGTTCCAACCCTCTGCCGTTGCCCCTGACTACGATCCTTGCTGCCTGCCCTGACCTTCTGCTACGTCCGACCTTGCTCTTGCCTAATCCCTTGTACCGCGCCTATCTCAGCCGTCAGTTGGGGTTGAGTCGCTATCGGGTGGAACGACCTGGGGGTTACCTGCCGCTGCAAGTCCATCCCGCTTTGCGGCAGACTCTGGTGAAAACCAATAACCCCTTAGTCTCCGTTCCCCTGGTACGGCCCACGTCATCACCCCACTGTCACAGAGGATCCACCACCAGTATCCTCACAGTATCCGATCCTGACATAAGCGCTAAGCAATTATTAACTTTGTTCTTCTCCTTAAATATCCAAAATGTCAGTTTGACATGAACCTTAAGTCTCTGAAAACAGTTCCATCTGGCGACACTGGTGGGTGAACATGATTTCTGTCAGGTCAGATAATTTTGAGCAAAAGAACTAAGCAGCCAATTAAAATATATATATGTATATGATTATATATATTAAATCCATTACAATTCCCTCCCCTTAAAATAGATATTTTAAAATTTTTTCCCTAACATGTAGTCCTATCTCATCTGTCCTATGTATTTCTCCAACTCTTTTTCTTCTTGCTGTACATTGGAGTCATGGCTATTCCAAGACCCCATTTGCCACCGACTTTGTATATAGATGTTCAGATGCTGTCCCTTACATATACAATGATTCTGTATTCGAGAATTTCTGTAATGAAGTATATGGTCCTGTAATGGACGTATATATGTATGCAACATGAAATGGCTATTTTGGGACAAAAAGCTTCCATTCTCCTCGTGCTACTCTGCTCCTTCCTGTTTAACGCCCACCATCGAGTAGAGGAAATTGCTGGCCAATACCCAAAAGGACTTGAAGCCCACTGAAGTTTAACAAAGGATTATACCTTATATAGTATGCTAGGACTAAGAACACCCCCCCTATAGTGAGGGTGTGAACTTATGTTAATTGCAATGGTGATATAAGGTTGAATGGTTTGCAATAAAGCTCAGAGGAAGCAGAACTTTGATGTATTAGCAAACTGACATGGCTCTGTTTGATTTACTTTGGTATTGTCACGATTCGGCTTACGGGTTGTGGATCCGCTGTGTCAGCGAGGGATTGGCGTGGACCGTGCTAGTGGACCGGTTCTAAGAGGCTACTGGTTTTCACCAGAGCCCGCCGCAAAGCGGGATGGTCTTGCTGCGGCAGTAGCAACCAGGTCGTATCCACTAGCAACGGCTCAACCTCGCTGACTGCTGAGAAGGCGTGGGACAGAAGGACTAGGCAGAGGCAAGGTCAGACGTAGCAGAAGGTCGGGGGCAGGCGGCAAGGTTCGTAGTCAGGATGGATAGCAGAAGTTCAGGTACACAGGCTTTGGACACACTAAACGCTTTCACTGGCACAAGGCAACAAGATCCGGCAAGGGAGTGCAAGGGAGGAGATCAGATATAGCCAGGGAGCAGATGGAAGCCAATTAAGCTAATTGGGCCAGGCACCAATCATTGGTGCACTGGCCCTTTAAGTCTCAGAGAGCTGGCGCGCGCGCGCCCTAGAGAGCGGAGCCGCGCGCGCCAGCACAAGACAGCAGGGGACCGGGACGGGTAAGTGACCTGGGATGCGATTCGCGAGCGGACGCGTCCCGCTGTGCGAATCGCATCCCCGACGGCCATGACAGTGCAGCGCTCCCGGTCAGCGGGACTGACCGTGGCGCTGCAGGGAGAAAGACGCCGTGAGCGCTCCGGGGAGAAGCGGGGACCCAGAGCGCTAGGCGTAACAGTACCCCCCCCTTAGGTCTCCCCTTTTTTTTGTCCGGTAACTGCCTCCCCTGGGATGAGGACACCGGGAAAGAATGGAGGGTTTCCTCAACGGCAGGCAGTGCAGCAGGAGTTGGAATGGGGAGGGAGGGCAGAGGGTGAAGCTTGGCACGGGGCAGGGTGACACAAGGACGGGAGCCATGAGGAGGCACAGAGGCTTGCCTGACGGGACTGGGAGGGGGGGAGAGGCACTTCCTAAGGCAGGCAGAGTCCCAGTTCTTGATCTCCCCGGTGGTCCAATCAAGGGTGGGAGAATGAAGCCGGAGCCACGGCAGACCGAGGAGGACCTCAGAGGTACAGTTGGGGAGAACGAAGAGCTCAATCCTTTCGTGGTGGGGTCCAATACACATCAGGAGGGGTTCTGTGTGGTAACGCACGGTGCAATCCAGTCTGACTCCATTGACCGCGGAAATGTAGAGCGGCTTGATGAGACGGGTCACCGGAATGCGGAATTTATTAACAAACGACTCCAAAATAAAATTTCCAGAGGCACCGGAGTCCAAGCAGGCCACGGCTGAGAGGGAGGAGTTGGCTGAAGGAGAAATTCACACGGGCACCGTGAGACGTGGAGAAGCAGACTTGGAACCAAGAGACGCCACACTCACGTGAGCTGGGTGCGTGCGTGCGTTTCCCAGACGTGGAGGACGGATAGGGCAATCCACCAAGAAATGCTCGGTACTGGCACAGTAAAGACAGAGATTTTCTTCCCTACGGCGATTCCTCTCTTCCTGGGTCAGGCGAGACCAATCCACTTGCATGGCCTCCTCGGCGGGAGGCCCAGGCGTAGACTGCAAAGGATGCTGTGGGAGAGGTGCCCAGAGATCTAAGTCTTTTTCCTGGCGGAGCTCTTGGTGTCGCTCAGAAAAACGCATGTCAATGCGGGTAGCCAAATGGATGAGTTCTTGGAGGTTGGCAGGAATCTCTCGTGCGGCCAGCACATCCTTGATGCGACTGGATAGGCCTTTTTTAAAGGTCGCGCAGAGAGCCTCGTTATTCCATGATAACTCGGAAGCAAGAGTACGAAATTGGATGGCGTACTCGCCCACTGAAGAATTACCCTGGACCAGGTTCAACAGGGCAGTCTCGGCAGAAGAAGCTCGGGCTGGCTCCTCGAAGACACTCCGGACTTCAGCGAAGAAGGCCTGGACTGTGGCTGTGGCAGGATCATTGCGGTCCCAGAGCGGTGTGGCCCAAGACAAGGCCTTTCCTGAAAGAAGGCTTACTACAAACGCCACCTTAGACCGTTCTGTAGGAAACAAGTCCGACAACATCTCCATATGCAGGGAACACTGAGACAAAAATCCACGGCAGAGTTTAGAGTCCCCATCAAATTTGTCCGGCAGGGACAAGCGGAGGCTAGGAGCGGCCACTCGCTGCGGAGGAGGTGCAGGAGCTGGCGGAGGAGATGGTTGCTGCTGTAGCAGAGGCAGAAGTTGCTGTAACGTGGCGGTCAACTGTGACAGCTGCTGTCCTTGTTGGGCAATTTGCTGCGATTGCTGAGCGACCACCGTGGTAAGGTCAGCGAGACTTGGCAGCGGCACCTCAGCGGGATCCATGGCCGGATCTACTGTCACGATTCGGCTTACGGGTTGTGGATCCGCTGTGTCAGCGAGGGATTGGCGTGGACCGTGCTAGTGGACCGGTTCTAAGAGGCTACTGGTTTTCACCAGAGCCCGCCGCAAAGCGGGATGGTCTTGCTGCGGCAGTAGCAACCAGGTCGTATCCACTAGCAACGGCTCAACCTCGCTGACTGCTGAGAAGGCGTGGGACAGAAGGACTAGGCAGAGGCAAGGTCAGACATAGCAGAAGGTCGGGGGCAGGCGGCAAGGTTCGTAGTCAGGATGGATAGCAGAAGTTCAGGTACACAGGCTTTGGACACACTAAACGCTTTCACTGGCACAAGGCAACAAGATCCGGCAAGGGAGTGCAAGGGAGGAGATCAGATATAGCCAGGGAGCAGATGGAAGCCAATTAAGCTAATTGGGCCAGGCACCAATCATTGGTGCACTGGCCCTTTAAGTCTCAGAGAGCTGGCGCGCGCGCGCCCTAGAGAGCCGAGCCGCGCGCGCCAGCACAAGACAGCAGGGGACCGGGACGGGTAAGTGACCTGGGATGCGATTCGCGAGCGGGCGCGTCCCGCTGTGCGAATCGCATCCCCGACGGCCATGACAGTGCAGCGCTCCCGGTCAGCGGGACTGATCGGGGCGCTGCAGGGAGAAAGACGCCGTGAGCGCTCCGGGGAGGAGCGGGGACCCGGAGCGCTAGGCGTAACAGGTATACTTCGGCATATAGAATTCTGTATACGGATTTGTACGGGACTAAGATAGTTACAAGGTATCTGATAAAATCCATATCAGTCCATCATGGTATTCTTCGTAGTCGAGGTTTGTCATCATAGGAGTAGCATTGTCCATGGCTTTTTCACACATCTTCTTCAGGCATGGCAGCACACAACAGATGATAAATGCAAAGATGATAAGAATTGTTAGAATTGTTATTCCTATTTGAATCAACATCTTTTGCCAACCCCTCATTCCATTAAAATATTGGTCCCAGAGGTCTGACACTCCAGAATTTCTTTTAAGTTCCAATGAAAGGCTTTCTAACGTTTTTATGGCTATGGTTACCTTACCATTGGGTCCTGTGTTATCTGGGATGTATGTACAACAGGTATCCCCAAACAGTTTACATACCCCTCCTTTCTCGGCTAAGATCATATTTAAGGCCATCCTATTTTGAAACGTCATAGTAGATGTGACACAAACCTGTTCAGCCTGTCCTTTACAGGCTTCTATTGAAAAGTTTACAAATCTTTGTTGATTGTAATAGATATAATTAATCCAGTCTATATTCTTATTTATGGTGACTAGGGGTAGTAGGAAAGATTCAAATCCTGCTTTTACTTGGTCTCTAGCCTTAAACTCATCTGTTACCCCCCTTGGGACTCCAATGGCATCAATATACACATGGGGGTCAAGGCTTCCTTTAGGGACTTCTTGCCTGTTCCTATGGTGAGTTTCTTGTTCTGCTATTGGTTCATGGTTAACCCCTTGGCGACGGAGCCCATTATAACCCTAAGGATGGGAGCATTTTTTGCACATCTGACCACTATCACTTTAAACATTAATAACTCTGGGATGCTTTTACTTTTCATTCTGATTCCGAGATTGTTTTTTCGTGACATATTCTACTTTATGTTAGTGGTAAATTTGTGTACATACTTGCATCATTTCTTGGTGAAAAATTCCAAAATTTGATGAAAAAATTGAAAGTTTAGCATTTTTCTAACTTTGAAACTCTCTGCTTGTAAGGAAAACAGACATTCCAAATAAATTATACATTGATTCACATAAACAATATGTCTTCTTTATATTTTCATCATAAAGTTGACATGCTTTTACTTTTGGAAGACATCAGAGGGCTTCAAAGTTCAGCTGCAATTTTCCAATTTTTCACAAAATTTTCAAAATCTGAATTTTTCAGGGACCAGTTCAGTTGTGAAGTGGATTTGAAGGGCCTTCAGATTAGAAATACCCCATAAATGACCCCATTATAAAAACTGCACCCCTCAAAGTATTCAAAATGACATTCAGAAAGTTTGTTAACCCTTTTGGCGGAAAAGTGAAGGAGAAAATACAAAATCTTCATTTTTTACACTCACATGTTCTTGTAGACCCAGTTTTTGAATTTTTACAAGGGGTAATAGGAGAAAAAGCCCCCCAAAATTTGTAACCCAATTTCTCTCGAATAAGGAAATACCTCATATGTGTATGTTAAGTGTTCGGCGGGCGCAGTAGAGGGCTCAGAAGGGAAGGAGCAACAATGGGATTTTGGAGAGTGAATTTTTCTGAAATGTTTTTTTAGGGGCATGTCACATTTAGGAAGCCCCTATGGTGCCATAACAGCAAAAAAAAAAAAAAAAAAAACACATGGCATACTATTTTGGAAACTACATACCTCAAGGCAAGTAACAAGGGGTCCAGTGAGCCTTAACACCCCACAGGTGTTTGACGACTTTTCGTTAAAGTTGGATGTGTAAATAAAATAAAACATTTTCACCAAAGTGCAGTTTCTTTTCCCATATTTACCATTTTTACAAAGGGTAATGGAAGAAAATCCCCCCCAAAATTTGTAACCCCATCTCTTCTGAGTATGGAAATACCCCATGTTAGGGCGTAAAATGCTCTGCGGGCGAACTACAATGCTCAGAATAGAAGGAGTCACATTGGGCTTTTTGAAAGCAAATTTTGCTGAATTGGTTTTTGGGGGGCATGTTGCATTTAGGAAGCCCCTATGGTGCCAGAACAGCAAAAAAAAAACAAAAAAAAAACACATGGCATACTATTTTGGAAACTACACCCCTCAAGGAACTTAACAAGGGGTACAGAGAGCCTTAACACCCCACAGGTGATTGACGAACTTTCGTTAAAGTGGGACATTAAAATAAAAAATTTGATTTTTAACACTAAAATGCTGGTGTTACCCCAAACTTTTCATTTTCACAAGGAGTAATAGGAGAAAATGCCCCCCAAAATTTGTAACCCCATTTCTCTCGAGTAAGGAAATACCTCATATATGGATGTAAAGTGATCGACGGGTGCACTAGAGGGCTCAGAAGGGAAGGAGCAACATTGGGCTTTTGGAGAACGAATTTTGCTGAAATGGTTTTCGGGGGCATGTCGAATTTAGGAAGCCCCCATGATGCCAGAACAGTAAAAAAAAACGACATGGCCTACTATTTTGGAAACTACACCACTCACAGAATTTAATAAGGGGTGCAGTGAGCATTTACACCCCACTGGCATTTGACAGATCTTTGGAACAGTGGGCTGTGCAAATGAAAAATTACATTTTTCATTTTTACGGACGACTGTTCAAAAAATCTGTCAGACCCCTGTGGGGCGTAAATGCTCACTATGCCCCTTGTTACATTCCGTGAGGGGTGTAGTTTCCAAAATGGGGTCACATGTGGGTGTTCTTTTTTTTGCGTTCATGTCAGAACCGCTGTAACGTTCAGCCACCCCTGTGCAAATCACCAATTTAGGCTTAAATGTACATGGCGCTCTCTCACTCCTGAGCCATGTAGTTTGTCCGCAGAGCATTTTACGTAAACATATGGGGTATTTCCGTACTCAGAAGAGAAATTTTGGGGGGTCTTTTTCTCCTTTTACCTCTTGCGAAAATGAAAAGTATGGGGCAACACCAGCATGTTAGTGTAAAAATTTAATTTTTTTTTACACTAACAGGCTGGTGTAGCCCCCAACTTTACCTTTTCATAAGGGGTAAAAGGAGAAAAATCCCCCCAAAATTTGTAACACAATTTCTCCCGAGTACGGAAATACGCCATATGTGGCCCTAAACTGTTGACTTGAAATACGACAGGGCTCCGAAGTGAGAGAGCACCATGCACATTTGAGGCCTAAATAAGGAATTTGCAATAAGGGCGGACCCAGTTACAAGGATGGGGCTTGTCTCCACCAAAACCCTACAGTAGTGTTTCCCAAACAGGGTGCCTCCAGCTGTTGCAAGACTCCCAGCCTGCCAGGAAACACTGCCGTATGAGGCGTTTTTCATTTTTATTTGGGGGGGACGTGTAAGGGGGTGTATATGTAGTGTTTTACTTTTTATTATTTGTTAGTGTACTGTAGCGTTTTTAGGGTACATTCACACGGTTGGGTTCACAGTAAGTTTTCCGCTGGGAGTTTGAGCTGCGGCGGAAAATTTGCCGCAGCTCAAACTTGTAGAAGGAAACCCACTGTAAACCCGCCCATGTGAATGTACCCTGTACATTCACATGGGGGGGGGGGGGACACCCCAAACCTTCAGCTGTGGCAAAATGACAACTCCCAGAATGCACTGACAAACCGTACATGCTGGGAGTTGTATTTTTACAACAGCTGTAGGCACACTGGTGGGGAACCACTGAGTTAGAATCTAGTTCAGTGATTCCAACCAGTGTGCCTCCAACTGTTGCAAAACTACAACTCTCAGCATGTACGGTCTGTCAGTGTATTCTGGGAGTTGTAGTTTTTTCAACAACTGGAGGCACATGGGTTGGAAACACTGAGTTAGGAAACAGAATCTAGCTCAGTGTTTCCCAAACAGTGTGCCTACAGCTGTTGCAAAACTACAATTCCCAGCATGGCCAGACAGTCAGGGATGCTGGGCGTGTAGTTCTGTAATATCTGACCTGTCAGATGTTGCGGAACTACAACTCCCAGCATGCCTGGACAGTCTGGGCATGCTAGGAGTTGTAGTTATGCAACAACTGGGGAAGAACAGTTTGGAGACCGCTGAGTAGTGGTCTCCAAACTGTAGCCCTCCAGATGTTGCAAAACTACAACTGCAAGCATGCCCAGACTGTCCAGGAATGCTGGGAGTTGTAGTTCTGCAACATATGAAGGGCCAGATATTGCAGAACTACATGCCCAGCATCCCTTACTGTCTGGCCATGCTGGGAATTGTACTTTTGCAACATCTGGAGGGCTACACTTTGGAGACCACCGTATAGTGGTCTCCAAACTGTGACCCTCTAGATGTTGCAAAACTACAACTCCCGGCATGCTGGGAATTGTAGTTTTGCAGCTTTTAGAAGGCCACAGTGAAGATCACTTACCACGTTCTTCGCTGCAGCCTTCTCCGCCGCACTTTCCGGCCGCGACTCTGATGATGACGCCGCTCCTTCAGGATGCCGCCTCCGTCGGTCTGGTAAGCCGGGCCATGCTCCCCCCTCGCCGCCCGTGTTACCCCCGCTCTGCCCTGACTTTGATCGGTGGGCAGAGCAGGGGAAATGAACTCTAACCCCCCCGCCCCCTCTTGCCATTGGTCATCAGCTTGATCGATCAATGGCAGGGCATAGGAGGGGGTGGTAACACTGCCACCTCGCTCCTATCCCTTAGGATGGTCGGAGCTGTCTCTGGCAGCTCCGATCATTCTTATTTTCCGGGCGATCGGGTCACCAGTGACCCGACTGGCCAGGATTGCGGCAAATCGCAGGTCTGAATTGACCTGCGATTTGCCGCGATCACCGACATGGGTGGGTCTCAGTACCCCCCTAGGCATTGCCACGGGATGCCTGCTGATAGATATCAGCAGTCATCCCGGTCCGATCACCGCCCGGTGAGCGGCGGTGATCGGAAATGCGGAGGGTGTTAAGTACCAGGACGCGAGGGCATATCCATACACCCTCCGTCCCCAACAGGTTAAAGATATGACTTGTGACATGTGCATTCTCCAGTCCAGTTTCCTTCTAATCGGATTCTAAGCTCCCATTGTGGATGACTGAAAGGCCTTGAGGATTAGGATAAAAGAATATGAAGGGTATAGGATTCGTAATCTACCTACTCAAAAGCAAAAAATATATAATATATGGGGCCAATGGTTCTAAAAGTTTTTTTTTCCCCCCAGAGGAGTGGGGAGGGGGGGGGGGGGGGTCGATGGGGAGAACTTTTCTTTTTATACTGTTGAATGTAAGATTTCAGAGAATTTAGAAAAAGATAGTTTTAAAGAAAATTGTCTCCTTTAACTTGTGTACTTGTATTACTGAGGACAAAGTCCCTCCCTATGTCACTGAGGTCATAAAGTTTAATAATTTTGGAGCCCCACTAGAAGACATCACTTTAACCCCTTAAGGACTGAGCCCTTTTTCACCTTAAGGACATTTTTTGCAATTCTGACCACTGTCACTTTAAACATTAATAACTCTGGAATGCTTTTAGTTATCATTCTGATTCCGAGATTGTTTTTTCGTGACATATTTTACTTTAACATAGTGGTAGAATTTTGTGGTAACTTGCATCCTTTCTTGGTGAAAAATCCCAAAATTTGATTAAAAATTTTGCATTTTTCTAACTTTGAAGCTCTCTGCTTGTAAGGAAAATGGATATTCCAAATAATTTTTCTTTTTATTCACATATACAATTTGTCTACTTTATGCTTGCATCATAAAATTGACGTGTTTTTACTTTTGGAAGACACCAGAGGGCTTCAAAGTTCAGCAGCAATTTTCCAATTTTTAACAAAATTTTGAAACTCGCTTTTTTTCAGGGACCAGTTCAGGTTTGAAGTGGATTTGAAGGGTCTTCATATTAGAAATACCCCATAAATGACTCCATTATAAAAACTGCACCCCCCAAAGTATTCAAAATGACATTCAGTCAGCGTTTTAACCCTTTAGGTGTTTCACAGGAATAGCAGCAAAGTGAAGGAGAAAATTCACAATCTTCATTTTTTACACTCGCATGTTTTTGTAGACCCAATTTTTGAATTTTTGCAAGGGGTAAAAAGGAGAAAATTTTTACTTGTATTTGAAACCCAATTTCTCTCGAGTAAGGACATACCTCATATGTCTATGTAAATTGTTCGGCGGGCGCAGTAGAGGGCTCAGAAGGGAAGGAGCGATAAATGGTTTTTGGGGGGCATGTCACCTTTAGGAAGACCCTATGGTGCCAGAACAGCAAAAAACCCCACATGGCATACCATTTTGGAAACTAGACCCCTCGGGGAACATAACAAGGGGTAAAGTAAACCTTAATACCCTACAGGTGATTCACGACTTTTGCATATGTAAAAAAAAAAAAAAAATCTCCCTAAAATGCTTGGTTTCCCAAAAGTTTTACATTTTTAAAAAGGGTAAAAGCAGAAAATACCCCCCAAAATTTGAAGCCCAATTTCTCCCGATTCAGAAAACCCCCCATATGGGGGTGAAAAGTGCTCTGCTGGCGCACTACAGGTCTCAGGAGAGAGCGAGTCACATTTGGCTTTTTTGAAGGAAATTTTGCTCTGGGGGCATGCCGCATTTAGGAAGCCCCTATGGTGCCAGGACAGCAAAAAAAAAAAACCACATGGCATACCATTTTGGAAACTAGACCCCTTGAGGAACGTAAAAAGGGGTAAAGTGAACCTTAATACCCCACAGGGGTTTCACAACTTTTGCATATGTAAAAAAAAAAAAATTACCTAAAATGCTTGGTTTCCCAAAAAATTAACATTTTTACAAAGGGTTAAAGCAGAAAATACCCCCCAAAATTTTAAGCCCAATTTCTCCCGATTCAGAAAACACCCCATATGGGGGTGAAAAGTGCTCTGCTGGCGCACTACAGGTCTCAGAAGAGAAGGAGTCACATTTGGCTTTTTTGAAGGAAATTTTGCTCTGGGGGCATGCTGCATTTAGGAAGCCCCTATGGTGCCAGGACAGCAAAAAAAAAAACAAAACCACATGGCATACCATTTTGGAAACTAGACCCCTTGGGGAACGTAACAAGGGGTAAAGTGAACCTTAATACCCCACATGGGTTTCACAACTTTTGCATATGTAAAAAAAAAAAAAAAAAAATTACCTGAAATGCTTGGTTTCCCAAAAAATTAACATTTTTACAAAGGGTTAAAGCAGAAAATACCCCCCAAAATTTGAAGCCCAATTTCTCCAGAAAACACCCCATATGGGGGTGAAAAGTTTACTGCTGGCCCACTACAGGTCTCAGAAGAGAAGGAGTCACATTTGGCTTTTTGAAAGCAAATTTTGCTCTGGGGGCATGCTGCATTTAGGAAGCCCTTATGGTGCCAGAACAGCAAAAAAAAAAAACACATGGCCTACTATTTTGGAAACTAGACCCCTCGGGGAACGTAACAAGGGGTTAAGTGAACCTTTTTACCTAAAATGCCTCTTTTCCAAAAAATTTTACATTTTTAAAAGGGTAAAAGCAGAAAATACCCCCCAAAATTTGTAACACAATTTCTCCCGAGTACGGCGATACCCCATATGTGGCCCTAAACTGTTGCCTTGAAATACGACAGGGCTCCAAAATGAGAGCGCCATGCGCATTTGAGGCCTAAATTAGGGACTTGCATAGGGGTGGACATAGGGGTATTCTACGCCAGTGATTCCCAAACAGGGTGCCTCCAGCTGTTGTAAAACTCCCAGCATGCCTAGACAGTCAGTGGCTATCTGGCAATACTGGGAGTAGTTGTTTTGCAACAGCTGGAGGCTCCGTTTTGGAAACAGTGGCGTACCAGACGTTTTTCATTTTTATTGGGGAGGGGAGGGGGGCTGTGTAGGGGTATGTGTATATGTAGTGTTTTTTACTTTTTATTTTGTGTTAGTGTAGTGTAGTGTTTTTAGGGTACAGTCGCACGGGCGGGGGGTCACAGTAGTTTCTCACTGGCAGTTTGAGCTGCGGCAGAAAATTTGCGCAGCTCAAACTTGCAGCCGGATACTTACTGTAATCCTCCGCCCATGTGAGTGTACCCTGTACGTTCACATTGGGGGGGGGGGGGGGGGGGGGGAGAAACATCCAGCTGTTGCAAAACTACAACTCCCAGCATGTACGGTCTATCAGTGCACGCTGGGAGTTGTAGTTTTACAACAGCTGGAGGCACACTGGTTGTGAAACACCGAGTTTGGTAACAAACTCAGAGTTTTGCAACCAGTGTGCCTTCAGCTGTTGCAAAAGCTACAACCCCCAGCATGTACGGACAGCGGAAGGGCATGCTGGGTCTTGTAGTTATGCAACAGCTGGAGGCATACTACTTTGGCTGGGGATGCTGGGGATTGCAGTTTTGCAACAGCTGGAGACACACTTGTTTGCTACATAACTCAGTGTGCCTTCAGCTGTTGCAAAACTACAACTCCCAGCAGTCACCGACAGCCAACGGGCATGCTGGGAGTTGTAGTTATGCAACCAGCAGATGCACTACTACAACTCCTAGCATGCACTTTAGCTGTTTGTGCAAGCTGGGAGTTGTAGTTACACAACAGCTGAAGGTACACTTTTCCATAGAAAAAATGTGCCTCCAGCTGTTGCAAAACTATAAGTCCCAGCATGCCCATAAGGGCATGCTGGGAGTTGTGGTGGTCTGCCTCCTGCTGTTGTATAACTACAGCTCCCAGCATGCCCTTTTTGCATGCTGGGAGCTGTTGCTAAGCAACAGCAGGAGGCTGTCACTCACCTCCAACGATCCACGCCGCATCACATCAGTCCCTCGTCGTCGCTGCCGCCGCCGCCGCTCCTGGGGCCCCGATCCCAACATTGACACCGGGGATCAGGGTCCCCAGCACCCGGGGTGCACGTCCCGCACCCGCTCACGTCCTCCAGAAGAGGGGCGGAGCGGGTTGCGGGAGTGACACCCGCAGCAAGCGCCCTGATTGGTCGGCCGGTAATCAGGGCCGATGAATCAGGGCGATCGTGAGGTGGCACCAGTGCCACCTCACCCCTGCTGGCTGTGGCTGTTCGGGGCCGTCAGAGACTCTAATTCCGGGTCATCGGGTCACTGGAGACCCGATTGGACCCGAAATCTGCCGCAGATCGCTGGACTGAATTGTCCAGCGATCTGCGTCCATCGCCGACATGGGGGGGGCATAATGACCCCCCTGGGCGATATGCCCCGATGCCTGCTGAACAATTTCAGCTAGCGGCGGGGGGCCGGGATTTGACAGGACGTACTCAAACGTCCTGAGTCCTTAAGGACTCGGAAAAGGGGCCGTTTGAGTACGTCCTGCGTCCTTAAGGGGTTAAAGGATACATGAAAACTTATTATGTTGTGCTCACTATTACCAAGATGACACATATCTCTACTTCAGATAATATGTCTGGCCTGTAAGGTCCAGAAGTGACATCCCCTCCCCCTCATGTTGGGTCCTGCACTTGTTGGGAAAGGTAATTGTCATTTATTATCGCCAAAAACCTGTGCTGGACCTGCAGGTTTCAGCTTTCCAGTCTATATTAGGGTAGTTTAAGTCCCCCATAACAATGACTTCACCTGTCTTTGCTGCCCCATCTATTTGTCTTATAAGTAGGGTTTCTGCTGCTTTCATTACACTTGACGACTTATGACAAATCCCTATCAGTAATTTATTGTTCTAACCCCCTCCCCTTTTTTCCACCCATAGAGACTCCACGTGATCATTTTCCTCACAAGTCTTCCTGCAGGCCTTAGACAGTATTTTACGTATAGCCAACCCCCTCCTAATTTCTTACTTGTACAGTCATTTCTGAACTGACTATCACCGTGCAAATTAATAGCCCAAAATCTTCTAAACTTGCAAACAAATGAATACAAATTGTTTATAGTATTTTACTGGAACCAAGTGAGGAGAGTGTCAAAAAGAGGTATGGAGACTTATAAATCATTCATGGGCCAGTGGGAATTCTAGGAAGAAAGTTATGACCTCTTTCCTATACTGTGACACACACAACTGCACAACTCCATGCAGTTCTATTCTACTTCACATCGGTGAAGGTCTCTTGCCATTCTGTGATGAGCACCCTCATCATGATAACCCACAGTTGACCACAGAAGACACCCATTGGCCCCACAAGGGCTAGATTACCAATAATGGTGACATTGTGATATTTAAAGGGGTGGTACCAGACCATTACAAGGTGCATCTGAGGCTGATATGAGCACTCTGTTTTAGGACAAATATTTAAAGTGCTATGCTTATTTGGCTAATAAAGTAGAGTAGGAACTCGTACTCAGGACGGACACGCCATGCAAAGACCTTCCTCATGAGTCTCTTCAACTTCTCTGTCTACAAATGTTTTGAAATATATCTATCTCAAACTTGACTTTGATTGCCAAGTATGACTATATAACATTGCTGTCTTCGTATCTTTTGGAATCCATCAGCTCTGTTTATTTCTTTTCTGGTTATTATTTGTCTATTTGGAAAATTTACTTTTAAAATTAATTATAAAACAAAACAAAAGTGCCAGGCCTGACAGCTGCTGCATTGCTTGCCTTCTTCAATAATCACAGCAGCCTCTGTCCATCTAAGAAGCAGCTGATGGAGCAGCCACCTGGCCGGGTATATGTACATGATATGAGAAATGGCCTCCAGCATTCCTCCTTAGACAAGTCCTCCTACTCAGTTCAGACATATGTGTCATAGTGTCATGGATGTCTGCTTGCTGCTGGTGCTGTCTCTTTATTCACTGTCAGTCTGACACACACACACACACACACACACACACACATATATATATATATATATATATATATATATATACTGTATAATTTAGTGTAAACTTAGATGGACAGTCTTTAAATGCGCCAGACTTATCACAGTGTTTCAGGCCAGGGGCCGACATATCGACTGTGCAGCCGGTCCAGCTGCACAATAGACGCACCTCCGAAAACCCGCGCAGGAGGATATCAGTGTCGTCACTCGTCAGGCCACCGCTGGAGAGGAGAAGCGCTGCGCAGGCCAGGTAAGTGTCTGTTTGCTGTTTGTGTCTCTGTGTGTGTGTGTGTCTGTCTGTGTATGTGTCTGTGTGTGTGCCTGTCTGTATGTCAGGGGAGGGGGGGGGCTAATGTAGGGAATCTATGCTACCTAATGTGCGGAAACTGCTACCTAATGTGGGGAAACTATGCTTCCTAATGTGGGGAAACTGTGCTACCTAATATGGGGAAACTGCTACCTAATGTGGGGAAGCTATGCTACCTAATGTGGGGTAACTGCTACCTAATGTATGGAATCTATGCTGTCTAATGTGGGGAAACTGTTACCTAATGTGGGAAAACTGCTACATAATGTAGGGAATCTCTGCTACCTAATGTAGGGAATCTATGCTATCTAATGTGCGGAAACTGGTACCTAATGTGGGGAATCTCTGCTACCTAATGTAGGGAATCTCTGCTACCTAATGTAGGGAATCTATGCTGCCTAATGTGGGGAAACTGTTGCCTAATGTGGGAAAACTGCTACATAATGTAGGGAATCTCTGCTACCTAATGTAGGGAATCTATGCTATCTAATGTGCGGAAACTGGTACCTAATGTGGGGAATCTCTGCTACCTAATGTGGGGAATCTCTGCTACCTAATGTGGGGAATCTATGCTACCTAATGTGGGGAAACTGCTACCTAATGTGGGGAAACTATGCTACCTAATGTGAGGAAACTATGTTACCTAATGTGGGGAAACTATGCTACCTAATGTGAACAAACTAAGCTACCTAATGTGGGGGGCCTGAATGAGTTGCAGTATATGGGGGGGCCTTAATAAATAATTAACAACTGATATTAGGGGGTCCACCTGAGCAACTGATATGGGGGTGGGGGCCCCCCTGAGCAAGTGATATATGGGGTCCACCTGAGTAAATTACATATGGGGGGTGCCCTCTGCTGTGTGTGTCCACCTCTGCATCATGCTTTGTGATATATCTGGTGTATCTTAAGACTGCCTAGGTTAGACCAATTATTAGTTGGCTTAGCTGTGGGCAAAGCCAAGCGCTAAGTGATTGGTGAGGGCCACCTGCTGAGACACTGGGATGTCACTATGACATAGAAAGCATAGTTCACAGCATTTCCCAATGACTGAAACATGGGCAATAAAGAAGGATGCACAATCTACCCATCCCCTTGTCCAAATGTCCACCAATCCAAAGAAAGTAACACTATCCTTAGGTGATGATAATAGTAAAACAATTTTTTTTAAATTCCTCCATAACACGTTTTAACAATATTGTGGGTCTTTGCCAAACAATAATACAATGGTAAGACCTTCATTTTATATTCAAGTAGACCAATCAGAATCAGCATATACATTATGTGATAGAAACATAGAATGTGTCGGCAAATAATAACCATTTGGCCCCATTGTCTGACCAATATTCGGACTACTATGAATAGTCCCTGGCTCTATTGTATTTGAAGGATAGCCTTATGCCTATCCAATGCATGCTTAAACTGCTTCACTGATTTCCAGCTACCACTTCTGCAGGAAGGCAATTCCATGCATCCACTACTCTCTAAGTAAAGTAATACTTCCTCATATTACTGCATAAACCTCTGCCCCACTGATTTAAAACTATGTCCTCTTATGGTAGTTTTTCTTCCTTTCATCAAACTCTCCTCCTTTACTGTGTTGATTTCCTCTATGTATTTAACAGTTTTTTGGGGGTTGGACCAAGGATGAGAGGGGTGTATATTTATGATTGATGGGGGAGGCTGGGGGGTTAGGACCAAAGATGAGGGGGGTGTATATTTATGATTGATGGGAGGCTGGGGGGCTAGGACCAAGGATGAGGGGGGGGGTGTATATTTATGATTGATGGGGGGGGGGAGGCTGGGGGGATAGGACCAAGGATGAGGGGGGGTGTATATTTATGATTAATGGGGGAGGCTGGGGGGTTAGGACCAAGGATGAGGGGGGGGGGATATTTATGATTGATGAGGGGGAGGCTGGGGGCTTAGGACCAAGGATGAGGGGGGTGTATATTTATGATTGATGGGAGTCTGGGGCTTAGGACCAAGGATGAGGGGGGGGGGGTGTATATTTATGATGGATGGAGGGGAGGCTGGGGGGGTTAGGACCAAGGATGAGGGGGGGTGTATATTTATGTTTGATGGGGGGAGGTTGGGGGGTTAGGACCAAGGGTGAGGGGGGTGTATATTTATGATTAATTGGGGGGGGAGGGGCTGGGGGGGTTAGGACCAAGGATGAGGGGAGGGGTATATATTTATGATTGAAGGGGGGGAGGCTGGGGGTGTTGGGGAGGATAACAAGGATTGGGGGGTTTGGGGAGGTGTGAGGCTGAGGAAACCAAGGATAAGGGGGGCGGTGTATATGCATGATTGATAGATGCGGGGTCCAAAGAATATGGGATGAGTTATAGATTGTGGGGGGGTCCGAGCGCTGGGACCCCCGCGATCTCCAGTACGGGCCTTGGCAGTCAGCTGGAAAAGAGGCATGTCGGCCCCGCATGAAGTGCCGGCCGACACACCCCTCCGTATACTCCATAGAGATACATGGAGGGAGCGTGCCGACCACGGCTTCTTGTGGGGTCAGACGTCGGCTTCTGGCATACTGACTGGGCCCCCGTGCAGGAGATCGTGGGGGGTCTCAATGCTTGGACCCCCCGCAATCTATAACGTATCCCCTATCCAAAGGCTAATCCAAAGACTAATGGCAGTATTATGTTTAGGGCACAGTGCATGGCAGTATTATATTCAGGGCACAGTGTATGGCAGTATTATATTCAGGGCGCAGTGTATGGCAGTATTATATTCAGGGCGCAGTGTATGGCAGTATTATATTCAGGCGCAGTGTATGGCAGTATTATATTCAGGGCGCAGTGTATGGCAGTATTATAATAAGGGTGCAGTGTATGGCAGTATTATATTCAGGGCACAGTGCATGGCATTAGTATATTTAGGGCACAGTGCATGGCATTATTATATTCAGGGCACAGTGTATGCCAGTATTATATTCAGGGCGCAGTGTTTGCCAGTATTATATTTGTGGCGCAGTGTATGCCAGTATTATATTTGGGGCGCAGTGTATGCCAGTATTATATTCAGGGCTCAGTGTATGGCAGTATTATATTTGGGGCGCAGTGTATGCCAGTATTATATTCAGGGCTCAGTGTATGGCAGTATTACATTTGGGGCACAGTGTATGGCAGTATTATATTCAGGGCTCAGTGTATGGCTGTATTATATTCAGTGGGTACAGTGTGTGGAAGTATTACATTCAGTGGGTGCAGTGTGTGGCAGTATTTTATTTAGGGCACAGTATCTGGCAGTATTATAATGATTATTGTCGTCATACAGAGGATGAGTATCTGCTGACATAGTGAGGAGACAATGAAGTTTGGGCCTCAGACTCTGCAGAGAAGATGGAGCTGGAAGAAGACCTGGCGTCTGGACCAGAGCAAAAGGAACGACGACAAAGAAGACTAGAGAAGAATTGATTGCCGGCAAACAGTTCCCGGCGAACTTAGCATGTTCGTGTTCGCATCGCCGGTGAACATATGTGAAGTTCGATTCGCCCCCTATACTTTAACATTGCGGTAAACTTTGACCCTGTGAGTCAGAGTCAGCAGACACATTACAGCCAATCAGCAGCAGTCCCTCCCTTCCAGACCCTCCTACCTCCTGCACGGACGCCATTTTACCTTTATTCGGCATGCTGCAGGCTTAGAAAGTGGAGGGACAGAGAAGCTGCTCCTGCTGTAATAGGGAAAGCGATAGCTAGGTTGCTGCAAGGTGGTGTATTCAGGGTCCACTTTACTCCTAAAGCACTGCTTTAAGGACAGCACCCAAAAAAGCCCTTTTTAGGGCTCAAATATCAGTCTGTGTGTCTTGCAACAGCTGGAGGCACCCTGGTTGTGAGGGAACCGCAGGTTAAAAGGGGTACTCCAGTGTAAAACTTAATTTCCTTCAAGCAACTAACTACAGTATTAAAAGGGCTATAAGTTCAGTCCGTGTGTCTTGCAACAGCTGGAGGCACCCTGGTTGGGAGGGGACCGCTGGTTAAAAGGGGTACTCCGGTGTAAAACTTAATTTCCTTCAAGCAACTAACTACAGTATTAAAAGGGCTATAAGTTCAGTCCGTGTGTCTTGCAACAGCTGGAGGCACCCTGGTTGGGAGGGAACCGCTGGTTAAATGGGGTACTCCGGTGTAAAACTTAATTTCCTTCAAGCAACTAACTACAGTATTAAAAGGGCTATAAGTTCAGTCCGTGTGTCTTGCAACTGCTGGAGGCACCCTGGTTGGGGACCTCTGCTTAAAAGGGAAACTCCGCTGGCAACCTTTTTTGCTCATTGTCACACTAGTGTAAGTCACATTTGGTGTGACAGTTGTTCAAATAAAAAATACCTTTTTTGGCTGTGAAATAAAACTAGTGCTGCCTAAAGGGGGGCTCTAACTATGTGCTGCCTAATATGGGGGAATCTATGTGCTGCCTAAAGGGGGATCTAAATATGTGCTGCCTAAAGGGGGCTCTATGTCCTGCCTAAAGGGAGGCTCTAACTATGTGCTGCCTAATATGGGGGAATCTATGTGCTGCCTAAAGGGGGGCTCTATGTGCTGCCTAAAGGGGGGCTCTAACTGTGTGCTGCCTAACATGGGGGAATCTATGTGCTGCCTAAAGGGGAGATCTAACTATGTGATGCCTAAAGGGGGGATCTAACTATGTGCTGCCTAAAGGGGGCTCTATGTGCTGCCTAAAGGGAGGCTCTACTTATGTGCTGCCTAAAGGGGGCTCTAACTATGTGCTGCCTAATATGGGCGAATCTATGTGCTGCCTAAAGGGGGGATCTAACTATGTGATGCCTAAAGGGGGCTCTATGTGCTGCCTAAAGGGGGCTAAAGCAGGTTATTCCAAAGAATTTAGGAATAATAGGTGATTTATGCCCTTTACGGATTAAAAACAGACTCTGCATCAACTAAGTAATTTTCCATGGGAGTTTTGCCATGGATCCCCCTCCAGCACGCCACAGTCCACGTGTTAGTCCTCTTGAAACAACTTTTAAATCACTATTGTGGCCAGAAAGAGTCCCTGTGGGTTTTAAAATTTGCCTGCCCACTGAAGTCAATGGCGGTTCGCCCGGTTCGCCAGTTCGTGAACATTTGCGGAAGTTCGCGTTCGCCGTTCGCGAATCGAAAATGTTATGTTCGCGACATCACTAGAGAAGACATCACTCAGGTCAGTGATATCATTTTGTATTCTCCTTACTGTCCCATCACTGCTGTCATTTGTAAGTTCAGCCTTCAGCTGTTACAAAACTGCATACCATAATGCCTGAGGCTCCAGACATGATGGGAGTTGTAGCTTTGCAACAGCTGGAGAGCAACTTGAAGCGAGGTGACATGTGGAGGTCCCAGCCAGGGCCGCCATCAGGGCGGTACAACCCATACACCTGTATGGGGCCCGGAGCTTCAGGAGGCCCGGACGTCCCTGGACCTTTTTTTTATTTTTTATTTAAATTGGCCTGTCAGTGAGTGACTGCCACTGTCACTCACTAACCGCTGGGTGCCCCCAGGACTATGACCAGGCCTCATAGTCCGGGGGCCCGCACATTTCAATAAAATTACCTTTTTTGGGGGGGCGCGGGCCCCTTAAGAAACAAAGTAGGGCCGGACAGGTCAGGGGCTGATGGGAGTAGAGACGTCACATGCCCCGCGCAGGCACACACGTCCACTCCAATCACTTGACCTGTCCCTGCTTACGTCCGCACGCGAACCTCCAGAGCATCCTCCCCGTGCAATGACAGGACTAGTAACAGCCTGCCGCCGCTGCAACGTTCCCATGCAGGGTAAGTAAACTGGCGCGGGGGGGTGGGGGGGGGGTGGGGGATGTTCGGGGACTACAATGATGATGAGAGATGTGTGTGTGTGTGTGTGTGGGGGGGGGGGGGTGATGAGAGGTGCAGGGGTCTTATGGGGATGATAAGAGGTGCAGAGGGGGGTGTTATGGGGGTGATAAGAGGTGCAGGGGGGTGTTATGGGGGTGAGAAGAGGTGCAGAGATGGGTGTTATGGTTTGATAAGAGGTGCAGGGGGTGTTATGGGGGTGATAAGAGGTGGAGAGGGGGGTGTTATGGGGGTGATGAGAGGTGCAGGGGTCTTATGGGGGTGATAAGAGTTGCAGAGGGGGGTGATAAGAGGTGCAGAGGGGGGTGTTATGGGGGTGATAAGAGGTGCAGGGGGGTGTTATGTGGGTGATGAGAGGTGCAGAGGGGGGTGATAAGAGGTGCAGAGGGAGTTGTTATGGGGGTGATAAGAGGTGCAGGGGGGTGTGTGGTGGGGGTGATAAGAGGTGCAGAGGGGGGTGTTATGGGGGTGATAAGAGGTGCAGGGGGTGTTATTGGGGTGATAAGAGGTGCAGGGGGGTGTTATGAGGGTGATAAGAGGTGCAGGGGGTGTTATGAGGGTGATAAGAGGTGCAGAGGGGGGGGTGTTATGGGGGTGATAAGAGGTGCAGGGGGGTGTTAAGGGGGTGATAAGAGGTGCAGGGGGAGTGTTATGGGGTTGATGAGAGGTGCAGGGGGTTATGGGGGTGATAAGAGGTGCAGGGGGGTTGTGGGAGTGATGAGAGGTGCAGGGGGGTTGTGGGAGTGATGAGAGGTGCAGGGGGGTTATGGGGGTTATGAGAGGTGCAGGGGGGTTATGGGGGTGATGAGAGGTGCAGGGGTCTTATGGGGGTGATAAGAGGTGCAGAGGGGGGTGATAAGAGGTGCAGAGGGGGTTGTTGTGGGGGTGATAAGAGGTGCAGGGGGGGTGTTGTGGGGGTGATAAGAGGTGCAGAGGGGAGTGTTATGGGGGTGATAAGAGGTGCAGAGGGGGGTGTTATGGGGGTGATAAGAGGTGCAGGGGGTGTTATGGGGGTGATAAGAGGTGCAGGGGAAGTGTTATGGGGGTGATGAGAGGTGCAGGGGGGTTATGGGGGTGATAAGAGGTGCAGGGGGGTAATGGGGTGATTAGAGGTGCAGGGGGGTTATGGGGGTGATGAGAGGTGCAGGGGGGTTATGGGGATGATGAGAGGTGCAGGGGGGTTATGGGGGTGATGAGAGGGGCAGGGGGGTTATGGGGGGGTGATGAAGAGAGGTGTCCCCCCGCACCTCTCCTCATCATCCCCCATAACCCCCCTGGTTATAGTAGTGATGAGGAGAGGTGCGGGGAGTTATAGTAATAATTGGTGGGGGTTTGGTGGGGGGTTGCGACCCGGGTGCGGGCGGTGCGACCCGGGTGCGGGCGGTGCGGCCCGCATCCGGTGACACCAACCTAATGGGGTGACACCAAGAAGCTCCGCAGCACCCACACCCCCCCCTCCCTCCCTCCCCAGCTACACCGACACCCCCCCATCTGTGCCCGACCAGCCTCCCACCCGTCAGAACCCCCTCCCCCACGCCTTCACCTGCGCTGTGTGTGCGGTGCGCCCGTCCGTAAGCCCCCCCTTTCACCTGCACTGTGCGCCCGTCCGTCATCACACCCCCCCTCACCTTCACCAGCACTGTGCCCTGCCTCCGCTCCCACGTCTGCGCTGGCCTGACGTCACACCGCATGGCCGCGCAGGAGGACGTCAGTTACGGAGGCGCCCGGTGAGAAGGAGCGCTGCGCTGGATGGGTGTGTGTGTGTGTCTGTCTCTCTGTCTGTCTCTATCTATCTATGTTTGTGTGTGTGACTCTGTGTGTGTGTGTGTGTGTGTGACTGTGTGTATGTGACTGTGTGTGTGACTGTGTGACTCTGTGTGTGTGTGTGACTGTGTGTTTGTGTGACTCTCTAAGTGTGTGTGTGACTCTGTGTGTGTGTGTTTGTGTGACTCTGTGTGTGTTTGTGTGACTCTGTGTGTGTGACTGTGTGACTCTGTGTGTGTCTGTGTGACTCTGTGTGTGTGTGTGTGACTGTGACTGTGTGTGTGTCTGTCTGTGAGTGTGTGTCTCTCTGACTGTGTGTGTTTGTTTGTGTGTCTCTCTGTGTTGTATGTGTTTTTTTGTGTGTGTGTGTGTGTGGGGGGGGGGGGGGGGGTTTGAACCAGCGATCTAATGTGGGGAGACTTTGACCGATTGTGGGGAACCTGCAAGGGAACCTGCGGCCTAATGTGGGGAAACTACTACCAAATGTGCGGAGTCTATGCTACCTAATGTGGGGAAACTGCTACCTAATGTGGGGAATCTGTGCTACCGAATGTGGTGAATCTATGCTACCTAATGTGGGGAAACTGCTACCTTATGTGGGGAATCTGTGCTACCAAATGTGCCGAGTCTATGCTACCTAATGTGGGGAAACTGCTACCTAATGTGGGGAATCTGTGCTACCAAATGTGGGGAGTCTATGCTACCTTATGTGGGGAGTCTATGCTACCTTATGTGGGGAGTCTATGCTACCTTATGTGGGGAGTCTATGCTACCTTATGTGGGGAGTCTATACTACCTTATGTGGGGAGTCTATGCTACCTTATGTGGGGAATCTATGCTACCTAATGTGGGGAAACTGCTACCTAATGTGGGGAATGTGTGCTACCTAATGTGGGGAAAATGCTACCTAATGTGGGGAAATTGCTACCTAATGTGTGGTAACTGGTACCTACCTAATGTGGGGGAACTGGTACCAAATGTGGGGAATCTATGCTGCCTAATATGGGGAAAAGATGCTACCTAATGTGGGGAAACTGCTACCTACCTAATGTGGGGGGAACTGCTCCCTACCTAATGCTCCCCCCTGGCAGTAGCACCCTCATCATCCACCAGCAACACCCCCCCCCCCCAGCAGCACCTCCATCAGCAGATCCTGATGTGGATGATGGGGGTGCTCCTGCCAGGAGGATGATCCTGCCGATGGATGATGGGGGTGATACTGCCAGGGGGGATGGCCAGTAGCACCCTCATCATACTCCAGCAACACCCCCCCCAGTAGTAGCACCCCCATCATCCACTAGCAACACCACCAATACCCCCCTCCCGTGGTAATAGCATCAGCTAACAGATGTTGAGGGGTGTTACTGCAGTTGTGGTATTATATTCAGAGGGTGCACTGTATGGCAACGTTTTATTCAGAGGGCACAGTTTGTGGTAGTATTATATTCAGAGGGCGCAGTGGGTGGTAGTATTATATTCAGAGGGCGCAGTTTGTGGTAGTATTATATTCAGAGGGCGCAGTGGGTGGTAGTATTGTATTCAGAGGGCGCAGTTTGTGGTAGTATTATATTCAGAGGGCGCAGTTTGTGGTAGTATTATTAGAGATGAGCGAACTTACAGTAAATTCGATTCGTCACGAACTTCTCGGCTCGGCAGTTGATGACTTATCCTGCGTAAATTAGTTCAGCTTTCAGGTGCTCCGGTGGGCTGGAAAAGGTGGATACATTCCTAGGAAAGAGTCTCCTAGGACTGTATCCACCTTTTACAGCCCACGGGAGCACCTGAAAGCTGAACTAATTTATGCAGGAAAAGTCATCAACTGCCTAGCCGAGAAGTTTGTTACGAGTTGAATTTACTGTAGTTCGCTCATCTCTAAGTATTATATTCAGAGGGTGCAGTGGGTGGTAGTATTATATTCAGAGGGTACAGTATGTGGCGGTATTATATTCAGGGGTATAGTGTGTGGCAGATTTATATTCAGGGGTACAGTATGTGGCAGATTTATATTCAGGGGTACAGAATGCGGCAGATTTATATTCAGAGGGTACAGTATGTGGCAGATTTATATTCAGAGGGAGCAGTTTGTGGTAGTATTATATTCAGAGGGCGCAGTGGGTGGTAGTATTATATTCAGAGGGTACAGTATGTGGTAGTATTATATTCAGTGGGTACAGTGTGTGGCGATATTATATTCAGGGGTACAGTATGTGGCAGATTTATATTCAGAGTGTACAGTATGTGTTGGTATTATATTCAGAATGTACAGTGTGTGGTAGTATTATATACAGTGGGTATGGTGTATGGAAGGTTTATAATCAAAGAATATAGTGTATAGTAGTATTTTATTTAGAGCATACAGTGTCTGTCAGGTTTATAATAATAAACAAAAAGAAATATAATAAGAGATAATTATATAACCAGTCCTCAAGAAGTAGTGAAAATAAGTAGTGAAAAAAGGGAAAGAAAAAAAAAGGGAAAAATTAGTGGTTTCGAATAAAAAATGTACAGTGATATGTGAAATAAAAATAAAAATAAAGACAACAGTAAAAAAAAAAAAAAAATGAAAAAGAAAAAAGAGAAAGGGGAGAAGAAAATGATAAATAAATGAGAAAAAATTAAAAATAAATAAAAGTGCACAGTATCGAAGAAAAAAGGATGAAATAAAGTGATAAATAGGAAAAAATGTGAATATTAATAAATAGTTGAAAAACAAAAAATAATGAATAAGCCTTCAGAAAATGATAATACTTAAACAATCATATGCATTTATTAAAAATAAAACTGATTGATGCCTGGGCAGGGCCCTTGCTCAGGCATGCGATAAAAATATTCCAATAAAATAATAAAAATGCCAACTATCTCAAATTACAAAAATAGTCCTTTGTAGCCGAAAATATGATGTGAATAGCAACAATATTAAATGAAAAATCCGGCAATCGGAGAGACTGTGTGCTCCAGTGATACTCCTATATAAAATACAGTCACCTTGAGCTGTGATAAATGTTTCAATGTTTCATTGTAATTGCTCGCTGTTATCTACTTGTGTCCCACAACAGATGTTTGTAGAAATAACAATATTGATAGCAAGATACAGTTGCTTATGTAAGATCAGGCACAGTACCTTATGCTTATGTTCACCGTGATGATCGGCGGCTGTATATCTCCAAAGTTGCAGGCTCCGGGGACTGTGGGAGCCCAGTGCCCGCACGGACCGGATCGATCACTGCCCTGGTATGGGTAAGGAGGTACTTATCGTGCCGTGGTTGGGACGATGTGATGATCCCGATTACGATAATGTAAGCCGCTGGGTAATAGATCGTAGCCAAGTAGGAGTATCGTGCTTCGCACAGCTTAGTGGCCAGTCTATGGAGAAAACGGCAGCCGCTGCCCGGCGTCCTCGTGGCGTGTGAATGGCGCGTTAATTCACAGTGGTCCACTAGTCCGGGTCCTACAGCGCTGTCTAGGTAGTATCGGCTGATACAGGTGTCAAGCCAAATTTGAGATGGCAAATGGATGTAAGACAAGGCTAAACGCGTTTCACGACTTAATGTCGCATTCCTCAGTAGCCTGATTAAGTTAAGAAGGCCAGTACATATGAGGCAGGCTTATATAAGAAAAAAGCGATGATGTCACTAACCAATAAATAGAAGAACATATGGAAAACATGGAATCGGATCTAGCAGATGATATATGGATAATACAGAGATATAAAATGTGCATAAGTTATATCACTCATCTAGTGTAATTGTGTACAAATAAATAAATATAAATATAAAAAAATATAATAAAATATATATTTAATATAGACAAAAATAAGAATATAAAGATGTTAAATTGATAGGTGAATGTGCACACATGGATGCATATACATAGATATACATAGATGTGTATATATATATATATAAAATAAAATCATATCGAGAAAATTGTGTATAAAACATCAAAGGTATAAATTACACTAAATTTGATCAATCAATAAATGGGTGAGTAATAAAACACTAAACTGTACAGAAGTAAAATTAATATATGAAAAGTGAAAAAGAAGAGAAAAAGATAGAAAGAAGAAAACAGACAAACAGATGTGTGATAGGACATGGTGAAAAAACTATATTAAAATATATACTAAAATATGACATGGTACTCAGGCAGAATGTAACAATCTCACAGTTTTGACAATAAAAGACACAGTCAAGGATAATAGTATATATGTATAGATCGCACGCGGGGTTCCCACCAGGGCGCGTCATTGTGTCGATAAACGACCAGACAATGACGGGTCATGGAAAAGGACCCAGCGGGCGTGTCAAAGAAATCCAAAAAGTTCCATCTCTGCATTGAGTCCTTTAGGGACTAGAGAGTCAAATTCGAAGATCTTCCTTGCTTCTGCCCTAGATAGACGAGAAATGAGATCACTACCTCTCCAACATTTTCTAACTAACTGTAGTGCCACAAAAGACAATTCAGAGGGGTTATTATTGTGTGATTCAGAAAAATGAAGTGATAATGGATGGGATTTATTGCCTTTTTTGATATTATAGATGTGTTCAGATATTCTGATTTTCAATTGACGTTTAGTCCGACCTATGTATTGCTTGCCACAATTGCATTCTATGAGATATATGACACTTTTACTGTTACAAGTTAGACATTCTTTTATTTTATGGATATAGCCATTAGATGTAGAGGTTACTTCCAAAGTCTTTCTTGGAAATTTGGCGGTTCTGCAACCTACACATGTGCCACATCTGTGGAAGCCGTTCGATTGTAGCCAGTTAGACAACCCTTTATTCGGGAGGGGGGGGGGGGGTTATTGTGGGGGCTATTTGTATCCCCAAATTAGCCGCCTTTGTGTAAACAATAGGGGGATTCAATGGTAGGTATTGGCTAATAATTTTGTCATTTTTTAAAAAATGCCAATGTTTTTTTTAGAATTCTCTCAATTGACTTGTAGTCTTTGCTAAATGGTATAGTAATTTTTGCTTCAGATTCGGCCGACGTTGAATCTCTTGTACTAGTAAAAAAAGAGGACCTATCTAGATTTTTGGTTTTTAAAAAGGATTTGTTTCAAACTTGTTGTGGATAACCTTTATCTAAAAATTGTTTAGTTAATTTGACAGCTTCATCTTCAAATTGTGTATCTAAAGTGCAATTACGTTTGAGCCTTCTATATTGACTGAATGGAACATTTAAAAGCCATCTAGGAAGGTGGCAACTGTTAAAACGTATAAAGCTGTTTTTAGATACAGGTTTGTAGTATGTGCTACATATTAATTTAGGAGAATTGACTGAAATTAAGAGATCTAAAAATTCAAGAGATTCAGTGCTAATATGCGGGGTAAAATTTAAATTGAGAGAATTAATATTAAGATTTTGAATAAAAGTGTTTAAAGAATCCCTGGGTCCCTTCCATATAAACAAAATGTCATCAATGTACCTACGCCAGAGCACGAAATCCGCGCCAATCCTGGGAGAGATGGTGCTGTCCTCCCAGGCTGCCATAAAAAGATTGGCATAGCTGGGCGCGAATCTCGTGCCCATGGCGGTACCGGTCAGCTGTAAATAAAAGGCATCATCAAAATAAAAATAATTGTGAGTAAGTATAAAATTGATAGAATCAAGAATAAAATCAATTTGGGTTGGTAAAATGTCTCCTTTTGTTAAAAAGTACACAACAATATTACTCATAAAGAAAGAATTGCTATTTCTGAATTTCAAAAAAGCAAAAATGTGACTATCCGTCCTGCAGACAAAGGAGGAGGTATTGTTCTTTTAGACACAGACAAATACAACAAGGAATGCCATTGACAATTAGCCGACACCAAAACCTATATGTTACTTAAATCTGACCCTGCTCAAGAATTTATTAAAGCACTTAAGACACTTTGTGACTAAGCCCTTTTATCTAGTATTCTTACTTCTAAAGAACACGATTTTATTTTAGGTACACAAGCCAGATTACCCGTTTTTTATTGTCTCCCAAAAATTCATAAAGATAACTTGAACCCTCCCGGCCGGCCAATCGTATCTGGCATTCATTCAATTACCTCCAATTTATCTTAATATATAGACCGGTTTCTACAACCTTTTGTACAATCCACTAATTTTTATTTAAAAGATACAACTCAAATTATTCAAATTTTAGAGAATGTCACATGGGAACCTGACTTCATATTGGCTTCTCTGGATGTGAGTTCCCTATATACTATTATTCAACATAATGCTGGCCTGGAGGCTATCAAGTACTTTTTAACAAAAGGAGACATTTTACCAACCCAAATTGATTTTATTCTTGATTCTATCAATTTTATACTTACTCACAATTATTTTTATTTTGATGATGCCTTTTATTTACAGCTGACCGGTACCGCCATGGGCACGAGATTCGTGCCCAGCTATGCCAATCTTTTTATGGCAGCCTGGGAGGACAGCACCATCTCTCCCAGTATTGGCGCGGATCTCGTGCTCTGGTGTAGGTACATTGATTACATTTTGTTTATATGGAAGGGACCCAGGGATTCTTTAAACACTTTTATTCAAAATCTTAATATTAATTCTCTAAATTTAAATTTTACCCCGCATATTAGCACTGAATCTCTTGAATTTTTAGATCTCTTAATTTCAGTCAATTCTCCTAAATTAATATGTAGCACATACTACAAACCTGTATCTAAAAACAGCTTTATACGTTTTAACAGTTGCCACCTTCCTAGATGGCTTTTAAATGTTCCATTCAGTCAATATAGAAGGCTCAAACGTAATTGCACTTTAGATGCACAATTTGAAGATGAAGCTGTCAAATTAACTAAACAATTTTTAGATAAAGGTTATCCACAACAAGTTTTAAACAAATCCTTTTTAAAAACCAAAAATCTAGATAGGTCCTCTTTTTTTTTACTAGTACAAGAGATTCAACGTCGGCCGAATCTGAAGCAAAAATTACTATACCATTTAGCAAAGACTACAAGTCAATTGAGAGAATTCTAAAAAAACATTGGCATTTTTTAAAAAAATGACAAAATTATTAGCCAATACCTACCATTGAATCCCCCTATTGTTTACACAAAGGCGGCTAATTTGGGGATACAAATAGCCCCCACAATAACCCCCTCCCGAATAAAGGGTTGTCTAACGGCTGTCGAACGGCTTCCACAGATGTGGCACATGTGTAGGTTGCAGAACCGCCAAATTTCCAAGAAAGACTTTGGAAGTAACCTCTACATCTAATGGCTATATCCATAAAATAAAAGAATGTCTAACTTGTAACAGTAAAAGTGTCATATATCTCATAGAATGCAATTGTGGCAAGCAATACATAGGTCGGACTAAACGTCAATTGAAAATCAGAATATCTGAACACATCTATAATATCAAAAAAGGCAATAAATCCCATCCATTATCACTTCATTTTTCTGAATCACACAATAATAACCCCTCTGAATTGTCTTTTGTGGCACTACAGTTAGTTAGAAAATGTTGGAGAGGTAGTGATCTCATTTCTCGTCTATCTAGGGCAGAAGCAAGGAAGATCTTCGAATTTGACTCTCTAGTCCCTAAAGGACTCAATGCAGAGATGGAACTTTTTGGATTTCTTTGACACGCCCGCTGGGTCCTTTTCCATGACCCGTCATTGTCTGGTCGTTTATCGACACAATGACGCGCCCTGGTGGGAACCCCGCGTGCGATCTATACATATATACTATTATCCTTGACTGTGTCTTTTATTGTCAAAACTGTGAGATTGTTACATTCTGCCTGAGTACCATGTCATATTTTAGTATATATTTTAATATAGTTTTTTCACCATGTCCTATCACACATCTGTTTGTCTGTTTTCTTCTTTCTATCTTTTTCTCTTCTTTTTCACTTTTCATATATTAATTTTACTTCTGTACAGTTTAGTGTTTTATTACTCACCCATTTATTGATTGATCAAATTTAGTGTAATTTATACCTTTGATGTTTTATACACAATTTTCTCGATATGATTTTATTTTATATATATATATATACACATCTATGTATATCTATGTATATGCATCCATGTGTGCACATTCACCTATCAATTTAACATCTTTATATTCTTATTTTTGTCTATATTAAATATATATTTTATTATATTTTTTTATATTTATATTTATTTATTTGTACACAATTACACTAGATGAGTGATATAACTTATGCACATTTTATATCTCTGTATTATCCATATATCATCTGCTAGATCCGATTCCATGTTTTCCATATGTTCTTCTATTTATTGGTTAGTGACATCATCGCTTTTTTCTTATATAAGCCTGCCTCATATGTACTGGCCTTCTTAACTTAATCAGGCTACTGAGGAATGCGACATTAAGTCGTGAAACGCGTTTAGCCTTGTCTTACATCCATTTGCCATCTCAAATTTGGCTTGACACCTGTATCAGCCGATACTACCTAGACAGCGCTGTAGGACCCGGACTAGTGGACCACTGTGAATTAACGCGCCATTCACACGTCACGAGGACGCCGGGCAGCGGCTGCCGTTTTCTCCATAGACCGGCCACTAAGCTGTGTGAAGCACGATACTCCTACTTGGCTACGATCTATTACCCAGCGGCTTACATTATCGTAATCGGGATCATCACATCGTCCCAACCACGGCACGATAAGTACCTCCTTACCCATACCAGGGCAGTGATCGATCCGGTCCGTGCGGGCACTGGGCTCCCACAGTCCCCGGAGCCTGCAACTTTGGAGATATACAGCCGCCGATCATCACGGTGAACATAAGCATAAGGTACTGTGCCTGATCTCACATAAGCAACTGTATCTTGCTATCAATATTGTTATTTCTACAAACATCTGTTGTGGGACACAAGTAGATAACAGCGAGCAATTACAATGAAACATTGAAACATTTATCACAGCTCAAGGTGACTGTATTTTATATAGGAGTATCACTGGAGCACACAGTCTCTCCGATTGCCGGATTTTTCATTTAATATTGTTGCTATTCACATCATCTTTTCGGCTACAAAGGACTATTTTTGTAATTTGAGATAGTTGGCATTTTTATTATTTTATTGGAATATTTTTATCGCATGCCTGAGCAAGGGCCCTGCCCAGGCATCAATCAGTTTTATTTTTAATAAATGCATATGATTGTTTAAGTATTATCATTTTCTGCAGGCTTATTCATTATTTTTTGTTATTCAACTATTTATTAATATTCACATTTTTTCCTATTTATCACTTTATTTCATCCTTTTTTCTTCGATACTGTGCACTTTTATTTATTTTTTATTTTTTCTCATTTATTTATCATTTTCTTCTCCCCTTTCTCTTTTTTCTTTTTCATTTTTTTTTTTTTTTACTGTTGTCTTTATTTTTATTTCACATATCACTGTACATTTTTTATTCGAAACCACTAATTTTTCCCTTTTTTTTTCTTTCCCTTTTTTCACTACTTATTTTCACTACTTCTTGAGGACTGGTTATATAATTATCTCTTATTATATTTCTTTTTGTTGATTACTGGGTCTTTTGGGTTTTTTAGACCTACCAGTTAACCTCGGAGTAGATGGTAGATTGAGCTGCACTGCCTCTTTGTCTTCTATTGCAGGTTTATAATAATAATTGTTTTCATATAGAGGATGAGAATGCGCTGACATAGTCAGGAGACATCTGGGCGTCACATTCTGCAGAGAGAAGTTTTAGCTGGACCAGGCGGTATGTTTCATCTGAATTAGATAAGGGAAGACTATAGAGAAGATGTCACCTGTAATCACTGATATCATTGTGTATTCTCCTCGCTATAGAGAAGACGTCACCTGTAGTCACTGATATCATTGTGTATTCTCCTCACTATAGAGAAGACGTCACCTGTAGTCACTGATATCATTGTGTATTCTCCTCACTATAGAGAAGACGTCACCTGTAGTCACTGATATCATTGTGTATTCTCCTCACTATAGAGAAGATGTCACCTGTAGTCACTGATATCATTGTGTATTCTCCTCACTATAGAGAAGACATCATCTGTAGTCCCTGATATCATTGTGTATTCTCCTCACTATAGAGAAGACGTCACCAGTAGTCACTGATATCATTGTGTATTCTCCTCACTATGTCCTATCAGAGCTGTACTCGCTTGTCAGTTCTACAGTTAGGTCAGTGAAACTACAACTCCCAGCATAACCTCACAACTGCACAGAGGGGTACTCTACTGGAAAACATTTTTTTTTAATCAACTGGTGCTACAAAGTTAAACAAATTTGTAAATTACTTCTATTTAAAAATCTTAATCCTTCCAGTACTTATTAGCTGCTGTATAAGCTATTCACAGGAAGTTATTTTCTTTTTTAATTTCTTTTCTGTCTGACCACAGTGCTCATGTCAAGCACTGTCCATAGTAGGAGCAAAATCCCCATAGCAAACCTATCATGCTCTGAACAGTTCCTGACATGGACAGAGGTGTCAGCAAATAGCACTGTGGTCAGACTGGAAAGAACTACACAACTTCCTGTGGAGCATACACCAGCTTATAAGTACTGTAAGTATTAAGATTTTAAATAGAAGTAATTTAAAAATCTGTTTAACTTTCTGGCACCAGTTGATATAAAAGTAAATGTTTTCCAGTGGAGTACCCCTTTAAGTAATTCTGGGAGCTGTATATTTAAATGGTGAAAACTTCTTTAACACTTCCCATTCCCATTCTGTGGCAACTGGTATATCTGATTATTATACTGGAATTTCTCACAATGCGCTACAACAGTGGTGTCTGTCACAACAGGCTAAAAACTTACTGGGGGGAGGTATGGGGGTGACACCATTTTCTACCGCACAGGGTGACACCAACCCTAGCAACGCCACTGTATATATGTATATATGATGTGTATGCATGTGTGGCAGTATTATATTCAGTGGATACAGTGTGGAGCAGCATTATATTCAGGGTACAGTGTATGGCAGGATTATATTTAGTGGGTACAGTGCATGGCAGTATTATATTCAGGGTACAGTGTGTGGCAGGATTATATTTAGTGGGTACAGTGTATGGCAGTATTATATTCTCTGGATACAGTGTGGGGCAGTATTCAGGGTACAGTTTATGGCAGTATTATATTTAGTGGGTACAGTGTATGCCAGTATTATATTTAGTGGGTACAGTGTGTTGTAGTATATTCAGTCTACAGTGTGTGGCAGTATTATTTTCAGGTTACAGTGTGTGGCAGGATTATATTTAGTGGGTACAGTGTATGGCAGTATTATATTTAGGGTACAGTGTGTGGCAGTATTATATTCAGGGTACAGTGTATGGCAGTATTATATTTAGTGGGTACAGTGTGTGGCAGTATTATATTCAGGCTACAGTGTGTGGCAGTATTATATTCAGGGTACAGTGTGTGGCAGTATTATAGTCAGGGTACAGTGTATGGCAGTATTATATTTAGTGGGTACAGTGTGTGGCAGTATTATATTCAGGTTACAGTGTGTGGCAGTATTATATTTAGTGGGTACAGTGTGTGGCAGTATTATATTTAGTGGGTACAGTGTGTGGCAGTATTATATTTAGTGGATACAGTGTGTGGCAGCATTATATTCAGATTACAGCATGTGGCGGTATTATATTCAAGGTACAGTGTGTGGCAGTATTATATTCAGGGTACAGTGTGGGGCAGTATTTTATTTAGTGTACAGTGTGAGGCAGTATTTTATTTGGGGTACAGTGTGGAGTAGTATTTTATTTGGGGTACAGTGTGGGGTAGTATTTTATTTAGGGTACAGTGTGAGGTAGTATTTTATTTAGGGTACAGTATGGGGCAGTATTTTATTTAGGGTACACTTTCTGGCAAACTGTCTTCATGCAGAGGATGAGGATCTGCTGACAAAGTGAGGAGCCAATGATGTCTAGATGTCAGACTCTACAGAGAAGATGGAGCTGGAGGAAGATCTGGTCTCTGGATCCGATGAAGAAGAAAAGATAACAAAGAAGACATCACTCAGGTCACTGAAATCATTGGGGGAGATTTATCAAACCTGTGCAGAGGAAGAGTGGTGCAGTTGCCCATGGCAACCAATCAGCTCGCTTCTTTCATTTTTAAAGAGGCCTGTGAAAAATGAAAGAAGTGATC
Source organism: Hyla sarda (assembly GCF_029499605.1). NCBI lineage: Eukaryota > Metazoa > Chordata > Amphibia > Anura > Hylidae > Hyla > Hyla sarda. The sequence continues at coordinate 102,630,234 of NC_079196.1, forward strand.
TGATTGGTTGCTATGGGCAACTGCACGATTTTTCCTCTACACAGGTTTTGATAAATCTCCCCCATTGTGTATTCTCCTAACTGTCCCATCAGAGCTGTAGTCACTTGTAAGTTCTGCAGTGATGATGGGTAAAACTGTGTCCAATCTATGTCTGTCCAGCTGTTACAAAACTACAACTCCCATTGCAAGAGGCTCTTCAGACATGATGGGAGTTTGAGCTTTCCAACAGCTGGAGAACCACTTCAATCGAGGTGATCAGTGGGGGGTCTCAGCAGTTGGACCCCCACCAAAAAAAAGGCCCTGGGGGATGGGTAGGGAGCCTCGAGGTAATTTTTTGCATCTGGCCCTGTGGTTTCTAGCTACACCTATGGGGGCAACTATTAACAGAGGGGCCTACCACAAATATGGGGGCAACTATTAACAGAGGGGCCTACCCAAACTATATGGAGCCCCTATATAGTTTGGGTAGGCCCCTCTGTTTATAGGTGCTTCCATATAGTTTGGGTAGGCCCCTCTGTTAAAGGAGTAGTCCGGTGAAAAATAACTTATCCCCTATCCAAGGATAAGGGATAAGTTATCGATCGCGGGGGGGTGCAAGTGCTGGGACCCCCTTTGCGGGGCCCTGGCAGTTTTCTGGAAGCTGACATCTGCACCCCGCAGGAAACCGCGGCTGGCACACCCCCTCCATGTATCTCTATTGGGTACATGGAGGGGCGTGTCGACCGGCGCTCCATGCGGGGTACAGCATGCGCCCCTTCCAGCCGTGCAGGAGATAGCGGGGGGCCCAATGCTCGGACCCCGCTATCTATAACATATCCTCTAATCTAATTGGAAATATATAATAAGAAAAGAAAATAATATTGGGGGCAGGGGGGGGAGGGGGGGGGGGGGCAGGCATTGAACTGTGTGAGGGGCCCCGAAATTTCTGATGGCAGCCCAGGTCCGAGCATTCAGACCCCTACAAAAAAAAATGGACTTCTTATTCTTAAATGTCAGGGTGTATTTTTGGTCCCAGTCCAAAGACCCTTAAAAAAAGTCGTGCTGTAGCATTTTAAAAAAGGTGCACAAAAAGTTGCAAACTACTACTTTTTGTACAACTTTTTGTGAAGCTCCACTCCCCGGCCATCTGCCCGCATCTACCTCCCACTGGCTAGCTGGTAGAACTACAACTTCTAGCATGTCCTCACTGTAAGAGCATGCTGGGAGTTTAGTCTTCCAACAGCTAGCTGGCAGGTGGGAGATGCGGGCGGGGGGTGTGGCTTTGTTTTTCTACTTGAGGATTGGGGGGGGGGGGGGCGCCAAAATGGAGTTTCGCTTGTGGCAAGAATTCCTTGCATCGGCCCTGAGTACAGGCTGTAAGTGTACGTCAGTGTGGTGCCCTGTACAGTACAGTATGACTTACACTTACAGCCTGTAAGTTGCAGAGCTGTGAGATATCACCTCCCCCAAGCAGCTGACACCTGGGGTGGAAGCCCGACCCCCTGCCTTAGAGTGATAGGAGTGTGAATACAGCAATAACACTTACATTACCCTCAGACAGCCAATGCAGCTCTGGAGGTGACTACAGTATATGACATATTGTAACAGCAGAATAGCAAGTGCAGCTCTGGAGGTGACTGGTGGATAGGACATGCTATAACAGCATATTAGTGGCTGCAGTCCTGGAGGTGGCTGGAGAATAAGACATGATGATGTAACAGCAGAATAGTGGCTGCAGCTCTTGAGGTGAAAGGACTATGAGACAAAATGTAACAGCAAAATAGTGAGGGCACACGCCACTTGTTTTTATCATCTACTTCTGTGCAGTGAGGCACAGGATCTGCAGGTCATGTGACTCAGGTCCTTAACCCGTTAAGGACTGAGCCCTTTTTTACCTTAAAGGGGTACTCCGGTGGAAAACTTTTGTTTTTTTTTTTAATCAACTGGTGCCAGAAAGTTAAACAGATTTGTAAATTACTTCTATTAAAAATCTTAATCATTCCAGTACTTATTAGCTGCTGAATACTACAGAGGAAAATTCTTTTCTTTTTGGAACACAGAGCTCTCTGCTGAAATCATGACCCCAGTGCTCTCTGCTGACATCTCTGTCCATTTTAAGAACTGTCCAGAGTAGGAGAAAATCCCCATAGAAAACATATGCTGCTCTGGACAGTTCCTAAAATGGAGAGAGATGTCAGCAGAGAGCACTGTGTTCCAAAACGGAAATCATTTCCTCTGTAGTATTCAGCAGCTAATAAGTACTGAAAGGATTAAGATTTTTTAATAGACGTAATTTACAAATCTATTTAACTTTCTGGCACCAGTTGATTTAAAAAAAAAAAAAAAAGTTTTCCAACGGAGTACCCCTTTAAGGACTGAGCCCTTTTTTGCAATTCTGATCACTATCACTTTATGCATTAATACAATAGCAAATATGATGCAGCACTCCACAAGTTGCAAAAAAGGTGGTTTTATTCCATCATGTGCATAGACAACGTTTCACCAGCCTCACGCTGGCTTTTTCAAGTGAATCATAGTGATACTGGTGGGTATTTATAGACCGCCCACCAGGTCATGTGACATAGGTAATACATGATTGACATATGTAAACAAAGAGGTCATCAGAGAACATTGTGCAATCAATAATATAAACCATCATATATATACAGTGTTACATACATATATAAACATCCGATCATCATCTGATATAGAGATACCGGTATTAAGCATAACAAATCAAAGTGCACTGGTAGTGATCTGTAATTACGTGACGAAATGTGAATGCCTTCCGGGGTCCTGCCGCGATATATCCCGATCACAGGTGCCAAAGCGCCGGAAGTGGTGTGCGCATCGCTGTAGAGAAGAAGCATTTCCGGGTCCGGGTGGGACGTAACACCAGGAGCGCTTCCTCGCATCCATGGCAACCCGACTCCGGACCAAGACGTGGCTGGCGCATGCTCAGAATAGTTCCATTACCTGTCAGTGAGGATTATATCCATGCGCAAATTGAGGCCATATCAATATCGCCGCACAGTTCACAGGGTGTGAATAGATTGATTTGCTTGGCATTCATATATGATAAATCCAGTACTAAATAAAGGCATAATATATCAATTCCTGGGGGACAGCAAAGAAAGTCTTAGTGAAAGCTGAAATGTAAACGCAGCAGACACAGAGCAGGTAAGCAAACAAGGGGAAATGCAGTCACTGATGCTAGGACTGTGGTTCCATGTCTTGTGGTTGCCCCTAGCAACCGACCGCAGTATGTAAAGGCAGCAGAAAAAAGAGAAGGTAAGTGGACAAGAAGGAATACAGTCCCTGATGCTTTGACTTGGGCTCCAAATCTCGAGGTTGCCCTTAGCAACCTACCACAGTAGTAACGAGCTGCAAAGATAGAAAAGAGGGTAATGACTAGCTCCAGTCGGCGTGTTTGGGCCGACTCCACTCTCCATACATACTAAGATGAGTTTACCGGTGTATATGAACCGGGACCGTTCTGGCATCAGCATATGTGGACCAAGATTTCATCGGTGTGTATGGACCGATATCCGTGTCACAGTAAGATGTAGAATAAATAGCTGAAAAAATAGAGAAATGAAAATTGTTAGAACAACCTAACAAACTCCACCATGCAAAGACATTTGTTAATGTGCGTAGATAACAAGGTCCATAGCGTATCGGGTTCTGTATTCAGGGGGTGTCTTATGAGTATTGTCCATGGACATGGACTATCTCTGCACCTATGAAGTGGTAGCCCCATGCACATCGGGTATTTAACTCTCCAAACCCTATAACCCACGCTATCTTTGGACCTAAATCTAAATCGCACCCACATGCAAAGAACATTCACACTGGAGTATAGGTAGTCAGCTAGTAGGTCCATTCCTCAATGGTATATAAAGAAAGGTATGTGGAGGGGGAGTAGTGTCAATTACCCAAAGAACGAGAAGTAAAGACTAGTAGTAGCTGGATATTTAGTTGCTGTTTCCTCAGGAATATGTAACTGGAATATAGTATGTGGGGTGGAGTGACGTCAAGGCAGGTACCCGGAAGGCATGTGAACTAAAATAGAAATTTAGAAAAAAGGGGATTAGTTACAAGAATAAATCACTATTCACCTCTAGCAGGGTTCATACCCCCCAACATTTAGGGCTAGACCCTATTAGCGCCTCAACATCTTAGGTAAGACAGTGAACTCTACATTGAGTCCATTAGGTTTAAGTGTATTAAGGTTGTGGATCCACTTGAGTTCCCTAACCTGGAGGGATGCTATTCTATCCCCCCCTCCTTTTGGGGGAGGAATATGATCAACTATAATGCATTTAAGATCTGCTTCTGTGTGTCCAGCTTCAGTAAAATGTTTAGACACAGGGAGGTCCAAACGTTTCTTTCTGATTGAATACCTGTGTTGGTTCAATCTTGTCCTGAAATCATTTTTAGTTTCACCTACATATAGGTGTTTGCATGGGCACCAAAGGATGTACACAACATGGTCACTATCGCAAGTTAAGTAGAATTTAATGGGAAATTCTTTATGGGTGTCAGGAGGTATGAACGTGGTGCCTTTTTGTAAATACTTGCATGTAACACAGCGTAAACAGGGAAAACACCCCTTCGCTTTCACAGACAAGTACTTCTGTTGTTTACCTGGTCCAGAGATGTCAGCTTTGACCAAGTGGTCCCTGAGGTTACGTGCTCTACGGTACGACATGAGTGGAGGTATTTGAAATTCCCTAATCTGGGGATAACTATCTTTCACCAGGTGCCAATGTTTCTTAATGGTTGCTGCTATATTACTAGAAACTTCGTTGTAGGTGGAAATGAATGGTATTCTCATGGATTGATCTTTTTTATATGTCTTGGATTTGCCCATATGTCTTTCTGTTCTCACTTGCTATACATGTCTTGAGATGATGTGTTTGGGATAGCCCCTGTCACTGAACTGTTTGACCATTCTGTCAACTGCGGCATCAAATTTGTGGTCAGTATCAGTGATGCGGCTAGCTCTTAATAGTTGGCTATAAGGTAATGATGAAATCATAGATCTAGGGTGGGATGATTCAAATCTGAGTAATGTATTGCAATCAGTAGGTTTATGGTAAAGATCTGTAGTCAGTCTGTTGTTGAGAATGGACACCTGAGTATCAAGAAAATTGACTGTGTTATCTGAGTGTGATAATGTAAACTGGAGATTGGCGTCGACACTGTTCAGGTAGTTATGAAAGTCAGTCAGTTCTTCTGTTTTGCCTGTCCAGATGAAGAAGATGTCGTCGATGTATCTCCACCACCCCAGGATATTCCTGGAGTGGTGGGACATAAAGACGACATCCTCTTCAAACTCCGCCATCACTATGTTGGCATATGTGGGCGCCATGTTGCTCCCCATCGCGGTCCCACGTAGTTGAATGTAATACTCGTCATTAAATGTAAAATAATTATTTTCTAGAACAAAAGAGAGAAGTTGCATAATAAAGTCAATTTGTTGTAAGTCAAGGTTAAGTTTATCCAGTCCCTTCCGTACTGCTCTAGTGCCTCTGTCATGTTGAATGGATGTATATAATGACACAATGTCAAAGGAAGCAATAATGGCATGATCAGGAATATTCAAACATTGGCACCTGGTGAAAGATAGTTATCCCCAGATTAGGGAATTTCAAATACCTCCACTCATGTCGTACCGTAGAGCACGTAACCTCAGGGACCACTTGGTCAAAGCTGACATCTCTGGACCAGGTAAACAACAGAAGTACTTGTCTGTGAAAGCGAAGGGGTGTTTTCCCTGTTTACGCTGTGTTACATGCAAGTATTTACAAAAAGGCACCACGTTCATACCTCCTGACACCCATAAAGAATTTCCCATTAAATTCTACTTAACTTGCGATAGTGACCATGTTGTGTACATCCTTTGGTGCCCATGCAAACACCTATATGTAGGTGAAACTAAAAATGATTTCAGGACAAGATTGAACCAACACAGGTATTCAATCAGAAAGAAATGTTTGGACCTCCCTGTGTCTAAATATTTTACTGAAGCTGGACACACAGAAGCAGATCTTAAATGCATGATAGTTGATCATATTCCTCACCCAAAAGGAGGGGGGGGATAGAATAGCATCCCTCCAGGTTAGGGAACTCAAGTGGATCCACAACCTTAATACACTTAAACCTAATGGACTCAATGTAGAGTTCACTGTCTTACCTAAGATGTTGAGGCGCTAATAGGGTCTAGCCCTAAATGTTGGGGGGTATGAACCCTGCTAGAGGTGAATAGTGATTTATTCTTGTAACTAATCCCCTTTTTTCTAAATTTCTATTTTAGTTCACATGCCTTCCGGGTACCTGCCTTGACGTCACTCCACCCCACATACTATATTCCAGTTACATATTCCTGAGGAAACAGCAACTAAATATCCAGCTACTACTAGTCTTTACTTCTCGTTCTTTGGGTAATTGACACTACTCCCCCTCCACATACCTTTCTTTATATACCATTGAGGAATGGACCTACTAGCTGACTACCTATACTCCAGTGTGAATGTTCTTTGCATGTGGGTGCGATTTAGATTTAGGTCCAAAGATAGCGTGGGTTATAGGGTTTGGAGAGTTAAATACCCGATGTGCATGGGGCTACCACTTCATAGGTGCAGAGATAGTCCATGTCCATGGACAATACTCATAAGACACCCCCTGAATACAGAACCCGATACGCTATGGACCTTGTTATCTACGCACATTAACAAATGTCTTTGCATGGTGGAGTTTGTTAGGTTGTTCTAACAATTTTCATTTCTCTATTTTTTCAGCTATTTATTCTACATCTTACTGTGACACGGATATCGGTCCATACACACCGATGAAATCTTGGTCCACATATGCTGATGCCAGAACGGTCCCGGTTCATATACACCGGTAAACTCATCTTAGTATGTATGGAGAGTGGAGTCGGCCCAAACACGCCGACTGGAGCTAGTCATTACCCTCTTTTCTATCTTTGCAGCTCGTTACTACTGTGGTCGGTTGCTAAGGGCAACCTCGAGATTTGGAGCCCAAGTCAAAGCATCAGGGACTGTATTCCTTCTTGTCCACTTACCTTCTCTTTTTTCTGCTGCCTTTACATACTGCGGTCGGTTGCTAGGGGCAACCACAAGACATGGAACCCCAGTCCTAGCATCAGTGACTGCATTTCCCCTTGTTTGCTTACCTGCTCTGTGTCTGCTGCATTTACATTTCAGCTTTCACTAAGACTTTTTTTGCTGTCCCCCAGGAATTGATATATTATGCCTTTATTTAGTACTGGATTTATCATATATGAATGCCAAGCAAATCAATCTATTCACACCCTGTGAACTGTGCGGCGATATTGATATGGCCTCAATTTGCGCATGGATATAATCCTCACTGACAGGTAATGGAACTATTCTGAGCATGCGCCAGCCACGTCTTGGTCCGGAGTCGGGTTGCCATGGATGCGAGGAAGCGCTCCTGGTGTTACGTCCCACCCGGACCCGGAAATGCTTCTTCTCTACAGCGATGCGCACACCACTTCCAGCGCTTTGGCGCCTGTGATCGGGATATTTCGCGGCAGGACCCCGGAAGGCATTCACATTTCGTCACGTAATTACAGATCACTACCAGTGCACTTTGATTTGTTATGCTTAATACCGGTATCTCTATATCAGATGATGATCGGATGTTTATATATGTATGTAACACTGTATATATATGATGGTTTATATTATTGATTGCACAATGTTCTCTGATGACCTCTTTGTTTACATATGTCAATCATGTATTACCTATGTCACATGACCTGGTGGGCGGTCTATAAATACCCACCAGTATCACTATGATTCACTTGAAAAAGCCAGCGTGAGGCTGGTGAAACGTTGTCTATGCACATGATGGAATAAAACCACCTTTTTTGCAACTTGTGGAGTGCTGCATCATATTTGCTATTGTCTGGATTGAGGAACCGACGGACCCAGGTTCCAGCTATGCGGGCACCCCCTATTTCACTTCTCTTCTGGACATTGGTTGTGCCGTTTTTATTTGCATTGTTTATGCATTAATAACTCTTGGAGGCTTTTACCGTTTATTCTCATTACGACATTGTTTTTTCGTGACGAATTCTACTTTAAAATAGTGGTAAATTTTCACCATTACTTGCATCCTTTCTTGGTGAAATGTTCATGAAAATTTAGCATTTTTCTAACTTTGAAGCTCTCTGCTTGTAAGGAAAATGGATATTCCAAATACATTTTATATTGATTAACAAATACAACATGTTCACTTTATTTTGGCATCAGAAAGTTGACATGTTTTTACTTTTTGAAGACATTAGAGGGCTTTAACCCCTTAAGGACCCAGCCATTTTACACCTTAGGACCCGGCCATTTTTTGCACATCTGACCACTGTCACTTTAAACATTAATAACTCTGGAATGCTTTTAGTTATCATTCTGATTCTGAGATTGTTTTTTTCGTGACATATTCTATTTTAACATAGTGGTAAAATGTTGTGGTAACTTGCATCCTTTCTTGGTGAAAAACCCCAAAATTTTATGAAAAATTTGAAAATTTAGCATTTTTCTACCTTTGAAGCTCTCTGCTTGTAAGGAAAATGGATATTCCAAATAATTTTTTTTAATTTACATATACAATATGTCTGCTTTATGTTTGCAACATAAAATTGACGTGTTTTTACTTTTGGAAGACACCAGAGGGCTTCAAAGTTCAGCAGCAATTTTCCAATTTTTCACAAAATTTCCAAAATTACTATTTTTCAGGGACCAGTTCAGGTTTGAAGTGGATTTGAAGGGTCTTCATCTTAGAAATACCCCATTATAAAAACTGCACCCCCCAAAGTATTCAAAATTACATTCAGTCAGCATTTTAACCCTTTAGGTGTTTCACAGGAATAGCAGCAAAGTGAAGGAGAAAATTCACAATCTTAATTTTTTACACTCGCATGTTCTTGTAGACCAAATTTTTTAATTTTTACAAGGGGTAAAAGGAGAAAATGTATTGTTAGTCCAATTTCTCTCGAGTAAGCACATACCTCATATGTCTATGCAAAGTGTTCGTCGGGCGCAGTAGAGGGCTCAGAAGCGAAGGAGCGACAAGGGGATTTTGGAGAGTACGTTTTTCTGAAATGGTTTTTGGGGGGCATGTTGCATGTAGGAAGCCCCTATGGTGCCAGAACAGCAAAAAACCCCACATGGCATACCATTTTGGAAACTGGACCCCTTGAGGAACGTAACAAGGAATAAAGTGAGCCTTAATACCCCACAGGGGTTTCACGACTTTTGCATATGTAAAAAAATATATAATTTTTTTCACTAAAATGTGTGTTTCCCCCCAAATATCACATTTTTGCAAGGGTTAATAGCAGAAAATCCCCCCCAAACTTTGTAACCCCATCTCTTCTGAGTTTGGAGGTACCCCATAAGTTGACCAGAAGTGCACTACGGGCGAACTACAATGCTCAGAAGAGAAGGAGTCATGTTTGGCTTTTTGAGAGCAAATTTTGCTCGGGGGGCATGTCGCATTTAGGAACCCCCTATGGTGCCAGGACAGCAAAATAACCCCCCATGGCATACCATTTTGGAAACTAGACTCCTTGAGGAACGTAACAAGGGGTACAGTGAGCATTTACCCCCCACTGGTGTCTGTCAGATCTTTGAAACAGTGGGCTGTACAACATTTTTTATTTGCACAGCCCACTGTTCCAAAGCTCTGTCAGACACCAGTGGGGTGTACATTCTCACTGCACCCCTCATTACATTCCGTGAGGGGTGTAGTTTCCGAAATGGGGTCACATGTGTTTTTTTTTTGTGTTTGTCAAAACCGCTGTAACAATCAGCCACCCCTGTGCAAATCACCTCAAATGTACATGGCACACTCTCCCTTCTGGGCCTTGTTGTGCGCCCCCAGAGGACTTTACGCCCACATATGGGGTATCTCCGTAGTCAGGAGAAATTGCATTACAAATTTTGGGGGGCTTTTTTCCCTTTTACCTCTTGTCAAAATGAAAAGTATAGGGCAACACCAGCATGTTAGTGTAAAAAATTTATTTTTTTACACTAACATGCTGATGTAGACCCCAACTTCACCTTTTCATAAGGGGTGAAAGGAGAAAAGCCCCCCAAAATTTGTTAGGGAATTTCTCCCGAGTACGGCGATACCCCATATGTGACCCTAAACTGTTGCCTTGAAATACGACAGGGCTCCGAAGTGAGAGAGCGCCATGCGCATTTGAGGCCTGAATTAGGGATTTGCATAGGGGTTGACATAGGGGTATTCTACGCCAGTGATTACCAAACAGGGTGCCTCCAGCTGTTGCAAAACTCCCAGCATGCTTGGATAGTCAGCGGCTGTCCGGCAATACTGGGAGTTGTTGTTTTGCAACAACTGGAGGCTCCATTTTGGAAACAGTGGCGTACCAGACGTTTTTCATTTTTATTGGGGAGGGGAGGAGGGCTGTGTAGGGGTATGTGTATATGTAGTGATTTTTACTTTTTATTTTATTTTGTGGTAGTGTAGTGTAGTGTTTTTAGGGTACAGTCACACGGGCGGGGGATTACAGCGAATTTCCCGCTGCGAGTTTCACCTGCCGCGCTAAATTTGCTGCATCGCAAACTTGCAGCCTGATACTCACTGTAATCCCCCTGCCCATGTGAATGTACCCTGCACATTCACAGGGGGGGGACCTCCAGCTGTAGCAAAACTACAACTCCCAGCATGTACAGTCTATCAGTGCATGCTGGTAGTTATAGTTTTGCAACAGCTGGAGGCACACGGGTTGGGAAACAGTGACTTAGGAAACAGACAATGTTTCCCAACCAGTGTGCCTCCAGTTGTTGCAAAACCCCTACTCCCAAACATTCTCAGGCATGCTGGAAGTAGTAGTTCGGCAAAATCTTTAGAGCCAGATGTTGCCGAACTACAACTCCCAGCATGCTTAGAGTTGTAGTTTTGACACATCTGGAGGACTACAGTTTGCAGACCACTAATACAGTGGTTCCCAATCTGTGCCCTTCCAGATGTTGCAAAACTACAACTGCCAAAACTGTCCAGGCATGCTGGGAGTTGTAGTTCTGCAACATCTGAAGGGCCAGATGTTACAGAACTACAACTTCCAGCATGCCTGGACAGTAAGGGCATGCTGAGGATGTGTAGTTTTGCAACATCTGGAAGGGCACAGTGGTCTCCAAACTGTGGACCTCCAGATGTTGCAAAACGGCAACTCCCAGCATGCCCAGACACCAAGGGCTGTCTGAGCATGCTGGGAGTTGTAGTATACAGGGTCCTATTACAGCAATGCATGTCGCTTTACGGCGACGTGCATTACTGTAAAGGGCCCGACCGCAGCTGAAGAGGAACTCACCTGTCGCCGCCGCCGCTGCCATCTTCATCGCCAGGATCCGGGTCTTCAGGGACGAGGTAAGTACCGGGGCCGGTCCCCAGCACTCCCCCGTCCCCCGCTGCGTCCTCCGGTCTTCCTCCCTTCCTCTCCGGAATTTCAGTGGCGAAGTAACCGCCCCCCCCTGCGATTGGTCGGTCAACTAACCGACGGATCGCAGGGGATAGAAGGAGGTGGCAGGCTTGCCACCTCGCTCCTATACTTTAGCATGGTCCTGGCTGTCTGTGACAACCGGGATCATGCAAAATTACCGGGCGGTCGGGTCCCAGAGACTTCCCTTGCGATTTGCGGCGATCGCCGACATGGGGGGCCTACATGGCCCCCCTCGGCGTTTGCCCTGGATGCCTGCTGAAGCATTTCAGCAGGCATCCGCTTCCGATCTCTGCCCGGCGCGCGGCAGGGACCGGAAAACGCCAGGGCGTAAGTTATGTAAGGTACTTAAGTACCAGGGCGCCGGGGAGTAAAATTACGCCCTGGGTCCTGAACAGGTTAAAGTATAGCAGCAATTAAAAAAAAATTCAAGTAAATTTTAAAATCTGAATTTTTCCGGGACCAGTGAAGTTTGAAGTGGATTTGAGGGGCCTTTATGTGAGAAATACCCCATAAAAGACCCCATTATAGAAACTACACCCCTCAAAGTATGTAAAATGACATTCAGAAAGTTTGTTAACCCTTTAGGTGTTTCACAAGAATAGCAGCAAAGTGGAGGAGAAAAATTAATACCTCATATATTGACATAAATACCTCATATGTTGACATAAAGTGCTCTGCGGGCTCACAACATGGCTCAAGAGGGAAAGAGAAACTGTGGCATTTTTTTAAACTAATTTTGCTGTCATGGCTTTTGGGGGCCATGTTGCATTTAGGAAGCCCCCATGGTGCCAGAACAGCAAAATAACCCCCACATGGCATACTATTTTGGAAACTACACCCCTCAAGGAATGTAACAAGGGGTATAGTGTGCTCTCACTCCTGAGTTGTGCGTGAAAATGAGAAGTATGGGGCAACACTAGCAAGTTAGTGTAAAACATTTCGTTTTTTTACAATAACATGCTAGTGTAGACCCCAACTTTACCTTTTCATAAGGAATAAAAGGAGAAAAAGCCCTCCAAAATTTGTTAGGCAATTTCTCCTGAGTACGGAAATACCCCATATGTGGCCCTAAACTGTTGCCTTGAAATATGACAAGGCTCCGAAGTGAGAGCGCCGTGCGCATTTGAGGCCTAAATTAGGGATTTGCATAGGGACGGACCCGGATGCAAGAATTACATCTGCCTCCGATACCAAAATTACCCTACAGCAGTGTTTTCCAAACAGGCTGCCTCCAGCTGTCAAAGGCTGTCCGCAACACTGGGAGTTGTTTTTTTGCAACAGCTGGAGGCTCTGTTTTAGAAACTTTGAAACGCGTTGCATCATGGGTGAATAAACTTGAGATCCCTTCAGTTTGTGTGTCCAGCGCCTCTGAATCCCGTCGATACGTTGGAGGAAACCTTTGCTTGTACATTGAAGTTGGACGTGGAGTGGCTGCAGGCATCTAAAACCTTTGCCCTTTTCCACAATTACACTTGGTGGAGTGTAACTTGATGTGGTAAGCATCACTTTTATAACATCTATTCCTGTTGAAAACGGTATCACATTACGGAGCGCTGTCTGTGTCTTTTTTTTATCTCTATGTCAGGAACTGTCCAGAGCAAGAGAAAATCCCCATAGCAAACCTTTCCTGCTCTGATCTGTTCCTGACATGGACAGAGGTGTCAGCAGAGAGCACTGTGGTCAGACAGAAAATAAATTAAAAAAGAAAAGAACTTCCTGTGGAGCATACAGCAGCTGAGAAGTACTGGAAGGATTAATATTTCTTAATAGTAAATTAAGTAATTTACAAATCTGTCCAACTTTCTGGCACCAGTTGATTTTTTTAAAAGTTGTTTTTCACCGGAGTGCCCCTTAAATCCTTCCAGTACTGCTTCTGTATACCACAGAGGAAGTTATTTTCTTTTTGAAGTTCTTTTCTGTCTGACCACGGTGCTCTGGACAAATCAGTTTTACTTTCTGGCACCAGTTGATATGACATTTTTTTTTCCACCAGAGTACCCCTTTAAGCACTCTCTTATCAGTGAAAAAGAAGAGCTCCCTGACAGGTGTAAGATGTGGTTGCCACCCTGACTCCATCCCACTTGCTCCAAGGAACACGTCCCCCCCCCCCCCCCCCTACAACCCTCCTGTACTAGCTGGTGCAAGCTGGAGGCCTGCAAAATTGAATATTAGCCCCTTATAGACTTTCATTTTTACCTCCTCACTTTCAAAAAATCATAATGCTTTCATTTTTCCACCTACAGACCTATTTTAGGGCTTTTGTTTTGTGTGCCACCAATTTTACTTTGTAATGACATCAATTTCACCACAAAATCTACAGAGAAAAAACAAAGAAATTTTGTGGTGCAAAACTTTTGGGGGCTTCCGCTTCCACACAATGCAATTGTTGGTAAAAATTACACATTGGACCTCATTTACTATTGCAAACCCGAAATGTTTTGTCGGGTTGTGCACCAGATTCTGTCTGTGCCAGAATTTGCAACAGAAAACCAGAAAAAGGGGCGTGGATGTCAGGGAAAGGGGGCGTGGTCACCTAAAAGGTGCGTGTTCCCATCATTTTCACAAAAACCCGACATATTTACTAAGGTTTCCACAGAAAATGTGGTGGATTTCAGCTGAGGAAAACCAGACAGATCAGAGCATGTGTAAAAAAAAAAGTAGGGAAAGTGGAAAATGTAGGGAAACCTTAGTAAATACCGTATAAAATAAATTGCAGGAAATTAAAACCCACAAAGAAACCTGCACTCCACTCTTAGTAAATAAGGACCATTATCTTTATTGTTTAGGTCTATACAATTAAAATGATACCCAAAGTGTCCCAAAAACGACACAAAAACAAAAAAAACTAAACAAATGGAAACATAGCCTAAGGTTTTTTCTGCCTAAATACTTCAGTGGCATTATTCCTCATATTTATAATGCATTGGTACATAAAGGCAGTGTGGTGAGCTGGGGTGTTGCAATAGTGTAGCAGGGTTTGGTGGTATTAACCCTGTGGGGTAAGGTGTTATTAACCACGGATTATTCGTGACGCCGGAATGTGGTTATTCTGGTATGGTAACTGCCGTCAACCAACCCAAAAACGGTCTTCAGTAAAGGAATGTCCACAGCAGGAATTATGCAAGAACTGGAACTTTTACTTGTAAAACTTAAGAAACAGTCTTCACAGTTATGTAGTTTCTCTAGAGGGAATCGGGACACAGGATACCTCGCAGGCTTGCTGGGACTTGTAGTATTGAGAATATCTATGCAGACCACTGTGCTACTAATATTATTCTTGAGTTGAGTAGTAGTCACTAGAATTGTAGATAGAGCTTGATAACTCACGTTTTGAAGTGGCTGCAGGTTCTTTAGGCTTTGGCCTAGCTGAGATGAAATTAGATAGCACAGGTATTGTGCTTTGCTGAAATCCAGGAGATAAGAGAAATAGTTTAGAGACTACAGCCCCTTATATACTAAGGAGGCTGGACTAAAGCCCATTGGTTGCAAAGCCTGTGGATCCTGTACCCAAGGAACTCTGGGTATGTCACATGACAAGGTTTCACTTGACTAACACTTCTGTACACATTTGTACAAACTTTATACATATTGACAATGCATACACAATATATACAATGCATTTATATGAGACAATAGAAGGTGAGCAAAGGGGTGAACCCTGCAGGAGAGCCCTATGGACTGCAGTGACTCTTCCTGAGGGGATTTAGAGGGGGTACAGGACCATGTCCTTTACAGGGACACCGCAAATCTCCTTACTTAATAAAAGTCATCCTCGACGTCTGTCCCCTTAGGGAGAGGAACGAAATGGCCATAGGGCCGGATGCAGTCCTGAAGCATTTAATCACAATGTCCCATTTCAGGCTGAAGAACAATGAAAAGATGAAAAAAAATGTAGAGTCTCTGTGCATTTGAGAATGTCCATACATGCTCTGGAACTTGTTATAAACAGGATGATAAGAAATAGACTTTTTCCTTAACCCCTTAAGGACACATGACGTACTGGAACGTCATGTGTCCACTCCCGATCTATAACGCGGGGCCACGGCGTGGCCCCGCGTCATAGCGGGTCGGGCCCGGCCTCTAACAACGGCCGGGACCCGTGGCTAATAGCGCGCGGCATTGATCGCTGTGCCGCGCGCTATTAACCCTTTAGACGCGGCGTTCAAAGTTGAACGCCGCGTCTAAAGTGAAACCGAAAGCATGCCGGCTAGCTCAGTGGGCTGTTCGGGATAGCCGCGGTGAAATCGCGGCATCCCGAACAGCTGACAGGACAGCGGGAGGGCCCCTACCTGCCTCCTCGCTGTCCGATCGCCGAATGACTGCTCAGTGCCTGAGATCCAGGCATGAGCAGTCATGCGGCAGAATCATCGATCACTGGTTTCTTATGAGAAACCAGTGATCAATGTAAAAGATCAGTGTGTGCAGTGTTATAGGTCCCTATGGGACCTATAACACTGCAAAAAAAAAGTGCAAAAAAAAGTGAATAAACATCATTTAACCCCTTCCCTATTAAAAGTTTGAATCACCCCCCTTTTCCCATAAAAGAAAAAACACAGTGTAAATAAAAATAAAAATAAACATAAATGGTATCGCCGCGTGCGGAAATGTCCGAATTATAAAAATATATCGTTAATTAAACCGCACGGTCAATGGCGTGCGCGCAAAAAAATTCCAAAGTCCAAAATAGTGCATTTTTGGTCACTTTTTATATCATGAAAAAATGAATAAAAAGCGATCAATAAGTCCTATCAATGCAAAAATGGTACCGTTAAAAACTTCAGATCACGGCGCAAAAAATGAGCCCTCATACCGCCCCATACACGGAAAAATAAAAAAGTTATAGGGGTCAGAAGATGACAATTTTAAACGTATTAATTTTCCTGCATGTAGTTATGATTTTTTCCAGAAGTCCGACAAAATCAAACCTATATAAGTAGGGTATCATTTTAATCGTATGGACCTACAGAATACATATCAGGTGTCATTTTTACCGAAAAATGTACTACGTAGAAACGGAAGCCCCCAAAAGTTACAAAACAGCGTTTTTTTTAAAATTTTGTCGCACAATGATTTTTTTTCCCGCTTCACCATAGATTTTTGGGCAAAATGACTGACGTCATTACAAAGTAGAATTGGTGGCGCAAAAAATAAGCCATCATATGGATTTTTAGGTGTAAATTTGAAAGAGTTATGATTTTTTAAAGGCAAGGAGCAAAAAACGAAAATGCAAAAACGGAAAAACCTCCGGTCCTTAAGGGGTTAAGACTCACTAGATGTTAACATTCCTCGATAACATGACTAGTATGTTATGTTTTATCTCAATACCTTTTTCTTTAGTATAGGCATATTTATTTGATTTGATTATGCATCTCCAATGACTATGCATGAATTATGAATAGCTATCACAACCGATTATAGCTAGCAATTTTATTGACATTGTACTATGACTGATATTTGACATTTGACTATGACTGACATTTGACTATGACTGACATTTGTTTAAAGTATTTATAATGACTACAATGCTACTACATACTTGACATTATCTCACTGTTACTTATTTTTTTTGCTATGCAGTTAATATTATACCACTCATTATTTTCTTTGTTATACACTGGTTGCGGATTGGGTTGCCTGAGGCTTTCTGGCCAATGTCTTAGCTGCTAGGGTCTATCGGTACTACACACTGAGCCCTAGAACTCTGGCTCTAGATAACAATTACACTTACTGTTACCTTTTTTGTATATGTGTATTTTTTAGTTAGCTACAGGAATACCTTCTGGCCACAAAAACATCCTGAACACGTGGAGATAAGAAAGAACATATTAGTACATGACATTTGTGCATAACATTGGTATGGACTGGTATAGAACAGGTTACAGTCCCTAAGACTAATTTTATTGTGTGCTTGTGAGGTAGGTATATGTATTTTTTTAGTGAGATATGTGTACTAGACTTTAGGGATGTACACTACTTGGATTTGTATGTATTGAACTTTATGTGTACGCTGAATTTTATGAACATATGTGAAGTCAGTGTTGATATCTTAGGGGTATTTGGCCCTGTCTCGACCTTTGAGACCAACACAACACCACCTCTTGTGTCTCAGGAGTGCCCTCTTCTTCTGGAGCTCTTGCTGTTTCTGCCCTAGAGGGACCAGCTTGAAGGCTGGAGTCAGGAGTTTCCCTTGGTCCTGGACTGAGGAGATCCATGTGAACCGGTGAGGTCAGTTTTTGACTTGAAACAGTTGCCACGGGACAACAGACTAGTAACAGGCGTGGAAACCAGAGATGGTTGTGCTGGAACTGGACATGGCATTGCACAGAAAACTGCCGGCTGGTTGGATGAGAACATCGGTAGATCGATGGATTTCCTCTCCTGGCATGTATTCCCTCAAGGGTCTAGCAGCTATTGGAGCAGGTGGAGGAGGTTCTGGTAGGTCCTCTCTGAGGCACAATTTGATTCTATTCCGATGAACCACCTGCGGTTCAAATCCAGTCTTCTGGACCTCGTAGACATCTGAGTCCGGGTATGGCATGGCGGTTATAGTATAAGGTTCCGTCTCCCAGATGGAATCCAACGTGTGTTCTGGGAAATTTCCTTAGCCAAACTCTGTCTCCCAGCTGTAACGGCTTAGCAGAGGCATGGCGGTTGTAATCTCTATGCTGTATTTCTTGGGTCTGGCCCATCTTCTTCCCCACAATCTCCTTAGCTTCCTGAATTCTCCTCTGATGATCAGAGACCCAGTCTTGCAAGGCTTGTGGAGAGTTGTTGAAGGGTGCTTGTAACCCAAACGCTCAGTCTTTTGGAAGTTGTCCATGCCATCCTATCATTAAGAAGAAGTGAATGTACCCTGTGGATCAGTGGATGGTGTTGTTGTATATCTCCAACAGTTCAGGCAATAGCCGAGGCCACTCTTCGTGCTTGGATACTGACGCTGCTCCCAGCATATGTATGAAGACCTGATTGATGCGCTCACATAATCCATTCCCCTGGGGGTGGTAAGCTGTGGTCCAGAACTTCTTGCAGTCATGAAACTGACACAATTCCTGGAACAATTGGGCTTCAAAGGCTGTTCCCCGGTCCGTGAGGACCGACTCCGGACATCCCAGGGTCTGGACCCAGTTGAAGTAGAAAATCTGCGTAGCGGTCTTCGCTGTGAGGTCCCTGACAGGTACTACCACCACCCACTTGGAGTAGTGATCTACCATGGTGAAGGCGTAGGTGTATCCAGACCGAGTAGAGGACAACTTGACATGGTCCAAGGCGACCAGCGTTCGGCCTTTCAGTTTGGATGGAATGAAGGGGTGCTCTCACATCCTTGCGGACATTCTTGGTGATGTTACAGACAGTACATTCACCGCACCACTTTTCAATGTCTCCTCGCATCCCGATCTAATAGAACCTCTGTCTGATGGTGGCTTCGGTCTTGTGGACTACAAAGTGTCCCGACTGATCGTGGTAAGCATTTAGGACCATTGCAGCATCTCTACTGGGAATAAGGAACTGATGGAGTCGCTCACCAGAGACTGGATCTAACGAGTTCCTGCACAGCAGTCCTTTGTGTATAAACAGTCGGTTTCTTTGTCGCCACAACCTCTTTAAAGGGTACCTCTCATCCAAAAAACTTTTGATATATTATAGATTAATGTATGCAGAATAACTTTACAATTGCATGTTATTAAAAAATATGCTTCTTTCTATTTAATTTTCCACTTTGAAGAAATGACCACTAGGGGTCTCCCTACCAGTCCTGGCAGCAAGCATTTCAGACTCATGCTGGAGTCCTAAACACTACGAGCTGCCAGTCTGCTTTGTTTACAAAGGAGAACACTCAGAGCTGCCAGCCTGCTTTGTTCACAGCCTGTTTGGCTGTGAACAAAGCAGGCTGGCAGCTCTGAGTGTTTAGGACTCCAGCATGAGTCAGAAATGCTTGCTGACAGGACTGATCGGGAAAAATACAATAGAAAGAAGCATATTTTTCATTAACATGCTATTGGAAAGTTATTCAACATTCATTAATCTAAAATATATCAAAAGTTTATTTGATGAGAGGTACCCTTTAATTCATAATCACACTGAGACCGGCGTAGACGGGTTGGTACCTTCTTCATGAGTAGGTAGTCCAACAGATCCCCCATGACTCGACTTTCGTCCTGTAGAGTCTTCCATTCGGGAATCCTTGAGACCTAGGCTCACCGTCTTCCTGTGTAGTCAAGACATGCTGACTCACGAACCTCTGATAAAATGGGGGCATCTCCACATCTTCCCACTCGTCCTCAACAGGTCGTTCTTCGCCAGGGGCCATGTGGGATAGCACATCCGCGTTCACATTAGACTTGCCACTTCGGTATTTGATGTTGAAGTCGTAGTTGGCTAGCCTGGAGGCCCAACATTGCTCAATGGCTCCTAACTTGGCCGTGTTCAGATGTGCCAACAGGTTGTTGTCTGTGTACACGGTGAAAGGGGTAGCTCTTAGATAGTCCTTGAACTTTTCAGTCACTGCCCACACCAAGGCGAGAAGCTCCAGCTTGAAGGAACTGTAATTGGAGTTATTCTTCTCCGCTTCTCGCAGATGTCTGCTGGCATAGGCTATCCCCCTTTTTTTTACCTTCCTGCACTTTGGATAGAACAGCACCCATGCCTTTGAATCTGGCATCCGTGTACAACCTGAAGGGCTGACCATAATCAGGATATGCCAGGATAGGCGGCTCCTCATCCCACTGGATAGGGGTCTTTCATTATAGTTTCCTTTGCGGTACCCCAGAAGAGAGCTGTAAGGGATCCAGCGATCTGGGCGAAGTGAGGGATGAAGCGGCGGTAGTAGCCAGTGAATCCCAGGAAGCTCCTGATGTCCTTCACCATGCGTGGGGTAGGCCAGTCCTTGACAACACTCACTTTTCCTGGGTCAGGCTTGACGCCCTCTGCGCTGACAACATGGCGAGATAATGGACCCGTGGCTTCAGTAGATGACACTTAGAGGGTTTAATCTTCAGTCCATGCTGGATCAGGACTTGAAACACCTTCTTCAAGTGGTCCAGATGCTCTTGGTAGTCTTGGAGTAGACTATGACATCATCCAAATATAAAAGCACGCTTTGGAAGTTGAGATGTCGTAGGCATCACTCCATTAGACGTTGAAAGGTGGCAGGGGCATTGCATAGTCCAAAGCTCATACTCTTGAACTCGTATAACCCCATCGGAGTCAAAAAAGCCGTCTTCTCCCTGTCTTCTTCGGCTATTGGCACTTGCCAATATCCACTGGTCAAGTCCAGAGTAGAGAAGTATGCGGCTGATCCCAGTGCAGTCAGGGATTCTTCAATCCGAGGTAGAGGGTAGGCATCTTTGTGAGTGACGTTATTCAGCTTCCGGTAGTCCACACAGAAGTGGATGGGCCTGTCTTTTTTCTTGATGAGGACCAAAGGAGCAGCCCAGGGATTTTGGCTCTCCCATCACCTGTTAGGATCCGATGCTGGATTATCGTGGTCCGGCCAAAATCGGTTGGGTGCTTGCTGAAGGCCTGGTATTGTTTGGCCACTTGGATGACTCCGCCAACCTGATCTCTGGGGGAATTCTCATCCCCTATTTGCAGCTGGGTCCACCATGGTTCTGAATGGCTTCTGTCGGCTCCACGGGCAGTCTGAGCAGTCCACTGTCAGGCTACTTGCGAGTTGGTCAGTACGTCCTTGTGCCCCAGACGGTATTGCTGAGTGACAGGAGTATACTTTGGTAGCCGGGTGGCAACATCAGACAAGTTGACTACTCGGACCGGGTCCCTTCCGTCAGACACTGTAACTAGGCTCCTCGCTGCACGAACCAAAGGATAGTCTCCAGCAATGATCAGCTCCAGCAATGCTAGATAGTCCTGGTTCTTCACCCCTGGTCGGGCTCAGCACCAGATGATTGTCTCTGTCTAAGGCCGCAGGATCACTGACCGTATATATCTTGAATCCTCACTCAGCAGATTTTCCCTTGGCGGCTGACGAATTTCTGTCCTGCTTTTATCGTCTTCAGGTGGTGTTGTGCAGCTTGCAGGCCTGAGGGTGACATGTGAGGGAGAGATGCATGCAAGGACCCTTCTATCTCCTCAAAACAATTCTCATAATGTTCATTCCTAGGATGAACTCCGCTGCCCCATTATCAATTACATTTGGTACAATGACACCTTGTCCTCAGAGGACATACTCTCCCACTTGAATGGTTACTGGTTTCCCTTTCCCTGCCATTATTTTAAAGTCCACATCATCAGGTTCACATAATAATTTGGGCCCCCAGTATCGATAAAAAACATCCTTAGGTGTTGTAGACACCTGGGAACCTGTATCAATGAGGGCCTCTAACTGCACCCCCTCCACAATAACCTTTACATAAGGGCAGGGGGCGACATAAAGGGAAAGTCCTGACTTGGTGTATGTTGCATCTGGACTTGGTGATGATGCTTCTGAGGGCCGGTCCTCGACCTCAGGGGATTCCCGTTTAAAGCCCAACACTGACTTTTCCAGTGTCCGGCTTTATTGTAATGGTTGCAGAAAGACCTCTGAGTCCCTGGAGGCCTGATAGGGGGGGGGGGGGGGGTAATTAGGTGGATTGGCAGGATGGGGAGCAGGTTTTCTGGGTGGAGGCATCTCTTGACTAGATGGGCTAGACCTGCTCGCAAGTTCTTTAACGGCCTTAGTCAACTGGTCAATGTGCTGTCGTACACTTTGTAATTCTGAGGCTACAGAGAGTGTAGGGGCAGATAGTGGTACAGGAGCAGGTGATGCTGGTTGTACTGGCCTAGCAGAGGCCCCCTTCAGTGGAAGGGACACTAACTTCTTCTGCCTCGGGCCCTGACTCAATGACCTGTATGGCCAATCTCTTAAAGGCAGGGAAAGACAAGCTACCTTGTCTGCACCGCAAG
Source organism: Hyla sarda (assembly GCF_029499605.1). Classification (NCBI taxonomy): domain Eukaryota; kingdom Metazoa; phylum Chordata; class Amphibia; order Anura; family Hylidae; genus Hyla; species Hyla sarda. The sequence continues at coordinate 102,652,627 of NC_079196.1, forward strand.
CATTTTAAGTTAGGCCTTGTCCCACTTGTTTTGTGCCCCATCTATAAATCTGTCCATAAGCACTTTGTTACCCTGCTCGGACTCAATGCTGTCCAACCTCTGGACGGTCTCCAACGCATTTTGCAACGCTACTGCATAGGCCCGAAGGGTCTCACCTGGTTTCTGCTGTCTTTCGTAGAGGCTGAGATGTACCTCAGATGGGGAGTGAGACTAGAACACTTGCTATAGTCCCTCAAAGATCTGCTCCATTGTGGCCTTGTCGGAGGCTGGCAAGGTGTGGACCTCTTCCAATGCTGATCCCTGTAGCTGTCCTGTAATTAACTGCACCTGCTGATTAAGGGGAAAAGAATAAAAAACAAGGAGACTTTGTATCTTCTCCTTGAAGTCTCGAAGGGTGAAAGGATCCCCATTATAATTATGGAGCACTAGATTCCCCAGGAATACAGGTGCGGCTACAGGAGCTCCCAGGCTGTAGCGTGGAGCTGGAGGTGAAGAGAGTAATCTTCTCCTTGCAGACTGTGGTGACCCCCTTGGCGGGATCGCAGAAGCACCTTCATCACTGACTGTGGGTCAGGTGGTGGACTAGGTGCCGACATCTTGCAGACTTGATTGGGTATGCTGGCCCTTTAAGAGACTTTTGAGTGCACTGACCTGTTGACGTGATGGGGTGCACTGTTGCTGTAAGCAGGTTGAGTGCGCTGTCTTGTAGACTTGATGGAGTGCGCTGTCGCTGCGGGGCAGTTAGGGTGCGGTGTGTCGCAGCGGCTTGGGCGGCTCGCTTCCATGGCTCCTGCCAGCTGCTGTACTGCCCAGATCCTTGTCATGATGTCTGCAGAGTCTATGCAGCGGAGGTTTGCTATCGCAATGCAGGCGCAGCTGTCGGAACCTTTTGATTTTCTCTGCACCTGGAGGACTTCCGGTTTGGTCCGGGCAAGAAATCCTTCCCTTCGGCAACACAGGTGGGGAACTTTTGTTCCTTCCAGTTGACACTGGAGGCGTTACTGCGGAGGACCAGCGGGGCGGAGCTGCGGCTGCTCGCGCACGCGGAAAGGTCTGGAGCTAACTTTAACTCATTCAGGTATTGAAGCAAACACACAGAATTCTTCATCTCACCCCTTACTTTTTCTAGCGCCCCGGCAAAGCACAATTTCAGCAGCAATATCCTGCACACTTGTGAGTGCAATTTCGGTCGTGACTTGCGAAAATCCCGGACACTCTTATAAACACAGTTCTGAATAGGGGGAGGACTATGGTACTTGTAATAACGGTATACAGCCGTTTTTCATTGTGGGTGGTCAGGGTAGCTGAGATATTAAAGGCACACACCTGTATCCTGTTCGTAGGATGCCAAAAGCTATGTGGTGAGCTGGGGTGTTGCAATAGTGTGGCAGGGTCTGGTGGTATTGTTACGCCGAGCGCTCCGGGTCCCCGCTCCTCCCCGGAGCGCTCGCTACACTCTCGCTCCCGCAGCGCCCCGGTCAGATCCACTGACCGGGTGCGCTGCGATTCCGCCTCCAGCCGGGATGCGATTCGCGATGCGGGTGGCGCCCGCTCGCGATGCGCACCCTGGCTCCCGTACCTGACTCGCTCTCCGTCGGTCCTGTCCCGGCGCGCGCGGCCCCGCTCCCTAGGGCGCGCGCGCGCCGGGTCTCTGCGATTTAAAGGGCCACTGCGCCGCTGATTGGCGCAGTGGTTCTAATCAGTGTGTTCACCTGTGCACTCCCTATGTATACCTCACTTCCCCTGCACTCCCTCGCCGGATCTTGTTGCCATTGTGCCAGTGAAAGCGTTCCCTTGTGTGTTCCTAGCCTGTGTTCCAGACCTCCTGCCGTTGCCCCTGACTACGATCCTTGCTGCCTGCCCCGACCTTCTGCTACGTCCGACCTTGCTTCTGTCTACTCCCTTGTACCGCGCCTATCTTCAGCAGTCAGAGAGGTTGAGCCGTTGCTAGTGGATACGACCTGGTCACTACCGCCGCAGCAAGACCATCCCGCTTTGCGGCGGGCTCTGGTGAATACCAGTAGTGACTTAGAACCGGTCCACTAGCACGGTCCACGCCAATCCCTCTCTGGCACAGAGGATCCACCTCCTGCCAGCCGGCATCGTGACAGTAGATCCGGCCATGGATCCCGCTGAAGTTCCTCTGCCAGTTGTCGCCGACCTCACCACGGTGGTCGCCCAGCAGTCACAACAGATAGCGCAACAAGGCCACCAGCTGTCTCAACTGACCGTGATGCTACAGCACCTCCTCCGCAGCGAGTGGCCGCCTCTGGCCTACGACTATCCTTGCCGGATAAATTTGATGGGGACTCTAAGTTTTGCCGTGGCTTTCTTTCACAATGTTCCCTGCACTTGGAGATGATGTCGGACCAGTTTCCTACTGAAAGGTCTAAGGTGGCTTTCGTAGTCAGCCTTCTGTCTGGAAAAGCTCTGTCATGGGCCACACCGCTCTGGGACCGCAATGACCCCGTCACTGCCTCTGTACACTCCTTCTTCTCGGAAATTCGAAGTGTCTTTGAGGAACCTGCCCGAGCCTCTTCTGCTGAGACTGCCCTGTTGAACCTGGTCCAGGGTAATTCTTCCGTTGGCGAGTACGCCGTGCAATTCCGTACTCTTGCTTCAGAACTTTCCTGGAATAATGAGGCCCTCTGCGCGACCTTTAAAAAAGGCCTATCCAGCAACATTAAAGATGTTCTGGCAGCATGAGAAATTCCTGCTAACCTACATGAACTCATTCATCTAGCCACTCGCATTGACATGCGTTTTTCCGAAAGGCGTCAGGAGCTCCGCCAGGATATGGACTTTGTTCGCACGAGGCGTTTTTTCTCCCCGGCTCCTCTCTCCTCTGGTCCTCTGCAATCCGTTCCTGTGCCTCCCGCCGTGGAGGCTATGCAAGTTGACCGGTCTCGCCTGACACCTCAAGAGAGGACACGACGCCGCATGGAGAATCTCTGCCTGTACTGTGCCGGTACCGAACACTTCCTGAAGGATTGTCCTATCCGTCCTCCCCGCCTGGAAAGACGTACGCTGACTCCGCACAAAGGTGAAACAGTCCTTGATGTCAACTCTGCTTCTCCACGTCTTACTGTGCCTGTGCGGATATCTGCCTCTACCTTCTCCTTCTCCACTAAGGCCTTCTTGGACTCCGGATCTGCAGGAAACTTTATTTTGGCCTCTCTCATCAACAGGTTCAACATCCCAGTGACCAGTCTCGCCAGACCTCTCTACATCAATTGCGTTAACAATGAAAGATTGGACTGTGCCGTGCGTTACCGCACGGAACCCCTCCTAATGTGCATCGGACCTCACCACGAAAAAATTGAGTTTTTGGTCCTCTCCAATTGCACTTCCGAAATTCTCCTTGGACTACCCTGGCTTCAACACCATTCCCCAACCCTGGATTGGTCCACAGGGGAGATCAAGAGTTGGGGTCCCTCTTGTTTCAAGGACTGCCTTAAACCGGTTACCAGTACTCCCTGCCGTGACCCTGTGGTTCCCCCTGTAACCGGTCTCCCTAAGGCCTATATGGACTTTGCGGATGTTTTTTGCAAAAAACAAGCTGAGACTCTACCTCCTCACAGGCCTTATGACTGTCCTATTGACCTCCTCCCGGGCACTACTCCACCCCGGGGCAGAATTTATCCTCTCTCTGCCCCAGAGACTCTTGCTATGTCTGAGTACATCCAGGAAAATTTAAAAAAGGGCTTTATCCGCAAATCCTCCTCTCCTGCCGGAGACGGATTTTTCTTTGTGTCCAAAAAAGATGGCTCCCTACGTCCTTGCATTGACTACCGCGGTCTTAATAAAATCACGGTAAAGAACCGCTACCCTCTACCTCTCATCTCTGAACTCTTTGATCGCCTCCAAGGTGCCCACATCTTTACCAAACTGGACTTAAGAGGTGCTTATAATCTCATCCGCATCAGAGAGGAGGATGAATGGAAAACGGCATTTAACACTAGAGATGGACACTTTGAGTATCTGGTCATGCCCTTTGGCCTGTGCAACGCCCCTGCCGTCTTCCAAGACTTTGTTAATGAAATTTTTCGTGATCTCTTATATTCCTGTGTTGTTGTGTATCTGGACGATATCCTGATTTTTTCTGCCAACCTAGAAGAACACCGCCAGCATGTCCGCATGGTTCTTCAGAGACTTCGTGACAATCAACTTTATGCCAAAATGGAGAAATGTCTGTTTGAATGTCAATCTCTTCCTTTCCTAGGATACTTGGTCTCTGGCCAGGGACTACAAATGGATCCAGACAAACTCTCTGCCGTCTTAGATTGGCCACGCCCCTCCGGACTCCGTGCTATCCAACGTTTTTTGGGGTTCGCCAATTATTACAGACAATTTATTCCACATTTTTCCACCATTGTGGCTCCTATCGTGGCTTTAACCAAAAAGAATGCCAATCCTAAGTCATGGCCTCCTCAAGCGGAAGACGCCTTTAAACAGCTCAAGTCTGCCTTTTCTTCAGCTCCCGTGCTCTCCAGACCTGACCCATCTAAACCCTTCCTATTGGAGGTTGATGCCTCCTCAGTAGGAGCTGGAGCGGTCCTTCTACAAAAAAATTCTTCCGGGCATGCTGTTACTTGTGTTTTTTTTTTCTAAGACCTTCTCTCCGGCGGAGAGGAACTACTCCATCGGGGATCGAGAGCTACTAGCCATTAAATTAGCACTTGAGGAATGGAGGCATCTGCTGGAGGGATCAAGATTTCCAGTTATTATTTACACCGATCACAAGAACCTCTCCTATCTCCAGTCTGCCCAACGGCTGAATCCTCGCCAGGCCAGGTGGTCTCTGTTCTTTGCCCGATTTAATTTTGAAATTCACTTTCGGCCTGCCGATAAGAACATTAGGGCCGATGCTCTCTCTCGTTCCTCGGAGGCCTCGGAAGTAGAGCTCTCTCCGCAACACATCATTCCTCCTGACTGCCTGATCTCCACTTCTCCAGCCTCCATCAGGCAAACTCCTCCAGGGAAGACCTTCGTCTCTCCACGCCAACGCCTCGGAATCCTCAAATGGGGTCACTCCTCCCATCTCGCAGGTCATGCGGGCATCAAGAAATCCGTGCAACTCATCTCTCGTTTCTATTGGTGGCCGACTCTGGAGACGGATGTTGTGGATTTTGTGCGAGCCTGCACTGTCTGTGCCCGGGATAAGACTCCTCGCCAGAAGCCCGCTGGTCTTCTTCATCCTCTGTCTGTTCCCGAACAGCCTTGGTCTCTGATTGGTATGGACTTTATTACAGACTTACCCTCATCCCGTGGCAACACTGTTGTTTGGGTGGTCGTTGATCGATTCTCCAAGATGGCACATTTCATCCCTCTTCCTGGTCTTCCTTCTGCGCCTCAGTTGGCAAAACAATTTTTTGTACACATTTTTCGTCTTCACGGGTTGCCCACGCAGATCGTCTCGGATAGAGGCGTCCAATTCGTGTCTAAATTCTGGAGGGCTCTCTGTAAACAACTCAAGATTAAATTAAACTTTTCTTCTGCTTATCATCCTCAATCCAATGGGCAAGTAGAAAGAATTAATCAGGTCCTGGGTGAATATTTACGGCATTTTGTTTCCTCCCGCCAGGATGACTGGGCAGATCTTCTACCATGGGCCGAATTCTCGTATAACTTCAGAGTTTCTGAATCTTCTTCCAAATCCCCATTTTTCGTGGTGTACGGCCGTCACCCTCTTCCCCCCCTCCCTACTCCCTTGCCCTCTGGTGTACCCGCTGTGGATGAAATAACTCGTGATCTTTCCACCATATGGAAAGAGACCCCAAATTCTCTCTTACAGGCTTCATCACGCATGAAGAAGTTTGCTGATAAGAAAAGAAGAGCTCCCCCCATTTTTTCTCCCGGAGACAAGGTATGGCTCTCCGCTAAATATGTCCTCTTCCGTGTTCCCAGCTACAAATTGGGACCACGCTATCTTGGTCCTTTCAAAATTTTGTGCCAGATTAATCCTGTCTCTTATAAACTTCTTCTCCCTCCTTCTCTTCGTATTCCTAATGCCTTTCACGTTTCTCTTCTTAAACCACTCATCATCAACCGTTTCTCTCCTAAACTTATCTCTCCCACTCCTGTCTCCGGTTCTTCAGACATCTTTCCTGTAAAGGAGATACTGGCCTCCAAAAAGGTCAGAGGAAAAACCTTCTTTTTGGTTGACTGGGAGGGCTGTGGTCCTGAAGAGAGATCCTGGGAACCTGAGGACAATATCCTAGATAAAAATCTGGTCCTCAGGTTCTCAGGCTCCAAGAAGAGGGGGAGACCCAAGGGGGGGGGAGTACTGTTACGCCGAGCGCTCCGGGTCCCCGCTCCTCCCCGGAGCGCTCGCTACACTCTCGCTCCCGCAGCGCCCCGGTCAGATCCACTGACCGGGTGCGCTGCGATTCCGCCTCCAGCCGGGATGCGATTCGCGATGCGGGTGGCGCCCGCTCGCGATGCGCACCCCGGCTCCCGTACCTGACTCGCTCTCCGTCGGTCCTGTCCCGGCGCGCGCGGCCCTGCTCCCTAGGGCGCGCGCGCGCCGGGTCTCTGCGATTTAAAGGGCCACTGCGCCGCTGATTGGCGCAGTGGTTCTAATCAGTGTGTTCACCTGTGCACTCCCTATGTATACCTCACTTCCCCTGCACTCCCTCGCCGGATCTTGTTGCCATTGTGCCAGTGAAAGCGTTCCCTTGTGTGTTCCTAGCCTGTGTTCCAGACCTCCTGCCGTTGCCCCTGACTACGATCCTTGCTGCCTGCCCCGACCTTCTGCTACGTCCGACCTTGCTTCTGTCTACTCCCTTTTACCGTGCCTATCTTCAGCAGTCAGAGAGGTTGAGCCGTTGCTAGTGGATACGACCTGGTCACTACCGCCGCAGCAAGACCATCCCGCTTTGCGGCGGGCTCTGGTGAATACCAGTAGTGACTTAGAACCGGTCCACTAGCACGGTCCACGCCAATCCCTCTCTGGCACAGAGGATCCACCTCCTGCCAGCCGGCATCGTGACAGGTATTAACTCTGTGGGGTAAGGTGTTATTAACCCTGGATTATTCGTGACACCAGGATGCAGTTATTCCGGTATGGTAACCGCCGTCAACCAACCCAAAAACGGTCTTCAATAAAGGAATGTCCACAGCAGGAATTATGCAAGAACTGGAACTTTTACTTGTAATTCTTAAGAAACAGTCTTTACAGTTATGCAGTTTCTCTAGAGGAAACCGGGACACAGGATTCCTCGCAGGCTTGCTGGGACTTGTAGTATTGAGAATATCTATGCAGGCCACTGTGCTACTAATATTATTCTTGAATTGAGTAGTAGTCACTAGAATTGTAGATAGAGCTTGATAACTCACGTTTTGAAGTGGCTGCAGGTTCTTTAGGCTTTGGCCTAGCTGAGGTGAAATAGACAGTACAGGTATTGTGCTTGGCTAAATTCCAGGAGATAAGAGAGAGAGAGTTTAGAGACTACAGCCCCTTATATACTAAGGAGGCTGGACTAAAGCCCATTGGTTGCAAAGCCTGTGGATCCTGTACCCAAGGAACTCTGAGTATGTCAATGCTTTCCCTCTTAAAGGGGATCTTCCTTACAGTATATTTTCAGGTTGAAGAGTTAATGAAGAAATTTCTGTAACTGTTCAATTCATCTGAATATGGCATGGCAATATAGCCTACAAATCCATGCTTATGCTGCAGAAACAACTCTATTAAGATGTAAGGAATGGATTTACAGCTTCAGAAAATTCTGCAAAAATAAGCCGCATGTGAATGTATACTTAGGGGGATAGCCAGTAAAACCAATTTTACTAATGTCACTCTTAACCTACTGCTTTCACTTCACTACAAGCACTTGCTCAGCCTTAGGATAAAACAGTTTGCAGAAAGGCTGTTCTTCTGCAGGCATATCTAGCCTTTTCATGGCAAGCTGTTAAGTCATAAAATGAAGTATTACTAGCTAAGTGCACTCGTTTTGGGAAGTGGGGTTGCCATCGGGTATGGCCAGAGTATTCATTTCAGTGAAAGAGAATAGATCAAGAATGAACTGAATGCAGCCTTGCCATGTAAAGAAAACGATTGTTCCCTGACTCATTTTATCTTGCCTTCAGGCCGTTCTTTTAAGTGAAATTCTCTTTTCACAGGATCTTTTGTAGCTATTGTTGGACTCCAAAAGAGCTCACTGAAGCTCAGTGTTTTAATCTACAATGGATTAGTATGTGAAACCTCAGTTACCCTAATAGCTCATGAATTTGGGTGTAATAACAGCATTACCATGCTTTATCAATCTGGCAGAGTTGCTTTGAATATTTGTCTGTCATATATCTTAATAAAGCTTGGGTTATTCCAAAATGTTGCTAGTTCTACATAAATTGTCATTGTGTAAATGGGAACAAAGGAGTATTTTATTGATATTTATATGATGTTGGTAACAGGAAGCTTCTTGCAATAACATGAGCGTTTGAGAAGTGGCATCACTTTTTAGAAGGGGCTCATCATCAGATAACTGTGCTAACCAATCACAAAAGTTTAATGTTTCTGGAGTCTGCTTAAAGGCTTAAAGGGTACCTGTAACCAAACAAACTTTTATAACTCAGGCTATGTCCCCTAGCTACTCCTAAAACCCCTTCCACCGTAAAAAAATTTTTCCAGAGTTTTAAAAAGCTCTGTATCTTACATTTATTCTAGCTTACATCTAGCGTGCAATCTCCCAGCTGGAGAAAGTAGGCGTTTCCCAGCAGGCATAAAATCACTGAAGTCTGCTAGGGTTCACCGCCCTCACATCTTTGCACCGCTGTGATGAATAGAAGACCTCAGGCTCTGCAGCTTTCAGTGAGGCTCTGTGCAGCTGTAAATCAAGCTCAGTGCAGGGAGAAGCACTTGCTGAGTTTGGTCTCCGGCCAGGCAAGGAGGAGACCAAACTTTCATCTACATTTTAAACATATTTATGTTGATAATTTTAAAAAGCAAGGGAATGGCGAAGTGTCTGCTTATTACACAAGGAACACAATATTAAAAGTTTTATTTGGTGACAGGTATTCTTTAACCCCTTAAGGACATGCGCCATAAATGTAAGGAGCTGCATAGCATCACTTAGCGCACAGCGCCGTACATTTACGGCGCGGCTGTGACACGAGCGCAGAAGCTGTGCTCGCTTCATTCCTGGCGGGTCATGGCGGCTGTCAGCAGCCACGGACCAGCCAGTAATGGCAGACATCAGCGATCACAATGATGTCTGCCATTAACCCCTCAGGTGCCGTGATCAATACAAATCACGGCATCTGCGGCAGTGCGGCACTTATAATGGCTGATCTGATCGCTCGTGGCACTACCGCGCGGATAATATCAGCCAAGATGGTGGACGGAGGTTCCCTCACCTGCCTCCGTCCATCTCCCGGGGTCTTCTGCACTGATCTGCCTTCAAGCATACCAGAACAGAAGATCGTCGATAATACTGATCAGTGCTATGCCCTGTGCATAGTACTGAACAGTATTAGCAATCTAATGATTGCCATAAACAGTCCCCTATGAGGACTAAAAAAGTGTAAAATAAATGTAAAAAAAAGTTAAAAAATAAGTGAAATAAAATTTGAAAAAGCCCCTACCCCTTTTCCACATATTAATATAAAAAAGTTTAAAAAAAGATAAATAATAAACATATTTGCTATTGTTGCGTGCGTAAATGTCTGAACTATAAAAAATATAATGTTAATGATCCCCTACGGCAAACATAAAAAAAAAAAGTAATTCTCTTTTTTTGTCACATCAAACTGCAAAACAATTTAATAAAAAGTGATCAAAAAGACACACGAAAACGTCATACCAAAACAAACTACAGGTCATGTCGCACAAAATGAGCCCTCACTCATCCCTGAATAAGGAAAAATAAGCAAGTTAGAGGTGGTCAAAATAGGACAATTTTAGACATACTGATTTTGTATTGACCCATAGAATAAAGAAAACATGTAATTTTTACCGTAAAGTGTACAGCGCGAAAACAACCCCCCCCCCCCCCCAAATTTGCTAAATTATGATTTTTTGTTAAAATTTCCTTACACAATTTTTTTTGGGGGGGGGTTTACCATACACTTTAGGGTAAAATGAGTGATGTCATTACAAAGTACAACTGGTCACGCAGAAACAAGCCCTCATATGGGTCTGGGAATATAAAAGAGTTATGAATTTTAGAAGGTGAGGAGGAAAAAACAAAAAACGCAAAAATAAAATTGGCTGTGTCCTTAAGGGGTTAAACTTTGCCAAGCCCGTTGGATACTGCTCTTTATTTGCTCGTGATTTTGTGCTAACCTATAGATTAGAATAAAAGAAACTTTAAAGCAGATGTCCTGTCTAGAAGCTTTTGTACTAACCCATCCTCCTCACCAGAGGCGTAGCTTGTAGCTTTTGGGCCCCGATGCAAAATCTGCAACAAGGCCCTGGTCTCTTATGGGGCAGATGTGTTTTGGAGTCCCCTTAGGCACCAGAGCCCCGGTGGAACCCACCTCTGCTACCTCTATAGCTACACTCCTGATCCTTACCCAGAGCCTAAATCTATTTTACTTCAAGGAATCGTAGGAATCTTCAGATCTCTTCAGATTTGGCTACCGAGATTGAAGGTATATTCCAGAGGACACAACTTATTCCCTATCCAGGGCATTAGGGATTAGTGTCTGATCACGGGGAGTCTGACCTCTGGGACCCACTGTGCACAGCTACTCCCCAGTCTTCACAGTGCTCTGGTCCCCATTTTTGAGAGGAGCAGGAGGGATGTCTTGCTCAGTCAATCAGGAGCTGAGACAGGGTCCCATTGGCTATGCAGACCATCACTCCTGCTTGTTTCCAACAGTGGGGCCGGAGCTCTCAGGACTTTGCTAAATTCAGGGTGAAAGATGGCCTGGTGTAATTACAAAGTACAATTGCATAAACAAGCTCTTAAATTGCCCCCTAAATTGAGAAAAAAATGAGAGCGCAAAAATGAAAATTGTCTGCATCCTCAAGGGGTTAAAACAAATGGTGTCCTGTATATAAGCACTATTTAAAATTCCCTCTGTGAAAAAACTTGTAAATATTTTTATCACCATCTAAAGATTCATATTGTTAAAAAATACATATAAATTCATAAAAAAAGAAATAATTACAACAGAATTAAAAGCTGCAACTGCAGGAGATTTATCAGTTTTTCACAAGACTTTGCACGAAAACTACATTTACCAGCTCTGAAAATGTCTCGCAATAAGTCTGGAAACCAATCATTCCCCTTTTCTAAGAAAATAACCAATAACATGATTTTCTAAACTGAAAAGGTCTTTGCTTCAAGCTACAGACTATAGTCTATTTTCTAATGAGAATATTATACATAATCTGAATAAATATGCAATAATCAGCGCTAATAATTAAGGTGCAATAGTCTGCAGTGGTAATTAAAGTGCAATAGTTTGCAGTTACCTGCCTATAATGGTAAATATAGAAGAATCGGTGAACTATAAATGCTGGATGGTTTATAAGGTGTACTATGCTGTAAATACAAAGAGTATGGTTAAGTAGGTGCAACGTTCTGCTGAAATGAGTGTAAGCAGCAGAACGTTGCACCTACTTATATATACTCTTTGGGGGACATGTATCATTGCATTTAGACCATTTTTCACGTCTACAAATTTTGCGCAATTGCGCTTTTTTTGCATAGAGCTGCGTTTTTTTTGGTGGACAGTTTTCTAAAGTTGTCACCAGTTTGGTCTACCGTACACCACCTAATCCAGTGGACTGGTATTTATCAATTGCGCAAAAAAAAAAGTAGATGTTTTTTTTTGCGCAATTGCACTTTTTTGCAAGAAAAGTAGTCTAAACCTAAGAGTGCTAGCAAGTACTCGTAGAAAATGGCAGACGGTGGAAGATGCAGGTGGAGGATGCAGGAGCCGTCTCTCAGGACTGCAGTACTACAACTACTCCCATCATGGGACAGAATCTGTCCCATAATGGGAGTAGTTGTAGTACCGGAGCGCTGAGAGACGCACATCCCCTGTCTGCGGGACTCTATTGTGACTGTTAGGACTACTACTCCCATCATGGACAGACTCTGTCCATGATGGGAGTTGTAGTCCTGGGGCTGAAGGACAGATCGCAGCAGGTCATTCTCCAGAGACCTGCTGCAATCTGCATATATTAACTTAAAAAGCCGGCGGTACATGCGGCTCCACTGCGCTGCCGCCGGCTCCTGTGTGCAGATGTCACGATTCATGATCCCCGCCGCCGGGAGAGGGGAGCTCTGATTGGTGGAAAGCTATTCACCACTATTAGCCAATCAGAGCTCCTGTCTTCTGGCAGGGATTATGAATTGTGACAGGTCTATACAGGGGAGCGAGTGGAGCCGCTTCTACAGTACAGTATATAATTGTTATGTGTACTGTACCCCCCGTCCCCCCCAGACTAATACTGACCCCTTCTATAGTGAGCGCTGGGACCGCTGTGTGATTGACAGGTCCCCAGCGCAAGTGTCCGGCCCCACTGACCTTTATATGTTATAAATCTTTATGATACACACTGCCCGTCCTCCTCTTCATTCTTCTGATACCGGAGACGCGCGGCTTCTGCTTTCACTATAGTCAGAGCGCCCCCTGCCGTTGTCTGGCCCCAGCCCTGTGCAGTGTGGAGGCAGGGAGGGGGCGCTCTGACTATAGACTATGATACAGAAGCCGCGCGTCTCCGGCATCAGAAGAATGAAGAGGAGGACGGGCAGTGTGTATCATAAAGATTTATAACATATAAAGGTCAGTGGGGCCGGACACTTGCGCTGGGGACCTGTCAATCACACAGCGGTCCCAGCGCTCACTATAGAAGGGGTCAGTATTAGTCTGGGGGGGGGGGTACAATACACATAACAATTATATACTGTAGAAGCGGCTCCACTCGCTCCCCTGTATAGACCTGTCACAATTCATAATCCCCACCAGAAGACAGGAGCTCTGATTGGTGTATAGTGGTGAATAGCTTTCCACCAATCAGAGCTCCCCTCTCCCGGCGCGGGGATTATGAATCGTGACATCTGTATACAGGAGGAGGGGGGGGGGGAGGGGAGTGCAGTGTTGCCGCTGGCTTTTAAAGTTAATAAATGCAGATCGCAGCGGGTCTCTGGAGAATGACCTGCTGCGATCTGTCCTTCAGCCCGAGGACTACAACTCCCATCATGGACAGAGTCTGTCCATGATGGGAGTAGTAGTCCTAACAGTCACAATACAGTTTCGCAGCTGGGGGATGTGTAAGAGCCATCCCTCAGCACTGCGGTACTACAACTACTCCCATCATGGGACACAAAATTTCCCATGATGGGAGTAGTAGTCCAAGGGCAGACTGACGGATCTCAGGGGTCTCACTCTTGAGACCCCTTGCAACTTCTCCGCCCCTGCCCCCTAGTGATGACATCATTAGGGGGCGGAGCTTCACAGTCCAGGCCTGAAACCAGGGTGGTAAGTATGGCTCTGTTCTCATTATGCGTTTTGCATAATGGGAACAGAGCCATTTTGGCAGTGTGTTCCCAAACAGGGAGACTCCAGCTGTTGTTTACCTACAGCCCCCATGATGGGAGTTGTAGTTTAGCAACAATTGGAGGCTCCCTCTTTAGGAACACACTGCATTATGTGCGCTCTACCCAGGGGAGAGCGCCAAAAATGTACTGACCCATTTTTCGTGTTTTTATTTTCTTGTCATTTCAGATAAGTGAATGCAGAGGACTACCTGAAATTCGGTGGAGTATGACGATGACTAGCATTTTTTTAATGTCAATAAAAGGGTTAACGAGGGCTGTGGGGGAGTGTTTTTTTAAATCCATTTTTTATTTCATGTGTTGTGTTTTCTATAATTGAAATTTCAGGCTTAGTAGTGGAAGCCGTCTTGTAGACTGAATCTATTACTAAGCTGGACTTAGCGTTAGCCCCGAAAACAGCTAGCGCTAACCCCCAATTATTACCCCGGTACTCACCGCCACAGGGGTGCCGGGAAGAGCCGTTACCAACAGGCCCGGAGCATCAAAAATAGCGCTCCTTGGCCTAGGCGGTAACAGGCTGGGGTTATTTAGGCTGGGGAGGGCCAGTAACAATGGTCCTCGCCCATTCTGGTAATGTCAGGCTGTTGCTGATTGGTTGGTGTCTGATTGACACTGAAAATATGGGGAAGCCTATGTGTTGTTTTTTTTTGTAATTAAAAAAAAGTGTGTGGTTCCCCATATTTTCAGTGTCAGTCAGATACCAACCAATCAGCAACAGCCTGACGTTACCAGGGTGGGCGAGGACCATTGTTACTGGCTCTCCCCAACCTAAATAACCCCAGCCAGGAGTGCTATTTTTGACACTCCAGGCCTGTTGGTACTGGCTCTTCCCGGCAACCCTGTGGTGGTGGGTAACGGGGTAATAATTGGGGGTTAGCGCTAGCTGTTTTTGTGGCTAACGCTAAGCCCGGCATTGAAAAAAAAATGTATTTAAAAAAAAAAAAAACACCCCCCACACAGCCCTCATTAAACCTTTTATTGACATTAAAAAAAAGCTGGTCATCATCGCAATACACTGAATCTGACGTAGTCCTTCCCATTCACGTATCTGAAATGAGAAAAAGAAAAGGTTAGGACATCATTTGCGATCTCACCTGGTGAGTGCGCCCATACTGCAGTGTGTAACAGGGAGCCTCCAATTGTTCTTGTCTGCCTACTGTATCCTGTATATACAGTCATCTATAGATGGCTGTATATACAGGAGAGCGCACAAAGATTTAACTCAGAGCTGCAGTGTGGGTTAACTCTTTCCTTGCTGGGCTCCTGTATAGTATACATGGATACACTATGCCCCCTGTATACTATACAGCGGGCGGAGGTAAGTAGTGATGCTCTGCACCCTGTATATGTATATGCTATACATCACTCCTTACTAGTGTTGCTCGCGAATATTCACAATTCGAATTTTATTCGCGAATATCGCATATTCGCGAATTCGCGAATATTCGCGAATATAGCGCTATATATTCGTAATTACGAATATTGTTTTTTTTTTTTTTTTTTCCACAGTACACATCACAGTGATCATCCCTCTCTGCTTCCAGCTTATGTGGTGTAAGAAGGCTCTAATACTACTGTGTGAGACTGGTGCGCGAATTTTCGCCTATGCGAAAATGTGCATATAAGAATTTTCGCATATACGAATTTTCGCCGGTGTTATTTTTTTATATGCAAATTTTCGCGCACGCGAATATTCGCATATGTCAATATTCGCATATGCGAAAATAAAACGAGGACATTACGAATATGCGAATATTCGCGAATATGACGAATATTCGTCCATATATTCGCGAATATTCGCGAATATTCGCGAATTTGAATATGGCCTATGCCGCTCAACACTACTCCTTACCTCCTTACACTCCGTGGGGCGGGCGCTCTGCATCCGACCCATGGAGTAGTACCTGCAGTGAAAAAAATGCACACAGGGTACAAAAATGTTTGTTTCCGCACACCAGCAAAAATGCAAGAAAAAACACAAGGGGGGAGATTAATCAAAACCTATGTAGAGGAAGAGTGGGACAGTTGCCCATAGCAACCTATCAGATTGCTCCTTTCATTTTTGTAAAGAAGCAATCTGATTGGTTGCCATGGGCAACTGCACTACTCTTCCTCTGTACAGTTTTTGATAAATCTCCCCCAAGAAAAATTACCAAAATGCAGGAAAAGCTGGGACCGTTTTTCAGGCGTTTTTGCTGGTGGACAAAAAAAAACCTCAGAGGAATCCTGAAAAACAATAGAACAAAAGCCCAGAGTCCAGGATACACCACTTTTTCTGTGAGGTGTAGAACAGGTCTACAAATAGAACTGTGTGGAGATTTAGACCATTGCACGAAATTTATCATGGGGCTTGCACAAGTTTGATAAATTTGGAGAAATTGCTCCAAATTTAGACCAACCAAAATGATCTACAAAAAACGTCTACCAACAACAACATTGATACATCTCCCCCTTTGTATTTACAGCATAGTACACCTTATCAACCATCCAGCATTTATAGTTCACCGATTCTTGTATATTTACCATTATTGACAGGTAACTGCAAACTATTGCACTTTAATTACCACTGCAGACTATTGCACCTTAATTATTAGCGCTGATTGTTGCATATTTATTCATACTTTTAACCCTTTGTATATGGTATATAGGGAACCATATTATTTTAATCGGCAGCTTACCCTGATCGTGTCCACCCTAGCGCTTGTAGTGTATAACTCAATATACATAATTTATATTAGGCTATTGCTTTATACCATGTCTGCATTTGGCAGCAGAGGGCGCTCATGATTCATTTTTGCTAGTCATTATAATCATGATTAATACACACGCCTAGTTCAAAGTTAAAAGCAGATAAATGGTGTGAATAAAGAACATATTTCTTATCATAATAAGAGTGTACAATAATTAAACTTCCATTTAGATCTCTGCATTGTTGGCTACGTTATAGAAAAATTATTCAGTGTACTGTATCCGTAAGGTTATGTTATGTACCATACTGCTGTCTGTTGTACTCATAGTCACTTGGTTGCTGCTAGGTCCTTTTTTTGCCTACCACCTTGTCTCTTTCACTGTGGTTCCTGCTTCAGCCTACTATCTGCTCCCAGCCATGTCTTAGTAGCTTAGTAGTTTCTTTACTTTACTGGCCCTTAGGGTGCGCAAGCACATTCTTGCCATGCGCAAACTTCACCTATCCCTGCCTAGAACTACATACTTAAGGGGTACTCCGGGGAAATAAACGTATCCCCTATTTACAAAGAATATTTTTTCTTTCTTGTGATTGGCTGAACAGGCCTTTACTTCTGCAAATATGGTGCCCCATACTACTGAAGATTGCTGGGGTCCCCCCCCCCTCGTGATTAGACACTTATCCCCAGTGGATCATGGATACGTTTATTTCCCCAGGATACCCCTTTAAGGCTATGTTCACACGCCCAAAAATGTGTGGAATGTCCGCCCAGAAAACATGGTTGTACATTCCGCATGGCAATGCATTTCCTAGCAGAATCCACAGAAAGAATAGGCATCTGCCACGGAAATTCCACCAGATGCACAGTGCAGCAGAATCCTATTAAAATCAAGGGGACCCTGCTGTAGTGAAATTTCCAAGCGGAATATTCCTACAGACTTCCGTTTGGAATTTTTTTGCCGTGTGAACATAGCCTAAGGCTAAGTTTCTACTTGTTTTTTAGTCCTGCGTTTTTTGGTTTGAAAAAAAACTAAAGAAAAAGCACCTGCATTTTCCTGCATCTGGTGTTTTTTCTGGCGTTTTTTCATTTTCGTGGAAATTGCATTTTTGGCACCTTGGCTGTTTTTTTGGTACCCAAAATGAGTTGGGTACCAAAAAAATAAAATAAATAAATAAATGCCCCATATCTGAAACTCTCCTGCAGGTTCTATGGGAATGTGTTTCAAATGACGTTCATAGAAGTCTTTGTAGATGATGGTGAGTTGAGACCATGTATCTAGCAATGCTGAAGCATAAATTCCTTCCACTTGCACATGTATCAAGAATTTAGGCCAAATCTTGGCCCCCATGCATAGACTATGTGTAGGCCTGTTCTTCCTTGGCTTGTAAGACCTGGTCATTTGAGTGTCCTCGAGCTCGGTTGCCAGCACCTCCACATGTACCTCCATGGAATTCGCAGGGCACTCCCGCTGAAAATGTCCTGACATTCCACATTTAAAGCAGTCCCCATGGCATTGTGAATCCTCAGGAAACAGCTTTCTCGGAATCTTTCTGTGTTGCCCCCTACTTCCAGGGAAGGATCTGCTCTCTTTGGCGGGGATTTGCATAAAAGCTCCAATTCAACCACCTTCTTCCTAAGGGCTGACAGTTCTGTATCCTCTTTCTCTTTCCATAGAGGAGGTGGACACATCTGGTCTTCCAATCTCCTGGCTGTATTTATTAATGTGGAATAGGGCAGAACTTTATCATCCAACTTGGCTCTCAGCGGAATCATAACTGGATTATTGGTCAAACCACCTCTCTGAATTTGCTTAGATAGCCGAACGTCCAACTCAGAGGTCCAACTCCTTTATGGAATAACTTTCCCAGCGATAGCTATAAACGGTTGATATAGTCATGGCTTTTTCATGTTCCTTCTGCTTAGTGGTTAGAAACTTAACCAACAGATCATCCAAATCTTCAGATTTCCCATAAGCGTTCTGTAAAACTTGCAGATAGTCTTGCGCCGTAGCTTGTCCATTCACTCCCTTGCACAGTCTTATCATGTCTGTATCTGGAAAATGAAGACTCTCCAACAACCGCTGTTTCTTTATGGTATCAGTACAAGATCATTCCTCCAACAATTGCATAGCATTCTCCTTCCAGACCTCAAAAGGCTCTTCTCCTGGAGGGACAGGCTGATTCCCGAAAACACCTTTAGTTTTCGGTAACTATGGATGTGGTTTGCTGTCACTATGGCCTGTGAGAGCTTTTGTAGTATCAGATTTGTGTCAGATACATCACTACTTCCTGTAGACGTGCCACTAAATACAGGGTTGTCTTGTTCCTGTAATGTTGGAGATGGGGAAGACACTATTTTAGTGGTAATAATCCCCTGTTCTCTAGTAGGGCGGGCAGCTTGTTTAGGCCTTTCCAGAGATGGGAGTCAGGGGCTTTTCTGCATCATAGTCTTTTGGTCCTAACCCAAAGGGTTGTTGTGGTGAGACCCTTTCTTTCTTATCAGTGAGGGCGTACACTCAGCTCCATGCTGGGAGCTGTAGTACCTGCATTAATAGACAGATTGTAGCGAGTGTCACTTCTGAAACCTGTTGCAATTTGTCTATTAATGCAGGTACTACAGCTCCCAGCATGGAGTTGAGAATGCTCCATGTTGGGTGCAGTAGTACCTGCAGTTAAACCGTAACTGTCATGGATTTTAACCCCCATAAACTAGCCCCATGATGACAAAGTTGTTAGAAATTACAGTTCAAGCATACCTTTTGCTGCTTTCTAATAGTAGTACAGCAAAATAACCTTAGGATGGCGCTGCTGATTCCAATGGTGGAGATAACAAACCGTAGCCAGAGATGTAGGTAATAAAAAACACTGGAAAGTTTATTTAAAAGTGCATAAAAAACAATAAAACTGGTTTTTATGCACTTTTCACCCCTTAAGGACCAGGCCCATTTTGGCCTTAAGGACCAGACCAATTTTATTTTTGCATTTCCGTTTTTTCCTCCTCACCTTCTAAAAATCATAACTCTTTTATATTGCCATCCACAGACCCATATGAGGGATTGTTTTTTGCATCACCAATTGTACTTTGAAATTACATCACTTATTTTACCATAAAATGTATGGCGCAACCAAACAAATATTATTTATGTGAGAAAATTGAAAAGAAAACCACAATTTAGCAAATTTTTTAAGGTTTTGCTTTCACGCTGTACACTTTACGGTGAAAATGACATGTTTTCTTTATTCTGTGGGTCAAAATGATTAAAATGATACCCATGTTATATGCTTTTATATAATTGTACCACTTTAAAAAAATCTTAAACCATTTTAACAAAATTAGCATGTTTAAAATTGCCCTGTTTTGACCACC
The DNA here is from genome assembly GCF_029499605.1 of Hyla sarda. Lineage (NCBI taxonomy): Eukaryota > Metazoa > Chordata > Amphibia > Anura > Hylidae > Hyla > Hyla sarda. The sequence continues at coordinate 102,672,191 of NC_079196.1, forward strand.
TATAACTTTCTAATTTTTCCGAATATGGGGCGATATGAGGGCTAATTTTTTGCGCCATGATCTCTAGATTTTATCATTACCACTTTTGCCTAGATTTAACTTTTTATAAATTTTTTATAAATTTTTTTTGAATAAAATGTGACAAAAAAGCAGCAATTTTGGACTTTTAAAAATTTTCTTTATGTTTACGCCGTTCACCGTACAGGATAATTAACAATATAAATTGATAGTTCACACTTTTACACACGCGGCAATACCAAATATATGTATTTATAATTTTTTTATGCTTTTTTCGGGGTAAAATGAGAAACAGACGTTTTACCTTTTTATTGAGGGAGGGGATTTTTCACTTTTTTTTTTACTTTTTCCTTTTACATTTTTTTCCTTTTTTTTTTTTTACACTTTAATAGTCCCCATAGTGGACTATTTATAGCAATCATTTGATTGCTAATACTGTTCAGTGCTATGCATAGAACATATCACTGATCAGTGTTATCGGCGATCTTCTGCTCTGGTCTGCTCGATCTCAGACCAGAGCAGAAAACCCTGGGAGACAGTCATGGGACCTCCGGCTGCCATGCTGGATGATCGGATCCCTGCGGCAGCGCTGTGGGCGATCCGATCATCCATTTAAAGTACCGCACTGCCACAGATGCCGTGATCTGCATTGATCACTGTATCTAAGGGGTTAATGACGGACATCCGCTCGATCGCATGATGGTGAGGAATAGTGCGGAACGGTCATGGTGGAGCGTAAACGTTAGGTACCACGGCATCCTGAAGTCCATTTACATCCATTGTCGTTAAGGGGTTAAATAAACTGTCCAGTGTTTTGCATTACCTACATCTCTGGCTACCGTTTGTTATCTCCACCATTGGAATCAGCAGCGCCATCCTAAGGTTATTTTGCTGTACTACTATTGGTCTTCTCCCAGGAAACGGTTTTACCTCTCCTGCAACCTGAGGTTTAGCAGCGGTTCCAGCCTTCTTCTATAACTCCACAGATTTTGCTGCTTTCTAGCAGCTTTAATCGGGCTATAAATGCTTTCTATGAAAGTCAGTAACAGTTGCATATCCCCTGTATGTCAGTGCTGAGACCGCTGTGTGATTAACACACAGGTCCCAGTTCATAGGGCCCTTATTCTTTTATGTGGGTGGCGAGTTTTCTACTGTAAGGGTACGCATACACATACAGGATCCTGCGCAGATTTGATGCACAGGATTTGTAACTGCCGATTAGAAGCTGTACTCAGTGATTTAGTTTACATTGAAATATGCAGCAGAAAATCCTGTGCATCAAATCCTGTGCATCAAATCTGTGTACGTGTGAACATACCCTAAAAGAATAAACAGTGTCCGTTCTCCTGTGCACAGCGGTGCGATGCAGGCGGCCAGCTCTCACAGCAAGCGCTCACTCCCCATTGGCGGCATAATGCAATAGCGGAATAAGCTTTCCACGCACATCGCATCACCGCTGTGCACTCTAGGTAGACAGGAGAATGGGCGGCCTGCTCATTCTGCTACTGTATTACGCCATGCATAGGGCCTTAGGGGCCGAGTGCTTGCTGATGCCGCCCACATCGCATCACTGCTGTGCACAGGAGAACGGACACTGTTTATTCTTTTAGGGTATATTCACAGTACGTGCACTGTTTATGTGGCACCCACATATAAGAAGAATAAGGAGCCTATACGCTGGGACCTGTGTGTCAATCACACAGTGGTCCCAGTGCTGAAGTACAGGGGATATCCGACTGTTGCTGACTTTAATAAAAATAATTTTTTTAAACCTGATTAAGGCTGCTAGAAAGCAGCAAAAGGTATGCTTGAACTGTAATTTTAACAACTTTATCATCCTAGGGCTAGTTTATGGGGGTTAAAATCTGTGACAGTTGAGCTTTAAGGAAAGATGGGTGTCACTTCTGACACCTGTTGCGATCCTCCTGTATAATGTATAGATGTGGGCGGCCGCTCTTCTATGGTGCCCTGCACTGATGTATTTATGCACCTATTCATATTTCCCGCAGAGTGCCGGATAGTTCCAGCAAAACACAACTCTCTGTGGGAAATATGAATAGGTGTAAATATATGTCAGTGTAGGGGACCCTAGAAGAGCTATACATTATACAGGAGGATCACAACAGGTGTCAGAAGTGACATTCGGGCGATCTTTCCTTAAAGCGCAACTGTCACAGATTTTAGCCCCATAAACTAGCCCCAGGATGACAAAGTTGTTAGAAATTACAGTTCAGGCATACCTTTTGCTGCTTTCTAGAAGATTTAATCGGGCTAAAAAATGCTTTTTATGAAAGTCAGCAACAGTCGGATATCCCCTGTATGTCAGCGCTGGGACGGCTGTGGGATTGACACACAGATCCCAGTGCATAGGCCCCTTATTCTTCTTATATGCGTGTAGCGCATAAACAGTGCCTGTTCTCCTGTGCCCAGCAGTGATGTGATGCGGGCGGCCAAAGCAAGAGCTCTGTCCCTAAGGCCCTATGTGTGGCGTAATGCAGTAGCGGAATGAGCCGGCCACCCATTCTCCTGTCTTCCTAGAGTGCACAGCGGTGATGCAATGCATGCAGCCAGCTCATTCCGCTACTGCATTATGCCACCCATGGGGACCGAGCGATTGCTGTGAGATCTGGCCGCCCGCATCGCATCACCGCTGTGCACAGGAGAACGGACACTGTTTATTCTTTTACAGTAGAAAACTCACCACCCACATATAATAATAAGGGGCCTATGCGCTGGGACCTGTGTGTCAATCACACAGTGATCCCAGCGCTGACATACAGGGGATATGCGACTGTTGCTGATTTTCATAAAAAGCATTTATAGCTCGATTTAAGCTGCTAGAAAGCAGCAAAAGGTATGCTTGAACTGTAATTTCTAACAACTTTGTCATCCTGGGGCTAGTTGATGAGGCTTAAAATCCGTGACAGTTGCCCTTTAACTGCAGGTACTACTGCTCCCAACATGGAGCACACTCAGCTCCATGCTGGGAGCTGTAGTACCTGCATTAATAGACAGATTGCAACAGGTGTCAGAAGTGACACACGGGTGATCTTTCCTTAAAGCGCAACTGTCACAGATTTTAACCCCCATAAACTAGCCCCAGGATGACAAAGTTGTTAGAAATTACAGTTCAAGTATAGCTTTTGCTTCTTTCTAGCAGATTTAATTGGGCTAAAAAATGCTTTTTATGAAAGTCAGCAACAGTCAGATATCCCCTGTATGTCAGCGCTGGGATGGCTGTGTGATTGACACACAGGTCCCAGTGCATAGGCCCCTTATTCTTCTTATATGCGGGTCGCGCATAAACAGTGCTTGTTCTCCTGAGCCCAGCAGTGATGTGATGTGGGCGGCCACAGCAAGTGCTCGGTCCCTAAGGCCCTATGTGTGGCGTAATGGAGTAGCGGAATGAGCCGGCCACCCATTCTCCTGTCTTCGTGGAGTGCACAGCATTGATGTGATGCATGCAGCCAGCTCATTCCTCTACTGCATTATGCAGCCCATGGGGACCGAGCGCTTGCTGCGAGACCTGGCCGCCCGCATCGCATCACCGCTGTGCACAGGGGAACAGACACTGTTTATTCTTTTACAGTAGAAAACTCGCCACCCGCATATAAGAATAAGGGACCTGTGTGTCAATCATACAGTGGTCCCAGCGGTGACATACAGGGGATATCTGACTGTTGCTGACTTTCATAAAAAGCATTTATAGCTCGATTAAAGCTGCTAGAAAGCAGCAAAAGGTATGCTTGAACTGTAATTTCTAACAACTTTGCCATCCTGGGGCTAATTTATGGGGGTTAAAATCCGTGACAGTTGCGCTTTAACTGGAGGTACTACTGCTCCCAACATGAAGCACACTCAGCTCCATGCTGGGAGCTGTAGTACCTGCATTAATAGACAGATCGCAACAGGTGACAGAAGTGACATTCGCTGCGATCTTTCTATTAATGCTGGTGCTACAGCTCCCAGCATGGAGCTGAGTGGGCTCCATGTTGGGAGCAGTAGTACCTGCAGTAAAAAAAAGATCACAGCGGGTGTTACTCCTGACACCCACTGTGATCGTCCTGTATAATGCATAGATGCTGGGCACGGCCCCTCTTCTCTGGTCTCCTGCATTGCCGTATATATATATATATATATATATATATATATATATATATATAAATACCTATTATTCTTATTTCCCGCAGATAGTTGTGATTGGCTGGAACCATTTGGCCAATCACAGCTCTCTGCTGGAAATATGAATCTGTGATGAGAAGAACTTTACATCACAGAACATAGTGCGGGATAGCGCAAAAGAGCAGCCGGACGCCCGCATCTACATTATATAGGAGGAATGCAATGGGTGTCAGACCCTGGGGTGATCTGTCTATTACCACAGGTACTACTACTCCCATCATGGAACAGTCTGTTCCATGCTGGGAGTAGTAGTACTACCTTAAAAAAATAACAATAATAAAAAAAGAAAGAGGAAAAACTTAGAACACACACACTTTATTAAACACATTATTAAAAATATATTACTAATTAAAAAGTTTAGCAAAATGAATTATAAAAAATATATTATTTTTACATTTAAATGGCCCCTTTCTACATTTTTATTATTGTCGGCTACATTTTTAGGTCCCTGTTGCCCACATAAATTGGTCCCTGTTTAAAAATGAATACACATTTTGTTATAGAAAAAAATGTTTTCGTTAAATCATTTTTTTTTTACTGCAAGACTCAGTGGAATCTTAGCCTTAGAGTAATAACAAAATGGAGTGAATGAAGAAATTTGTTATTTTGAATCGAGTGGAAATTCGAATTTGGTCAGAAATTCGTAACAAATTCGGATTCGTCCGATTCAATTCGCTCATTTCTATTTGACACAATAGCACTCACTTTGTTGCAAATCTGGCTTACAAAACTGGCTGTGGAGAGCATTTTAAAAAAGGTGCACATTTTTTGTGCAAAAGGGTAAAAAGTTGCAGAAAAGTCGCAAAGGAGGAGTCCTACAAAGTGGTTTTCTGATGTAACAATTTTTGGTTATGTGCTCCAATTTTATCAACCCATTTGTGATATTATGATAAACCTTTCACACATATGCAAAACCAAATAAAATAATGGCTTCAAAACACAAACCGATAAATGCCCCTCTTTATTAGTGTTGAGCGGCATAGGCCATATTCGAATTCGCGAATATTCGTGAATATATGGACGAATATTCGCGAATATTCGCATATTCGTTATATTCTCGTTTTATTTTCGCGTATGCGAAACTATGCATATGCCAAAATTAACATATGTGAAAATTCGCATATGCTAATTTTCGCATATGCGAATTTTCGCACGCCAGTCTCACACAGTAGTATTACAGCCTTCTTTACACCACACAAGCTGAAAGCAGAGAGGGGTGATCACTGTGATGTGTACTGTGAAGAAAAAAAAAAACAAAAAACGAATATTCGTAATTACGAATATATAGCGCTATATTCGCGAAATTCGCGAATTCGCGAATATGCGATATTCGCGAATAATATTCGAATTGCGAATATTCGTAAGCAACACTACTCTTTATTCTATAAATCTATGTATCTATTTTATAACAGAAAGTATATCCATTATCTGATATAAGATATTTTGGGTTCTTTTCGTCTATAAAAAAAAAGCATATTGTGGTTCTTTGAAAAACAGAAATACGATTTGGAATTGATAATCTTTTGAACTGTTTGATTAAATGCTGTTTTTGCTTAAATGTTGTATAGAAAAAATGAAGTCATTATCGTGGTTTCCTGTCTTGTATATGTATTGTAGATCTGAATGAAAGATTATTGCATAACAATTTCAGTAAGAGAGGCAGAGATAGGCTTAGGAAAAAGTGAGAGAGAAGCATTATAGTCACGGTTGGGTCTGAAGATGATAGTGAAAGATGACTTCCTTCTCTACCAACCATAGATGATTGTTTCTCTAGCTTTAGTTTTATATGAATGAGAAGTTAACAGTGACTTCATACTGACTGGTTGAAGTCACTTTTTAAACATTTCAACGAAGGTATATACTAAACATGAATGCAACCATGGTTCTAGGGATGATCTGGTCTGTAGGTCTGATCATGCTGGCACAAAGTATAGGTAAGTCTATCAACAATATGTACTTACAGTATGACAAGTAGTCAGACGGATTCGTGCCTGTCCTATTTCTGACTGATACTTTGTAATGTTTGCTACTTACAACAATGAACTACAACTTGTGGAGTAGGCAATAGATTTTTTGTATGTCTTAAAATATTTTACCATAGTCTGCAGAAATGTCATTGACAGTTGTTTTGTACGGCAAAGATTATTATTAGAAATAATATGTGAATTTGTGGCTTATATTTGTCCGTATATCAAACATAGAATGTATGTATACATTTGCATTATGTTTATGTAGCTCTAGTATGAAGTCATTAAATTTAGTTGTTAAATTATTACCAAAAAGTGAAAATCTGTGGCTTTTACTTACGAAAATAATGTTGAGGTCAGGTTAGAGCATTGACTTTCACACTTTGCAACAAGGTGTTGGTTTCTGTTAATTTTACAACTAATGATCACTCTCCCTTAATGTACAATCCTCACAATAGCTTCAATTAGTTTTATTTTTCATAAATACTACATTAAAAGCTCTAGGATATAATATTACAGTGAAACCTCTTTGAGACGACCACCCAAAATCCAAAGGACATGGTTAGTAAGTATACTGAGATGTGGACCCAAAAATCTGTCAAAATATCTGGTCTTGGGAAGGGGTCTTTTCAAAGGGGTGGTCTTTTGCACAGGATTTACTGTATATGATTACTGTATATGAGTACTAGAATATATGCATATCTTTAAGCATTAAAGCTATTTAAACTTGCAATACTCTTTTAAAATGTAACTACTCCTTCACATGTATTAATTAGTTGCCCGATTTTTAATATTTATGGAAAGAAAAAGTTTCACATTCTTTGGAATTTTTTTTCTGTTTGAAAATGAAACTATCACTTCACACATATAAACCATTTGCCTTGTTTTTAATAACAATTGCAATGAAAAGTGTACCATAATTTGGAATGTTCTTTTTGTTGAAAAATGATAACCCAGTCTACATTGCAAAACTACTTTAATTTTTAATTGTTCCTATCAGTTATGATTCACAGCAGCCCTTTAGATATAGACTTGTCTTAAACCATTCTAGGGAGTAATTCTTCACTTTCAGTTTACAAACAGGCAACAATGTACTTTCCTTAAAGCTTAAAGGGATACTGAACCTTAAAGGGGTACTCCGGTGCTTAGACATCTTATCCCCTATCCAAAGGATAGGGGATAAGGTGCCTGATCGTGGGAGTCCCGCAGCTGGGGACCCCCGGGATCATGCACTCGGCACCCCATTTATAATCAGTCCCCGGAGCGTGTTCGCTCCGGGTCTGATTACCGGCGACCACAGGGCCGACGGCGTGTGATGTCACGCCTCTGCCCCGTGTGACATTACACTCCGCCCCTCAATGCAAGCCAAAGGGAGGGGGCCTGATAGCTGTCACGCCCCCTCCCATAGGCTTGCATTGAGGGTCGGAGCGTGATGTCACATGGGGGCGGAGGTGTGACATCACACGCCGTCGGCCCTGTGGTCGCCGGTAATCAGACCCGGAGCGAACACGCTCCGGGGACTGATTATCAACGGGGTGCCGGGTGCAAGATCATGGGGGTCCCCAGCGGCGGGAATCAGGCATCTTATCTAAAGGGGTGTCTGAGCACTGGAGAACCCCTTTAAATGATAAAAAAAAAAGACAAGCAAAAAAAACATAAAAAAAATAAAAAATAAAAAATATGAACATGTTTCCTCTAGATCAGTGGTCTCAAACTGTGGTTTTCCAGATGTTGCAAAACTTCAACTCCCAGCATGCCCGGACAGCTGTTGGCTGCAGCCAACGTCTGTCCGGGCATGCTGAGAGTTGAAGTTTTGCAACATCGGGAGGGCCACAGTTTGAGACTACTGATCTAGATAGACCTGCAAGAAATTTACCAAGCAGCATAGCTTTACCAAGCAGAAATTTACCAGACAGTTTTGCTGAAATTTGCAAGCCATCCCTGTTTTGAAATGATCCTATAAAAAAAGAAAATGTTTAACTCTTTATTAAATATTGTGCACAAGAGCCTAGACAGGTTCAGTGTCTGATATGAAGTTTTTTTGTTGAAGGTGAGCATTTTATAGACTTAAAAATGCATCATAACCTTAGTAATATCCAATAATATTATACTAATTATTTAAGAGTTAAAGGGGTATTTCAGCACCCAAATTTTTTTTTGTTTTAAATCCCAGTAAAATAACTTACTAATATAGTGTTGTCAAAAATGTTATTGGCTTCAGCATGCGTTTGCATGATTAACCCCTGTCAGGAAGTTGTGTAGTTGTTTCATTTCAAGTGTGGTTTTGTCTCCAGCTCACTGGTATCTCCTTACCTTCCATCACAATCCATCATTCTCTGCTGTTTTAGGAAGCATGGCTGGATGTTGTCTCTGAGCTCTAGCCCACCCTCTGATTGATGTCCTCTCCTCTAACCAGCCCCTACAGCTACATCCCATATCTCCCAATAGTATACACATATTAGGGGAAATTTATCAAAACCTGTGTAGAGAAAAGTTGACCAGTTGCCCATAGCAACCAATCAGATCGCTCCTTTCATTTTTCAGTGGCCTTTTCAAAAATTAAGAAGCAATCTGATTGGTTGTTATGGGCAACTGGGCAACTTTTCTCTACTGGGCAACTTTTCTTGTGATAAATCTCCCCCATACTGTATATCTTTATTAGGACATTTAGGGCTAGTCCACACTGCAGACATTCAGCCAGCGGAATTCTGCTTGCAGCAGAGTCCCATTGTTAATAGGATTCTTCTGCTCTGTGCAAACAGCAGAATTAAGCCAGCAGAATGGAATTCCGTCAAACTGCATTGCCATCTATAAGACCGTACACATCTGCACAGTCCTACTGCTGATGATTTTGGTAGCGTTTATTGCAAGCAGAATTCCAGGAGCTGAATTTCTCCTGGTAAATGTCTGCAGTGTAAACAACACCCTAGGGGGAATGATGTGTGTTGACAGTATGTTTTACAATCTTTTTATTGGGTTTTTCAAAACATAAACATAACAGACATTTATAACAGAGTTAAACAGTCATGACATCTCTTACATGGAGGGATCCGTCACATAATACAATATACATGCATATAACAAGGATATTATTTCAAGATTATGCGTATGCGACAATCAACCCTTCAATAGTAAGTTATGTAGAACAACAAGGAACTATTGAGTCCAAGGTAGGACTAGAGTAATGATGGAAACATAGTAATCAAATCAAGTAAAGATAAAATAAACGACTTGTGTTCAACTAGCACTGTTACTTCAGGTGTAATCACTTTGTAGATCTCATTCTCGTGGGTATGCCCGAGTAGTCGGACTTCATCTTCTCCCTATAGGGATGTGTTTGTTGTTTAATTGTAGCTATCTGTTGAACAGCATTTCACTGTGTCATGGAGGTTTGTAGAGAGTTAACCATGGTTCCCAAGATAAGGCATATTCTTCCCTTTTGCCTCTCTGACCCGCTAAAACCAGTTCATGGGTGTAGTGGATTAATAAAGTATTTATTAGTTCTCTAATGTGAGGAGAATCTTTGGATTTCCATTTGGATGCTAATATGTTTCTATACGTTAGGCATATGTGGGTTACCGGAGTTTGAATTATTTTTGGAAGATCTTCTATCCCCAGCAATAGCAGTAATAATTCATCTTTAATGTGAAAGCCTTGGGGGGCTAATCTTGATATCATATTTTTAACTTCTGTAATAAATTGGAAAATAATAGGGCATGTGAGGAAGATGTGTTTTAAGGATCCCTGGCCACCGCAATCTCTCCAACACATAGGGGATAAATGGGGAAATATTAATGATAATTTTTTTGGCGTGAAATACCACCTATTAACCATTTTGCAATGGTGTTCCCACAAATTGGCACACACTGTTGCCTTTTTAGCTGTTGTAAAGGAGCTCAACCATTTAGTTTCATAGAAGGTTTTCCCTAGATCCGTTTCCCAACTTCTCATGCCTGAATTCTTCTGCAACCATTTGTCTTTGTTATAATAAGTATAAAGGTTTTTTTAGTCCTTTCTCTTTTTCTTTTACGGGTTCCTGGAGCCAAGCATGTAGGACTTTGGGCATGGAACAATGTGAGACTGGATGTTTTGATAGATGTTTATATGTGCCGAGCAATGCCACAAACAGAGGAATGAATACAGCAGCTGCCACAGATTTACTGACTGCAGAGTAATAGTCTGCTGTGTACTGAAATGTTCTGCAACAGCTCTAGGTGGGGACCTGTCAGAAGAGTGGATTCTGGAAGTTTGGAAGCAACTGCTCAACCGGGAAGTAGTAAGAGGGCATGATAGGGGAGAGGATTTCAGGATTACAAAATCGGTGATGATGAGGAAGCGAGGAAGGGAAGTGTATGTTTTGTTTTATACGTCACCTCTCTGACCCTAATTTGAAAAAGAATTTCTGGATAACCCCTTTTAGATTGTACTAGCTATGCCAGTCAACCCCTTTCAGTTTCTAGTTCTACTCTACATTTTTTTTTCAAAATTTTCCTGTAACACCGTTTTTTTACAGAATCTATTTTGTTTTTACTGTTTTTGCTGATTCAGAACATTTTTATGAAGATTAACTACCCACAACATTTGTATACACAAATGTGCATGATTTCCCATACACACAATATACATAGATACATTTATATTTTATTTACAGGGATATAAGAAACCTAAAATGATATAATTTAACATTTATTCTGGGTAGCTATGTTCTGCAAATTTTCAAACTATAGTTACCTAGGTATAATGTTAAATGTTAAATAATAGAATTTCAGGTTTCTTATATTTGCTATAGGGTTCTCTCTTTCTTATAAGTGACAACAACTAGTGATTTTTATCTCAGAACAATTCTTAAGGGGTAAACACTTATGATAGACTGCTGCTGGCACGCTGTCACTGACCACCACCGCAAATTTTTTGTCCGTGTCCCACTCTCCTCTGGCCACCACAATGCTGCTATTTCCTTTTCTGCTGCAGTTCCTGCTCTTGCCCATGGGGTGTGAGTGCCCTTGTGGCCATTTAAAGCGGCATTGTGTGTATCCATAGAAACATAGGCCGACACTTATCATTGTCTTTAGACTGTTATTTTTTTGTCTCTACAAAAGGCGCAAAAAAGGCACAAACAGGGTTTATTTGCGCCTTTTTTGCACTTTTTGGTTTACACACGTCTGCTGATTTTGAGATGTAATCCACAGATTTTGACAATACACATGATATGGAAGGGTTTTATCAACTGCGCCTTTTTGTGAAAAGGCGCAAAAAAGGCGCAAAGCCACTGAAATGTCTCTAAAGCTATACCAGCCCAGACTTAGCTTAGCTTTTTGGTGTATGTGAAGAGAGAAATTATAGAAATTACAAAATTTATTAAGTGCTCTGTGACCATTTCATAAATTTGGGGCTCCTACACATTACCAGCACACAAAAAAGGTTTAGAGAAATGCTTCACTTAAATCTACAATGATAAATTCTGGCTAGAGTCTTCCCCCTATCCTGATTCTGCAACACCTATTTAAAGGGGTACTCCAGTGGAAAACATTTTTTTTTTTTATCAACTGGTGCAAAAAGTTATACAGATTTGTAAATTACTTTTACTAAAAAATCTTAATCCTTCCAGTACTTCTCGGCTGCTGTATACTATAGAGGAAGTTATATAGTTATTTTCTGTCTGACCACAGTGCTCTTTGCTGACATCTCTGTCTGTGCAAACCTCTCCTGCTCCGGACAGTATCTGACATGGATAGAGGTGTCAGCAGAGAACACTGAGGTCAGACTGGAAAGAACTTTACAACTTCCCCTGGAGTATACAGCAGCTGATAAGTACTGGAAGGGTTATAATTTTTACATAGACGTAACTTACAAATCTGCTTTACTTTCTGACGCCAGTTGATTAGAAACAATTTTTTTCCACCAAAGTACCCCTTTAACCCGTACAGGACCCAGGGCGTATGGATACACCTTGTGTACCTGTGTCTTAAGGACCCAGAGCGTACAGGTACGCTCGTGGGAATTCTGGACCCCGCCAGCAGGCACCCTGCGCAAATTCCCAGAGGGGGTCCCCCCCCATGTCAGCGATCGGTGCAAATCGCAAGTGAATTCACACTTGCGATTTGCGCCTATTCCGGGTCATACAGGTCTATGGTGACCTGGTGACCCGGAATATAAGGGGGATCGCAGTTGTCCATGACACCCACCATCCCCCTGAAGGGATAGGAGTGAGGTGGCAGGGCTGCCACCCCTCCTATCCCTGCTATTAGTCGTCAAAAGCGACGACCAATAGCAGATCGGGGGCGGGGGGTATAAGTTTTGTTTTCCCCGTTCGGCCCACCCACAATAGGCCGGGCAGAACGGGGAAATCGAAGGGGACCGGGCGCCGAAGTCCACTTAATGATCGGTGGAGGCTGAGGGACGTGATCGACAGGCGGCATGTTGTGCGGCTTGCTCCCTGGATCGTACAGAAGCCGGTGAGTTGCCTAGCAACATCTAGAGAGCTACAGTTTGAGACCACTATATATACAGTGGTCTCCACACTGTAGCCCTCCAGATGTTGCAAAACTACAACTCCCAGCATGCCCAGACAGCTGTTTGGGCATGCAGGGATTTGCAGTTTTGCAACAGCTAGAGGTCTACAGTTTAGAGACCACTGCACAGTTATCTCTATACTGTGGCCCTCTTGATCTTGCAAAACTACAACTCCTAGCATGCCCATACAGCTGTTTGCTGTCTGGGCATGCTGGGATTTGTAGTTTTGCAACATCTGGAGGTCCACAGTTTGGAGATCACTGTGCAGTGGTCTCTAACTATAGCCCTCCAGATGTTGCAAAACTGCAAATCCCAGCATGCCCAAACAGCAAACAGCTGTCTCGGCATGCTGGGAGTTGTAATTGCGTACCTCCAGCTGTTGCATAACTACATCTCCCAGCATCAGTACATGCTGGGAGTTGTAGTTTTGCAACAGCTAGAGGCACACTGGTTGGAAAATACTGAGTTAGGTAACAGAACCTAACTGAAGGTTTTCCAACCAGTGTGCCTCCAGCTGTTGCAAAACTACAACTCCCAGCATGCACGGTCTGTCAGTACATGCTGGGAGTTGTAGTTTTGAAACAGCTGGAGGTTTGCACCCCCATGTGAACGTACAGGAAACATTCACACACGCAGGTTTACAGTAAGTTTCCTGCCTCAAGTATGAGCTGTGGCAAATTTTTTGCTGTGGTGCAAATTCCTAGCAGAAAGCTCACTGTAAACCTCTGCCAATAATCCCTAATTCAGCCCTCAAATGCGCATGGCGCTCTCTAACTTCGGAGCCCTGTCGTATTTCAAGGAAACAGTTTAGGGCCACATGTGGGGTATTTCCGTACTCGGGAGAAATTGCACTACAAATTTTGGGGGGCTTTTTCTCCAGCCTGTTAGTGTAAAAAGATAAAAATATTTACACAAACATGCTGGTGTTACCCCATACTTTTTATTTTCACAAGTGTTAAAAGGAAAAAAAGACCCCAAAATTTGTAATGCAAATATGTGGGTGTAAAATGCTCTGCGGGCACACAACAAAGCTCAGGAGTGAGGCCTAAATTGGTGCATCTGGTACATCTGAGGCCTAAATTGGTGATTTGCACAGGGGTGGCTGATTTTACAGTGGTTCTGACATAAATGCAAAAAAAGAAATGCCCACATGTGACCGCATTTTGGAAACTGCACCCCTCACGGAATGTAACAAGGGGTATAGTGAGCCTTAACACCCCACAGGTGTTTAATGAAAATTCTTCAAAGTTGGATGAAAAAATTAAAAAATAAATTTTTTCACAAAAATGCTGGTGTTACCCTAAATTTTTCATTTTCACAAGGGAAAATAGGAAAAAAGCCCCCCAAAATTTGTAATCCCATTTCTTCTGAGTAAGAACATACCTCATATGTGGATGTAACGTGCTCTGCTGGCGCACTACAATGCTCAGAAGAGAAGGAGCACCATTGGGATTTTGAAGAGAAAATTTGTCCGGAATTGAAGGCCACATGTGTTTACAAAGCCCCCATAGTGCCAGAACAATGGAGCCCCCCCCAAATGTGACCCCATTTTGGAAACTACACCCCTCATGTAATGTAATAAGGTGTACAGTGAGCATTTATGCCCCACTGGTGCCTGACAGATTTTTGGAACAGTGGTCCGTATTAAATTCTGTGAGGGGTGTAGTTTCCAAAATGGGGTCACATGTGGGGGGGGGGGTCCACTGTTCTGGCACCACAGGGGGGGGGGGGCTTTGTAAACAGACATGGCCCCCGACTTCTATTCCAACCGAATTCTGTCTCCAAAAGCTCAATGGCGCTCCTCCTCTTCTGAGCATTGTAGAGTGCCAGCAGAGCACTTGACGTCCACACATTGGGTATTTCCATACTCAGAAGAAATGGGGTTACAAATTTTGGGAGTCATTTTCTCCTATTACCCCTTGTAAAAATTTAAAATTTGGGGGAAAAAACTGCATTTTAGTGAATTTTTTTTCATTTACACATCCGACTTTAACAAAAAGTCGTCAAACACATGTGAGGTGTTAAGGCTCACTGTACCCCTTGTTGCGTTCCTAGAGGGGTGTGGTTTCCAAAATAGTATGCCATGTGTTTTTTTTGCTGTTCTGGCACCATAGGGGCTTCCTAAATGGGACATGCCCTCCAAAAACCATTGCAACAAAATTCGCTTTTCAAAAGCCAAATGTGACTCTTTCTCTTCTGAGCATTGTAGTGCACCAGCAGAGCACGTCCACACATGGGGTATTTCCATACTCAGAAGAGATGCGGTTACAAATTTTGGGGGTCATTTTGTCCTATTATCCCTTGTAAAAATGTTAAATTTGAGGGAAAACCAGCATCTTAGTGAAAAAAAAAATCATTTACGCATCCAACTTTAACGAAACATTGTCAAACACCTGTGGGGTGTTAAGGCTCACTGGACCCCTTGTTACGTGCCTTAAGGGGTGTAGTTTCCAAAATAGTATGCCATGTGTTTTTTTTTGCTGTTCTAACACCATAGGGCTTCCTAAATGTGACATGCCCCCCCAAAAACCATTTCAGAAAAACTCACTCTTCAAAATCCCACTGTCGCTCCTTTACTTCTGAGCCCTCTACTGCGCCTGCCGAACACTTGACATACACATATGAGGTATTTCCTTACTCAAGAGAAATTGTGTTACACATTTTGTGAATATTTCTCTCCTTTTACCCCTTGAAAAAATTCAATAACTGGGTCTACAAGAACATGCTAGTGTAAAAAATGAAGATTTAGCATATGAAACTGGTGGGGTTCAGTACCTCCAACAAGGTTAAGAACCACTGCCCTAGACTACCTCACTTGTCCCTAACACATCAAATGTGGAATCACTATTGATACCATTGCCCCAGTAGGTGGTCACACCTTAGCATTCAAGTAGGTAGTGTTGAGTGCCCTAGTTACATGACACACAGTGAGGGCAAGTATATTGATAAAAATTTCACATTTGATGTTTTAGGGACAAGTGAGGTAGTCTAGGGTAAGATACATAAAGATTGCCTATAACACATGTTCTACATCAAAGTAGTGAGATTTTGTTAATAGGGTTAACATGTTGTTTTAAGATAACTTTGTAATAAAAGGTAAATTTTAATTGTTCCTGACTACATTGTCTTGCCGCTTACCCATGACTTTTGCTTTGTACTTTTTCTTGCCCTTGCCTTACACCCATGTCTCTGGTCTGATGGAGCCACTACACACTGGGACAACCCTTAAGAAGCAACCTGGTACCTTTGGCAGTTAAACAGGGCTTCCACATTCTGGAGTGGTATTAAAGGCGAAAACCTAGAAGGTACTTAGACTCCTCTCCCAACCTTGACCCAAAGTCAAACTAGTTGGGTAGCACAGCGGATCCACACCCTTTGTATGCCCATCTGGGACAAGTATGGAATATCCATTGGATGTTCTATAAATGTCCCCTAAATGTAGGTCCCATCTCTGACAAAGGCTCTCTTGCCTTCTCTGGCCTGCTTGCAACAGCAGGAAGTGGTTGGGAAGGTGATCCACACCCTTTGTATGCCCATCTGGGACATGCATGGCATATTCATTGGATGTTCTATAAATATCCCCTAAATGTGTGTCCCACCTCTCACAAAGGCACTTTGGCCTGCTTGCAACGGCAACAGGTGGTTAGAAAGATGCTGTCTGTTTTACACAATGTTTGTAACTCCAATTGACTGTGATGTGATTTGCCTGCATAGCATTAGCTATGCAATTTCCATATCTCCTGACTTTACGTATTATAAGTGATAGCCAGCATGGGTCTACTATGGATAGAAGTTGTCAAACCAATCTAATTTGCTTTTATGAAGAAGTGAGTAGAAGCCTTGACAGAGTAATGGCTGTGGATATAGTGTTTCTGGATTTTGCTAAAGCATTTGATACTGTCCCTCATAGACGTCTGACAGGTAAGTTAGGGTCTTTGGGTTTGGAAACTTTAGTTTGAAACTGGATTGAACGCTGGCTCATGGATCGTACCCAGAGAGTGGTGGTCAATGATTTGTACTCTGAATGGTCCCCGGTTATTAGTGGTGTGCCCCAAGGATCAATACTGGGACCGCTGTTGTTTAATTTATTTATCAATGATATAGAGGATGGCATTAACAGCTCTGTTTCTATCTTTGCAGATGACACCAAGCTTTGTTGCACAGTACAGTCTATAGAGGATGTGTATAGGTTACAAGATGAATTGGATAGACTAAGTGTCTGGGCATCCACTTGGCAAATGAGGTTCAATGTGGATAAATGTAAAGTTATGCATCTGGGTACTAATAACCTGTATGCATCGTATGTCTTAGGGGGTGTTAAACTTGCAGAGTCACTGGTAGAGAAGGATCTGGGTGTACTTGTAGATCACAGACTACAGAATAGCATGCAATGTCAGGCTGCTGCATCCAAGGCACAGGGACATAATGCTCCCCATTTATAAAGCATTGGTACGGCCTCACCTGGAATAGGCTGTTCAGTTTTGGGCACCAGTCCATAAAAGGGACACTGTGGAACTGGAAAGGGTGCAGAGATGCGCGACTAAACAAATATGGGGCATGGAACATCTTAGTTATGAGGAGAGATTAAAGGAGTTACAATTGTTTAGTCTTGAGAAGAGACGTTTAAGGGGGGATATGATAAATGTATATAAGTATATTAATGGCCCATACAAAAAATATGGAGAAAAACTATTCCAGGTTAAACCACCCCAAAGGACGAGGGGGCACTCCCTCTGTCTGGAGAAGAAAAGGTTTAGTCTCAAGGGGCGACACGCCTTCTTTACCATAAGAACTGTGAACTTATGGAACAGTCTCCCTCAGGAACTGGTCACAGCAGGAAAATTTAACAGCTTTAAAACAAGGTTAGATACATTCCTGGAACAAAATAACATTAATGCTTATGAAGAAATATAAAATCCCATCCCTTCCCCAATATCGCGCCACACCCCTACCCTTCAATTCCCTGGTTGAACTTGATGGACGTGTGTCTTTTTTTAACCGTACTAACTATGTAACTATGTAACTATGTAAGTAGCTTGTGGTGCTACATTGTTTACACAACAGCTTCAGCTGTTTTCAGCTTCTCCACCTCAGGTCACAAGCAGGGTCTGGGAAGTTCTGGTTCTAGAAGCAGATCATCTAAACTTCATCTACAAGTTCTCAGTTCTCCTAGCCATGAATCATCTTTGCAGTGTTTGGTCCCAGCTTTGGTGCCCCACACAAAAATAGTACTTTCTTCCTGCCCTCAACAGCATTCACACATAGTAAAAGTGTTTGCCCTGATATTGGTGCCAACTTATTGCCCTTCTGACAGCAATTATGCCACCTACTTAGTAATAAGGCCTCTATATGCCTTTACTCTGTAATGGTGCTCTCTTAGTGCCCTTAACTTAGTTATAATGTCCCTTAGGACCATCACTTAATAATAATGATCTTTACCAACCCTCCTTAGTAATGGACCTACTTGCCTACTGGGGGAACAACATGCCTAATGAGGGACATACCTATCTAATGGAGGACCTAACTACACACTGGAGGAGAGAGGGGAGGATTTACCTTCCTACTCTTGCTTTGTGGGGCAATAATAATATTTTTGGTAGGTCTGGCGCCTAAGATGCTTTTGTGGAAAATTCTGAAGATAGATTTTCATGGTGGTCTAGGTCACACAGGGAAGAAAAAGTTATAAAATGACTCCAGTGATAGAATACATCATCTAAGTAATTGCATGTAAATATTTAACAATCTCTAAAATGTCTATAGAGTACCTGTGTAGAGCTGGTATCTATCACTATGTGGTCACTGAATGGGAGGAATAATAGAGCGCTGTATAGTGGTCTTTATTCAGTAATAATGTTGTAGTATGCAATCTCTATTTGACTGTAAAATGTGGCCATGGGGTGATGGTATTATTTCTCCCTTCTATAGTGGTTTTATTGGTAAGTGAAATCACACTGTTAAGGTGCATAATGTATAAAAGTTTCTATGGCTCTATTGAATCAATAACTCCAGAGTTCCAAATCTCATCTGGCATTACAATCAGCACAAAAATGATGCATCTGTATGCAAGCCTCATATCACAAGCACAATGGCAAGCACTGGGTGGAGTGGTGTAAAGAATGCCACCACTGGCAGCTGCTCTACTTGACTGCATTGTGCCATCTGTAAATTTTGGTGGAGGAGGCATAAGACTATAGTGTTGTTTTCAAGGATTGGCCTAGGCCCCTTAGTTCCAGTGATAGGAAATGCTTCAGCAAATCAAGACATTTTGTAAATTTCCATCTTAGTGGAAACCGTTTTGAGAAGGCCCTTTTCCATCGCAGCATAACTGTACATAAGTGCACAAAACAAGATCCATAAAGGTGTGGTTGGCTGAGTTTAGATTGTAAGAATCTGAATGGCCTGCACAGAGATCTGACCTCAACCCTATTGAAAACCTATGGGATAAACTGGAACTTAAATTGCAAGTGAGGCTTCTGATCTAACATGTCTGACCTTACAAATGCTTTTCTGGGTGAATGAGGAAATAATTCCACAGACTCACTCCAAAATTGCATTGAAAGTCTTCCCAGAAGAGTGGAAGCTCTTGTAACTGCGAAATACGGAGATCAACTCTATATTAAAGGGGTATTCTGACATCCGGTAAAAAAAAATCTGCAGAAGTATATAGCTATTTGTTTTGTGGAATTAATTAATTATTTCCCCTTGTAGACAGTCATTGCTTCCTGGCTGAGCAGTTGCTCAGTTGTATAATTCCCTGAGTGCATCGCTTACCCTTAGCTCTTTATCCTTTACACCCTGCCTAAAGACATCCCACAGAAATTCTGACAATTACCCACCCAGAGCTGCTACAGAACATAACACAGCTGAACATTGCAGGTGCTGTATTCATTCCCTGTCTGCTTTTCTGCCTGTGACAGGCAGCATTAGTAAAGTGCAAAGTGAATAAGCAGAAATTAAATATACAGTAAATCAAAATAATATTGGTGTGACCAAATTCTGCCTTCTAAGCAGCATCAATTTGTCTAGGTACACTTGCACAAAGCCAGAGATTTTGTAGCATAATGTGTATGGTGTGTGAGTAACCAATTATACTGAATAGTTGATAATAATCATCATTTTCATGTAGGTTAAAACACAGTTATCAACTGAAACAGAAAAAGCTGTGTAGGAGTGTGAGTAACAGACAAACTGTGTTATGAAGGTGAGGTTGTGGAAGTTTCATGTCACAGGTCACTACGGCAAAACTTAGCAGAGCAACAAGAGACAAGGTAGGTAAACTACCTTGTCTCTTGTTACTCTGCTAAGTTTTGCTGTAGTGACCTGTGACTGCACCAGCGGGGTCTCTTCCAGCAAAGATTTCCAAGCAGACTGGTGTTTCAAGATGTACTGTTCAATCCATTTTGAACAAGCACACAAAAATGAGTAGTGCACATGCAGTGGTTGCCCATGGAAATTTAGTGTAGAAGATCAGCTTGGAACTAGCAGAAACCAGTTAGAAATAGGTATACTCATTTACTCTTCAGATAAGTCTGGCCTTAAGAGGTCATTATGAAAGAATTGTTGACTAAAAGCCATACCATTGACATAGAAACAAGGTCACATCAACTACACTAAGTATGAAAATATGGTGACTGGGGTGCAGAAGAATAACAGCAGGGGTTTTGCATTCATGAGTAATGCTTGCCAAAGGGTTCAAGAGTGGTGCAATAATGAGTGCCTGCAGGCAACAGTGAAGCATGGTAAAGATACCTTGGAAGTTTGGGGCTGCAGTTTAGTCAATGGAATTTGATGTTTTGTCAGGGTTAAAGGGGTACTCCACTGGAAAACATTTTTTGGTTTCTGGTGCCAGAAAGTTAAACAGATTTGTAAATTTCTATGGGGATTTACTTCTACTCTGGACAGTTCCGAAAATGGACAGAGGTGTCAGCAGAGAGCACTGTGGTCATACAGAAAGGAATTTTTTTAATAGAAGTAATTTACAAATCTGTTTAACTTTCTGGCATCAGCGGATTTAAAGGAAAAACTGTCAGATGTTTTCTCACACACTATCCACAGGTACTGAGGGATAGTGCGGGAGACACTGATTAAAACTAGCCCTACCTTACCGGGATCCACCCGGCCGTTCGCCCGCAATTGTAGTTTTATTCTATGTGTATATCTTGCTGTAACTGGCACGGGCGGGGCTTCTGCAGGTTAACTGGCACTGAGGTCAGCGCCACTTATAAATATTCATCTCCTATTCAACCTCCTAACTGGAGGGAGGGGGGATGAATATTCATAAGCGGCACTGACGTCAGTGCCAGTTAACCTGCAGAAGCCCCACCCGAGCCAGTTACAGCAAGATATACACATAGAATAAAACTACAATTGTGGGTGAATGGCCGGGCGGATCCGGGTAAGATAGGGCTTGTTTTAAGCAGCGCCTCCCACACTATCCATCAGTACTTGTGGATAGTGCGGGAGAAAATATCTGACAGTTTTTCTTTAAAAAAAATGTTTTCCAGTGGAGTACCCCTTTAATAGTGTCTTCAATGTTGAGAAATACAGGCAGATGCTTATCCACTATTCAATGCCATCAGGGAGGCATCTGCTTGGCTCCAAATTTATTCTGCTGCAAGACAACTATAGCATATAGCCAATATTAGAGATGAGCACATTTTTGACAAATTTGATTTGGCCGATTCTCTGAATTTTCCGAAAAAATTTGGTTCGGTCCGAATTTATTCGCAGTAAATCACTATTAAAAACTGCCATTTACGGGCTACAGAGAGCCTCAATAGTGGTGTAGAACACTTTGGCTTGCCGTCTTAACACGCATAGGGAGTGTGCTGGTTCAGTGAAATAATACTGTTATTCAGTATGATATGCAGATAACAGGCATTGCTATTAGAATCACTGACACAGAGCATCTGGATACGGCGGCAGGCTCGGGAGGCCATATGGCGTCACAATTGAAGTGATTAACCCCTTAACGACGCAGGACGTATATTTACGTCCTGCGCCGGCTCCCGCGATATGAAGCGGGATCGCGCCGCGATCCCGCATCATATCGCGTCGGTCCCGTTGCTCATCAACGGCCGGGACCCGCGGCTAATACCACACATCGCCGATCGCGGCGATGTGCGGTATTAACCCTTTAGAAGCGGCGGTCAAAGCTGACCGCCGCTTCTAAGGTGAAAGTGACCCGGCTGCTCAGTCGGGCTGTTCGGGACCGCCGCGGTGAAATCGCGGCATCCCGAACAGCTTGCAGGACCCGGGAGGGCCCTTACCTGTCTCCTCGGCGTCCAATCAGCGAGTGACTGCTCCGTGCCTGAGATCCAGGCAGGAGCAGTCAAGCACCGATAACACTGATCACAGGCGTGTTAATACACGCCTGTGATCTGTGTAAAAGATCAGTGTGTGCAGTGTTATAGGTCCCTATGGGACCTATAACACTGCAAAAAAAAAGTAAAAAAAAAGTGTTAATAAAGGTCATTTAACCCCTTCCCTAATAAAAGTTTGAATCACCCCCCTTTTCCCTTAAAAAAAATAAAACAGTGTAAAAAAAAAACAAAAAAAACATATGTGGTATCGCCGCGTGCATAAATGTCCGAACTATAAAAATATATCATTAATTAAACTGCACGGTAGATGGCGTACGCGCAAAAAAATTCCAAAATAAAAAAAGTGCATTTTTGGTCACTTTTTATACCATTAAAAAATGAATAAAAAGTGATCAAAAAGTCCGATAAAAATAAAAATCATACCGATAAAAACTTCAGATCACGGCGCAAAAATGAGTTCTCATACCGCCCTGTACGTGGAAAAATAAAAAAGGGGTCAGAAGATGACATTTTTAAACATATGCATTTTCCTGCATGTAGTTATGATTTTTTCCAGAAGTACGACAATATCCAACCTATATAAGTAGGGTATCATTTTAACCGTATGGACCTACTGAATAATGATAAGGTGTAACTATTACTGAAATATGCACTGCGTAGAAACGGAAGCCCCCAAAAGTTACAAAATGGCGTTTTTTCTTCGATTTTGTCGCACAATGATTTTTTTTCCGTTTCGCCGTTTTTTCCGTTTTGGGGTAAAATGACTAATGTGACTGCAAAGTAGAATTGGCGACACAAAAAAATAAGCCATAATATGGATTTTTAGGTGGAAAATTGAAAGGGTTATGATTTTTAAAAGGTAAGGAGGAAAAAACGAAAGTGCAAAAACTGAAAAACCCTGAGTCCTTAAGGGGTTAATGAGGTTTCTTAATTTAATTTGTATTTAATTTAATGTAATTTTTTTTTTAATTTAGTAAAATCCTTTTTTGAGGACCCCTTTCTGGTGAGCACGAGCTGGCGGTCGCCACGAGGCGAGCTACCACCTGTTCCAGCCCCTGCTTCTCAGCGACCCCCCCCCCCCCGCCTGTGAAACTGCTAATGTTTCATTTAATCAGTTATGTTTCATTGTTATCGTCCACCTGTTTCATTGGATTCTTGTGGTAATTCCAGAGGTAATATATGATGACTAGAGAGAAGTGAATTTTTTGTTTAATTCGATTTGTCCGATTTAATTCGCTCGTCTCTATTGAGGACCCATTGGAGGGCAAGTCTGGTGCCAGCGGCCATGGTAATTCCATCTCCAATAGTGTATAATTGTTGCAGTGTATAAGTTGATACAGTGAAAAAGCTCATACTTGTATCTTAAAATCGAGCTGGTGGTACGCCGCGAGCCCCAGTCCCTGCCTCTCGGCGCACCCCCATGCTCATGACTGAGTGTCCACTTCAAAAAGGAGGGACTGCAGCCATAGCAACTTGGACAGGAGCACATTCAGCTTCTGCGCCGTTGGATAAGTGGACCCATACTGCTATAAGTTGCTGCAGTGAAAAAGCTCGTACTTTTATCTTAAAATTGATCTGGTGGTCTGCCGTGAGGCAAGCTACCACCTGATCCACCCCTTGCCTCTTAGTGCCCCCCCCCCCCCCCCGATGTGAAACTGCAAATGTTTCATTTAATCAGTTATGGTTCATTGTTATCACTCCAACCTGATTCATTGGATTCTTGTAGTAATTCCACAGGTAATATGTGACGACCATAGGGCCTCACAATTGAAAATATTGAAGAGATTTTTTAAATTTAAATTGAAAATTTTTATTAGATTCACAAGTTTATTGTCCCTGGTGCCCGAAGCGTTTACTTTGAACAAATACTGTATGACCACTGTTACATTATGTGCTCTGGCCACACACGCTGGCCGTGAGCACATGGTTCCGTTACCTGCTACTGCCGGTGGGGCTGGGACTCGCATCGTGGGACACGCCTGCATGCGAGTCCCAGTCCATCACGCACTTTTTGCTTCTCCTGACCCAGCCTCTGCCTCACTGCTCCGGCGCACGTGTCCCCGTATCACCGATTTGCCACCGATTTGCAACACTGTTATCTGGGTCGTTGTAGATCGGTTTTCCAAGATGGCTCATTTCATTCCTCTACCAGGTCTTCCTTTTTCCCCGAAACTGGCGAAGTACTTCTTGTTGCATGTCTTTCGTTTACACTGTCTTCCTCAGCATATTGTTTCGGACCGAGGTGTGCAGTTTGTCTCTAAGTTCTGGCGAGCCCTTTGTAATTGTCTGGACATCAATCTGGATGTCTCCTCGGCCTACCACCCTAAGTCCAACGGACAGGTGGAGAGGGTTAATCAAATCCTAGAGACTTTTCTTCGGCATTTTGTTTTAGCTCGCCAGACGATTGGGTCGATCTTCTTCCCTGGGCTGAATTCTCATATAATCATAAGGATTCCGAGTCCACGAGGTCGTCTCCCTTTTTTGGTGTCTACGGACTCCATCCCCGTCCTCCTCTTCCTCTCCCAGTCTCCTCCGATGTGCCAGCTGTTGATGAGCTGGTCCGTGACTTCTCCATCATCTGGCAACAGACCCGACAGTTGTTATCTCAGGCATCTTCTCGCATGAAGACACAAGCAGATAAAAGTAGAAGACCTCCTCCGTCCTTCTCTCCTGGTGACATGGTGTGGCTTTCATCCAAGTACATCCTCTTCAAGAGGCACCTTAGACTCCGCTACCATACCAGTGGCACCTTAGACTCCGCTCCCTGGTACGGTCCCAGTCATCTGCCACACAGGTCCAGCGGATCCACCTTCACCGGGGTTTCTGTCTTTTGAAACGTGAGTGTTACAACCACAAAACCCAATATAACAAGGAGATCACATGGCAGCACAATGACAGAGCTTAGAGGTGGCAGCAGCCCAATCAGACCATAGGACCTCCTAATTGAAAAGATTACAGATATTTTTTTTAAATTAAAGATTTTAAATAGATTAACATTTTAAAAGTTTAATTTAATGTGCCAACAGCATGAGGAGACCATATGGTGGCAGAATGACACAGCCTGGAAGTGGCAGCAGTATGAGGAGACCATATAGTGGCAGAATGACCCAGCCTGGAGGTGGCAGCAGCCTGACGAGACCCAGCCTGGAGGTGGCAGCACCCCAACGAGACCATGGGGCCTTACAATTGAATTTTTTAAAAATGTTAATTGAAGATTTTGTGGTAACCTTGGGGGATAAAGCCTTGTGGGGTGTAGGGTAGTTACGGTGTTGCTGTTCAGAATAATCAAGGACGCTGTTAATCCTTGTCACTCATGATGCCAGGGTGAGGGTTAAATTCTGTAATCTTGATAGGTCTATTGCCACCCTTCCCAAGAGCAATAGGTGAATGTAGAATAAAGCATTGTCCACAACCACTGTTAACTGAAAACTTGCAGGAACTTTTACTGAAGAATTTCTGTACATGCAGCAATAGTATTAGTCCAGATAACAGAGTCTCTATAGATATAGCTGAGCAGCGATTGACAGTTGGTTGGGATCAGATAAGCTCAATTTAGCTTCTCAGAGATTTTGTAGCATAGATACGCTGCATTTAAGGGTGCGTTTAGGTCCAGTGATCTTGCGGGGAGTAGTGGGGAATTGGTTAGTATAACCAACCGAGGCCGCAAGGCTTTGGCCTAGTAAATTGTCTTGTAAGCTGCGGAGGTCCTACTTCTTCCAGAATCAGCAACCCAAGAGAGATTCTGCTTGCTTGGCAGCACAGGAACAAGAGAGCGATCAAGATGGCGCAGCTCCCTTATATGGGCAGGAGCTGGCTGTTTTGGATTGGTCCATAACAACTGTCACTCACCGTTACATGAGAACCTCCAAAAGTCCTGTAGCAAAACCATAGAGTTCTAAACCTAATCACATGACCCACAGGTCCTGCTACGCTGAACAGGTAGGCAATTGAATATATACATATATATACTTATATTTATATGACTTCCTATACAAATATAAATTAACTGAGGGGTGACAAGGGGATAACTATAGAAGAGGGACCCCGAAGTTTCTAGGGACTCTGACTATGGGGACGTCTACAAAGGTACAGTATGAAATACGGTACCGGGACACCACAATTTGAAATTGATTAAAATAAAAACTTTTATTTGATGTGCCGGCAGCATAAGGAGACCACATGGCACAATGAAACAGCCTGGATATGGCAGCAACATGAGGAGACCAAGATGTGACAGAATGACACAGCCTCGAGTTGGCACAACAAGAGTAGACAATATAGTGACAAAATGGCACAGCATGGAGGTGGCGGCAGCCTGACAAGACCATAGGGCCTCACAATTGAAAAGATTAAAGATATTTCTTAAAATTTTATTTGAAGATTTCAAATAGATTAACATAAAAAGTTTTATTTAATGTGCCAGCAGCATGAGGAGACCACGTGGCGGCACAATGACACAGCCTGGAGGTGGTAGCAGCATCAAGAGACCATAATGTGACAGAATGACACAGCCTGGAGTTGGCACAACAAGAGAAGACAATATAGTGACAGAATGACACAGCCTGGAGGTGGTGGCAGCCTGACGAGACCATAGGGCTTCACAATTGAATAGATTAAAGATATTTTTTTTAATTTAAATTGAAAACTTTAAATAGATTAACCTAAAATGTTTTATTTAATGTGCCAGCAGCATGAGGAGACCACATGGCCATGGTGTGTCTGTGTCCTCTATCTCGTCTTCCTCATCACCCTGTAGCTCCACAGGCTGCTCCTGCTCCTCCTCTCCTGTCAGATGATTATAAAAACCACCCATTTCGTGAAACCTTGCCTGTGCTCCACTGTCCCCTCCTCCTCCTCTTCGAGTTCAGCCCCCACAGGGCTCATGTGGCCGTGAGATGTAGGTTCCACGTCTCCAGTGCCCTGACCAGCCATCATTTCCACCATCCATTGTAGGAAATGAAGAATGATGTTTTTCATCCCGTAATCCTGGTTACTGACTAATAAGGTGGCTTCCTCAAAGGGCCTGAGCAAACGCCAGGTGTCACGTTTGAGCTGCCAATGCCCAAATTAGTTTAACAGGAAAAAAAATATATACACCACGACACCACAAAGGTGTATGTACAGTTTACACTTATGAGAGGAGGACTATACGCTTGCTACAAACTGTATTAGGCTTCAAAAACAAGTGTGTAGCTTTGGCTGGCCTTTCACAGTAACTAGGCCCAAATTAGTTTAACATAAAAAAAATATACCACGACACCACGTAGGTGTACGTACAGTTTACACTTATGAGAGGAGGACAATAAAAAAAAAAGTGTTTAGCTTTGGCTGGTCTTTCACAGTAGCTAGCCCCCATATTAGTTTATCAGGAAAAATATAAAGGACACCACATAGGTGTATGTACAGTTTACACTTATGAGAGGAGGACAATACGCCCCACTACGCTTAAAACTGTATTTGGCTACAAAAGCAGGTGTTTAGTTTTGGCTGGCCTTTCACGGCAACTAGGCCCTTATGACTTTAGCAGGACTAAAACTGTTCACCACGTAGGTGTACATACTGTATACACTTATGAGAGGAGTACAATACGCTCCACTATGCTGAAAACTGTATTTGGCTACAAAAGCTTGTGTGTAGTTTTGGCTGGTCTTTCAGAGTAACTAGGGCCTCATGACTTTAACAGGAACACAATCGTACATCAACCCATTTTGCTTTGATTACAGTTGTGTACACCATTTGCATTATTTCAATCAGCTTCACAAGGTTTTCATCTGGAATTCTTTTCCAAAAGTCCTAAATGGGTTCCCAGACGTGCTGAGCACTTGTTGGCTCCTTTGGGTTTAGGTCAGATGGGGGGGGGGGTTAGACCACTGGGACCCCCTGTCATCTCTTGCATTGCACCCTGGCAGTCCCCAGGAAGAGGGCATTTTGACCCCTGAACAAAGCGGCCCATAGAGAAACATGGCGGGGGCGTGTTGACATGCCCCCTTCCTGGGTAATGCTGGGGTGCTGTGCAGGAAATCATTATTAGATTATTAGATGTCTTTCTTGTACACTGGTGCCAAGTACTGTACACAGTATTCTATGAGTGATCTTGTTGCTGTAATAACTCAATTATAAATTATGGTCATAAAAATTTATGAATTGTGAAAAATGTTAAATTATGAAAATTATTTTAAATTATTAAAATTATGACCTGGTGAATTATAGACAAACCTAATCGATACAAATCACATTGGAGGTGGACTATTTACTCAGATATGAAGTTCTTTTTGATGAAATGACGTTTACGCTAAGGGTGTAATTTTTAAATCTACAATAATACGCAGGTATTATAATAATATGCAGATTTATACGTTATAAGGTAATAAACATAAATGAGTTACAAACACAATGATATTTATGTAAGAATATCAATTAGATATGTTAAGCATTACAAGCTTGTTTATTGACTATGTAACAGTAGAACAATACAAGTAAGTAGTAAGCAACTACGATACAACGTAACAAGCGCTTCTAGGTTAGTGTTACGCCGAGCGCTCCGGGTCCCCGCTCCTCCCCGGAGCGCTCGCTACACTCCTCTCACTGCAGCGCTCCGGGCCCGGGGCGCTGCGATACCACCTCTGGCCGGGATGCGGTTCGCGATGCGGGTGGCGCCCGCTCGCGATGCGCACCCCGGCTCCCGTACCTGACTCGCTCTCCGTCAGTTCTGTCCCGGCGCGCGCGGCCCCGCTCCCTAGGGCGCGCGCGCGCCGGGTCTCTGCGATTTAAAGGGCCACTGCGCCGCTGATTGGCGCAGTGGTTCCAATTAGTGTTTACACCTGTGCACTTCCCTATATCACCTCACTTCCCCTTCACTCCCTCGCCGGATCTTGTTGCCTTAGTGCCAGTGAAAGCGTTTCCTTGTGTGTTCCTAGCCTGTGTTCCAGACCTCCTGCCGTTGCCCCTGACTACGATCCTTGCTGCCTGCCCCGACCTTCTGCTACGTCCGACCTTGCTTCTGTCTACTCCCTTGTACCGCGCCTATCTTCAGCAGCCAGAGAGGTTGAGCCGTTGCTAGGGGATACGACCTGGTCACTACCGCCGCAGCAAGACCATCCCGCTTTGCGGCGGGCTCTGGTGAAAACCAGTAGTGACTTAGAACCGATCCTCTAGCACGGTCCACGCCAATCCCTCTCTGGCACAGAGGATCCACTACCTGCCAGCCGGCATCGTGACAGTAGATCCGGCCATGGATCCCGCTGAAGTTCCTCTGCCAGTTGTCGCTGACCTCACCACGGTGGTCGCCCAGCAGTCACAACAGATTGCGCAACAAGGCCAACAGCTGTCTCAACTGACTGTTATGCTACAACAGTTACTACCACAGCTCCAGCAACCATCTCCTCCGCCAGCTCCTGTACCTCCTCCGCAGCGAGTGGCCGCTTCTGGACTACGACTATCCTTGCCGGATAAATTTGATGGGGACTCTAAGCTTTGCCGTGGCTTCCTTTCCCAATGTTCATTACACTTGGAGATGATGTCGGACCAGTTCCCCACTGAAAGGTCTAAGGTGGCTTTCGTAGTCAGCCTGCTGTCTGGAAAAGCCCTGGCTTGGGCCACACCGCTCTGGGACCGCAATGACCCCGTCACTGCCTCTGTACACTCCTTCTTCTCGGAAATTCGAAGTGTCTTTGAGGAACCTGCCCGAGCCTCTTCTGCTGAGACTGCCCTGTTGAACCTGGTCCAGGGTAATTCTTCCGTTGGCGAGTATGCCGTACAATTCCGTACTCTTGCTTCTGAATTATCCTGGAACAATGAGGCCCTCTGCGCGACCTTTAAAAAAGGCCTATCCAGCAACATTAAAGATGTTCTGGCCGCACGAGAAATGCCTGCTAATCTTCATGAACTTATTCACCTAGCCACTCGCATTGACATGCGTTTTTCCGAAAGGCGTCAGGAGCTCCGCCAAGATATGGACTCTGTTCGCACGAGGCGTTTCTTCTCCTCGGCTCCTCTCTCCTCTGGTTCCCTGCAATCTGTTCCTGTGCCTCCCGCCGTGGAGGCTATGCAGGTCGACCGGTCTCGCCTGACATCTCAAGAGAGGACACGACGCCGCATGGAGAACCTCTGCCTGTACTGTGCTAGTACCGAACACTTCCTGAGGGATTGTCCGATCCGCCCTCCCCGCCTGGAAAGACGTACTCTGACTCCGCACAAAGGTGAGACAATCCTTGATGTCCACTCTGCTTCTCCACGTCTTACGGTGCCTGTGCGGATGTCTGCCTCTGCCTTCTCCTTCTCTTCTGTGGCCTTCTTAGACTCTGGATCTGCAGGAAATTTTATTTTGGCCTCTCTCGTCAACAGGTTCAACATCCCAGTGACCAGTCTCACCAGACCCCTTTACATCAATTGTATAAACAATGAAAGATTGGACTGTTCCATACGTTTCCGCACGGAGCCCCTTCTAATGAGCATCGGATCTCATCACGAGAGGATTGAACTTTTGGTCCTCCCCAATTGCACCTCGGAAATTCTCCTTGGACTTCCCTGGCTTCAACTTCATTCCCCAACCCTGGATTGGTCCACTGGGGAGATCAAGAGTTGGGGGCCCTCTTGTTCCAAGGACTGTCTAAAACCGGTTCCCAGTAACCCTTGCCGTAACTCTGTGCTTCCTCCAGTAACCGGTCTCCCTAAGGCCTATATGGACTTCGCGGATGTTTTCTGCAAAAAACAAGCGGAGACTCTACCTCCTCACAGGCCTTATGATTGTCCTATCGACCTCCTCCCGGGCACTACTCCACCCCGGGGCAGAATTTATCCTCTCTCTGCCCCAGAGACTCTTGCCATGTCTGAATACGTCCAGGAGAATCTAAAAAAGGGCTTTATCCGTAAATCCTCCTCTCCTGCCGGAGCCGGATTTTTCTTTGTGTCCAAAAAAGATGGCTCTCTACGTCCTTGCATTGACTACCGCGGACTTAATAAAATCACGGTTAAGAACCGCTACCCCTTACCCCTCATCTCTGAACTCTTTGATCGCCTCCAAGGTGCCCACATCTTTACTAAATTGGACTTAAGAGGCGCCTATAACCTCATCCGCATCAGAGAGGGGGATGAGTGGAAAACAGCATTTAACACCAGAGATGGACACTTTGAGTATCTGGTCATGCCCTTTGGCCTGTGCAACGCCCCTGCTGTCTTCCAAGACTTTGTTAATGAAATTTTTCGTGATCTGTTATACTCCTGTGTTGTTGTATATCTTGATGATATCCTAATTTTTTCGGCCAATCTAGAAGAACACCGCCAGCATGTCCGTATGGTTCTTCAGAGACTTCGTGACAATCAACTCTATGCTAAAATTGAGAAATGTCTGTTTGAATGCCAATCTCTTCCTTTTCTAGGATACTTGGTCTCTGGCCAGGGACTACAAATGGATCCAGATAAACTCTCTGCCGTCTTAGATTGGCCACGCCCCTCCGGACTCCGTGCCATCCAACGTTTTTTGGGGTTCGCCAATTATTACAGGCAATTTATTCCACATTTTTCTACCATTGTGGCTCCTATTGTGGCTTTAACCAAAAAAAATGCCGATCCCAAGTCTTGGCCTCCTCAAGCGGAAGACGCCTTTAAACGACTCAAGTCCGCCTTCTCTTCGGCTCCCGTGCTCTCCAGACCTGACCCATCTAAACCCTTCCTATTGGAGGTTGATGCCTCCTCAGTGGGAGCTGGAGCTGTCCTTCTACAAAAAAACTCTTCCGGGCATGCTGTTACTTGTGGGTTTTTTTCTAGGACCTTCTCTCCGGCGGAGAGGAACTACTCCATCGGGGATCGAGAGCTTCTAGCCATTAAATTAGCACTTGAGGAATGGAGGCATCTGCTGGAGGGATCAAGATTTCCAGTTATTATTTACACCGATCACAAGAACCTCTCATACCTCGAGTCTGCCCAACGGCTGAATCCTCGTCAGGCCAGGTGGTCTCTGTTCTTTGCCCGATTTAATTTTGAAATTCACTTTCGGCCTGCTGATAAGAACATTAGGGCCGATGCTCTCTCTCGTTCCTCAGATGCTTCTGAAATTGAACTCTCTCCTCAACACATCATTCCTCCTGACTGCCTGATTTCCACTTCTCCAGCCTCCATCAGGCAAACTCCACCAGGAAAGACCTTTGTTTCTCCACGCCAACGCCTCGGAATCCTCAAATGGGGTCACTCCTCCCATCTCGCAGGTCATGCGGGCATCAAGAAATCTGTGCAACTCATCTCTCGCTTCTATTGGTGGCCGACTCTAGAGACTGATGTGGTGGACTTTGTGCGAGCCTGCACTATCTGTGCCCGGGATAAGACTCCTCGCCAGAAGCCCGCTGGTTTTCTTCTTCCTCTGCCTGTTCCCGAACAACCTTGGTCTCTGATTGGTATGGATTTTATTACTGACTTACCCCCATCCCATGGCAACACTGTTATTTGGGTGGTCGTTGATCGATTCTCCAAAATGGCACATTTCATCCCTCTTCCTGGTCTTCCTTCAGCGCCTCAGTTGGCTAAACAATTTTTTGTACACATTTTTCGTCTTCACGGCTTGCCTACGCAGATCGTCTCGGATAGAGGCGTCCAATTTGTGTCTAAATTCTGGAGGGCTCTCTGTAAACAACTCAAGATTAAATTAAATTTTTCTTCTGCATACCATCCTCAATCCAATGGACAAGTAGAAAGAATTAACCAGATCTTGGGTGACTATTTACGACATTTTGTTTCCTCCCGCCAGGATGACTGGGCAGATCTTCTACCTTGGGCCGAATTCTCGTATAATTTCAGAATCTCTGAATCTTCCTCCAAATCCCCGTTTTTCGTGGTGTACGGCCGTCACCCTCTTCCCCCCCTCCCTACCCCCTTGCCCTCTGGTCTGCCCGCTGTAGATGAAATTTCTCGTGATCTCTCCATCATATGGAGAGAGACCCAAAATTCTCTCTTACAGGCTTCTTCACGCATGAAGAGATTCGCGGATAAGAAAAGAAGAGCTCCTCCCATTTTTTCCCCTGGAGACAAGGTATGGCTCTCCGCCAAATATGTCCGCTTCCGTGTCCCTAGCTATAAGTTGGGACCACGCTATCTTGGTCCTTTCAAGATTTTGCGCCAGATTAATCCTGTCTCTTACAAACTTCTTCTTCCTCCTTCTCTTCGTATTCCTAATGCCTTTCATGTTTCTCTTCTTAAACCACTTATCATTAACCGTTTCTCTCCCAAATCTGTTCCCCCCACTCCTGTCTCCGGCTCCTCGGACATCTTCTCCGTCAAGGAGATTTTGGCATCTAAAAAGGTCAGAGGGAAAACCTTCTTTTTAGTGGATTGGGAGGGTTGTGGTCCTGAAGAGAGGTCCTGGGAACCTGAGGACAATATCCTGGACAAAAGTCTGGTCCTCAGGTTCTCAGGCTCCAAGAAGAGGGGGAGACCCAAGGGGGGGGGGTACTGTTACGCCGAGCGCTCCGGGTCCCCGCTCCTCCCCGGAGCGCTCGCTACACTCCTCTCACTGCAGCGCTCCGGGCCCGGGGCGCTGCGATACCGCCTCTGGCCGGGATGCGGTTCGCGATGCGGGTGGCGCCCGCTCGCGATGCGCACCCCGGCTCCCGTACCTGACTCGCTCTCCGTCAGTTCTGTCCCGGCGCGCGCGGCCCCGCTCCCTAGGGCGCGCGCGCGCCGGGTCTCTGCGATTTAAAGGGCCACTGCGCCGCTGATTGGCGCAGTGGTTCCAATTAGTGTTTACACCTGTGCACTTCCCTATATCACCTCACTTCCCCTTCACTCCCTCGCCGGATCTTGTTGCCTTAGTGCCAGTGAAAGCGTTTCCTTGTGTGTTCCTAGCCTGTGTTCCAGACCTCCTGCCGTTGCCCCTGACTACGATCCTTGCTGCCTGCCCCGACCTTCTGCTACGTCCGACCTTGCTTCTGTCTACTCCCTTGTACCGCGCCTATCTTCAGCAGCCAGAGAGGTTGAGCCGTTGCTAGGGGATACGACCTGGTCACTACCGCCGCAGCAAGACCATCCCGCTTTGCGGCGGGCTCTGGTGAAAACCAGTAGTGACTTAGAACCGATCCTCTAGCACGGTCCACGCCAATCCCTCTCTGGCACAGAGGATCCACTACCTGCCAGCCGGCATCGTGACAGTTAGGATATCATATAAGAAAAAGGTTATACATCACTCTGTCAAGAGGAAACCTTATGATATCAAGATGGGCAATATCTAATTTCCAGACATATCAATGTGGAATGATAAATTCACTCCGCCCCTTTCTAACCCACTTCCCATCACATGACTCCAAGAATGGGCAATTCCATCAATAAGTAGTGTACTATTTTGTACCTGCTAATTTGTCAAGGGGCTAGATACCATGAAAAGCCAGGCAAAAGTAATTACCATCTGGTGTTTTACTCCAATACGTTTTTTAAGTGTACTGTAGCACATTTTTCTGTCCTCATAAGTGCACATCACATACGTACATCTAAGTAGTGTACTTTTTTTGTACCTGTTAATCTGTCAAGGGATACTGTGAAAGGGCTGGTGTTTTACTTCAATACGTTTTTTAAGCTAAGTAGTGATGAGGAGAGTGATGTGGGAGGCGGTGTTGCCAGCATTCAGGGTCCTGAAGCAAACACTGTTGAGGAACCTGAGGAGGACATCAGTGACGTGCAGACACTTGTTGAGGGTTGCAGGTTTCCCCTGAGGCAACAGCTGAGCCAGCAAGGTGGTAGCATGGTTGACAGTCAGCATGGTGGCAGAAGTGGAAAGTCTGTAGCCAAATGTGCCCGGGCGAGACCACCTGCTTTGCGGCAGCCTACCTTACCTGGAGGTAGTGGAACAGGGGTTCCCGGAGACAGCGGCAGTAGCAGTTGATTAGTCTGGACTGTTGGTGGGAAAATCAGCTACTCGGTGGTGTGGCAGTTTTTTATCCAGCATCCGGAGGAGGTTAACATAGCCCCATGCAAGATGTGTCGGCAGAAGGTTAAGCTTGGTCAGGGTCCCAATGTTGGCACCATGGCCCTGCGTCAACATATGCTGCTCCACCATAAAGCGGCCTGGGAGAACCGTGGCTCCGATGTAGTGGTCCGGCCTGCTGCATCACTCAGTGGCACGCCACTCCCTCTTTCAGCCAGCCAAGGCTCCACCACCTCAACCGAAGGGAGCTGTGTGTCATACCCTCCTTCTGTCGCTCCAGATACTCCTGCTCCTCCTACTTTTAGTCAGTCATTCTGCCAGCAATCCATCGGTGAAGCCATGTCCAAGAAACAACAGTATGCGTCCACTCATCCAATGGCGCAGAAGCTGAATGTGCTCCAGTCCAAGTTGCTGGTGCTGCAGTCCCTCCCTTTTCAAATGCTGGACTCAGCACCTTTCAGAAAACTGATGGCTTGTGCCGAGCCGAGGTGGAGAGTGCCAAGCCGACATTTCTTTGCGAAGAAGGCAGTACCAGCCCTGCACAATTTTGTGGAAGAGAAGGTAGGCCAGTCCTTGAGACTGTCAGTGTACGGCAGCGCCGATGTCTGGAGCAGTAACTATGGTGAGGGATAATACATGTCCTTTACAGCCCACTGGGTGAATGTGGTTCCTGCACAGTCACAACACCAACTTGCACAGGTCATGTCGCTTCCTCCTCCACGCTCTCAGGCCGTTGGTCCTGTGACAGTGTGCAACTCTGCCTCCACGTCCTCCACCGTGTCCTCAGCCTCCACTGCACAGACAAGTGTCAGTGCCCCTTCAGCATACCATGTGTGCAGGGCACGACGGTGTCACGCTGTTATTCACATGGTTTGCCTTTGCAAACGCAGTCACACAGGGGAGGAACTGCTAAAATTCATCCATAAAGAAAGCAGAGCATGGCTTACTCCACGAAAACTGGAAATGGGAACCATGGTGACTGACAACGGGAAAACTTTTTGTCTGCGCTGCGACAAGGAAGGCTGAGCCATGCGCCCTGCATGGTACACATGTTCAATTTGGTTGTCAATCGGTTCCTGAAGTGTTCTCCCTGTTTGCAAGACATCCTAACAATGGGAAGGAAACTTTGCATGCACTTCAGCCACTCGTACACTGCAAAGCACACCCTCCTTGAGCTGCAGCATCAGAATGGTATCCCCAACATAGTCTGATTTGCGATGCTGCCACACGTTGGAATTCCACTATCCATATGTTGAACTGACTATACGAACGGAGAAAAGGATTCGCCAGGATTACAGGATGAACAACATCATTCTACTGTTGGAAACGATGGCTGGTCAGGGCAATGGAGACGTGTCGCCTACATCTCTGGCCACATGA
The DNA here is from genome assembly GCF_029499605.1 of Hyla sarda. Lineage (NCBI taxonomy): Eukaryota > Metazoa > Chordata > Amphibia > Anura > Hylidae > Hyla > Hyla sarda. The sequence continues at coordinate 102,708,478 of NC_079196.1, forward strand.
GCCCTGTGGGGGCTGAACTGGAGGAGGAGGAGGAGGGGGAGGGGCACAGTGGAGCACAATTTACGTTTCATGAGATGAGTCATCTGACAGGAGAGGAGGAGCAGGAGCAGCCAGAGGAGCTAGAGGGTTATGAGGAAGGCGAGACAGAGGACCCAGACACACCGTGGCAGTATGCAGTGGAGATGGAGGCAGGGAGTCCCTCCGAGTCACTTGCACAAATGGCACAATGCATGCTCAATTGCTTCATAGTGACCGCTGAATTGTCACTATTCGACAGCGGGATGACTTCTGGCTCTCCCCTTATTGGACCATTGCTACTGCCACAAAATGGGGCCTTTTTTACACCCACTGAGAGGGAGTACAAACTGACCTACTACAGAGACATCCTATGTAGTCAGTTGGCTGATGCCTATTGGCGCCATCGTCCATCCTCTCGTAGGTCTGACTTGGGGGGGCCCTCTGCGCTCATCTTCCACTGTCATGGCTGCTGGGGAGGGGTGGGGTGGCAGGAGCAGTACCAGCTCCATCAGCAGCAGCCTGAGTCTACAGTCACTGATGAGTACCTTTATTCACCCGCATAGTGAAACAACTCATCAGCAGCAGGTAGACCTGGAGCTGGACCTGAACCAGCAGGTGGTGGCATACCTTGACATGCCCATGCCAACAAACCTTGAAGATCCGCTGGACTTCCGGGCAGCCAAACTGGACTTACGGGCAGCCACTACATGGTCTCCTCATGCTTCTGCCAACTCCATGCTTTGCCATAAGGCCACGATGTGTTTTACTAATGCTTCTGCCAACTCCAGGCTATGCCATTCAGCCACTATATGGTCTCCTCATCTGCCGCCAACTCCAGGCTGTGCCATTCAACCACTATATGTTCTACTCATGCATCCGCACACTCCAGGCTGTGTCATTCAGCCACTATATGGTCTCCTCATCTGCCGCCAACTCCAGGCTGTGCCATTCATCCACTATATGTTCTACTCATGCTTCTGCCAACTCTACGCTGCGCCATTCAGCCACTATATGTTCTACTCATGCTGGCCAACTCCAGGCTGTGCTATTCAGCCACTATATGGTCTCCTCATCTGCCGCCAACTCCAGGCTGTGCCATTCAACCACTATATGTTCTACTCATGCATCCGCACACTCATGGCTGTGCCATTCAGCCACTATATGGTCTCCTCATCTGCCACCAACTCCAGGCTGTGCCATTCAGCCACTATATGTTCTACTCATGCTGCTTTCAACTCCAGGCATTCAGCCACTATATGTTCTACTCATGCTGCTACCAACTCCAGGTTGTGCCATTCAGCCACTATATGTTCTACTCATACTGCCGCCACTATATCGTCTGTCCACGAAAAATGTGAAGAGCTTTGTGAAGATAAATCAGGCATGGATCAGCCAGAATTTCCACCCACCAATGCCTGATTCATCAGAGTAGATAAGTCTATGGGAGGGGGCGTGGTAGCCATCACGCCCCCTCCCATAGAATTGCATTACGGGGGTGGACCGTGACATCACAAGGGGCGGAGCCATGACATCACGATGATCCGGCCCCTGTATCGCACCCATCATTACGCACGGAGCGAGTTAGCTCTGTGCAGTAATGACAGAGGGGTACTATAGCCGAGATCCTGGGGGTCCCCAGTGGTGGGACAACCGCGATCAGTCATCTTATCCCCTATCCTTTGGATAGGGGATAAGATGTCTAGGGGCGGAGTACCCTTTTAAGGACCCGAGCATTTTTTGCAAATGTGACCACTGTCACTTTAAGCATTAATAATTCTGGGGTGCTTTTACTTTTCATTCTGATTCCGAGATTGTTTTTCCGTGATATATTCTACTTTATGTTAATGGTAATTTTTTGTTAATACTTGCATCATTTCTTGGTGAAAAATTCCAAAATATCTTTTTTTTTTTTTTTTTACATTGAAACTCTCTGCTTATAAGGAAAATGGACATCCCAAATAAATTATATATTGATTCACATATACAATATGTCTACTTTATGTTATACAATATGTCTACTTTATGCTTGCATCATAAAGTTGACATGTTTTTACTTCAGCAGCAATTTTCAAATTTTTAGCAAAATTTTCAAGGGACCAGTACAGTTTTTAAGTAGATTTGAAGGGCCTTTATATTAGAAATACCACATGAATGACCCCATTATAAAAACTGCACCCCTCAAAGTAAACAAAATGTCATTCAGAAAGTTTGTTAACTCTTTAGGTAATTCACAGGAATAGCAGTAAAGTGAAGGAGAATTTTTACAAAGTGTAAAAGGAGAATAAGCCCCCAAAAATCAAAAATGTGTAACACAATTTCTCTCGAGTACGGAAATACCTCATATGTGAATGTTAAGTGCTCTGTGTGTGCACTGTGTGGCTCAGAAGCGAAGGAGCGAGAATGGGATTTTGGAGAGTGAATTTTGCTGAAATAGTTTTTGGGGAGCAAGTCGCATTTAGGAAGCCCCTATGGTGCTAGAACAGCAAAAAATCCCCCACATGGCATACTATTTTGGAAACTACACCTGTCATGATATGTAACAAGTGGTACATTGAGCCTTAACACCCCACAGGTGTTTGACGACTTTTCGGTAAAGTCGGATGTGTAAATGAATTTTTTTTTTTTTTACAAAAATGCTGTGTTTACCCCAAATTTACCATTTTTACAAGAGGTAATAGGAGAAAATGCCCCCCAAAAGTTGTAATCCCATTTCTTCTGAGTATGGAAATACCCCATGTGTGGAAGTAAAGTGCTCTGTTTGCGTGCTACAATGCTCAGAAGAGAAGGAGCCACATTTGGCTTTTTGAAAGCAAATTTTGCTGAAATGGCTTTTGGGAGCATGTGGCATTTAGGAAGCCCCTATGGTGCCATAACAGCAAAAAAAAAAAAAACACATGGCATACAATTTTGGAAACAACACCCCTAAAGGCACATAACAAGGGGTACAGTGAGCTTTAACACCCCACAGGTGTTTGACGACTTTTTATTAAAGTCAGATGTGTAAATGAAATCTGTTTTTTTTCTTCACTTAAATACAGTTTTTCCCCAAATTTACCATTTTTGCAAGAGGTAATAGGAGGAAATGCCACCCAAAATTTCCAAACCCTTTTCTACCGAGTATGGAAATACCCCCTAAGTGGATGTAAAGTGCTCTGTGGGCGCACTACAATGCTCAGAAGAGAAAGAGCGCCATTGGGCTTTTGGAGAGAGAATTTTTTTGGAATGGAAGTTGGGGGCCATATGTGTTTACAAAGCCCCCATGGTGCCAGAACTGTGGACCCTCCCCCCCACATGACCCTATTTCTGAAACTACACCCCTCACGGAATGTAATAAGGGGTGCAGTGAGCATTTATACCCCACTGGTATTTTACAGACTTTTGGAACATTAGGCTGTACAAATGAAAAATTTAATTTTTCATTTTCATGGACCACTGTTCAAAAAATCTGTCAGACACCAGTAGGGCGTAAATGCTCACTGCACCCCTTATTACTTTCCTTGAGGTGTGTAGTTTCCAAGATGGGGTCACGTGTTGGGGGCACCATGGGGGCTTTGTAAACGCACATGGCCTTTAATTCCTGCCAAATTCTCTCTCCAAAAGCCTAATGGCACTCATTCTCTTCTGAGCCCTGTAGTGCGCCAGCAGAGCACTTTACATCCATAAATAGGGTATTTATATACTCAGAAAAAATGGTGCTACAAATTATGGGGGGCTTTTTTCCTATAACCCCTTGTAAAAATGAAAAATTTGGGATAACACCAGCATTTTTGCGAAAAAAATTTTTTTTCATTTTCACATCACACTTTTTTTTTTTTTTTAAATATATTTTTATTAATTTTCAATTAAAATAACAACAAACAAATAAACAGTCCAGGTAGAACCCTCCCCATCTGCCCAGGGCCGGATTAAGAGCATCATGGGCCTGGTGCTGAAGATTTTGATGGGCCTTTTTATCAGAATATATAAAATGAAAATGCAACAGAAAGTAATTTTTCTTAACACAAATAAAGCGCATCTGTCACATGTTTTATGCACATTAAATTACCAGGATAGCTGAATAAATGTTAGTGTCCAGAGGAAAAATTGCTGAGTTAACCATAGCAACCAATCAGATCGCTTCTTTCATTTTCCAGAGGCCTTTTCAAAAATGAAAGAAGTGATCTGATTGGTTGCTATGGGCAACTCAGCAACTTTTATACTGGAAGAAAGGAGATTTTGTCTAAGGCAAAGGAAAGGGTTTTTTACACTAAGAACAATAAGGATGTGGAATCCTCTGCCTGCAGATATGATCTTATTAGAGTCTGTAAAGACGTTTAAAAAGCAACTGGATGAATATTTGCAAAAGCATAACATTAAGGGATATAGGCCCTAATTTTTTCAGCATGTTGTGATGCCCGCGCTGTAGCATGTTGTGATGCCCGCGCTGTAGCATGTTGCAGAAAATTATTTCCAGTATAATAATCAAATATATCAATTGCCACAGAATGGGAAAGTGCTAAAAAAGTTTTTACCATTTAAAACTACAGCTCCCAGTATGACCTTAAGTATGGGGTAAGGCTATGCTAGGAGTTGTTGTTTCACCCATCATTACTGCAGAACTTACAAGTGACTCCAGCTCTGATAGGACATAGTGAGGAGAATACACAATGAAATAAGTGACTACAGGTGACGTCTTCTCTATAGTGAGGAGAATGTACAATGATATTAGTGACTACAGGTGACGTCTTCTCTATAGTGAGGAGAATACACAATGATATCAGTGATTACAGGTGACATCTCTATAGTGAGGAGAATACACAATTATATCAGTGATTACAGGTGACGTCTTCTCTATAGTGAGGAGAATACACAATGATATCAGTGACTACAGGTGACGTCTTCTCTATAGTGAGGAGAATACACAATGAAATAAGTGACTACAGGTGACGTCTTCTCTATAGTGAAGAGAATACACAATAAAATCTGTTACTACAGGTGATGTCTTCTCTATAGTCTTTTCTTATCTAATTCAGATGTACATACCACCAGGACTTGTTTCAGCTAAATGTTGACTCAGCAGAACTTGATACCCAGATGGTTCCTCACTATGTCAGCGTATTCTGATCCTCTATATGAAAACAATAATTATTATAATACTGCCAAACACCATATCCTTTGAATATAATACTGGCACACACTGTACCCTCTGAATATGATACTACTACACACTGTATCCTCTGAATATAAGACCGCCACACACTGTACCCTCTGAATATATTACTACAACACACTGTACCCTCTGATTATAATACTACCACATACTGTGCTCTCTGAATATAACCTTGCCATGCACCCTCTGAATACAATACCGTAATTATGTGGCCCATAAAAACCATACTACCCCAAAATTCCTTATAATATACACTATGGCCGACATGTATAATTGTCTTTAGACTGTTTTTTTGTGTCTAAAAATTGTGCAAAAAAAGGCGCAAGCAGGGTTTATTTGTGCCTTTTTTGCGCTTGAGTTGTAATCCACTGATTTTGGCAATACACATAATATGGAAGGGTTTTATGAACTGCACCTTTTTGTGAAAAGGTGCAAAAAATGTGCAAAACCACTGAAAAGTCTCTAAAATTACAACAGCCCAGACTTAGCTTTTGGGTGTATGTGAAGAGTGAAATTTTAGAAAATGTGACCTGCACAAAATGTATCAAATGGTCTGCTACCTTTTAATAAATTTGATGCTCCTACACATTACAGCACACAAAAAAGGTGTAAAAATGCTTCACATACACCTACAATGATAAATGCCGGCCCATACCTCTGAAATGCAAAACACTCTGTGCCCCTCATATATGGTAATAATGCCCCATCCTGTGCCCCCACATATATTAATGATAACCCATTCTGTTCCCCCCACATAATAATAATGCCCTCTGTCCTGTGCCCCTCGCATATCATGCACCCTGTCATGTTCCCCTCACATATAATGCCCCCTGTCCTGCCTCCTCAGGGGGCATTATATGTGAGGGGCACAGGACATAGGACATTATATGTGGGGGGCACAGGACAGCCCCCCACCCCCCCGTCATGTGCCCATATAATGCACATATAATGCCCCCTGACATATGTCCCTGACTTATAATGCCCCCTGTCCTGTGCCCCTCAAATATAATGCCCCCTGAGGGGGCAGGACAGGGGGCATTATATGTGAGGGGCACAGGACATGGGGCATTATGTATAAGGGGCACATGTCAGGGGGCATTATATGTGAGGGGCACAGGACATGGGGCATTATATATGAGGGGCACATTTCAGGGGGCATTATATGTGGGGGGCACAGGACATGGGGCATTATATATGAGGGGCACAGGACAGGGGGTATTATAAGTAAGCGGCAAATGTCAGGGGGGCATTATATGTGCATTATATTGGCACATGACAAGGGGGCCCCTGTCATGTGCCCCCACATATAATGCCCCCTGTCATTTGCCCCCCACATATAATGCCCCCTGACATGTGCCCCTCATATATAATGCCCCTTGGACATGGGGTATTATATATGAGGGGCATTATATATGAGGGGCACAGGACATGGGGCATTATACATGAGGGGCACATCTCAGGGGGCATTATATGTGGGGAGCAAATGACAGGGGGGCATTATATGTGGGGGCACATGACAGGGGGCATTATATATGAGGGGCACAGGGCAGGGGGTATTATAAGTAAGCTGCAAATGTCAGGGGGGCATTATATGTGCATTATATTGGCACATGACAGGGGGGCCCCTGTCATGTGCCCCCACATATAATGCCCCCCTGTCATTTGCCCCACACATATAATGCCCCCTGACATGTGTCCCTCACATATAATGCCCCCTGGACATGGGGTATTATATATGAGGGGCATTATATATGAGGGGCACAGGATATGGGATATTATATATGAGGGGCATTATATATGAGGGGCACAGGACATGGGGTATTATATATATTATATACATACAATGTCCCCCTGTCATGTGCCCCTCATATATAATACCCCATGTCCTGTGCCCCTCATATATAATGCCACCCTGACATGTGCCCCTCACATATAATGCCCCCCTGACATATGCCCCTCACATATAATGCCCCCCTGACATGTGCCCCTCACATATAATGCCCCCCTGACATGTGCCCCTCACATATAATGTCCCTGAGGGGGCAGGACAGCCAGGGGCATTATATGTGAGGGGCACATGTCAGGGGGGCATTATATGTGAGGGGCACATGTCAGGGGGGCAGTATATCTGAGGGGCATAGGACATGGGGTATTATATATGATGGGAACATCACAGGGGGGTTCTGTCATGTGCCCCCACATATAATGTCCCCCTCATATATAATAAACCATGTCTTGCAACCTATAATGCGGTTGCTGCCCTCCTGACATGTTAAATTGTGCCCCTCACAGTGCCTTACATTATAAATTGCCCCAAGGGCTGTGACCTTTCTCTCCGGGACCCGGCGACTCAGACTGACACGCTGCGGCGGCTGCTGCTCAGTCCTTGTGTCAGTGGGAGCCGCGGGGACGTGACTTCCGGGCGCCGCCGTGAAGTGGATGACGTCACTGCAGCTCTCACTGACAGCTGCCGCAGCGCGTGTGACTGGCGGAGGTGACGACGGCCCGGGTGTTGTAAGATAACGGGGGGGGGGGGTGTTCGGCGTTAGCGTTAGGTGTTGGCGGCAGAACGGGAGGCGGGTCACCGGTCCGGGCGGCCTATGCGGGCCGCCTGTGCAGGCCACTGGGCCTATTTTAATGTAAGGGCCTGGAACGGCAGCTCCATCCGCCCCTACATTAATCCGGCCCTGCATCTGCCTCAAGGACATTCAACCTATAGGACCAAACAAATACAGAATCAAAGGGACAGCCAATATCAAAGGATCATATATCACTATACGTATAAGATTGAGGAGAACAAAAACCCTTGCACACCACACTGCAGACAACCATTCACACACTCACACCACAACACATCCTGGGAGCTCACCAGTTATCCACTTTACCACCCTAGGACTGGGAGGTCCCACTGACCGGTGGATCAGTAGAAACATCCAACAACATCCACGGCACCCAGACCTTGTCAAATTTTTTAGGGCATTTCCAATTTACATACAAGGCATGGTACAGGGGAACATATTTATTCACCAGGGCTATCAAGCGGGACAAAGGAGGGGAAGACACATCCTTACAGGCCATCACTATGACCTTGCATGCACAAAACAAAAGGAATCAGGATCAGTATGCACCCATAAGAACCAGTCACTAAACCATTAATAACTTCCAACAAACATACTTCCAGCATCAAAACTAGGGGGAATCCTAAATGGTCTGACAAGAAAGTATTCACCTCTCTCCAGAAGGGCACCAAACAAGAGCAAGTCCACACCGCATGCAGAAAAGTGCCTCTCTTCCTCTTACACCTAAAACAAACATCTGACCCCAAGACCCCCATGCAATACAGTCTGACAGGAGTATGATACAAACAAAGGACAAAACCTGGATTGAATGAGCAGATCTCGGGCACTAACTACCGTAGGGTAATATGTCTTAACTACTTCCTTCCACATGTCTACAGAAAAATAAGGTATATCCCCAACCCACTATAGCTGTGCAAGAGCAAATGGATCTGGACCCACTGACTGCTATAGAGCGTAACTCTGAATGAGAGGCTTAGCCAGGTCGGCAGTCCCCAGGAGCAACTCCAAATCACTAAACACAGGGGTAACTTCCAGTGAACCAAACTGCGTAGAGACCGCATGTTGCAACTGAAGATTAGTGTTGCTCGCGAATATTCGCAATGCAAATTTTTTTCGCGAATATCGCACATTCACGAATTCGCGAATATTCGCGAATATAGCACTATATATTCGTAATTACGAATATTCTTTTTTTTATTTTTTATTTTTTTTCACAGTACACATCACAGTGATCATCCCTTTCTGCTACCAGCTTGTGTTGTGTAAAGAAGGCTCTAATACTGCTGTGTGAGACCGGCGTGCGAAGGGTAAGGAATCCCATGCCTGTAAACGTGTAAGCCTATTACCAAGGAGAGGGTCTATATTAAGGGCCATAAACTTGGTGTTACTAGATGACACCTCCACTCCCAAATACCTAAAGCGGGACGCCATTTGCAACCCATTGCGTAATGCAAAAGGCAAAACCCCTTCCCCGGACAAGGAAGTAATGGATGATTTAGCCCAATTTACCTTCAGACCCAAGACCTCCCCGAACCACTCCAAAAGACAGAACAGAGCATCTAGGGAGCCCTCCACATCAGCTAAATAAACTAAGGTATTATCTGCATACAGGGATATCTTCTCTGACAGGGAACCTCTAGGGAGTCCCTTAATAGAGTCAGAGGCGAGAACAGCCGCTGCCAGAGGTTCAACAGCTAAACAAACAGAAAGGGAGAAAGAGGACACCCCTGCCTAGTGCCCCTACCCAATGGGAAGGAGTGTGAAATCTCCAAATCGGTGCGTACTTGGGCCCTAGGGGTATCATACAGCAAACGGACCCACTTTCGAAAAACAGGTCCGAAGCGGAGGACACTCAGCAGGCCCCAAATATAGTGCCATTCTACTGAATCAAAGGCCTTATAGACATCAAGGCTAACAACAAACCCAGGGGGATTGGTCTCCTCCGCTACGGAGATGTTAAGCTGGAGTCGCTTGACATTGATATCAGTAGCCCTCCCGGGCTTAAACCCGGTCTGGAGGCCACCGGACGACTCTCCCTAGACAAGTAAGTCAATAGTTCACAATTTTTGTCCCCAACTCCAAATATGGTCACCTCCCTCGCTACCAATTTCAAATGAGATCCTTCTGTATAATCAAAAGAGACCTCTGTGCCTTAGCGCACTCCCTCTCGCCTCCGGAGTAGGGTCTCTCACCACCGCTGCCTCAAGGACTCCTATTTCTGCCTGCAGTGCCCACTCCCGGGCTCCCAATACCGCCCTCCTTCCCGCCACCCCCACAGTCGGTTTGTAAGCCCAGTCCCAAATAAGGCCAGGTCAGTAAGGCCCAGTCCCAAATGCCAAGAAGCCAATGCAAATGAGCCAGGGTCCGCAGCGCTGGGGCTATCGAGCCGGGGATCAGGAACAACATTGAAGTCTCCTATAAAAAGATTAGGGTCAGAAGGGAAGGAAGTCAGTTTATCAGTAAGCGAATCTGTGATAAGCCTCGGGGGGTGTAGGGTAGTTGGGGTGTTGCTGTTCTGGATTATAAAGGGCGCTGATAACCCTTGTCACTCGTGACGCCAGGGTGAGGGTTAAATACTGCATTGGTGGTGGGCCTATCGCCACCCTTCCCAAGAGCGATAGGTGAATGCGTAATAAATGGATTATCCCCAACCACTGTTTAACTGAAAACTTGCAGGAACTTTTACTGAAGATTTTCTGTAGCAGGCAATAGCAACAACAGCCAAGTTAACAGAGTCTATTTCTAGTTGAGCAGCGATTGACAGTTGGTTGAGATCAGATGAACTCATTTTAGCTTCAGGAAGATTCTGTTGCATAGATCCGCTGGATTTAGGGGTGAGTATAGGTCCAGCGATCTTGCGGAGAGTAGCGGAGAATTATAGATATATATCCACTGTGGTGTAGGTGTGGAGAGCGGGGCCGCGCGTACCGGGACCCAGCAGGAGATCTGGACAGGTGAGTGGGACGGGATGCGATCCACGGACGGGCAAGTCCCGCCAGGCAGACCGCATCCCCGCCGGGCACAACAGAGCAGCGTCTCCGGTCAGCGGTGCTGACCGGAGCGCTGCAGGGCAGAAGACGCCGCGAGCGCTCCGGAGGAGGAGGGGGACCCAGAGCGCTCAGCCTAACAGTACCCCCCCCCTTTGGTCTCCCCCTCTTTTTGGAGCCAAGAAACCTGGCAATGAGGTCCTTGTCTAAGATGTTGGCTTCAGGCTCCCAGAATCTCTCCTCAGGACCGCAATTCTCCCAATCCACCAAATTTTTTTTTTACCTCTGACCACCTTGGAGGCGAGGATCTGTTTGACAGAGAAGACATCAGAGGAACCCGAGACAGGGACAGGAACAGGAACCTTAGGAGAAAAACGATTAAGGACGACAGGTTTAAGTAACGAGACATGAAAAGAGTTAGGAATGAGGAGAGAGGGAGGAAGGTGGGGCTGATTGGACGCAGGGTTAATCTGTCTTAGGACTTTGAACGGGCCTAAGAACCAGGGACCCAACTTGTAGCTTGGGACCCGGAAACGAATATATTTGGCGGAGAGCCATACTCTGTCACCCGGAGAAAAAACGGGAGGAGCCCTTCTGCTCTTGTCAGCATGTTTCTTCATCCGGGAGAAAGCCAATTGGAGAGAATCACGGGTGTCACGCCAGATGGAGGGGAAATCCTGAGTCAGCTCATCCACAGCAGGAACACCAGAAGAAGTGGGCAACGGGAGGGGGGGAAGAGGGTGACGGCCGTACACCACAAAAAACTGAGATTTAGCGGAGGACTCAGAATTTTTAAAATTATAAGAGAATTCGGCCCAAGGCAGGAGGTCGACCCAATCGTCTTGGCGAGAAGAAACAAAGTGCCGAAGATAATCGCCCAAAACCTGGTTCACTCTTTCCACTTGTCCATTAGATTGTGGATGGTAGGCAGATGAAAAATTTAGTTTAATCTTCAACTGGGTGCAGAGAGCCCTCCAGAATTTAGAAACAAATTGCACACCTCTGTCAGAAATAATATGCGTGGGAAGTCCGTGGAGGCGAAAAATTTGGAGGAAAAAATGTTTAGCCAACTGAGGTGCGGAAGGAAGACCTGGCAGAGGAACAAAGTGGGCCATCTTGGAGAAACGATCAACGACCACCCAAATGACTGTGTTACCATGTGAATCAGGAAGATCTGTAATAAAATCCATGGCAATTTGGGACCATGGTTGCTCAGGGACGGGCAAAGGATGGAGGAGTCCAGCAGACTTCTGGCGAGGAGTTTTATCCTGGGCACAAACCGTACAAGCCCGAACAAAATCAGTAACGTCACTCTCCAGCGTAGGCCACCAATACAGGCGGGAGATTAGTTGAATGGATTTTTTAATGCCAGCATGACCAGCCAGGTGAGAAGAATGCCCCCATTTGAGGATCCTGAGGTGAAGGCGTGGAGGAACAAAAGTCTTTCCAGGGGGGGTTTGCCCCAGTGAAGCTGGGGCAGAGGAGACCAGGCACTCAGGTGGTATAATATGCTGTAAAGGGGCTTCAGACTCGGAGGCATCAGAAGAACGAGATAGGGCATCAGCTCTGACATTCTTGTCAGCGGGACGGAAGTGTATCTCGAAGTTGAAGCGGGCAAAAAACAACGACCATCTAGCCTGGCGAGGATTCAAACGCTGAGCGGACTGGAGGTAAGACAAATTCTTGTGGTCAGTGTAAATAACAATTGGATGTTTGGAACCCTCCAAAAGATGTCTCCACTCCTCGAGTGCTAACTTAATGGCCAGGAGTTCATGATCTCCAATACAGTAGTTCTTTTCTGCCGGAGAGAAAGTCTTTGAGAAAAAACCACAAGTAATGTTCCGTCCAGTAGCATTTTTTAGTAGAAGAATGGCTCCAGCTCCGACTGAGGAAGCATCTACTTCCAGGAAGAATGGTTTCAACGGATCAGGTCTGGACAAAACTGGTGCAGAGGCGAAGGCAGCTTTGAGATGTTTGAAGGCCTCATCCGCCTGTGGAGGCCAAGACTTTGGATTAGCATTATTCTTAGTCAGAACCACAATAGGAGCCACAATGGTGGAGAAGTGGGGAATAAACTGTAGATAATAGTTGGCGAATCCCAGGAAGCGTTGGATAGCACGGAGTCCAGAAGGGCGTGGCGAATCCAAAACCGCCGACAGTTTATCTGGATCCATTTGAAGCCCTTGGCCAGAGACTAGATAACCTAGGAAAGGAAGACTGTTGCATTCAAAGAGACATTTTTCAAATTTAGCGTATAGGTGGTTTTCACGGAGTCTTTGGAGCACTTGACGGACATGACAATGGTGTTCCTCTAAGTTAGAGGAAAAAATCAAGATGCACCAAACGAGGGGACTGCCTGGAGCGAACAGAGTCCATTTCCTGGCAGAGCTCCTGGCGTCTTTCTGAGAAACGTAAGTCAATACGCGTAGTCAAATGGATGAGTTCAGACAGGGAAGCAGGAATTTCTCGTGCGGCCAGAACATCTTTGATGTGACTGGATAAGCCTTTCTTGAAGGTCGCGCAGAGGGCCTCATTGTTCCAGGCAAGCTCCGAGGCATGGGTGCGGAACTGAATGGCGTATTCGCCGACAGTGGAGCTTCCTTGGACTAGGTTCAGTAGAGCCGTCTCGGCTGAGGAAACCCTTGCTGGCTCCTCAAAGACGTACTTCAGCGAAGAATGACTGGACGGAGGCTGTGGCAGGATCATTTCGGTCCCAAAGCGGTGTGGCCCAGGCCAGGGCCTTTCCTGAAAGCAGACTGACTACGAACACCACCTTAGACCTTTCGGTGGGGAACTGATACGACATCATCTCAAGATGCAAAGAACACTGGGGCAGGAACCCACAGCATAGTTTAGAGTTCCCATCAAACTTGTCTGGCAGAGACAAGCGGAGCTTTGAAGAGGTGCCTCGCTGAGGAGGAGCTGGAGTTGACGGTGACGGCTGTTGCTGAGAAGACAGGAGTTGCTGAAGCATGGCCGTCAACTGGGTCAGCTGTTGTCCTTGATGTGCGACCACGGTGGTGAGGTCTGCGATACTTGGCAGTGGTACCTCAGCGGGATCCATGGCCGGATCTACTGTCAGGATCCGGACCGGAATGCAGGGTATGCAGAGGTAGTGGATCCCCTGTGTCAGGGAGGTGATGACGTGGGCCGTACCAAGGGAACGGAGTCTAAGGGGTTACTGGTCTTCACCAGAGCCCGCCGCAAAGCAGGATGGATTTGCAGTGGCAGGTAACCCCCAGGTCGTTTCCCCTGGTAACGACTCAACCTCCCTGACAGCTGAGGCAGGCACGGTGCAAAGGGATGAGACAGAGGCGAGGTTGGACGTAGCAGAAGGTCAGGGCAGGCGGCAAAGGTTCGTTGTCAATGGTAAAAGCAAGGTCAGGTACACAGGACTGGGAAACATAGGAAAGCTTTCTCAAGAGCATAAACAACAAGATCCGGCATGGAGCGGAAGGGGAAGCAGACTTTTAAGCACATGGAACAGATGGAGCGGATTAGACTGATTGGACCAGGCACCAATTAGCGGTGCGCTGGCCCTTTAAATCTGAGAGCCCCGGCGCGCGTGCGCCCTAGAGAGCGGGGCCGCGTGCATCGGGACCCAGCAGGAGATCAGGACAGGTGAGTGGGATGGGATGCGATCCGCGGACGGGCACGTCCCGCCAGGCGGACCGCATCCCCGCCGGGCACAACAGAACAGCATCTCCGGTCAGCGCTGCTGACCGGAGTGCTGCAGAGCAGAAGACGCCGCGAGCGCTCCGGAGGAGGAGGGGGACCCGGAGCGCTCGGCGTAACAATTTTGCTTCAAGCTGACTAAACATTTTTTAAATCTCCCCACATTTTCTTTTGGTTTGCCACGATGAGTCACCTGTTAGTACACAAAGTTATATTGGCTTGCCTGAGGCTATCTACCAATAAGTTTAGCTGCTAGAATACAACAGAATAACCTTACCCAGGTTACCTTTAGAAATACGTGTTTAATTTTAGCTCGCAAGAGCACCTACTGGCCAGGTAGAGCATCTCACACACGTAATAAAGAGAAGAAAGATTAGTGTACCTAACCATAGCAGGAATTGAATATTGATAGGCTACAATTCCTAAAGTGTTTCTTGACTGTGAGGCATATTTCTATTTTACTTTGTGTATTGAAGAAGACTGAGACAAGTGCATATAAGTGAGCTATTTGAGGTACTATGTGTGCAAGTACTGCTTATCAGTCAGTCTTGATACCTTAAGGGTAGTTTACTATTGTTATTTTTTTTGGAGACAGGTGCTAGCGATTGGCGACTGGAATGCTACTCTCGGGGGGGCCGGGAGAGTCACCTATTTATCAACTACTAAAACACCTTTTTAGCATTTTTATACATTTGTATGTACATGTATTCAAGAATTATTTACGTTTTTTTTTTTTTTAGTGTACAAGTGCATCTAGCGGGCATTTTCCGTGTACAACCTTTACCTACTTTTTATGTACACAGACACAAGGCTATTTTTCTGTGCACAAGAACCATATACATATTTATTATACAAGTTTACACATTTATTAACTCTCCGACAAGGTTCAGGTGCATACACCTGATAAGTGCCATTTTTTAGCAAGAAAGTCTTGTAAATAGATATATACACAAAATGGATGTGTAAGGATCTGCAGTCCACCTACACTAGGAGTCTATGGGAAACACGGCTTTACCACAATCAGCCGTACACAAAACTTACAAATCTCCTACTGACTAGGAGTCTCTTGACCTAATGGTCGGGCACAAAGCTTAATGGTTACGTTGCTGAACTTGGAACTGGAACAGTCTTAGCATAGTCCTGCTAGGCACAACTTCTTGAACTTGGTTACTGGAAAACAAAAGTGGTTAGCAAAGAAAAAGCAACAGTCATTACTTTACAGTCCTTCAGAAGACATCCTTCCGAACTCTTCTTGTTCCTCTTGTAGACCCCCTAGCCCTTCCAACATCAGGGGCTGGCTGGGAGTTAATATAACTCTCCCACACCACATTGGTGAGAGTAGAATGGGTAACAGTGGGATTCAAAGTGACCAGGGGTTTAGTGGTCGGGATCAAGGTTGGTGCAAAAGGTTTTAGCCCCATCTCTATGCCAGGAGTGGGCCAGAGCACTTTCGTTGGTACCCAGGAAGCAGGCAAACTCTCATTGCTCCGAAAGGGCCTTGGTACACAATACGTTGGTACCCTGGAAACAGACAAACTCTCATTGCTCCGAGAGGGTCTAGGTACGGTCTTTGGTGCCCGAAATTTGGGCCTACTTTCTTGGTCCTGAGCAGGCCTTGGCACTTTGCTGTACAAAGAAGATGACTGTTGTTGGGGAGGCTCCTCCTCCTTGAGTACGGTGGTGGAGGCATCAGGAGCAGACCATTTCGGCCTCAGGTTGAAGGGATCCGATTCCCAATCTGCAGACGGAAAGTATTTGAAGGGAAGCTGTGTTGGGGCTGTTGGTCTGGTGACCGCAGCAACCCATTCTCCATGCAGGCCCTTGACAGGGGTGTACTCCACTATCTCACCCACCTCCAGAGAGGAGAACTTTTTATGAAGATATGGCTTCGAACTGTGTAGGGGTACATGTATATGTAGTGTTTTACTTTTTATTTTGTGTAGTGTAGTTAGGGTACATTCACACAGGAGGGGGGGGGGATATGTTCACAGCAAATTTCCTGCTGGGAGTTGTAGTTATGCAACAGCTTGATGCACACTGGTTGCAAAACACTGAGAGTTTGTTACCTACCTCAGTGTTTCGCAACCAGTGTGCCTCCAGCTGTTGCAAAACTACAACTCCCAGCATGTACGCTCTTTCAGTGCATGCTGGGAGTTGTAGTTTGCAACAGCTGGATGCACACACCTAACACTGAGTTAGGTAACAAACTCTGTGTTTCGCAACCAGTGTGCCTTCAACTGTTGCAAAAGTACAACTCTCAGCATCCACTTACAGACGAAGGGCATGCTGGGACTGGTAGTTATGCAACAGCTGTATGCACACTACTGCAACTCCCAGCATGCCCTTTGGCTGTCAGCTCATGCTGGGGGTTGTAGTTATGCAACAGCTGGAGGCACACTTTTTCTCCTGCCTGATGCAGCTGTCTCCGCTCCTGGGGCCCCAATCCCTTCGCCGATGCCTGGGATTGGGGGCCCCAGGTCCAGATGAGGACACCTGCTCTAGCCCTCCAGAATTGGGGCGGAGCGGGTGCCGTTAGGGACACCCCTACAGCAGGAGTCCTGATTTGTCATCTGGTAACGGCCGACGAATTCGGACGATCGTGAGCACCTATCACCCTATTGACCCAAAATCGCCGCAAATCGGCGATCTGAATTGATCGGCGATTTGCAGTGATCGCCGACATGGATGGGTGGGGAAGAGTTGGTGCCGGGACCCCCCTAGGGATTTGCGCAGGGTGCTTGCTGAATTACTTCAGGCATCCCGGTCTGGTCCCCGCCCGCCCTGGGTCCTTAAGGGGTACTCCGATGACAAATTTTTTTTTAAATCAACTGGTGCCAGAAAGTAAAACAGATTTCTAAATTACTTTTATTTACAAATCTTAATCCTTCCAGTACTCATCAGCTGCTGTATGCTCCAGTGGGGTTATTTCTTTTCGAATTTCTTTTCTGTCTGAGCGCTGGTGTGATTTCTATATGGGGAGGGGTAGGCTACTGTTTGCAATTCAATCAAGAGTCTGGGGTCTACATTTATTTAGTGGTCTGAAGTATGAATTTATTTATGGGTTTAGAGTATAAATTTATTTAAGAGTCTGGATATGAATTTAATGAGGATTGTGGATTATTAGTGTAATTATAGAGGCTGATTATGGTTTCAGAAGTGAGGGAATACAATATTTTAGCAGAAATTTTTGTAGTTGTCAGAAGTCATCATGGCGGTTTAGCCTCAATGGAAAGGAAAAGGAAACAAATCTGTTTAGAGAGAGCATCTCCTGTAAGTCAAAGAACAATAGAAGGAGCGGTTACCTATCCAGGCATGTCTGTTATAGTAAATATGGACCCACAAGTGGCCGCGACCCTACTGCTGGGTTGCGGCCATTGGTAGGTTGCACTGCAACGCTATTTACTTACATTGGCCCTTATTTATTAAGAGTGGAGTGTAGGTTTCTTTGTGGGTTTTAATTCCATTAAAAAAAAATTCTATGGTATTTACTATGGTTTCCCTACATTTTCCACTTTCCCTACATTTTGCTTTTTTTACATATGCTCTGATCTGTAGGGTTTTCCTCAGCTGAAATCCACCACATTTTCTGTGGAAACCATAGTAAATATGTTGGGTTTTTGTGAAAATGTTGGGAACACACCCCTTTTTGTGACCAGGCCCCTTCCCTGGTAGCCACGCCCCTTTTCGGGTTTTCTTAGCAAAATGGAGAGTTAGTTGCGATTTTTTCAATTCTGGCGCAAATTCTGGTGCAAATTCTGGCACAGACAAAACTTCTGGTGCAATGTGCCAGAATCTGGCACACAACCTGACAAAACATGTCGGGTTTGCAATAGTAAATGAGGGCCATTTTGCGTGACCGCACGGAATTTTAAGGAAAGATGCTCCAGAATTATTCCATCACTATAACATACCATAAAACTAGGGAGATTTTGGATCCCCACAGTTGCTCTGCAGCCGACTTGAGTGATGCATCTTCTATATACACATCTTCTATATAGGGAGATACACGTCACACAAGCTAAGCGGATGGGGAGCAGTCGTTAGGATCTGTCCAGAGGTGTCAGGTCCCATGAGGCCAACAAACTGCCAACAGTATCTGGCAGGTCTGTTCAACAGTGTTTAACCAGTGTGAATATTTTCCGTGCTATGTTGCATTTAGT